>NC_083721.1:106070844-106690632 GCF_028564815.1 Eubalaena glacialis | reverse complement strand
CACATCAAGAGTGGCTCTGACCCTCTGAGGCAGACTCCCATTAGCCAAGCCCATGAGATACCGATTGCCAGCAGACTCATTTACAATGAGAGCTATTACTGTCACATAGCCCAGAATACTCAGATGGCACACGGGCACATTCTCTCCCTGTAGGTGTGTCTACATGGGAAGTCAGTTGGTAATCAGAAGGTAGCGTGGCGAGCACAGAATCAGGACACAAGGAAATAGATGATTTGAATGTTTAATGTCATCAGACTATAAGAGCTGTTTGTATTCTTCCGTCATAATAGAAATGTCCTTGACTATCTGCAAAACTCCATAACTTTAGACTCCTTCTACCCTAGACTGGGATTGGCTGGTTTTCTGATCATTTTCTCTGACTCCTTTTTTTTTCCACGTTCCACCTCTCTAATTGATCCTTTCTTCCTTAGGTTTGTTTAATGTATATTAATACATATACATAGCCCTTTGTATACTGTTTCATGGAGGCCTAGGATCTCTCTCTTGCTATCCAGTGTGTTGACTTTTATGATTTGACCTTAAGACATCTATCTTATTTCCCTACCTTCTCTGTTTAGGGGCAGAGGTGGGTGAACAGGGCAGAGGGAGCACTTCACCATAGCTCCCATTTACTAATAACAGTTACAGTGATTTTGAATACACTCTTCACTTTCCCCCCTCAACATAGGAACATTTCTAGGTTGTTAATGTCCATCTGAAAATGCCACACCTGGAATTAAACACAGTACTCCAGGTATGGTTTGATGCGCTCCCAGAAACTACCACCCATCCACTCATTTTTCTAGTAATGTAACCTAAGATAGAATTTGTTTTCTCAGCAGCAGAATTGCATTGTTGATTTATCTTGGGCTTCAAATAAACTAATAAACTAAATCTCTTAAATTGTCTTGTTAAATTAACCTACATCTCCCTGGCTTTTGAGTGGTATTTTTCATTTGTTCCCATTAAATTTCATTTTGTATGCTTTGGCCCATCTCCACAACCTACAAACATGTTAAAACTGGCTTGTCACTGATCAGGAACTATGTAACTACTTGGGCACACATTACAGACTAACTTTCTACAAGTGATTATTTCCTCTACTTTCTTCAGACTATCTGCAATGCTTGTGAATAAATGCATCAGCCGCATTCCTTTTTGATCTTTTTCTCCTTGTCCATGTGGAGCTTTGCATAAGCCATTCTTATTTTGCACTGGTGACCACAGAAGGATTGAAACAAGATTAGATAAAAGGTTCACTTCACACTAATCAATAATCAGATCTACAAAAGGTACTTATTGCTCCAAAGGTAAACAAGGTAGAACACAATTCTGCAAATTGAATAATACCCACTAAATTCAAATTAAAAGCTAGCTTCATTATTTTACAAAATCACAAGATTATATTCCTGTTTTACTTAGTTTTTCACGTTTGGTGCTTATCTTGTGGCACTTAAAATATAAGCATTCTGAAACATGGGATAGCAAGACTCAGGTTATCAGACAGACAAAAATATTGAACACATATCATATGCTAAAAACTCTGGAGAATAAAAACTGAAGCAGACAAAGATCCTGCCCCCAAGGACCTAACACTCAAGTTGGGACAAAAGAGTATAATGAGCCATTGAACTGAATCTTGACCACCTCTCTGACTGACTAGTCCTCAAAGCATAGCTAGGCTAGCAGCCCCCAAAAGTTTGAGGCAGAGAATGTCCACCTTAACCAAATATTGCCCTGATCTTTTTTTATGTTTTACCTAATAAATCACAATTCTAATGGGGGAAAAAAGGCTGAGATAGTTGTTTTCATTTTCAGAAATTCTTAAGAGGACAAGACAGTCCACATAGGTCAGAGTTGGAGAAGCCATGACTCAAGCACAAACCTGAGAAAGATCCTTCCCTCTAATTAATACCCACAAGCCCCAACCCCAGCTTGGTCCTCTGATTACATTTATCTGAAACAAGGAATGCTGCCTATTAGATTCACCAACAAAATCTAAGCCCTAGAAATTTGGTGAGTCAAAAAGTGCCCACCCCATTGACATCTACAGAAATGGTGGGTTGACTCTTGCCTTATATTTACATCATCGAAAAACAAAAACAAAAACACACAAAAGGTTCTTCCCAGAACACAGTGATACACTATTCTCAAACGTAAATTCCATTTCACGCTCTAGAATGGAAGGGTTGCTTGCAACCTCCAGAATAGCCATTTTGCCCTTCCAACAATTTTTAGATTCTGCCTCTACCAGGCACCCCCTGCATGTTTAGGTAGCTCATCCTGGCTGCAGTGTGGAGGATGGATTGGGGCGGGGTATCCTGGAGGGGACCCATTTTCATAATCCAGCAAAAAGGTGACGTAGTATCCATATCAGTACGGTTGGAGAGGAGATATGGATCTGAGAAATGTTAATGAGTGAAAAGAAATAAGATTTGGATGTGTATTGGGTATGCAGAATGAAGACAGGGATCAAAAAGTGGTGCCCAGATTTCAGAGTTGGGTGACTGGGTCAGAGGAGGTACCACTTGCTCTGGAGAAGGGAAAGTCTAAGTGAGAAGATAATGTGTTCTTCTGATAAGATTGTAGTTAGAGATTCTATAGACTATCAAATGGATTTGTTCATGTCTTGGGGTGGATTCTCCCCAAAAGATTATGAGTCAAGAATTCATATGCAAGTAATTTCTAAAAGAAGTTTTCCCAGGAGAAAACTAGTAAGGAAGTGGGGGTAAGGGAGAGAGTCATACAAGGATGTGATCTCAGACAAAAGTTCTACAGAGCTCAGGCTTTAGCTTGACCCATGGGGGAATTTTAACAGGGAAGGCACAGCTCACAGCTCCCCCACCTGTAGCAGCATGGAATCTAATGTGAAACTCAGGCCCATCTTCAAGAGAGAAACTTCCACAAGGAATTCAATTAGCTGTTAGCAATTAACTATTGGTGCTTTCAGCCTCAGCTTTGTAGCTGAGACAATGCGCCCCCCAGGCAGCCTCTAGCCAACTATTGAGCACAGAGGTATAATTATAATAATTCGCCATTTCTGGTATTCCTCTACAAACAATCTTTGCACTGGAGCACCCCACTGGACTAGCTGAGACTTTGTGAGCACTGCATGTCAGTCTGAGGCTCATTCTACCCAATCTTCCTCCCTCCTCTCTCTCCTTCCACAGGTGTCAGATCAATTCTTGGTCTAAAGGCTTTCTCTGCCTACTCTTGCTCTCTCTGTCCTTTACCTTCCATAGGCATTACCCTCCAATAATTACTTGCACTTCTAACTCCATCCTGACATCTGCTTTCTGGCAGACTCAACATGCTACTCAACACAAGGGACCTGGGCTTTCATACTCCAGACCCAATAGTCATTGGTTAAGAGTTGCAATGGAGCAGACTTGGGTAGGGGCAGGGGCCACTCATAAACTCTCCATGCATGTACACAAAGCTGCTCTGGTAAACTAAGGACATGCCACTGGGGGAAAAAAAAAAAAAAAAGGCATAAGGACTGGCTTTGGGAGTGGGGCTGTGACACACAGAAATACTAAAAGGGACCTACAGGGTCTGGGCAGAGCACCAGCATTGTCTGCTGCATCCAGAAGGAAGTTAGTTATCTATATAGGTCTGGAACACAGGAGAGAGATCTGGGCTAGAGATTGGAAGCTATTAGTGTGTGGCTATTGGATGAAGACTAGAAGACAAGGTCACCAAGACTGAATAAAGAGCATGTTAAAGGAAGATAGGCAACAGCCGAGGAAAGAACCAGAGAGTAAATCAGCATTTAAAGGGCAGGCAGAGAGGAAAGAAGTTAGTGAGAGGGGAAAAAGCAGAAAGGCAGAGGAAAGTCAGAAGTTGTTGTCAGAGAAAGCCAAGAGGAAAGAGAAATCCAGAAATAAGGGAATGGTTGAGAGCGGCAAATGCTTCTGAGGTTGAGCAAGGTCACGAGTGAAATGAGTTCAATGGTGAGGATGGGGAAGCTGGAAGAGGAGACGGTCAACCCGCCAGGGAGTTGAGAGTTGGCTGGAAAATGAGGTGGGGACCTTTCAGGAACCTTGTCATTGAACTGAAGGAGAGAGTCAAAGCTGTGGGGGAAAGGAATGTAGATCCTTCTCAGGTTCTTTGTGGTTAGAGGGACGTGTGCTTGTGAGAATTGTCAGCAATAACAGTAAACTTCATATGGAAAAGCAGCTCCATGACAGCTTTGTCCCTGTTTGAAGTGCTGGCCAGCAGTGGCTATCAGAACAAATGACTTTGCTAATTGTGTGTCTTCATAGCCATTTCACTTAGCCCTGGAAAGCCACGATAGCTAATGTTTCAATGCTTTTTACTACTTTTACCCCCTGAACTGGTCTGAGATAATACAGTTGTTCAGTCCTGTTCACTTTCCTATGTCCTGTCTAGAAGCTCAACTAGTGTAGTTGCTGGCAGAAACAAAAATGGAAAATAACTAGAACTAAAGCCCAGTCTCTTCCAACTCGGTTTCCTTGCAAAGCAGGAAAGAGTGTACTATTTTAAATTTCCTATCTTCAAAAACTCCCTCCCCCCTCCACTCCACCCACCACCTCAGGCCAACAAATGGGATTTCCTTCCTCAGTGTCATGGGGAACCTGATTTATCCAGAGCTCTCTGCCGAGAAGAAAGCTAATGAGGCAGATAAGAGACAAACCACTTCTTTCCCTAAATCCCACCAGGCCAATGAGAGGGATATGCCCGTGGCTCAATTTTTTCAGAAAGTGACGGCCAAGCCAGCGCTGAGGGAGCTGCAAGAGTTTCCTGAAAGGAACAGGAATGGAAGGTGGGGAACTGGAATTGTCAGGCACACTCTTCTCCACTCCCAGCCCCCAACTTCCCTTCCCTGAAAAATGGGAGAAAAGAGTGTTGTCCTCGCCCTTGACAGGAAGTTAAGAGTGAGGCAGCTGTGCACCTCCATTGGAAGTCATGTGCTCCTGCTGACCTGCGGGCAGGAAATCAAATCGTGGATGAGCGCACGACGATGGGGCCAAGCAGACTACTATAGATCCCTGTATCTACCACTTGTGTTTTAACTTCAACCAGTTCTTTACATCTCTCCACTTCAGTTTCCCATTTCCTAAAATAAGAACAATATGCCTACCTCACAAATGGTCGTGAGGACCAAATGGGATATTGCTCGGAACATGGTTAGCACTATTCAATCAACAGTAGCTAATAGTATTAACATAGAAACTGGTACTTTTCTTATGGCACTCATTGAACACTGTCTCTTCTCATTAAGTCAGTTTATGTCTACTTTCCTTATGCTGGATTTGCACACACACACCCAAATCCATTCCTTGCCTTTCTCTGTTCCCCCCTAACTGACCCCTATGGACAGCTTCTGCCAGGCTCTCTAGATCTCTTGTTTAGTTACACCAACAGTCTCCCAGTAGAACACACTAGCAGAGAAAGGTCAGAATCTTTCTCCCCTCACTCCCCGTCAGTTTTAGCAGGCCGGTTCTAGCTGAGGCTGGGTCCCTCACTGAGACAGCAGCCCTTCCCCAGCTCCAGTTTTCAGGGTCCAAATAATACTCTCCTCACTGCCTCCCTCTGGATTTCTTGTAGATGAAAGAGAAGTTCTTTCTGGTTACTTTGGATCTTCTGTCACTGGGACCTGAAACTAATCCTAATTAAATGCCCCACTCCCATCTTCTTTACTTCTTGGAGATAGAAGACAGACAGAGTGGGACTTGACTATACAGGTCAAGAACGCTGATGAGAGGATTCCAAGGAGAGAAGTTAGAGATTTCAATACCTGCATTCACTTCAACAACAATAAAACAAGAGGATTTGATTCAGCCATTTGACCCCAAGGGCATTTATCTCTGTCACTTTATACCTGCAAGATGTTTTAGCTCCTCTGTGCACTCAAGAATTCAACAATGATTCCTTAGGAATAAGTTGATCTCTTATGTCTGTCTCTCTCAGTCAGTCTCCATTTTCTATTGCTTTCTCTATCACAAAAGTGTTCACAAATTTATCATGCATTAGCTAGGAGATAAATGCAAACCACCATCTTTTATTCAAATTCATAATACAATAAATGTTGATGGTTGAAAAATCAACCCAAAACTGACAATGGCTAAAACTACATTGTAAAATTAATATCGAATAAAAATGACAAAAGAACCAAATCTTCATTACAAAATTTAGACCTGCAAACGTTGACTCAAAAAGAGAACTTTGCAGAAATTATGGCCATCAAAAAATGACAGAAGATAGCATCAGTACAATTTTATACAGACAGAAAACTGAATGATAAATCAAATCTGTTCAACTTAAATGAAAAAGAATTGAATCCAATACAAACAACTTCAGTTAAATAAAATAAAAATTAAACAAAGTAGAGATGACATAACAACATCATGTGGAAAATTGATTAAGAGATTCACATTGGCTTTATTGAAGTCCATTTTAGGAATACTTTCCTCAATGAAAATTGATCAATGTTATAGTTCTGATTAAAATATTTATATTCAAAAATGTCCTTTGAGTCAAAACAATAGGACCAAAGTGGAAAGGGTCCAAGAATCCTGTGTCACCTAAAACAACCCTGAATATACAAACTCCTGATAGTTCTGGTTGCTGTCATGTTTCCAGAAATTATATTTTCTCAAGACACGGGTATGCTCTTCTTATTTTATTACCATGGCTCTTTTTTTTTTTTTTTAATAGAACCACACACGAGCCCTATAAAATCACAAGCCATCATCTTGGAGTTTGTAACTCAATTTTTAAAAAATTCATATTCTCAGAGAATCATTGAGCTGGAAGAGACTTTCAGAAATAATCTGGTGTAAACTATCCAGGACAGATGGTGGTCTATCTCACCTTGGTCCTCCCTGAAGCATGATAGAGATGGAAGAGAATGAATAATAAGAAATGAACACTGTTGGCAGAAGAAAACAAAAACTGTACATTTGAAATCAGGAAAAAAAGGGAAAATTCTAAACTGCCATTCATAATTACACCATTTAACTATTTTCCTTGTGTTTATATAATCATTTTATGACTAACCCACCAATGTCTTCTCAGGAATAGGTCATAATACCAACCTTGCTACAGTTATAAATTTTCACAACCTTTAAGGAAGGTAAACAGGTAGTATTTATTAGGATTTAAAATGTGCATATCCTTCAAGATGGCAGAGTAGAAGGATATACGCTCACTCCCTCTTGCAACAGCACCAGAATCACAACTAACTGCTGAACAATCATCAACAGGAAGACACTGGAACTACCAAAAAAGATACCCCACATCCAAAGACAAAGGAGAAGCTGCAATGAGATGGTACGAGGAGCACAATCACAATAAAATCAAATCCTATAACCACTGGGTGGGTGACTCACACACTGGAGAACACTTATACCACAGAAGTTCACCCACTGGAGTGAAGGTTCTAGGCCCCACATCACACTTCCCAACCTGAGGGTCCAGCAACGGGAAGAGGAATTCCCAGAGAATCAGACTTTGAAGGCTGGTGGGATTTGATTGCAGGACTTCAACAGGACTGGGGGAGACAGAGACTCCACTCTTGGAGGGCACACACAAAGTAGTGTGTGCATCAGGACCCAGGGTGGAAGGAGCAGTGACCCCATAGGAGACTGAACCAGACCTACCTGCTAGTGTTGGAGGGTCTCTTGCAGAGGCAGGGGGTGTCTGTGGCTCACCATGAGGATAAGGACACTGGCAGCAGAAGTTCTGGGAAGTACTGCTTGGCTTGAGCCCTCCCAGAGTCCACCATTAACCCCACCAAAGATCCTGCGGGCTCCAGTGTTGGGTCGCCTCAGGCCAATCAACCAACAGGGAGGGAACCCAGCCCCATGCATCAGCAGACAAGAGGATTAAAGAACATATAACAATTATAAATATATATGTACCTAACAGAGGAGCACCTCAATATATAAGGCACATGCTAACAGCTATAAAGGAGGAAATAGACAGTAACACAATAATAGTGGGGGACTTTAACACCTCACCTACAACAATAGACAGATCATCCAGACAGAAAATTAATAAGGAAACATAAGCTTTAAATGACACAATAGATCAGATACATTTAATTGATATTATAGGACATTTCATCCGAAAACAGCAGATTACACTTTCTTCTCAAGTGCACACAGAACATTCTCCAGGATAGATCACATCTTGGGTCACAAACCAAGCGTTGGTAAATTTAAGAAAATTGAAATCATATAAAGCACCTTTTCTAACCACAACGCTATGAGATTAGAAATAAATTACAGGAAAAAAACGTAAAAAACACAAACACATTGAGGCTAAACAATACGTTACTAAATAACCAAGAGGTCACTGAAGAAATCAAAGAGGAAATCAAAAAGTACGTAGAGACAAATGACAACAAAAACATGATGATCCAAAATGTATGGGATGCAGCAAAAGCAGTTCTAAGAGGGAAGTTTATAGCAATACACTCCTACCTCAAGAAACAACAAAAATCTCAAATAAACAATCTAACCTTACACCTAAAGGAACTAGAGAAAGAAGAACAAACAAAACCCAAAGTTACTGAAAGGAAAGAAATCAGAGCAGAAATAAATGAAATAGAAACCAAGAAAACAATAGCAAAGATCAATAAAACTAAAAGCTGGTTCTTTGAGAATATAAACCAAATTAAGAAACCTTTAGCCAGACTCATCAAGAAAAAGAGGGAGACGACTCAAATCAATAAAATTAGAAACGAAAAAGGAGAAGTTACAACAGACACCACAGAAATACAAAGCATCCTAAGAGACTACTACAAGCACCTCTATGCCAATAAAATGGACAACCTGGAAGAAATGGACAAATTCTTAGTAAGGTGTAACCTTCCAAGATTGAACCAGGAGGAAATAGAAAACATGAGCAGACCAATCACAAGTAATGAAATTGAAACTGTGATTAAAAAATCTTCCAACAAACAAACGTCCAGGACCAGATGGCTTCACAGGTGAATTCTATCAACCATTTAGGGAAGCGCTAACATCTATCTTTCTCAAACTCTTCCAAAAAATTGCAAAGGAAGGAACACTCCCAAACTCATTCTATGAGGCCACCATCACCCTGATACCAAAACCAGACAAAGACACTACAGAAAAAGAAAGTTACAGACCAATATCACTGATGAATATAGATGCAAAAATGATTAACAAAATACTAGCAAACAGACTCCAACAACACATTAAAAGGATCATACACCATGGTCAAGTGGGATTTATCCCAGGGATGCAAGGATTCTTCAATATACAAATCAAGCAATGTAATACACCATATTGAAAAACTGAAGAATAAAAACCATATGATCATCTCAGTAGATGCAGAAAAAGCTTCTGACAAAATTCAACACCCATTTATGATAAAAACTCTCCAGAAAGTGGGCATAGAGGGAACCTACCTCAACATAATAAAGGCCGTATATGACAAACCCACAGCAAACATCATTCTCAATGGTGAAAAACTGAAAGCATTTCCTCTAAGATCAGGAACGAGACAAGGATGTCCACTCTCACCACTATTATTCAACATAGTTTTGGAAGTCCTAGCCATGGCAATCAAAGAAAAAAAGAAATAAAAGGAATCCAAATTGGAAAAGAAGAAGTAAAACTGTCACTGTTTGCAGATGACATGATACTATACATAGAGAATCCTAAAGATGCCACCAGAAAACTACTAGAGCTAATCAATGAATCTGGTAAAGTTGCAGGATACAAAATTAATGCACAGAAATCTCTTGCAATCTTATACACTAACAACAAAAGATCAGAAAGAGGAATTAAGGAAACAATCACATTCACCATTGCAACAAAAAGAATAAAATACCTAGGAATAAACCTACCTAAGGAGGTAAAAGTCCTATACTCAGAAAACTATAAGACACTGATGAAAGAAATCAAAGATGATACAAACAGATGGAGAGATATACCATGTTCTTGGATTGGAAGAATCAACATTGTGAAAATAACTATACTACCCAAAACAATCTACAGATTCAGTGTAATCCCTATAAAATTATCAATGGCATTTTTTACAGAACTAGAACAAAAAATCTTAAAATGTGTATGGAGACACAAAAGACCCCAAATAGCCAAAGCAATCCTGAGGGAAAAAAAGGGAGCTGGAAGAATCAGACTCCCTGGCTTCAGAGTATACTACAAAGCTACAGTAACCAAGACAATATGGTACAGGCACAAAATCAGAAATATAGATCAATGTAACAGGATGGAAAGCCCAGAGATAAACTCATGCACCTATGGTCAACTAATCTATGACAAAGGAGGCAAGGATATACAATGGAGAAAGGACAGTCCCTTCAATAAGTGGTGCTGGGAAAACTGGACAGCTACATGGGAAAAAATGAAATTAGAACACTCCCTAACACCATACACAAAAATAAACTCAAAATGGATTAACGACCTAAATGTAGAATGGACACTATAAAACTCTTAGAGGGGGATTTCCCTGGTGGCACAGTGGTTAAGAATCTGCCTATCAATGCAGGGGACACGGGTTCGAGCCCTGTTCTGGGAGGATCCCACGTACCACAGAGCAACTAAGCCCGTGCGCCACAACTACTGAGCCTGTGCTCTAGAGCCCGTGAGCCACAGCTACTGAGACCGTGCACCACAACTACTGAAACCTGTGCGCCTAGAGCCCATGCTTCGCAACCACAACAAGAGAAGCCACCGCAATGAGAAGCCTGAGCACTGCAAGGAAGAGTAGCCCTTTTCTGCTCGCTGCAACTAGAGAAAGCCTGCACGCAGCAACAAAGACCCAAGGCAGCCAAAAATTAATAATAATAATAAATAAATTTATTAAAAAAAAAAAAACTCTTAGGGGAAAACATATGAAGAACACTCTGACATAAATCACAGCAAGATCTTTTTTGACCCACCTCCTGGAGTAGTGGAAATAAAAACAAAAACAAACAAATGGGACCTAATGAAACTTAAAAGCTTTTGCACAGCAAAGGAAACTATAAACAAGACTAAAAGACAACCCTCAGAATGGGAGAAAATATTTGCAAACGAATCAATGGACAAAGGGTTAATCTCCAAAATATATAAACAGCTCATGCAGCTCAATATTAAAAAAACAAACAACCCAATCAAAAGATGGGTGGAAGACCTAAACAGACATTTCTCCAAAGAAGACATACAGATGGCCAAGAGGCACATGAAAAGCTGCTCAACATCACTAATTATTAGAAAAATGCAAATCAAAACTACAATGAGGTATCACCTCACACCACTTAGAATGGGCATCATCAGAAAATCTACAAAAAACAAATGCTGGAGAGGGTGTCAAGAAAATGCAACACGCTTGCACTGTTGGTGGGAATGTAAATTGATACAGCCACTATGGAGAACAGTATGGAGGTTCCTTAAAATACTAAAAACGGAATTATCATATGACCCAGCAATTCCACTACTGGGCATATACCCAGAGAAACCATAATTCAAAAAGACACATGCACCCCACTGTTCATTGAAACACTATTTACAATAGCCAGGTCATGGAAGCAACCTAAATGCCCATCGACAGGCGAATGGATTAAGAAGATGTGGTGCATATATACAATGGAATATTACTCAGTCATAAAAGGGAACAAAATTGGGTCATTTGTAGAGGTGTGGATGGACCTAGAGACTGTCATACAGAGTGAAGTAAGTCAGAAAGAGAAAAACAAATATCGTATATTAACGCATATAGGTAGAATCTAGAAAATGGTACAGAAAAACCAGTTTGCAAGAAATAGAGACACAGATGTAGAGAACAAACGTATGGACACCAAGGGGAGAACGGGGGGGAGGTAGCGTGGCGGTGGGATGTATACAGAGATTGGGATTGACATATATATGCTAATATGTATAAAATTGATAACAAATAAGAAACTGCTGTATAAAAAAATAAAATTCAAAAAGTAAAATGAAACGTGCATATATTTGATACCCAAAAGCCCAATTCTGAGAAAAATAAAAGTGCTAGTGCATAGAGATTTATGTTCAAGGGTGTTTATTTTTTATAATGGCAAAAAATGGAAGCAATCTAAATGTTCATCACAGAAGAGTAGTTGTACAAAGTATGATTCATTCATATGACAGAAAGCAATGCCACCATCCACCGGAATAGCTTAGGTCTGTCTTCATTGCACTGGAAAAAGTCATGACATTGGTTAGGGAGGTGAAAAAGTCATAGGACATGTATGGTACAATCCCCTTTACATAAAACAACAAGTAAAGCTAAGCATGAGAGACAGTGTAGCTTAGTAATTAAGACTATCTGAGTTTGACAAAATGGGTTAAAGACCTAAATGTAAGGCCAGACACTATAAAACTCTTAGAGGAAAACATAGGCAGAACACTCTATGACATAAATCACAGCAAGATCCTTTTTGACTCACCTCCAAATGAAATGGAAATAAAAACAAAAACAAACAAATGGGATCTAATGAAACTTAAAAGCTTTTGCCCAGCAAAGGAAACTATAAACAAGACTAAAAGACAACCCTCAGAATGGGAGAAAATATTTGCAAATGAATCAATGGACAAAGGATTAATCTCCAAAATATATAAACAGCTCATGCAGCTCAATATTAAAAAAACAAACAACCCAATCAAAAAATGGGCAGAAGAACAGTCAGCTCTACCCACCACCAGTGCCTCCCAACAGGAAACTTGCACAAGCCACTTAGATAGCCTCATCCACCAGAGGGCAGACAGCAGAAGCAAGAAGAACTACAATCCTGCAGCCTGTGGAACAAAAACCACATTCACAGAAAGATAGACAAGATGAAAAGGCAGAGGGCTATGTACCAGATGAAGGAACAAGATAAAACCGCAGAAAAACAACGAAATGAAGTGGACATAGGCAACATTCCAGAAAAAGAATTCAGAATAATGATAGTGAAGATGATCCAAGACCTCGGAAAAACAATGGAGGCAAAGATCGAGAAGATGCAAGAAATGTTTAACAAAGACTTAGAAGAATTAAAGAACAAACAAACAGAGATGAACAATACAATAACTGAAATGAAAAAATACAATAGAAGGAATCAATAGCAGAATAACTGAGGCAGAAGAATAGATAAGTGACCTGGAAGACAGAATGGTGGAATTCACTGCTGCAGAACAGAATAAAGAACAAAGAATGAAAAGAAATGAAGACAGCCTAAGAGACCTCTGGGACAACATTAAATGCAACAACATTCTCATTATAGGGGTCCCAGAAGGAGAAGAGAGAGACAAAGGACCAGAGAAAATATTTGAAGAGATTATAATCGAAAACTTCCCTAACATGGGAAAGGAAATAGCCACCCAAGTCCAGGAAGCACAGCGAGTCCCATACAGGATAAACACAAGGAGAAACATGCCGAGGCACATAGTAATCAAACTGGCAAAAATTAAAGACAAAGAAAAATTATTGAAAGCAGCAAGGGAAAAACGAGAAACAACATACAAGGGAACTCCCATAAGGTTAACAGCTGATTTCTCAGCAGAAACTCTACAGTCCAGAAGGGAGTGGCATGATATACTTAAAGTGATGAAAGGGAAGAACCTACAACCAAGGTGACTCTACCCGGCAAGGATCTCATTCAGATTCGATGGAGAAAGCAAAACCTTTACAGACAAGCAAAAGCTAAGAGAATTCAGCACCACCAAACCAGCTCTACAACAAATGCTAAAGGAACTTCTCTAAGTGGGAAACACAAGAGAAGAAAAGGACCTACAAAAACAAACCCAACCAAAAGACACAGGCTTGCCGAATGGATACAAAAACAAGACCCACATATATGCTGTCTACAAGAGACCCACTTCACACCTAGGGACACATACAGACTGAAAGTGAGGAGATGGAAAAAGATATTCCGTGTAAATGGAAACCAAAAGAAAGCTGGAGTAGCAATACTCATATCAGATAAAATAGACTTTAAAATAAAGAACGTTACAAGAGACAAGGAAGGACACTACATAATGATCAAGGGATCAATCCAAGAAGAAGCTATAACAATTATAAATATATATGCACCCAACATAGGAGCACCTCAATACATAAGGCAACTACTAACAGCTCTAAAAGAGGAAATCGACAGTAACACAATAATAGTGGGGGACTTTAACACCTCACTTACACCAATGGACAGATCATCCAAAATGAAAATATATAAGGAAACAGAAGCTTTAAATGACACAATAGATCAGATAGCTTTAAATGATATTTATGGGACATTCCATCCAAAACAGCAGATTACACTTTCTTCTCAAGTGTGCATGGAACATTCTCTAGGAGAGATCACATCTTGGGTCACAAATCAAGCCTCAGTAAATTTAAGAAAATTGAAATCATATCAAGCATCTTTTCTGACCACAACACTATGAGATTAGAAATGATTTACAGGGGAAAAAACGTAAAAAACACAAACACATGGAGGCTAAACAATAGGTTACTAAATAACCAAGAGATCACTGAAGAAATCAAAGAGGAAACCAGAAAATACTTAGAGACAAATGACAATGAAAACATGACGATCCAAAACCTATGGCATGCAGCAAAGGCAGTTTTAAGAGGGAAGTTTATAGCTATACAAGCCTACCTCAAGAAACAAGAAAAATCTCAAATAAACAATCTAACCTTACACCTAAAGGAACTAGAGAAAGAAGAACAAAAAAACCCCGAAGTTAGCAGAAGGAAAGAAATCATAAAGATCAGAGCAGAAATATATGAAATAGAAACAAAGAAAACAATAGCAAAGATCAATAAAACTAAAAGCTGGTTCTTTGAGAAGATAAACAAAATTGATAAACCATTAGCCAGACTCATCAAGAAAAAGAGGGCGAGGACTCAAATCAATAAAATTAGAAATGAAAAAGGAGAAGTTACAACAGACACAGCAGAAATACAAAGTATCCTAAGAGACTACAAGGAACTCTATGCCAATAAAATGGACAACCTGGAGGAAATGGACAAATTCTTAGAAAGGTATAACCTTCCAAGACTGAACCAGGAAGAAATAGAAAATATGAATAGACCAATCACAAGTAATGAAACTGAAACTGTGATTAAAAATCTTCCAACACACAAAAGTCCAGGACTAGATGGCTTCACAGGTGAATTCTATCAAACATTTAGGGAAGAGCTAACAAACACCCATCCTTCTCAAACTCTTCCAGAAAATTGCACAGGAAGGAACACTCTGAAACTCATTCTATGAGACCAACATCACCCTGATACCAAAACCAGAGAAAGTTACTGCAAAAAAAGAAAGTTACAGACCAATATCACTGATGAATATATGCAAAAATCCTCAACAAAATACTAGCAAACAGAATCCAACAACACATTAAAAGGATCATACACCATGATCAAGTGGGATTTATCCCAGAGATGCAAGGATTCTTCAATATACGCAAATCAATAAATGTGATACACCATATTAACAAAATAGAAGAATAAAAACCATATGATCATCTCAATAGACGCAGAAAAGCTTTTGACAAAATTCAACACCCGTTTATGATAAAAACTCTCCAGAAAGTGGGCATAGAGGGAACCTACCTCAACATAATAAAGGCCATATATGACAAACCCACAGCAAACATCATTCTCAATGGTGAGAAACTGAAAGCATTTCCTCTAAGATCAGGAATGAGACAAGGATGTCCACTCTCACCACTATTATTCAACATAGTTTTGGAAGTCCTAGCCACGGCAATCAGAGAAGAAAAAGAAATAAAAGGAATACAAATTGGAAAAGAAGAAGTAAAATTGTCACTGTTTGCAGATGACATGATACTATACATAGAGAACCCAAAAGATGCCACCAGAAAACTACTAGAGCTAGTCAATGAATTTGGAAAGTTGCAGGATACAAAATTAATGTACAGAAATCTCTTGCATTCATATACACTAATGATGAAAAATCTGAAAGAGAAATTTAGGAAACACTCCCATTTACCATTGAAACAAAAAGAATTAAATACCTAGGAATAAACGTACCTTGGAGACAAAAGACCTGTATGCAGAAAACTATAAGACACTGATGAAAGTAATTAAAGATGGTACCAAAAGATGGAGAGATATACCATGTTCTTGGATTGGAAGAATCAATATTGGGAAAATGACTATACTTCCCAAAGCAATCAGATTCAATGCAATCCCTATCAAATTGCCAGTGACATTTTTTACAGAACTAGAACAAAAAAATCTTAAAATTTGTATGGAGACACAAAAGACTCTGAATAGCCAAAGCAGTCTTGAGGGGAAAAAACGGAGCTGGAGGAATCAGACTCCCTGACTTCAGACTATACTACAAAGCTACAGTAATCAAGACAATATGGTACTGGCACAAAAACAGAAACATAGATCAATGGAACAGGATAGAAAGCCCAGAGATAAACCCACGCACCTATGGCCAACTAATCTATGACAAAGGAGGCAAGGATATACAATGGAGAAAAGACAGCCTCTTCAATAAGTGGTGCTGGGAAAACTGGACAGCTACATGTAAAAGAATGAAATTAGAACACTCCTTAACACCATACACAAAAATAAGCTCAAAATGGATTAGAGACCTAAATTTAAGACTGGACACTATAAAACTCTTAGAGGAAAACATAGGAAGAACACTCTTTGACATAAATCACAGCAAGATCTTTGATCCACCTCCTAGAGTAATGGAAATAAAAACAAAAATAAGCAAATGGGACCTAATGAAACTTCAAAGCTTTTGCACAGCAAAGGAAACCATAAACAAGACGAAAAGACAACCTTCATAATGGGAGAAAATATTTGCAAACGAATCAACGGACCAAGCATTAATCTCCAAAATATATAAACAGCTCAATATTAAAAAAACAAACAACCCAATCCAAAAATGGGCTGAAGACCTAAATAGACATTTCTCCAAAGAAGATATACAGATTGCCAACAAACACATGAAAGGATGCTCAACATCACTAATTATTAGAGAAATGCAAATCAAAACTACAATGAGGTATCACCTCACACCAGTCAGAATGGCCATCATTAAAAATCTACGAACAATAAATGCTGGAGAGGGTGTGGAGAAAAGGGAACCCTCTTGCACTGTTGGTGGGAATGTAAATTGATACAGCCACTATGGAGAACAGTATGGTTTAGTTTAAAAAACTAAAAATAGAACTACCATATGACCCAGCAATACCACTACTGGGCATATACCCTGAGAAAACCATAATTCAAAAAGAGTCATGCACCGCAATGTTCAGTGCAGCTCTATTTACAATAGCCAGGACATGGAAGCAACCTACATGTCCATCGACAGAAGAATGGATAAAGAATATGTGGCACATATATACAATGGAATATTACTCAGCTATAAAAGGAAATGAAATTGATTTATTTGTAGTGAGGTGAATGGACCTAGAGTCTGTTGTATAGAGTGAAGTAAGTCAGAAAGAGAAAAACAAATACCATATGCTAACACATATATGGAATCTAAAAAAAAATGGTTCTGATGAACCAAGGGGCAGGACAGGAATAAAGACACAGACGTAGAGAATTGACTTGAGGACAGGGGGAGAGGGAAGGGTAAGCTGGGATGAAGTAAGAGAGTAGCACTGACACATATACACTACCAAATGTAAAATAGATAGCTAGTGGGAAGCACCTGCATGGCACAGGGAGATCAGCTCGGTGCTTTGTGACCACGTAGAGGGGTGGGATAAGGAGGGTGGGAGGGAGACACAAGAGAGAGGGGATATGGTGATATACATATGCATATAGTTGATTCACTTTGTTATACAGCAGAAACTAACACAACACTGTAAAGCAATTATACTCCAATAAAGATGTTAAAAAAAAAAAAAAGACTACCTGAGTTTGAATGTTATGTCTGCCACTTACTAGCTGTGTGACCTTTGACAAATTACTTGCCCTCTCTGTGCCTCAGTTTCTTAATCTATAAAATGGGGCTAATAATTTATCTTGTAGGGTTACATGTATAGCACAATATATATTCAGTCCTTTAAAAAATACCTAACATATTCTAAGAACTACAAGATTGTTACTTGCTATCATTTTTATTATTATAGTTAATGTTTACTTTTATATAAGCAAAAGAGAAAAGTTGGAATTTAACCTAAATATGTAGCATCTATTATATGCAGAGTAGAATTAGGGGAAGAAGTTAAGACTATAAATTTTATATAGGTACTTAGCTTCTGTTTGAACTATTGCAACAAATATGTTATTTTTGCAATTCAAGTGACTGAAACTTTTTTTAAATATAGGAAGAATTTTTTAATAAAGTGTATCAGTGAATCTAGAAATTTCAGCACACATCTGAATCTCCCATAGGTGACTAATATAGACAGGCAACCTCCTGGAAGCCTTTTATAACAAAGACCATCACTTCTCCTGTTTGTAAGAGTGCAACTTCCTAAGTAGTTTCACTACCATTATTACTAACAACACACTTGTTTGGTTATTGCCTTAACTACGTTAAAATGCATTTTTGTCTCAGTAAGTGCACGAAAGTTTTAACAATTTCCATTATCACCTTTCTCAAAAGCAGTTGTAAGGTAAAAGGTAAATTGTATAATTATGAAAGCATTAGACGCAATTTTCCTTATTACTTTCTATTACTTTTTAGTAAGCAAACTTTTATTTTAAAAAGTCTACCAAAAAGCAAGTTTGAAAGCCTAAAGCATTTTATTGTAACCTGCTCAAAACATTACCATGAGTAAAGGAACAGTACACGTGTTACAGTTTAAGAGGCTAAGTAAAATGTGTTTTTGTTGCTTTCTTGTAAAGTTGGCCCTTATTTACTTAATAGAAGCAATTTATTCATTATTCAGGCTACCATCTTCATTAGTATCTGGTAGAATCCTCAAGAAATTTATTGAGCATTACTGGAGGAAAATTTTTATTTGCATTTATCATTTTTTGCTGAGGCAGTTATAGGTGGTCTTTAATACATTTAATGTAGCGATAGCCTTATTAAGAAGTACGTACACTTAAAAGGAAAAAGAAACCCAACAAAGTCACTACTAATTTTCAAGTTTTGAAACCTGCTGTGCTTTCACTGGGTGTCTGCCAGGGCTGGTCCCTGGCCCAGGGAAGCTCAAATCCTAATGAGGGAAAAACGAGGAAGTAGATACATAAACAAGCCCATTGCAGCCTATAAGTGTCATGAAGGACATACTAAGGGTGACAAGGGAAAGTGACCACAGGGATGGGGGGAGGGGTGTGCAATGATGGTGGCCAGGAGACCTTTCAGAGAAAATGACATCTGAGCTGAAGCCTGAAGTCACGGCAAAAACAAGGCGGAGGTGGGGAGGGTGATCTTTGAAGCTTAACTCTTGAGGGTTAGCTTCTAATGATCACTAAATTCTTACCTCTACAAAAATGATCAGAGTCTAATTTCTTTTTTTTCTTTTTTTTTTTTGTTGTTGTTGTTGTGTTAAATAGCAAACAAAAAAGTTTGGAGAAGACATGTTTATATTCAACTAGATAAGCAAAAATAAAACAACACAATAATTTGATTTAGTTATGAAATTCAGAAATATAGACAGCTCTGCTTTTTTTTGAATTTTATTTTATTTATTTTTTATACAGCAGGTTCTTATTAGTTATCTATTTTATACATATTAGTGTATACATGTCAATCCCAATCTCCCACTTCATCCCACCATCACCCCCCCACTGCTTTCCCCCCTTGGTGTCCATATGTTTGTTCTCTACATCTGTGTCTCAATTTCTGCCCTGCAAACCGGTTCATCTGCACCATTTTTCTAGTTTCCACATATCTGCATTAATATACGATATTTGTTTTTCTCTTTCTGACTTAACTTCACTCTGTATGACAGTCTCTAGATTCACCCACATCTCAGAATCTAATTTCAAATTTTGCTGAAGAAGTCTAAAACGTACCATTGTATGTTCTTGGAAAATTATTTTTGATACTTGGTGTCAGTCACTACTTCCTGCTTTTATCTCTCTTAAATTATAGGATTTCATTCTGTAAATTGCTAACATAAATAATTAGGAAGATAGTCCTAATCAAATGACTAAAGATGTCAGAGCAACTCCCCACTTCTGCTTCTGAGCTACCTTCTGAGTTAGGGAATGTTAACAGGAGTGGATAATGAACCACTTTTTTCCATCTGACACCACGCTCTTGCGGACCGTGGCCTCACTCCCCCGCTCCTGTTCTCTAGTGCACTGCCCCTACTCCCTCAGATTCAGCCTCCAGTTTTCATTAGTTTTTCGGCTCTGCAGACCCACTGAACTTGCTGGGTCACCTTGGACCTCAGTTTCCTCATCTATAAAATTAGGTGGTTGGCCCAGATTATCTCTAAAGTCCCTTTCAGTTCTAACAGTTTATGGTCCACAATTCACGGTCTACAACCCCCGCCCTCCTCCCCCGCCAGTCAGATGATCAGTTGAGCCTCCGCCTCTGTCCTCCCTGAGGGCATGGCCTGTATGTGTCCATGTGCCCGTGAACTGACGATACAGGTCTGCGTGAAGGGGGGAAGGGAAGCAGGTAGAAGATGGGGCTGAGTGTATGTGAGTTCCAGGGAGGTAAGAGGAAGAAGTAAGGGTCCGTGTGGTTTAGAGTGTGGACATGGATGAAGTTACAGGACACTCCAATTTCAATTACTGTCTCCTCAAAAAATGAAGCTACTTTACAACATGGTCTATGACTTTATTTTCAGCAACAAAATTCCTCATAAATCATGCAAAGACAATCTGCACACATTCAAAGTGACACACTGATTTGTCACCAGTGACAGCAGTGCTGACCAGAAATGGTGAGCCCAGCCATGTCCTTCTGTCCTTTATGTCACTTCAGTGCCCACTAACTGCCTCCATTCATAAAACAGGAAGACTGTGCTGCCAGTCATGTATATTCCCTGCTCAGGGCAGTGCAATATAGTAGTTAAGAGGATGGGTTCTGGGTTCAAATCCTGACTCTACCACTTATATACTGTATGACCTTGAGCAAGAGATTTCAGTTCTCAGAATCTGAGCTTCCTCATCTTTAAGATGAGAATGACAATTACAACTATTTCATAGGTTTTATGAAAATCGACTCTAAAACATATGGCATAAAACTATTTTTATTAGCCTGTTCAAGTCTCAGCTGTAAGGTAATGTCTTCATTTTGCAGATGAGAAAACTGTGCATTTTCAAATTTTAAAACTCATTTTAAAACTCAGAGAAGTTTGTAAACTGCCCAGTCACACAGCATCAGAGAGTCCGGGTCAGGATTCCAAGCCAAGTCTTCTGCTCCAGAGCTGTCTCCCCTCCACACAGCCCGTGTCCCCATGTGTTCACCTACTTCCTTCCAGTGACATCTGGGGACCTTTGAGTCACGTGGCCTACCTTATCGTGCTCACAGCATGTGAGTGGGTGGGGTCCTTCCTTGAGCACACTGCCGATCTTGAGTGTACCAAATAAACCACTAGAAGCATAATGGATTCCCCCTGTATAACCACAGAAGCCTACACATAGTTAAAAGAGCCAGAAACATTACATCAATTATTTTGGCTGAAATAAACTTTGAGGAGATTAGGAATCACTAACAGAGAGATACAAGTGACCATCCTCAAACGAAGATGGTGCTAATAGACAGTGTAAGACACAGATCAATGACCTCCCCCATTACCCCAGCCCTACCTGACTGCCCAGGTCAGCCGCCGAAGCACATTAATGGCTCTCTCTGGGCTTGTTCATGGCAGCCACTGTGGTGTTCATTTACTTTAGCCTTTATATAATTAGCTCACAGATATTATTAGATGGTGATAATGTACACGTACATCATGCTCCGTTTACAGGCTTGTAGTTAAGGTCATTAGTCATGCTCCGTGTGACTACAACCAAATCTGTCACAGAGTCTAAACTGACCAATAAATCCACGTCAAGTGGAGAGAATAATTTAAATGATAATAAAAGGCAACCGGTTTAGATTTTGATTTTATTGACAGAAGTTTCCTGCTGCCTGAGTGTCATTTAACTCTTCAGGAAACAGTGCTGAGGGTCCTGAACCCTTCAGTCATCAGTGCAACAGTCGGGATTAAAAGAGATATCAGCCACCTGCGATGGTTTATTATAGATTAGATGGTGAATTGGTTATTATTTTTGTTGCAAAATGAACTATTCCAAATTTTGAAAAAAGAGAGATATTGACCTCCTGAAGACAAGCTAATTGTGAGATCTGATTTTAAATTAATAAGTGTCGCACTTCCCTGGTGGCACAGTGGTTATGAATCTGCCTGCCAATGCAGGGGACACAGGTTCGAGCCCTAGTCCGGGAAGATCCCACATGCCGCAGAGCAACTGAGCCCACGAACCACAACTACTGAGCCCGTGTGCCACAACTACCAAAGCCCGCATGCCTAGAGCCCATGCTCCACAACAAGAGAAGCCACCGCAATGAGAAGCCTGCACACCACAGCAAAGAGTAGCCCCCACTCACAGCAACTAGAGAAAGCCCGCGTGCAGCAACGAAGACCCAACGCAGCCAAAAATAAATATAAATAAATAAATAAATTTATTTTTAAAAATTAATGTGTCATCAATGGGAAAGAAGCAACTGAAAGGATTTGGGGAACACTTGGAGGCGCATTATGTGGATGCAGTTACTGTGGTGATGGGCTTGTTCTTGAGGAGACAGAAGCTGGAACCCAGGACAGGCATGTGGAATCAGGAAGTCCCATCAAAGGCCATTTTGCTTCCAGCATTGTCCTAGCATAATCAGTGGCTTCTGAGCTAATTTGCCAGCAAAGTCTGGCAAATATTCCAAGAGTGATGCCTGGCCCACTTCCTCCCACAGTTAGTTACCTAGAAGGGGCAACAGAGTGCCTATCAATATGGAGAGGAGGTGAACAAGAGTCCTGATGTCATAATGGGAGATGTGTGAATTGTTTCATAAAACTCTGCACTTCTTAATACTGACATTCTATTTGATTCAGAAAGAAGACATGATATCTGCCTTTTTCATAGTCTCCCTTCTATGACTATGATGCCCAGATGACAACATTGTGGAGTCATTCCAAATCTGAGTATGAGGAGCAGGGGTTAGATTCTCAAGTCAATGAGAAAGGTGGAAAATGGCAAACATTAAAAATAACTGTTGAAAAATCCCTTAAATAGAAAATCAAGTACAGTGCACCAATTTTTATATATCCTGTTCAGATATTCGTATCATATTAAACTTTGAGAACACCTGAGATACATTAAAGGAAGGAATGATGCCCTGAGTTTACTTGCTTCCAGAATACCTCGCTCCTAATGGTCCTGCTGGCTTCTTCCCATCTCCCTGATGCTTATAAGTTGGCCTGTCCCCGGTTAAGTCCTTGAGCCTCTGTTCTTATCTGTACACACTCACTCCCTTGAGGATCTGATCCAGTTTCATGGCTTTAAACGCATCCACATGCTGACTACTTTCAAACAGTCATCTTCAGCCCCTCAGACATTTCATCCAAACCCCAGATTCACATATCCAACTGCTTAATCAACACCTCCACTAGATGTTTACCTGGCATATCAAGCAAACCCCAAACCAAATTTCTAATCTTTCCCCTATGAACTTGTTCTTCCTATAATTGTTTCAATCTCATTAAATAATTCCATTTTAGTTGCATGAGCCAAATACCAGTCATTCCTAGTTGGCATTTCCTGCTATCTCATGCCTTTGGGCTCGGTTAAGGATCCCTAATACTGCAATGATCCAGTTGATCGTAGTAAAGAGCTCCATGAGGACAGAGCCCATGCCTGTCCTGCTTTCTGTTGTGTGCCAGTGCAAGAGCTGGTACAGGATGGGCAAGTAGGAAACTCATCAGAGGAGGGAGATTGCTGGAGAATGAGTGAAAAGATCCTTGGGATGAGTCTGGGTACTCAGCATATCCAAATGGTGCATCTTTTTTTTTAATGGTTATGAGCCTGTTGCAAATGGATGAGATATTTACCCACGTGGCACTGCTCCAAGCACTGTCAAGCCACGTGGCTTCCTTTCCAAGTGCCATCGTGTTCCTAGTAGGATTGTTCACAACAGCCCCCTTAAACAGGTACAATTTTCAGGGCCTACTTCACTGAACATTCAGTACTTCTAAAATTGTGCTAAGAAGACTGAACATGGTGAACTAAAAATATAAAAATAATATCCTGTTAATGAATCATGATGCCTTTTTGTGGTGCTTCATGATTTTAAAAAATCTGAGAAGACTAGACGAAGGAAAGTGATGACATATTAATGATTTCAAATGTGTGCTGGAATTGACAGAACAGAAAGTAGCATGAATAATTCAAATAAGACACCAACTTTTTTTTCCTTCTTGCAAAAGTTTGAAGCATGAAAAAAGGGGGAGGGGAGCCTCTGAATAGACGGAATTATATATTGTGTTGTCCAGTGATCGCCTTGCTTTTGGAGGGTTAACTCAAGTTCAAGCAACACAGGACACCATCTAGTCATTTTGAGGGGATTATATTGAAATCTTTTGACACCACATTTCATTCCTTCTGACTCTGGCAGCTGCTGGGGAGAGTTAAGACTGAATGTTTGATGCCCAGTGAATTAAAGTCTATTTTTGAACTCAAATCTCCAAATCCTGAAGGAATGGTCACTGAGAAGAAAGGAAAGCAGGAAACAGCACTGAGGGCAGCTGGTTTAGTGTACTCTCTCCTTATCTCCGCCACGCAAACGAAGATGGGAATCAGATATGAAATGGTCTCAAAGGAAGCTCGGAGTATGCGTGATGACTGGGAGGAGACCAGGAATAAAAGCTGACACAGCTACCTTTTTGCTTTAATACCTTTTCTCCAGTGTCTTTTTCCCTTAAACTGCTTTTGAAAACATAGCTGTAGCATGCTAAAGAGGCGCCATTTATTTCAGCTGTGCATAGATTGTCATGACTTAATATGCATACGATTGAATTTCTATTAAATCAATATGATATACATTGCATATATATGTATATATATACACATACACACATATGCATATAACATATACATGCACACATATAATAAATATATTTTGACAGTGCAGGAAAAAAATATTTTAAAAGAAACTTTTGTGAGTATACTCAAGGCACAAATTAAAGAGGAATGAGGATTTAAGTGATTAGGGCAAGACTAAACTTCAGGAAGACCATGAATTTACTGTTTTCTTTCAGTAACTGTAGAGAAGATAACTCAATAGGTGCTTGAGTCAACCCATACATTATCTGCCGCAGGTTGTCTGAGAAATTGGCCCAAAAGGATTCAAAGAAAGGGAATAGTAGAGAAATCAGCCCACAGAATCAGGCAGCAGTCTGCAGCTGGGAAAAGGGAAATCCATCCATCCATCCACTCACCGACCCACCTATCTACTCATCTACCTATCCATCTACCCACCCACCCATCTACCCATGTATCCATTCATACAGTGAGTGTATACTAATGTTAGACACTGCAGAGTGCTGTGGATATGAAATAAAACCCAGAACCCCTCACTTCACTGAGCTCTCAGACCAGTGGGTGAGGGAAACAAGGAAACCCAGACTCTGGTTGCCATCTGCTGAGCTATGACAAGGCAGGAGTAGGGGGCTCTGGGTATATAGAGAGGGGGTAACTGTTTTTTTTTTTAATTTATTTATTTTATTTTATCTTTGGCTGCTTTGGTTCTTCGTTGCTGTGCGCTGCTTTCTCTAGTTGCGGCGAGCGGGGGCTATTCTATGTTGTGGTACGCGGGCTTCTCATTGCGGTGGCTTCTCTTGTTGCGGAGCATGGGCTCTAGGCGCGCGGGCTTCAGTAGTTGTGGCACACGGGCTCAGTAGCTGTGGCTCGCGGGCTCTAGAGTGCAGGCTCAGTAGTTGTGGCGCACGGGCTTAGTTGCTCCACGGCATGTGGGATCTTCCCGGACCAGGGCTCGAACCTGTGTCCCCTGCATTGGCAGGCGGATTCTTAACCACGGCACCACCAGGGAAGCCCGGGAGTAACTATTTTTCATCAAAAAGTCATCTGAGATTTCAGATTTCAAGAGTCAGAGCACCTTTCTGTAAGGATTAAACTACGTGAAAGCTGAATTTCCTATTTTATTTCCTTATTTACACCAGATAACTTATATAATAGTTTTTATGCATTTTAGAGGCACTTTCCATATAGGTATTTCTCCATATATTAAGAACTGACATAAATATTTTTTCACGTTCATGCCCAGCTATGTGTAAATTACAGGAATAAATTTTGTTAAACATCTTATACATTGTTTAAAAATAGACTGTGTCCATAATCAAATAACATTTTCAGATTTTTAAATTAAGCGCCTACTATGTGCCAAGTCTGTACCAGAAAGTTTCACAGTCATATTGCAAAAGTCCAGTGAAGAAAATCTTGTGATCCTGATTTACAAAAAGTATATATATACATATAATATATGTATATACATATATACATAATATATACATATATTTATATATAATATATATATATTTTGGTAAGTCATATATATGATTGTGACATGTACATATATACATATAATATAATATAAATATAATAATATATAGTCTATATATTATATGGTATATATGTATCTACATATATGTATATATTATATATGTATATAAATATATATATTTATCAAAATATATATGCATACATGTATATATATTTTGATAAATCACATATATATATATGATTGTGAGAGATGAAATGAGATTTCATATGTCTCCTTGGAAGGAAGACTAAGACTTGAGCTCAGAGCTTCTGATTTCAAGTGGAGCTTTTATTATTATTGTCATCATCATGATCATCATCATTGTCATAATTATTACCTTACCTTTATCACATATATCATAATATATATTACAGCTATATCTTTTTAGTCACTAATAGCTTGCAACATACTAATACTCATGGCAAGTATTATTAGTCTAGAAAGACATTAAAGATTGTCTAATTTATGGTGGCCTGCAAGTGAAATGTGTTTTGTAGCCAGCATAGGGTTTGTTTAATTTAATTTGAATTTGAATGTTTCTCTTAGGTATGATGGCTGGGGTGGGATGGTGAGACTGCACTTCTGCAGTTTCCAGGGCACCCAATCACAGCCTGGTCCTGAAAGCTTTGAGTTAACGATTCCTGAATCCTGGTACAAGCCCTTCCTTTTCCAAATGAGGAAAATAATGCCCAATTCACTTCCCAAAGTCACAGCGCTCAGTGGCTCAATGGCCCTTGCTTGAAGACTTTGGCATTTAGGTATGGAGACAGTCTAACTCATATGAACTGCAGCAAAAAACACGACTGGGCAGCCCTGTTGGGCTCTGAACCCAGTGTGTATCAGAATCACCTGAGTAGTTTTGTTGTTTTCTGATTTAGAAAAGAAAGAAAATAAGAAGATACTGTTTGCTTTTTATGGGGAAAAAAATAATATATGCACTTGTTTTAAAAGAATCAAACTATTCAAAATGGCATATAATCAAAATCCTAGCCTTCTACCCTTTGGGCCAAAACTGTTAATAAGTGTTTTGCATCCCTCTGAAAATTTTCCACACATAAAGAAGTAAATATGTGTGTAGGTCTCCCCACACTTCTTTAAATAGAAATGACACCCATAATGTTTTCCTTCTTTCATTTACTGTGTCATGTGACTAGTTATAAGTTTCCATAGCCATACATATGGATCCATCTTACTCTTTCTTTTGACTGCATAGTACTTTCATTGATTAGAATTTCCATAATGTATTTCATCAATCTCCAATTGATGAACAGTTAGGTTATTTCCAGTATTTCATTATTACAGATAACATTTGTAATAGATCTTTGCCTATGTAGGTAAACATATCAGTAGGATAAAATCTTAGAATTTCGGAGTCAAAGGAAATATGATTCTTTAAAAATATTTGACAGATTTTCCTAAATTGCCTAATATTGGTGTCCTAGAAGCAGCCTGTACCAGCTTGCAACAGCCAATTGTTCAATGTTCAGGAATCTCGTGAGACAGTTATTAAATTGCTTATAACGAAATCAGCCATGGTGGGAGTGTTTATACCATGAAAACCCAGGCTTCTAATTTTTATTGACTTATATATATTTTTGGCAAACCAGTTTACCAGCACACCACTACCTGTAAAGATAATTAACACTCATTTGCGGAGGCTCTTCAAGTGTGAGGCCCATGCCAGACCTACAGAATCAGAGCATCTGGGAGTGGGAACAGAGGATCTGGACTTGTAGAGAATCTCTTATGGGAGTTCAATGTAGCCCAGCTGGAGCCGATGGTGAGGGAACCTCAGTGGTGATCAGCGAGGGATGGGGTGAGGGTAGTCAGAGGGTACTTGCTGGAGAAGATACTAAATTGGAACTTACAGATTGTTCAGGAGTTAGATACACAAGGGATCTGGGAGATGGATCCAGGTGTGGGAACTGTTGTCCTCAATTACATAAAAAATAGGCTCTTGGGAAGCAGAAGTCACAGAAAGGAGGATTCCTCTCACTCAGCGGCTGTCACAGCCATCTGTCTTCTACTTCCTGTCAGAGCTCACCTCGGAACTTCCCCCTGAATCTCTCACCACCTGCGTCATCAACACAGCACACACTCACATACACACCCCTGGGATGAGTCGAACTTTCCCCTCTCTTCCTACCTTCAAAATCCTACCTCAGATACAACTGAGTTAAATTTAAGTGAATAATTTCAAGGGTATTAATTTATACCCATATCAAGAGGGGCCATCTCTTCTCCCTGGATTCGGTCCTGAGCTTGCGCATGTCAGATGGGGTCTTTCTGACTAAGAACATCACAGGACAAAGAAATCCCACTCCCGGTCCCCACCTTCCAGTAGATCCCAGGGAGGTCTTATCCAAGAGGCTGTTATAACTTTTCCACCCAAGAAACACATCCCCCATGGCACTGCTCCAATGTTGTCCTAGCTAAAGGCAGAAGGAAGACCAGGTGATGCTGGTCTAAATAAAAGCAGCACAGTTCCAGGAAAAGTGAAAATGCTATTATCTAAGTCATTCTACTATTTTCCTTTTCATTAAATGACCATTTGGTTAAATAGATTGAGATAACCAAAGAAGCAGTTTAGAATGGTAGCAGTTTGGCACATAGATTCTAGACTGAGTTCATAGCTCAACTCTGCCTTTTATTAGGTCCTTGACCTTGGGTATGTGGCTTAACTTCCATGTACCTCAATTTCCTCACATATAAAACGGGCATAATAACAGGACCTATTTCACAGTGTTTTTTGAAGCTTAAGTAAGGTAATACATGTGTGTGTATGATACACATACACACATATCACTTAGAACAATGACTGACACGTTAATAACTACGTTATGCAGGAGCAGTTTTGAGCGTCTGGACAGTCTTGCAGATATTAATTCTCCACTTCAGATTGCTTCTAGGTGGACAAACCCTGGGTCAGGAAAATTAAAGCCAGTTTCATCCCAACAGGAGAGATGTATATGATAGATGAGAGAGAAAGTAATAATAGATAGAATGCTTTAATAATATTTTTCCAGCAGTTGTTTGCACAAAAAGCACATCAAAATTATTCATTTCAACAAGCTATAGTGGGATGTAAGGTGCAAAAGTAATTGCTTTAGACCTCAATTTTGACAGACCTTATAAGAGTTCCCCTTACTTTGAAAATCACTAACTCAGTGTGAAAAAACAAAGTTTAAATTGGGCAGTATCTCCTATTCCATCATTTGAGGTTTGTTTGCCTCTCTCGTTTCGTTTGGTCCTTCTGATGGGATTTAATAGAAGTAGTGGGAGCCTAAAAGGGGTCATAAAGTGCTAACTGACCAGGAAAACTTGCCAGGGGCAGGAGAAAGAGGCATTTCATTGATCTCTTCCCCACTCAGCCCAGTGCCCTTTCCCCAGAGGCAAAGTCACTGCAAGAGAAATGAGTCTCTGGCTGGTGTGGGCAGAGGGTGGAGAGACCCACGATCTACTTTATATTTACTGATACTGATATATACTCACTCCATGTCTCATCTGTGATTCCACTATTCATAATATAGCAGTTCTATGTCCTTATTTGTTCCTTACAAATTATGGATTTTAACAAAAAAGGCTTATAATGGCGTAAAGTGTATTAAAACGTCCCAAGTGTTGAAAAAAAAATGTACAGCCATAGTTTATTTTTGTATTCACTTCAGTGTAGGAAATAAAAGGTTATTCAATGAAAAACTACATGTTGTAAAAGTGTATATATTACCATTAACAAATTCAGTACAAGTTCCATAATTTACGTTTGCTGGATAAAACCTAATGCCAAGTCAATGAAAATTGAATTACAGCCTTTTCTCAGTGAAGTGTGTTCTGTGACAGGGAAGGCGTTGCAGGCAAAAGGAAAGGTGTGTTCAGAAACCTGTAGGGTAGAGGGAGCACGTGTATTTATTAGAGGAAAATAAGGAGATCTGGGGGGTGGAAGAGAGTATAAAAACTGTGAGAGGCAAAAATAAGGCTTGTGATGGTTAATTTTATGTGTCAACTTGACTGGTCCGAGTGATGCCCAGATAGCTGGTAAAACATTATTTCTGGGTGTGTCTGTAAGGATGTTTCTGGAAGAGATTAGCATTTGATTCAGTAGACTGAGTGAAGGAATGGCTCTCAGCAGTGTGGGTGGGCATTATCCAACCTGCTGAGGGCTGGAATAGAACAGGAAGGCTAAAGAGGGACGGATGAATTCTCTCTCTTTGTTTTTGAGCTGGGACGTTCATCTAATCCTGCCCTCAGAAACAGAGCTCCTAGTTCCTGGGAACTTACACCATCAGCCCCTCATTCTCAGGCCTTTGGCCTCAGACTGAATTACACCACCAGCTTTCCTGGTTCTCCAGCTTGCAGATGGCAGGTGTGGGACTTCACCTTCATAACTGAGTGAGCCAATTCCTATAACAAATCTCTTCTATCTATCTCTCTATATATCCTATTCGTTCTGTTTCTCTGGAGAACCCTGACTACTACAAGGCTGTCGAGGACACCTAAGTGTGGATTGTCAGCAGCTGTGTGTACCAGTGGTCCTCAAAGTGTGTCCTGGAAATAGCATCATCAGCATCACCTGGGAACTTGTTAAAAATGCACATTCTCTGCCCCATCTCAGATCCACTGAATAGAAAACTCTGAGGTGGGACCCAGAAATCTGTGTTTTACCAAGCCCTCCAGTGATGTAAGGGAGTATAGACCATGTTGAAAGGTTTAGCCTGCACATTAGAGTCAGCTGGGAAGCTTTCAATACAGATGTCTGATCCCCAACCCACACCAGTTAAATCTGGGAGCCAGGCTCTGGCATTGGTATTTTCTGAAAACTTGCCTGGTATAGTTCTAACGTGGGGCCAGGATTGAGGATCACTTGTTTAGACTAACGTTTTGTCATCGGTAACATGCTAATCGTAGGGAAAGTTTTACTCTCAGAGGCAATTCATTGATAACCAACTCTCTTCTAGTTTAGGCCTTGGTAACATTGATCTGTAATTAACATCGTCTATCTTCTAATGGCCAATACTAGATTGCCCATGCCCTTGGCAACCATGTCTCCATGACTCTTAACAGAAAGGCCTTTTTGCATAGACAACATGAGGTAAACTTCCGTTTAGCACAAACTAAATCATCAACTAAACAGTCAGAGAAGTAGGTCCAAAGTAACAACATCCTTAAGATTAAATTTACAAAGTGTTGGGGGGTGAATGAGGGGAAGGGGGAAAGTGGTAGAAGAGAGAGGGTTACAAATAAGCATCTATGAAGAAAAATAAAACTTTCATACTTTGCTTATGAATTAAGGAAATAAAATAGGCATACTTCGGGCTTCCCTGGTGGCGCAGTGGTTGAGAGTCTGCCTGCCAATGCAGGGGACACGGGTTCGAGCCCTGGTCTGGGAAGATCCCACATGCCGCAGAGCAACTAGGCCCGTGAGCCACAACTACTGAGCCTGCGCGTCTGGAGCCTGTGCTCCGCAACAAGAGAGGCCGCGATAGTGAGAGGCCCACGCACCGCGATGAAGAGTGGCCCCCACTTGCCGCAACTAGAGAAAGCCCTTGCACAGAAAAAAAGACCCAACACAGCCAAAAATAAATTAAAAAAAAAAAAATAGGCATACATCCTTTGGTCTAACAGGCAGCTATTAAAGTTCAAATATCATCTTCATTCATCACAAATCCTTGGACACTTGCTAACTGGGAAATCTTTAATAATGATAACCACAGTTTATTGAGCACTTACGGTGGGATCACATTTTCAGGGAGGGAGTTTAGGTTCTAAAGATAGTATATAAGTTGAAAATCAAATAAAGTCAAAATTACCCTTGAACATGCCTTAATGGCTGAGATAGAAGAGGCACATAGAAATCAAGTCTCCGTGAGACCAGCTGACCACATCTCCAATCTCACATACCTCAGAGCTCCCCGAATGGGTTGACACTTCTCTTTATTTCTGTCACCCATGGACTGGATGCTTGCTTTGAGTGTCTCCCCGTCCCCATTATCTCTTTAAATCTTCATCACAATCCCATGATGCAGATATTATTATTATTATCCCTTTTTCTTATTTTACAGAGGAAGAAACTGAGGTTTGGAGAAGTTAATTGCCCAAGGTAGAGTACTGGAGCCCAGATTAGGATACAGTGTGTGCAACCCGAGGACTCAGACCCACTACTTCTCTAAACCAGAACCGATTTAAAAAAAATTTTTTTTAGTGGGGTCTGTTTACTTTCATATCATTTTCAGTAACAATAAACCTCTTCTGAATAATTAGTTATGATCCCTGCAAGACTGATGAGGGCCAGTGCTATAGGATCAAGGCAGAACTAGTCCCTTCCCTCCCACAAAGAAAACCCTTGTGTACTGTTGGTAGGAGTGTAAATTGGTGCAGTCACTGTCGAAAACAGTATGGTGCTTCCTCAAAAAATTAAAAATAGAATTACCATACGATCCAGCAGTCCCACTTCTGGGTATATATCCAAAAGAATTGAAGTCAAGATCTCAAAGAGATATCTGCACTCCCATGTTCACTGCAGCATTATTCATAGTGGCCAAGATATGGAAATAACCTAAGGGTCCATCAGTGGATGAGTGGATAAAGAAGATGTGGTACATAAACATAATGGATATTAGTCATGAGAAAGAAGAAAACCCTTCCAATTTGTGACAATATGGATGGACCTTGAGGGCATTATGCTAAGTGAAATAAGCCAAACAAAGAAAGACAAATACTACGTAGTATCATTTATGTGAGATCTTAAAAAAAAAAAAAATCAAACTCATAAAAACAGAGTAAAAAAGTGGTTGCCAGGGCCGGAGGGCGAGGGGAAATAAGGAAAGGTTAGTAAAAGGGTATAAACTTTCAGCTGTAAGACGTATGAGGTCTAAGGATCGAATGTATAACATGATGACTATAGTTGAAGTCACTGTATTGTATAATTGAAATTTGCTAAGAGAGCAGAACTTTAATATTCTCACCAAAAAAAGATGATAAATATGTGAGGTGACAGATGTGTTAATTAACTAGGTGGGGGAATTCTTTCACAATGTATTTGTGTATCAGATCACCACCATATACACTTTAAACACCTTACAATTTTATTTGTCAATTATACCTCAATAAGGTTGAACAAAATATTTTCTAAAATTAAGAAATAAATAAAAAGAGGCCACACATTCGACATCCTAATAAAATCCCCTCCGCCCCCTGCTTGGTGGTCCCCAGAGAGGGGAGCCCAGGATGAAATGAGTTTCCTTGCAGTTGACAGACCACACATACAAGCGCCCCAAAGGGAGGCTCTGGAGGGAGAAGCAGTGGAGAATGCCAATGGTTTGAAAAGTTATCACATCCTTCTCAGCATCTCCAGGCTCAGCTGGAACCTTCTTTCCTTTCTATTGAGAAAACGAACTCTGTCGGGGGGCGGGGGGAGCAGGCATTTCCAATTAGTGCCTGAAATAAAGCCAGAAGAAACTTGAGAGAGGTTGTGAGATGATTGATTGCCTGCTCAGTTTAGCATCTCCCTAGGCCCATTCTCCTCCTCCCCCAACCTCCCCGCCTCGCCACTATTGCACAGAGGTGGGGGGAGCTCTCCTGGTCCCCCACGTTTCCTGGGACTTCAACCCAAAGCAGGGAGGAATAGCTTTGCCTGGGAAGACAAACAGGAGCAATGGAATACCTTCCTGCTCCACAGGAAGCACAGTTATTCCTCTTCCAATAACTCCAATCCCAGTCAGTATGTAGTCAGCTGATGGAAAGCAGAGAGTGGTATGAGCCCAATTAGACTCTGAACTGCCACACACAGATGTGCACGTTGCACACTGAGCAGCTCCATAGGTCACCACGTGAATGGCATCCCCTGGAGTTGGGCAGTGCCTAATCAGCACAGCCATATGTGGCAGCCCTGACAACTAGCGCTGAGGGTTTGCCAAGGCAAGTAGTAAAGCATAATACTGTACATCCATTTTTTTCCAAGGCAAAACTAGAGCAGAAAACCCTGTACATAATTTTCTATAATGACATGATCAAGTCTTCTAAGTAATTCAAATGTTCAGTTTCTTTCTGAAAGAATAGATTGCTTATTTGTTTATTTCATTCCTTGTTACAAATTTACATATACATCTGTTCACAAATACACATGTACATATGTTCACATAAACAGAAGTGAAAGAGTAGAGCCGTATAAAGAGAAAGGATTTATGCCAACCATAGAATTAGCACACTTAGTATAAACATTTTATTTAAATTTAATTCTGAGCCTCCTAGAAGCCAAGGCAAAATAAGGAAATACAATTGTATTATTCTTAGCTGGCGGATAAAGATATACCTGAAGTTTAGAAGACAAACCTCTTTTCCTGAATCTCAACCCTTAAAGAAATGTATCACAATGAAGCTAACTAATTTTCATATCTTGGCCAGGCAGCAATGGTGAGACTGGGGTGAGAGGGCAGAACTTCGATAGTTACATACAACCAAATCTACATGATGTAGTGGTCGACTTTGCAGGCATGGAAGCCAGCTGGCCAGGTTCAAATGCCAGGTGACCTTGGGCCACCCACTTAGAATGGCTCCAGTTTCCTTGTCTGTAAAATGAGGGTAAAATGTACCCACCCATGATCTGCTGTGGGAGTATGTGGAATAAAGCGATGGCGTGCTTGGCACAGCGTCTGGTTCAGAGTGAGTCCTCAATACATTAGTTCTTATTACTGAAGCCCAGGAGGGGAGCTGGAGCTTGTGGCTGGGATCAAATACCACAGTTATACCTGATGCCCAAAGAAGGATGCATGAGGAAAGGGTTCAGGGAAGCCAGGGTGAGGAGTCTTCTGGAGAAATCCTGAAAGATGTCCATCCTCTGTGCTGTTGACCTGTTGCAATGCTCAGATTTCATCCCCTCAGGCAAGCCTTGGCTTTTCTTTAAAGCATGACTCTCTGCAGCCAGCAGGTGACGTTGTAAAGAAATAGCTATTAGGTTGATAATAGTTTTGCTGCAAATGCAGAAGGGACGTGTATATATGGCGGGTTCTTGAGTCACCTTTACATGGATGGTCAGGGCATCCAGTGTTCTGGCAAGGCTGGAGCCTCAGGCCGCAGACCCGTGTGCGTGGTGGGTGGAGGGTGGAGGGTGAGGGGATGGGCTGGTACAGGTAGCGGGCATGGGATACACAGGAACCAACGTCCCAGTCATGAGTGAGTTGGCCTCTGGAAGGAAGGAGTGTTTGAAATGTTGAGTCTCAGAGGCAGGCACAAAGCCACAATGACCTTCAAAATGAAGGGTCTGTAATGAGGTCTGACTAGAAGAGAAAGGGGTGGAAATTGGAGGACTCCTGTAAAGCAGTGCTTTTCCAACTTTTCGGACCATGACCCACAGTGAGAAATGTGTTTTACATCATATCACAGTACACACGAACACAGGTAACTAAATAAAGTTTCACAAGACAGTTCTTACTCTTACCATGTATGCTGCACTCTGATATTATCACTTCCATTTTCTTTCTTTGTTTTAATGCTATTTTATTTCACAGTTTTAAAAACACTGCTTTAAAGAAAAAGATGGAGAAGGACCCTTTGGGGGGACAGTGGGTCCAAGATAGTGAGAGAGAAGGTTGTTTGAAACAGATATTTAGTAAGGAAAAAAGGTCTCTCGCCACCGTGTGGCTGCAAATGTTGGGCTGCAGAGGGGAAAATCAGTGAGACCCCACTAGACTGGATCCTCTTTGAATCCCTCATGCCTTGCACACAGTAGGCCTTCAAAAAAGTCATTTTAACGGAACTCGACCTGTGTTAACTCAAATGAAATAGCTGCCTCAAGTACGCAGCCTTCTCATGACCTGACATGACAGCTCGGTAGGACTTGGAACAGCTGGAGGAGTGCATGGGTGGTGTGTCCCATTATCCTCCTTAACCGTGTCCTTCCTCACCTGGGCTTGCACAAGGGCCTTGATAACAGAGATGTCAAGTTCGCACCTGACAACTCCTCTGCTAGGGCCTGGAGTACTGGCCTTCTCTGAAGATATTCTCCTCAGGACCTTCAGAGCCCAGCAGTTCCTGTCAGTTGGGAAGAGCTGAGTAGCTATTTTGAATAGTTCAGTCTACTAAATGAATTTTCTAGGAATGTTTTTCCTTCAATTCCTTCTCCATTTCCTCTTTCTGCAGTAGAGAACTTCTTTCTTCCTTTTCCTCCCTCTGTGCCATTAGACTTCTCAAATAAAAATGCTACAGGGCTTTTTTACAAGCAAGCAAGTGCTCTGGCTGTTCCAGAATGCTAATGCTTACCTAAGACAAAAAAGAAACGTTTATGAGACCGTAGGTTCTACCCCAGCGTGTGCAATTTCCATTTTGAGCCAGACAGTCCCAGCTCGTCCCTCAGGCTTTTTCCTCAGTGCTCCCAGAGGACCTGAGCTTTCATCCTCCCTCGGTGCTCCCATTGGGAGGAGGGGCTGCAGAAGACCAGAGTTCTCACTGAAGGAAGGGCTGGGGTAGGGTGTTTTTGTTTTGTTTTGTTTTTTAATTTTTTAATTTAATTTTATTTATTTTTTTATACAGCAGATTCTTCATAGTCATCAATTTTATACACATCAGGTCAATCACTGTATACAGGTCAATCACAATCGCCCAATTCATCACACCCTCCTCCACCCCCCCACAGCTTTCCCCCCTTGGTGTCCATAAGTTTGGTCTCTACATCTGTGTCTCAATTTCTGCCCTGCAAACCGGTTCATCTGTACCATTTTTCTAGGTTCCACATATATGTGTTAATATATGATATTTGTTGTTCTTTCTGACTTACTTCACTCTGTATGACAGTCTCTAGATCCATCCACGTCTCAACAAATGACCCAATGTCGTTCCTTTTTATGGCTGAGTAATATTCCATTGTATATATGTACCACATCTTCTTTATCCATTTGTCTGTCCATGGGCATTTAGGTTGCTTCCATGACCTGGCTATTGTAAATAGTGCTTCAATGAACAGTGGGGTGCATGTGTCTTTTTGAATTATGGTTTTCTCTGGGTATATGCCCAGTAGTGGGATTGCTGGATCATATGGTAATTCTATTTTTAGTTTTTTAAGGAACCTCCATACCATTCTCCGTAGTGGCTATATCAATTGCATTGAATCTATAGATTGCTTTGGGTAGTATAGTCATTTTCACAATATTGATTCTTCCAATCCAAGAACATGGTATATCTCTCGATCTATTGGTATCATCTTTAATTTCTTTCATCAGTGTCTTATAGTTTTCTGCATACAGGTCTTTTGTCTCCCTAGGTAGGTTTATTCCTAGGTATTTTATTCTTTTTGTTGCAATGGTAAATGGGAGTGTTTCCTTAATTTCTCTTTCAGATTTTTCATCATTAGTGTATAGGAATGCAAGAGATTTCTGTGCATTAATTTTGTATCCTGCAACTTTACCTAATTCATTAATTAACTCTAGTAGTTTTCTGGTGGCATCTTTAGAATTCTCTATGTATAGTATCATGTCATCTGCAAACAGTGACAGTTTTACTTCTTCTTTTCCAATTTGTATTCCTTTTATTTCTTTTTCTTCTCTGATTGCCGTGGCTAGGACTTCCAAAACTATGTTGAATAATAGTGGTGAGAATGGACATCCTTGTTTCGTTCCTGATCTTAGAGGAAATGCTTTCAGTTTCTCACCATTGAGAATGATGTTTGCTGTGGGTTTGTCGTATATGGCCTTTATTATGTTGAGGTAGGTTCCCTCTATGCCCACTTTCTGGAGAGTTTTTATCATAAATGGGTGTTGAACTTTGTCAAAAGCTTTTTCTGCATCTATTGAGATGATCATATGGTTTTTATTCTTCAATTTTGTTAATATGGTGTATCACATTGATTGATTTGTGTATATTGAAGATTCCTTGCATCCCTGGGATAAATCCCACTTGATCATGCTGTATGATCCTTTTAATGTGTTGTTGGATTCTGTTTGCTAGTATTTTGTTGAGGATTTTTGCATCTATATTCATCAGTGATATTGGTCTGTAATTTTCTTTTTTTGTAGTATCTTTGTCTGGTTTTGGTATCAGGGTGATGGTGGCCTCGTAGAATGAGTTTGGGAGTGTTCCTTCCTCTGCAATTTTTTGGAAGAGTTTGAGAAGGATGGGTGTTAGCTCTTCTCTAAATGTTTGATAGAATTCACCTGTGAAGCCATCTGGTCCTGGATGTTTGTTTGTTGGAAGATTTTTAATCACAGTTTCAATTTCATTACTTGTGATTGATCTGTTCATATTTTCTATTTCTTCCTGGTTCAGTCTTGGAAGGTTATACCTTTCGAAAAATTTGTCCATTTCTTCCAGGTTGTCCATTTTATTGGCATAGAGTTGCTTGTACTAGTCTCTTAGGATGCTTTGTATTTCTGCAGTGTCTGTTGTAACTTCTCCTATTTCATATCTAATTTTATTAATTTGAGTCCTCTCCCTCTTTTTCTTGATGAGTCTGGCTAATGGTTTATCAATTTTGTTTATCTTCTCAAAGAACCAGCTTTTAGTTTTATTGATCTTTGCTATTGTTTTCTTTGTTTCTATTTCATTTATCTCTGCTCCGATCTTTATGATTTCTTTCCTTCTGCTAACTTTGGGTTTTGTTTGTTCTTCTTTCTCTAGTTCCTTTAGGTGTAAGGTTAGATTGTTTATTTGAGATTTTTCTTGTTTCTTTATGTAGACTTATATAGCTATAAACTTCCCTCTTAGAACTGCTTTTGCTGCATCCCATAGGTTTTGGATCGTCGCGTTTTCATTGTCATTTGTCTCTAAGTATTTTTTGATTTCCTCTTTGATTTCTTCAGTGATCTCTTGGTTATTTAGTAACCTATTGTTTAACCTCAATGAGTTTGTGTTTTTTACGTTTTTTTTCCCTGTAATTCATTTCTAATCTCATAGTGTTGTGGTCAGAAAAGATGCTTGATATGATTTCAATTTTCTCAAATTTACCGAGGCTTGATGTGTGACCCAAATGTGATCTATCCTGGAGAATGTTCCGTCAGCACTTGAAAAGAAAGTGTAATCTGCTGTTTTTGGATGGAATGTCCTATAAATATCAATTAAATCTATCTGGTCTATTGTGTCATTTAAAGCTTCTGTTTCCTTATTTATTTTCACTTTGGATAATCTGTTCTTTGGTGTAAGTGAGGTGTTAAAGTCCCCCGTTTATTGTGTTACTGTCGATTTCCTCTTTTAGAGCTGTTAGCAGCTGCCTTATCTATTGAGGTGCTCCTATGTTGGGTGCATATATATTTATAATTGTTATATCTTCTTCTTGGATTGATCCCTTGATCATTATGTAGTGTCCTTCCTTGTCTCTTGTAACATTCTTTATTTTAAAGTCTATTTTTTCTGTTATGAGTATTGCTACTCCAGCTTTCTTTTGGTTTCCATTTGCATGGAATATCTTTTTCCATCCCCTCACTTTCAGTCTGTATGTGTCCCTAGGTGTGAAGTGGGTCTCTTGTAGACAGCATATATATGGGTCTTGTTTTTGTATCCATTCAGCAAGCCTGTGTCTTTTGGTTGGAGGATTTAATCCATTCACGTTTAAGGAAATTATCGATATGTATGTTCCTATGACCATTTTCTCAATTGTTTTGGGTTTGTTTTTGTAGGTCCTTTTCTTCTCTTGTGTTTCGCACTTAGAGAAGTTCCTTTAGCATTTGTTGTAGAGCTGGTTTTGTGGTGCTGAATTCTCTTAGCTTTCTTTTTTTTAATTAATTAATTAATTAATTTTATTTTTGCCTGTGTTGGGTCTTCGTTTCTGTGCGAGGGCTTTCTCTAGTTGTGGCAAGCGGGGGCCAATCTTCATCGCAGTGTGTGGGCCTCTCACTATCGCGGCCTCTCTTGTTGCGGAGCACAGGCTCCAGACGCACAGGCTCAGTAGTTACGGTGCCCGGGCTTCGTTGCTCTGCGGCATGTGGGATCTTCCCAGACCAGGGCTCGAACCCATGTCCCCTGCATTGGCAGGCAGATTCTCAACCACTGCGCCACCAGGGAAGCCCGAATTCTCTTAGCTTTTGCTTGTCTGTAAAGCTTTTGGTTTCTCCATCGAATCTGAATGAGATCCTTGCTGGGTAGAGTCATCTTGGTTGTAGGTTCTTCCTTTTCATCACTTTAAGTATATCATGCCTCTCCCTTCTGGCTTGTAGAGTTTCTGCTGAGAAATCAGCTGTTAACCTTATGGGAGTTCCCTTGTATGTTATTTCTCGTTTTTCCCTTGTTGCTTTCAATAATTTTTCTTTGTCTTTAATTTTTGCCAGTTTGATTACTATGTGTCTTGGCGTGTTTCTCCTTGGGTTTATCCTGTATGGGACTCTCTGTGCTTGCTGGACCTGGGTGGCTATTTCCTTTCCCATGGTAGGGAAGTTTTCGATTGTAATCTCTTCAAATATTTTCTCTGGATCTTTCTCTCTCTCTTCTCCTTCTGGGACCCCTATAATGCGAATGTTGTTGCGTTTAATGTTGTCCCAGTTGTCTCTTAGGCTGTCTTCATTTCTTTTCTTTCTTTTTTCTTTATTCTGTTCTGCAGCAGTGAATTCCACCATTCTGTCTTCCAGGTCACTTATCCGTTCTTCTGCTTCAGTTATTCTGCTACTGATTCCTTCTAGTGTAGTTTTCATTTCAGTCATTGTATTGTTCATCTCTGTTTGTTTGTTCTTTAATTCTTCTAGGTCTTTGTTAAACATTACTTGCATCTTCTCGATCTTTGCCTGCATTCTTTTTCTGAGGTCCTGGATCATCTTCACTATCATTATTCTGAATTCTTTTTCTGGAAGGTTGCCTTTCTCCACTTCATTTAATTGTTTTTCTGGGGTTTTATCTTGTTCCTTCATCTGGTACATAGCCCTCTGCCTTTTCATCTTGTCTATCTTTCTGTGAATGTGGTTTTTGTTCCACAGCCTGCAGAATTGTAGTTCTTCTTGCTCCTGCTGTCTGCCCTCTGGTGGTTTGGTAGGGTGTTGTGAGGGAAACTGCGCCTGAACTCCAGCTTCACCCCCTGGGGCAAGCGACTCAACTTGCTAACATGTCATTGCTTCTTCGGGGAAGCTAGGATAATAATAACTATCTTGCAGAGCTGTTATAAAGGTAGGAAACAACATAAAACAAAGGAAAGTGCAAGCCACGTGGAGATACTGAAAAATAGCTTAGTAGTAGTAGTAGCTGTAGTTTTGCTGTTGTTTTTGTCATCACTACAATTATTACAAGTTTCTTCTTAGATGGATCCAAAGAAAGCTTGGCTCATTTTGACTGCAACCAAATAAGAAGGAAAAGGATCATTAGTATCGTCATTACACTGTTAAGTATTTATGAGGCTGCCTTCTGCTTACATCACTCTGTAAAGAGCACGAGACCCAGTGCCTATATCCAATAGGAAGGTCTTTAGGCTGGGTGACCTGGATGTGAAGTGATAGCATTCTATGTAATGACGTGAAATGCGTAGATCACAGGAAGCAAGACCTGGGCAACTGGCCTCCTTGGTATAGCTGTGATGTTTATGCACAGATCTTTTCTGTTCTACTAGATGAAGAGCCCTCTCACCAAACCTTAGGTCAAAGCCTCTGTTTCATTTGTTTTCACATTTTCCCCAGCCCCTCACCTTGCTCTGCTCCCTGCACATGGCAGGTATTTGGCAAAGCTTTGTCAGGTGGGTAAATGCAAATGTTAAACAATCCTATGACACTGCGTCAGATGCCCAGGTTATGTTTGAGTGCATTCGTGGTGATTGAGGGTAAGGAACAAATGCTGAGTCCCTTTTCAGAGGAAAGTCACTGCATTATATCCTTCAGTCCTGGGAGGAAGCAGTGGGTGAATCTTTTCAAGTAAGAGCTGGTAAGAGGCACGTGGGAGGAAGCTGGTGCCTGAGCTTGTCATACGTGAGCCTGTGTGAGTCAGTGTCTACTGTGAGCAACTAGTCCCTTGGTAAGGGGCTTTCTGGGGAAGAGAGAGTCATCAAGTTCTGAACAGCTAAAGAAACATTCACCTTGAAGGAGGGTGTCGACCGAAATTCCAAGAAAACGACCTGATGTAGGGAAAGCTCGTATCTGGAAAAGGGACTTTGTGCTCTGCCTGAGGGCAAAATCTTGGTTATATCGATGCGTCGGTCTGCTGTTCAGCCGGATTAGGACATTCAAAGTATGTATTAAAATTATTAGGTCTGCTTAAGTTAAGCAGAATAAACAAACCCAGGACAAGGAGAAGCTCAAATGGCTTCTTCTCACTAATTTTCAACATCATCTAAGTTAGATCTCAGAGCCTGAGTGCCTAGTTGTTCATATCTTGCAACTAACCACACATAAAGGAGCCCCTAACTGCTCTTTCACAAAACATTCTGATGTTTAGTTGGATTTAAACAGCCCTGAACTGAAGAGAGACCAGCTAGGGCAAGGGGAACATTTTCTTTTACTGTCCGGAATTCAATCGGAAGGTTGATGAAAACTCATCCTGAACTATTTTTTTTGCCATTCTAAAGTGACCTTTTTTGTTTGTTTGTTTCACAATTAAATGTTTCTTAAATCAGTGTAGACTGGATATTTTATATGTACAGCTAATGTGTTTACTTTTCTCAGAAAAGAAAAAAGAAAAAGAAGAAGCTGTCACAAAGCCAATCGAGTGTCAGATTTGATGTTATCTTAGAATTAAAGAAACAGGATGCTTCACTGTTTTTGTCCAAGAACTTTCAGCACAGTGCCTTGTGTACAATCCTTGAGTTACGACCCCCCTCCTAAACAGCCTGTCCTCCCTTGGGTCCTAGAGTAATGTAGAGATGGCTTATCACAAAGGTATATCAGGACAGTATAGTCACTGCTGCCCAAGACCAGCTATATAATTTGCAGATCCAAGTGCAAAATGAGAATATGGGGACTGTCATTCAGAAATTATAAGAATGTCTACAGAGTGACAGCAGAACATTAAGCCAAGGATGGGCCTTTCCAAGCCTAGGACACTGTGCAGCTTCCCAGATCTCACGTGCATAAGCCAGCCCTCTGCTGGCCAAAGGAGCAGGTTGTACTGAGCTGCAAATGTCAGACAAGTCCTCACACTCCCCAGAAGCCATCCCTCCCTAACACTTCAAGCTTTCCTCAGCCTCATTCCCACAGCTATGTCCCACCATACCTTCTTGCATGACCTATTAATTCTACACATACCCAATTAACCCATTCTGTCCTAAGGAAGGATGATGAGAGTCTTTGGGCAGCGTGAAGGCTCAGGAGACCTCCCAGCGTGGATCTAGGCAACCTGGCCCCCACCCTGGGCCCCTGCCAGTTTGGGCATCTTCTCCTCATCGATTTTGCTTTTTGTTCCCCTTTTTCGTCCTTCTTACTCTCCAGGTATCTTCTGCTTTAGAGTTAGCATCCCTGCCCCACTCTCCCAGGTCCTTCTTTCTCTCCATCCCATGTTCCAATCATTTTTTTCCATAAAACCAACACTCAACAGTAAACTCAATAAAGATTTTCAGCATGAGTAATTGACCTATAAGTCAGAATTCTTCTCTATGTGAACCATAGCACAGTCCCTTGTGTTATCAAGTTACTAGACCAACTTCTGAGCCAGCCTTCCTTCATTTGGAGCATGGTGCTGATACCTGAGCTTTCCTTCTCCGGCATTGGGCTAGAATTTCTCCCCCTGAAATGATTACTATTAAATCGTTGCCTTAACTCAAACTGCTGAGTTCGTAATCACAATTTTTTTCTGGGACTGTGACTTTGAAATAGAAAACACTTTCAAAATCGATGGTTTTTTAGGAGAGAGAGTGCTAAGGAACCAAGAGTCTAAGAAATGCAAGAAGCCGGTTTTGAACTGCTTCCATTTTCCCCAACAGGCTCCAATCACTCCCCTGGGAGGGGGTGACGGAGGGGGTGACAGGCAGTTCCACACCAGGAGAGTGGAACCTTCCACACCAAAAAGCATGTGTGATCCTATCAGCTAATTGGTTGGTTTCATGAAAATTGTCCAGAACAATCCTTTTTTGACAGCTCAAGCTTGACCAGGTACATTCCATGGTTGAAGAGAATTGGAACTGCAGATGTCACTAAAATCTAATATTTCACAAGGACTCCGGAGTTGAACTTTGAAAAGTTATTAGCCATTGCAGAATTCTCTCATGCTGCTGCAATGGCAAAATTTCCTTTTCTGAATCTCTTTGATTATCTGCTGAGTCTGCAGGCATATCATTCCTCACAAGGCTGTGGGGATGATTAAATGGGCACATGTGTATGAAGTGCTTGGCATACTCCCTGGAACATAGTAAGCCCTCAATAAATGTTGGCTGTTATTCCTATAGGTTCCTTTATTTTGAAATGACATTAATTGCTGTGACAGCCAGAGTACATCGAATCATTCTGCTGCTGTTCAAGGCAGTTTCTTCCCATGAGTGCTGATGTTTACATGTTAATTTAGTTTCTAGCTAAGGAAAGAGTCAGGTTTGGATGCAAAACCCAGGTTAATCAGTTACGCTATGAACAGTGGTTCTTATCCAGGGGCAATTTTACTCCCAGGGGACACTTGGCAATGTCTGGAGACATTTTTAGTTGTCACAACCCAGGGAGGTGCTACTGGCATTTGGTACATAGAGGCCAAGGATGCTTCTAAATAACCTGCAATGCACGGGACAGGCCCTCCGCTCTCAACAAAGTCTATCTGGTCCCAAGTGTCAGGAGTGCCAAGGCTGAGAAACAAACTGTGAGAGACTTTGGTGGGATGTTTAATCTCACTGGGCCTCAGTTTCGTCATCTTCAGGAAAGAAAAGAAATATCCTACTTGCACGGTTGCTATAAATAATAGAAATAAATACAAAGGGAAAGCGCCTCAGTGTGATCCCCAGCACACAGACACCCAGCCTTGACACCAGTAGTCATGGAAGTGGTGGTGTGTTCTGTCTGTTCCTGTACGACAGGAGGAGTATTCATTCTCCGTGAACACTTGGGCAAAGAGAGAGACTCAGAAACCATTTAGGCTTTTTTATTACCAGGAAAAGAAAATGCTCTTCTCCTTTTGTTTCTCGTTTGAGCTGTTTAGACGTGTCTAGAACACTCTGCTGTGCTCACTCTTTTCCATCCCCTCCCAAATACACAAGAGTCCAAGTTGTCCATCCACGTGGACTTGAAGCAACTTTTCTGTTCCGTTATTTATTCAGTTATCATTGACACTGTGTCTCTCTGCCTTAGTTAGGGCAATGCCTCCACAGGCCATGGAGCTGAGCCTCCATGTGCGGTCTGTGTGCTCCTGCCCTGGGGTCCTGTCCCAGTGCTTCAACACTGAACACGCTATATCCCCCCAGCCTCCCGACTAACACACCTCCCTGTGACTTCTTGATCCTGCCATAGACTGTTTCCTATCATCATTGCTTTCTATTTTTTTGATGAAATGTATCTGAAAGGTAGGGTGAAGGCCAAGTTGGCAAGTATTTACCTGATTCTGGATTTCTTGTTAGTGATGTCAAGCAACTGTGGGTTTCTACTGGGAAGAACTTCAGAATGTTCTCATGTGGGCGACTAAACAGGCCATACAGGCAGGGTTTTCCTCTGGGGGGCAAATGAACCTTACCGCAAATCCTTCTAGGTCCCCTGAAGAGAACAAGGTATATCATCAGAAGTGCATAAGCCAGCTTGGCCTTTATCAGAAGGGAGAGCTGAGGGAGAAAGTTATCTACCGTCTAATATGCTGTTTCCCAGCAGGAAATGGCTTTAATATAAGAGACATCATGCTCAGGCCTCATTTCGCATTCACTCAATGAAGGACTGTTACCCAATGCCCAGCGCGCTCGGGGTGCTGTGCTGGGCACAAGGTACGACGGTGGACAAGCCGCGTCCCTGCTCTCAGGATGCTCGTGCTGAACTGCTCACTCCTCCCGAAGTTCCTCCTACCCTGGTGCCTGGGACCATGAAATTATTTGCTGAGTCTTTTCCAAGGAGCTGATCCAACCTTACCCGAAATATCCTCTTTACATATTTTGATCAAAGCGCTTCCTTGATTGTTCAAAGTCTGTTCCAAATCTACCTCCTCTGCAAAACCTGCCCCAGGTCGTGAGTGTGCTCCACGCTCCCACAAAGTTTAACTTTCTTCATCATTCCTTTGCCATCCCCTTCATATATATACAAAATGTAACGTACACATTCATGTAAAATTCAGCCTCCTTATGCCATGAATTAGGCACAAGGCATAACCATAGACACCTAGTGAACTGGGGCTGGAAGCACTGCGGAGGGCACTGAGCTAAGCCGCTCACCAGCTGGGGAGGGCCTGGGAGGACTGGCCCAGTTATAGACGGTGCCCCCGAGAGGGCAGCGGGGCAGCCCGAGTACAATGCACACAGGCCCACTTCCCTGTGCCTATTCTTGGCATATCCAGCAGGTGAACGAGACGTAACAACTGGGAATCCAGGCGATCTTTGAAAGTCAAGGCCAGATTCATAGCAGTTGTCTTTGGAGGAGACCTGTCCACGCATAACAAGACCTGGTCCACTGTCCTTAGGTGTGGCGTCAGGAATCAAACCTCCAGAAAGAACTGGCAAGAACTATCTCTAGAAAGATCGATAGGAATTGAGAGCAGGATAAAGAGGGAGGAATGATGCATTCAAGCCATATCAGTAAAGGAGAACCTAGGAAAAAACTCAGTCCCAAAGGCTGGGCAGGTTCCAATTAGGATGTGCTGCAGCGGTGTCTGGGGCACATCCAGGTCTCACTGGCAACAATAACTCACACTTACAAGGAAGTAGCAGCAGGGATCAAGGAGAGACAGTGAAGAGCACACAGTGGTAGCAGGGCCTGCGGTGCTCAAGTTTGGAAGCAACTTTTTCCCAGCAGCACCCGGAGGGAAGAGGAGGACACTCTTGATGCAACCCCGTATCAGATCAGACGAGCCCAGAACAGAGCCCTGGCCGCAGACATGGGTCTGTGCTTTAGGGAGTCTGTGCTTCGGAGGGCCTGGCTTCAGGGCTTAAGAAGGGCGGAGGTCGAGCTGGAGGAAATAGCAGAGAGGCAGCTGATTTGTACGTCTTTAGATGTGCAGAGACAGAAATGTTGAACTTGTTGGTTGGACGTGCTTGTATATCTCCTCTCCAAGATTGAAAGACTGTTAAGATTACAGGGCACAGCTTCTCTGTGCTCTGCAAAATCCTATGTTTGCTATGGCCAATGATAATGGTGAGGAGGAAAATGGCATATATTAAATTACGCAGTCTGTAAGTTAAGAAAAAGCAGAGCTACAGATATATTCCAATGCTTCCCTGAATCACGCATACATGTGAAAGTAGCAAAGGATGACACCACCCCCAGCTATGCATGATGAGTTCATTAGCTTGAGTGTATGTCAAATCATGGTCTTTGTTTCTCACACTCTAAAAATAGTTACCCGAAGTAAAAGGGACACGATGTGCATCGCTGTGAAATCTTTGGGGACTGTATCACCAAAGACCAAGGAACTGCCCTTGAGCCTGCATGGAATTGGTCTATACCATGGGTTTGAACAGCTCTGCTGAGAGCAGTTCAGGAATGCTGCCAGCCCTAAACAACTTCACTTATGAGCTAGCGCCAGTTTTACTTTCACAAAAATCCTCCCCAGCACACCCGAGAGAAAGCAGAGGTCCCTTACACTTGGAAATTAAAACCAATGCAAAGTGTAGTGAGACCTGCCCACTCTTGCCCATGACAGAAAACTTAGAGTCAGGTCTGGACTCAGAAGAGTGATTTAATGTTTACATGCAGAATCTACGTGCTTCTCTGGATATGTAGGGTGCCAGGCTCTAGAAGGCTTTACCCTTTACCATTCTTCCTTTCAAAAATAATCTTCCAAAGAAACAGATGTTAGTTTCTTCTATCTACATCAAAGTTCAAGAGCAGGAAATTACTCAGATTATACTGAAGATAAACAGCGTTATTCTGTTCAGTTCTTCAAATAATCTTCTATTTAAACCATAGCTAGTTACTATTTAGCAAATTAAACTCACTGAATACTTCAGAAATGTCTATTTCACTGTCAGAATGAATGCTTTAGGGATCCCCTGTGGTGAGGAGCCTTCTTTCTTCATTATATAGAATATTATCTAGTTGGCCTGAACCGCAACAAAGATTTTTTTTCAGATCCCTTAAAACAAACAAACAATGCAAATCATTTTTGAAACATCAGTTCTTCAAGTAGACATTTCTTTAGCACAAAGAGTTTCTTGGGTAAAGCAGAAAGACCTTGCCAGTACCTCTAGCTGTGGTTAGACCCTCAAACCACATGTCAGGAGGTTAGGAGTGGAGAAGGGACGCTTATGGAAAGGTGTGACCTGCTGGCTGGAATCAACTAGGGCCAGGCAGTGCTCTCCAAGAGAGCTGCTACCTGGGCTGTATGCTCCAAGCTCCACAATCGTTCAGCCATCCAGCCTCCCTAAAACTCGAAGGAAGTCTTTTAACTAAAGATTTTAGAGAGTCAATAATGTGAATTCCTTGAGAAGAACTAAATCCACATTACGAATGAAATCTATTTATTAAACAGTTACTAAGTATAGAGCAAACACACTACACACACAATAGAGGCATGACTGCAGAGGGATTGTGCCCGCCATGTCTGTTATGGTACAGCAGCACTGGCCTTAGACCCACGTGCTTTAGAGGGTCCCTCTCTGGCCATCCTCTAGCCACATTCCCAGCCATATCCCCCACCTCCCATAGCAAGGAGTCCAAGGGGCCAAGGGGCCTTGTCTACCTAGAACCCAAGCCCTCCCTTCTAGGCAATGATTCAGGTACTCAGGACCCTAGAATTTCCTGCTCAAATGATCCCAGGCCTACATCACTGACCTACACAGGTCTCTACCCCCATCCTTCCCTCAAGGGCAGACTGTGCCTCCAGTGTGTGTGCTCAGAGGTCCAAGGAGTGAGGGTGGAGGGGGGCTGTTGACATAGAATGTGGACAAAATTTGGACATATAGTACCGTAAGAGTGGAAGCCCAGGGAGGTCCACACATATACACACAAGGCCCCATGGTGCAGGGCAGGAACAGAATCGAGTCAGACTGCAGGCTGAGGAACAGTGAGCCAGCGCTTTCTGTCCTACAGAACCCTACATTTGAACTTAATCTTCCAGGTAGTTATGAAGGTATATTTGTTAAGACAGCAGGATGGGAAATATTCATTTAACAGTTTACCAGCCTAATTGAGAACTTCTAAATATTTAGACATACGGTGTGTGGGCCTCCATCTGTCCTCCTGTCCTGGGGCCCAACAGTGTTGCAGAGTGGGAGTGCCTAGGGAAATCTCCAGTGCTGGTGAGGATCCTCTTTTTACAGCATCACCTGTGTCTGCACACCCTGCTAATCTACTTCCCAATCACATCTCAGTCCTTCAGTTATACTGAACACAGACAATTCTCAATGTGTACATCTGGGGTTGCTCAAAGGCCATTTTTGAAAGAAGGACCTTTATCAGATGTGTTCCTATTGCTCTAGTTATTTCACAAACCTGTGAAAGCTCTAGGAATTGGAGCAGGAACATTACCCAATAAATCTCATCTGCCTTTTGTGTCCACCTCATCCTCGTTTGAACCCATAGCTTTTGTGCTATCGCTAGCTACCCAAAATCTCTGCCGGACAACAGCATTCTCACCCAAATCTGCATCCCCATAAATTGTCCTAGTCTGCCCTTCACCCACAACTTTTTATAAAGTCCCATTTCCTCATTGAAGATGATTTTATCCAAGTGAAAGAAAAGGAGTCTGCAGACACTAATTCATACTACAGTATGAATGATTGATAGTTTCCTTCTCACGCTTTCAATTGCAATTGACTATTTCAAAAAACTCCAGTTGAACAAAGCAAGTGATTTCAGCTGCCAGCTATTATAGGCATATTTTAGGAACAACATAGATAAGAATTTTTTTTTAATTGGTGAAAATTTTTATTAGCAAAAATTTATTAACACTGATGAAATATATTTTTAATTTTATAAATTATCTATTTATAATTAAGACCAATACAGTAAAATATCCCATATAATAAATAGCCCAGTAAAAGAAAATAGACTAATTTAAACTTAATTAGTTACTGGATCAATAACACTGACTGGCAGAGGAGAAACTTACTTTCTCAATACTGAACATTGCCCAAAGGATTCTATTGATGAACTGTTTCCTCTAACTCCCAATTTAATTCTCACAGAATATGACTTCAGAATTTGGTAATTAAATTTGAATCATGACTGTCTCTGCTCGTCAAGCCTTCCTGAAGGTGATTTCAACCCAAGAGAGTTAATTTTAAATTTAGAGAGGGCTTGTTGGCAAATGTGTTATGAGGGGGAAAAACCCCTCTTATGGTTTTATAATATGTCTAACACCCTGTCAGAGATCCAAAAAATGGAGCAAGGAAGAAAATGCTTTTATTCTTCTGACTGCAATCAGGAGAGCACCCCAGATCTGAAAATCAGAGCATCTTGGCATCGTGGTTTCGCCTTGGACTTGTGTAGGGAGGAGTAGACACGTTACAGAGGGAGTGATTTTCCGGTTGGGATGCTTCTATCATGAGAAAGTCTCCATCGGTCAGGAACAGGGAGACAGACGGTTTGGCTAATCAGTTACGAAACAAAGATGGGCATTGGGAGAGTCTGTGTCTGTCCCTGTTATAGGTAGACAAGGGAGTCATCCATGTGCCTTGTCTAAGTCACATGAGGAAGGGTGGTCCTTTACAGTAAGCCATTTCCAGGAACACAAAAGGGGAGGGAGATTTCTTAACTATCACCATTTTCAGGAGTGCAGGGCTCATGGGAAGTTCAACATTGTCCATCCATTTGTAGAAGTGTGCATTTTCTTAATGCACTCCTGTTCTGTTTCCTGCCGATCCTTCCCTACACCCTGAGAGCAAGAGTCCACTCAGCCCCCGCCCCTCACCGGCCTCGCTCTCTTTCCTCACACCAGGCCCACTCTCACCCCAGGGTCTCTGCTCTTGCTGGCCTCTGCCTGGAGTGTTACACCACCAGCCACTCTCCTTCAGATATTTTGCTGAAATGCTACCTTTTCTTTGAGATCTTCCCTCTCACATTGCCTATCTCCCTTCTTCGCTTTATTTTTCTCCTTGTGGAATGCACAGAATACTTTACTGATTTACCTACTTTATTGTATGTCTTCCCATTAGAATATAAATTTCATGAAAACAGGGATTTTTCACCCCTGTATCCCCAGCACCCGGCAATGCTAGGCTTGCAATAAGTTTTTGTGAATAGATATGTTAAAACACTCAGTGTATGCTTTGCCTCACCTCCTACTATTAAAGCTATTTGTTACAACGATAGATATTCTTTTTTACACAGTATAACATGAATAGCATGACCTGGGAACAATAGCATTCTATTTCTCTTCTGTTCAGTCTAAAAATATTTATTTTAAAACTTAAAAAATTTTTCTCATCATTATAACTAAAGATCCTAAAGACAGTATATAGCTACATATGTTCCAAATACCAACTTTCAGAATTTTGGCTTTGTTACTCACTTGTCTAATTTATCTGAAAGAAAAGGGCAAAGTACTGTGTACATTAAGAAAGGGCCACTGATCCCTCAGTGTCTCCTGATCTGCAGGTGCCATGTTAACTATATGTCACACGAGGTCTGGGCACTCAGGGTTAATCTCCTCCTTGCAGCAAATGAAAGTTGCACAATTTAATGAGAACTTTCTTCTCTATTTTCTTTTTTATCTTTGGTGGGAGAAGCAAGCATAACGGCATTTCCCTGAACTTCTTATAATCCTGCAGAAGGTTTAGGTTCCCAGAGAATGAGGAGGAGAAAAATATTTTTTAATGAAAAAGAAGGGGAAAATTAATTCTCAGGTGAGGTTTCTTTATTTTACTTTTTATTGTAAAACTAACATCATCACAAGTAAAAGAATATTTTCAAGCCTTTGGAGAGTCTATGGCCCTAACAAAGATTGATTTCATTATTTCATATTTTCTTCTAGTTCTGGATCACAAGCACATGTAATTATTCATACGGTTGCAATCATAGCATAGATAAAATTTTGTATTTTTAGGGTTTTTTTTCCTGCTTAATGATAGTCTATAAACATTACCCACATTATCTTAGCATTCTGAAAATTATCACATTTTTGTGCCTGAAGAATATTCCATTAGGTCACTGATGTACCACAGTTTACTTGTTCAGGGGTAGTTTCCCTTCTTTCTGGGCTACTTCCCTCGTCTCTTCTTTTCACTGGACCTGTTGTCAGTTAGACTTTGAAAAAATCTTCCAATTTAGTTACTTGACTTGACATAACTTGGTGTTACCCAAACTATGTTCTGCAGACCTTCCCATGTGCTACAAATAGGTGTTCTGTGCTAGGTCAGGGAAAGGAGGTGGGGAGGCGGTGAGAAGGGGAGCCTGTCCACAAATGTATTTAATAGACATATCTTGGAGTTTGAGTATCACATTAATATATTAAAGGTTCTGAGAGATCTTTCAGAAAAGGCACTTTTTTTTGGAAGTATAGTTGATTTAAAATGTTGTGTTAGTTTCAGGTGTACACCAAAGTGATTCATATATATATTCAGATATATAGATATGCATTCTTAGAAAAAGCACTTATATAACTTTAATCTAGCTCTCCCAAACTTGGATCATCAAGAACTCTTCCTGGACCACATGGTGACCATCTAAGGGAGTGAGCATTCGGCTTCCCTAGAACCTGGTGCAGAAGCACTGCTCACCGCTCTCTCTAACTGCAGTCCTGCTGGTCCGGGGACACGTTCCTCATCTTTAGTTCTTGGTCAAAAGCATCTCTATGCTCCCCATTGATTTCATAGCTAGACTTTCAGAGGAGCAAATGGAAGCCCACGTTGTCTTGGTTTAGCACGGGGAGGTGCTCAGGGGCTAAGAGGTCTTGTTTCTGCTCCCAGCCTTGTTACTCTCTTTCTCTGTGATTTTAGGCAAATCACCCCCACCTCTGCCCCACTGCTCACTCTCTCTAAAAGAGAGAGGGTCTGGATTAGAGCATTTCTGGAAGGGTAAGGCTGAACCCTGTCCCTACAGTCTGCACACGTGCCTGGGGAGATTGTAGGAAGATAGGGAGTAGCCCTCTGAGTGTCGCGTGGAGCCTCCAGGAAGAGGATGCTGGATCTCGCACAAGGAAGCTTCCACAGGAGCCCAGACCCTCCAGCAGAGAATACACATTATTCTCAATAGCTGGAGACATTCTCAATGGCCACCAGTGATCAAAACTTTCTCTTTTCTATTTCCTTTCCTGCTTAATTTCCTCTGTTGTCTTGCTGTGAGGTATCTTAAGCAACTCACTTCACTTCTCTAAACCTCAGTTACTTCACCTTTCTGAGCCTCAGTTTCCTCATCGTTAAAATAAAAATAATCCAACCTCTCAATGAGATAACATATTTAAAAGACCTAGTACATAGTGAACACTCAATAAATATTAGTTTTCTTTCCTTTCCCTTTTCTTTACCATATTAAGTGAATACTGAGTGTCTGAAGAAGATACTGCTAAGGTTGAATAATTGCCAGGAAAGCCAGATGAGCATGAAATGACTTCAGGAGAGATCTCAGCTCCAGCTCAGAAACATGAGAAAGCGGCTGGTGCATCTCGTCAGAGTTCAGCTGCTTGATTACCTCATGCCCATTTATATTTGGGTTACAGTGATGTCAATGAACTACCAAAAAAAAAAAAAAAAAAATCAACGAGTTTAAATGAATTTGTGGATGATAAATTCAAAACAATAGATGACTGGGCTATATACTAAATCTTTGAAAATCTAGATCTTAGAAGGAAACTATGTACTTCTTCTAGACATCCCCAGAGGACATTATCACAGAGAAATGACTGAAATGGACTGACCATCTGGTGACCTAAGCACACCAGACAAAGCATGTAATCTGAGCACGACACTACTTGAGCTGGGTCCCTTGGCAACTGCAGTTATTTCTACCAACACAATCCTTATAAAATTCCCTTTGGGCTCAAATTCCACAACTGACATTCAAACCATTGTTTCATTTGTATATTCCACTGATGCCTTCAATTTAAGACGGTGCTGATGAAAGGGAAAAACAAATACCGTATGCTAACACATATATATGGAATCTAAAAAAAAAAATGGTTCTGAAGAACCTAGGGGCAGGACAGGAATAAAGATGCAGACGTAGAGAATGGACTTGAGGACACGGGGAAGGGGAAGGGGAAGCTGGGACGAAGTGAGAGAGCGGCATGGACTTAAAAATACTACCAAATGTGAAATAGATAGCTAGTGGGAAGCAGCCGCATAGCACAGGGAGATCAGCTCTGTGCTTTGTGACCACCTAGAGGGGTGGGATAGGGAGGGTGGGAGGGAGACGCAAGAGGGAGGAGATATGGGGATATATGTATATGTATAGCTGATTCACTTTGTCATAAAGCAGAAACTAACACACCATTGTAAAGCAATTATACTCCAATAAGGATGTTAAAAAAATAAGATGGTGCTGACTTAAGTCGTTCCTTCCTCCTTATTTTTAATATACATTTTTATTGAAGTATAGTTGACTTACAATGGTGTGTTAGTTTCAGATGTACAGCAAAGTGATTCAGATATATATGTATACATATATATGTATGTATATATATTCTTTTTCAGATTATTTTCCATTACAGGTTATTACAAGATATTAAATATAGTTCCCTATATTCCCTGTGCTATACAGTAGGTCCTTGTTATTTATCTATTCTATATATAGTAGTGTGTATCTGTTAATCCCAAACTCCTAATTTATCCCTACACACCTTTTCCCCTTTGGTAACCATAAGTTTGCTTTCTATGTCTGTGAGTCTATTTCCGTTTTGTAAATCAGTTAATTTCTGTCATTTTTTTAGATTCCACATATAAGTGATATATGATATTTGACTTCCTCTGTATGACTTACTTCACATAGTATGATAATCTCTATATCCCTAATATAATTTTTTAAATTAATTTTTACTGGAGTATAGTTGATTTACAATGTTGGGTTAGTTTCTGCTGTACAGAAAAGTGAATAAGTTATACATATACATATATCCACTCTTTTTTAGATTCTTTTCCCATATAGGTCATTACAGAGTATTGAGTAGAGTTCCTTGTGCTATACAGTGGGTTCTTATTAGTTATCTATTTTATGTGTAGTAGTGTGTATACGTCGATCCCAATCTCCCAATTTATCCTTCCTCCCCTTTCTCCCTTGGTAACCATAAGTTTGTTTTCTACATCTGTGACTCTATTTCTGTTTTGTAAATAAGTTCATTTGTACCATTTTTTTTAGATTCCACATATAAGCGATATCGTATGATATTTGTCTTTCTCTATCTGACTTACTTCACTCAGTATGACAATCTCTAGGTCCAACCATGTTGCTGCAAGTGACATTATTTTTTTCTTTTTTATGACTGATCCCATATATAAATGATATCATATGATATTTGTCTTTGTCTGACTTACTTCACTTAGTATGATAATCTCTAGGTCCCTAATATACTTTTAACTGTAAAATTAACAAAGAGGAGGAGAGTAGAAGTGAGAAATATTCAGTTATAACTATTTCTCTAAATTTGACCTCGCATCAGAATTATCAAGGATGCTTGTTACAATTCCTATTTCTGAGCCCCATCGCAAACCTCTTGATTCAGAATTTCTAGAAGTAGGAATTAGGAATCTGCATTTTAAATAAACTACCTAGATAATTCACATGAACATTAAAGTTCAGAGCTTCACAGCTCGTGCCTGGGTCACTGCAACTGTCTCTTAGCTGCTGTCCTACCCTTGTGTTTTTCTTCTATCATTTTTGGAACCCTCCTAAAGGTCTACATTTATCATGCTACCATGATAAATATAGCATGGTTCCTTTGGATCACCTCATTATATTTAGAATTGTCCCTTGAAGATGAAAGGCCTTCCCTCTGTCTCCCCAATGTCTTCTCACTGGCCTTGTCCCCAACTCCTCCCCAGCCCAGTTATCCACTTGGGCCAAAATAAGCTGCCTTCAAACTACTCAGCAAAGCTCTCGAGGTTCCGTCGAGAACCAAAGGGGCTGCCACTGCAGCGGGGGAGGGCAGAGTGGAACGTGGGCTCACAGGCTCTCCATCCCCATTCCAACCAGAGCTCCACTTGTGCTTCCTCATAAAATTTATTTGGAGATAAGACTCTGGTAGATAGAATAAATTTTTTAAAAACACTGTCCTAGATTAAGTCTACTATATCCCTTTCCTGTCTGCAAACACTTTATTTCCTTTGTGTGAAACCCTTCCCCATCTCGCCCACTGCAAGGCTTCCTTATCAACAGTCCATGGTCTGTCCATCACATTTCAAAACCTTTCTCAAGATGCAGCTGGGTCTCACCTAACCGTCCAACCTCAGGGTGGTTCGTGTCATCTGGAGCTCAGGTCAACTCACTGCAAGTGGGGTCAGTTTCTTTCTCATTGTTAAGTTATACCCATCTCAGTTGTTTCCTTCATTCAACAAATATTTATCAAGCCACTACTATATAGCAGAATCTGCTATATAGATCTGCTCAGCCCTGGAAATACAGTAGTGAACAAAACAGACAAAAGTCCTTGCCCCTTGTGGAGCTTACATTTTTATGTGCATGTCCTCTCCAAAGAGATTCCAAGTTCTGCAATAGGAACTTGGTCTCCTACTGGTTTTATATCCTTTTAAAGGACTTAGTAATAATAATTCAATTAAAGCCATTATAGCAAACATGACACAAAATTCATGACAAAGCTATTTCATGTCTTCAAAACCTCTGGTTTTTATTTTCTTGTTACTTGAAAATTAATTCTGAATAATAATTTATCTGCTGTCTACTTATGTTCCAGATTCTGTTTAGAATCAAAGACCCAAAATTTAAGGGGAAAAAGTAAATGACAATTATTTGCAGTTCTTTAATTCTGTAATCAGCATGATACCATTAAATTTGTCTCATACTTTTTTCTTAAATAGCTCTACTACCCTTATGAAAAGAACTTGCTTAAATTCCCAAACTTACCCAACCAGTTTGTTTGATTTGCCAAAACTACAAGGAGCTTTTAGAAAGGAACAGTACTATTCTGTCAGTTCTCTTGATCCATTCCAGAGTTGAGAACATTTTTAAATTGTTTTTTCTTACCTCACCATAGATCTAGTGAGCATGAATTTCACACTCACATAACTCAGGCATGACTTCTGATGTCCATCAATGCTGAGCTAATTTAGTCAGACCAATCCTCCTATTGAAAATTACTAAAAGTACTGAATAAAATATATTTTCATCTTATTAAAAAACATCAGTAAGCCAAAACATAGTAAGGCATTACCAGGCCCAGAATAGATGAGAACAAAGAAAAGTAGGCCAAACACTAGGAGCTGCTTTTGTTCCAAGTGCATTTGCCTATTTGGACTATGAAACTGAGCTGTGGCTTCAATGGATTCCCGGGGTGAGAGGAATGGAAATCAGATCCCAGGGCCCACCAAATGTGGAGAGTATAATAGGAGAACCCCATATTAAAGTGGAACACAGAGGTCAGCTCATCCCCTCCCACGCCCCTCGGAGATCCATGGAAAGAGTTGCTTTAATCCAGCACAGAGCAGAGCAGGAAGAGAAAAAAAGGAAACCCAGACCCCAAGAGGCTGTAACCATAGGCATATTTGAAGCCTAAAATGTACAGCCCCAAATTTGTATCGCTGCCCAAAATCTAGTTTAGAGTGGTACCAGACTGTCTACTCAAGCCCCCAAAAGAAGCAAGTGCAAACTTTCTCCAGAGGAGAAATAAAGCTCATCTTATTGAGCCTTTGAGAGTCCTCAACTTGTACTTTCTCAAGTGGTATTAGCAGCCCAGAATCAAAGGTAACCAAGCACACAAAGAAACAAGGCAGCAGGAGCAAGAACCAGTAGGAAGAACAGACAGCAGAATCAGACACTCAGAAACTTCAAATACTGGAATTACCACATTCAGATTATTAAAAGAAAATGCTTGTCATGGTTAAAGAAAATTTTAAAGCTTGAAAATATCTGAAAGGAGCGTGAATCTATAAAATTCTCAAAGCAGTTTTTTTTAAAGGGTCAAATAGAATCTCTGGAGATTAAAAAATACAATAATTAATATAAAAAGATAAATGTCTTTTTCTCCATAATTGAACCTCCTGAGGCCTTATTTCTGCTGATGTGGGAATTTCAAATGTATCGATTACATCTCCAGGTTACACTTAGTCTCCTTGGGGTAAATATTCAGTAATCAGTACTCAGTAACTCAGAACTATATAAGTTCCAGGGCTTTGTACATTCTTGGATGGTGGTTTGGTCTGTGAGGTCTTCTGTCCTCTTCTGGATTCTAATCCTGCTTTCTCCCCTCCTTAGGCATTCATTGGCCTCTCTCCTCAGTTGTACCCACGATCAAAGCCCCTGCACTCACTTCTGCGTTCTGTTCACTCAGATAACTCTTGTTCGTCCCAACTATAAGTCCTAGCCTGTGCCTCTAGAAAACATGGAAAATTCCCAGCTGCTGGGCTACCTTCTGGGGCCATACGATCTCCATGGGACAGCCTCAGGTCCTCTCTGCCTAAAACTTCACCTAGGGAGCTCTATTTTTCCAGACAAGAAGTGGGGCAAAAATCCCCTCTCAGTCAGATCCAAACTTTTCTGGACATTTTGTCTTTTACGACCCCACTCCCCTCCCTACCCAGACTCAAGCAGAATGGGAAAGAGAGCTCTCTTTTCTCCTCTCCCTCTCTGCCAAGCTTCTCATCCATCCCAGAAATGCTTCTGTCTCCTCTCACACTGCAGGAAAATATTCTGTGCTTATTGAAGAATTTTTTCCTGTTTTATGTTTATTGTACCAACTCTATGCTCTGAAACCTCCATGCTTTGTCTTGCTATTCAAACTTTTGGAATGGAAACCACAAACAAATAATAACAATAAAAAATTTTCTCTTATCAAGATAGCTAGTGGGAAGCAACCGCATAGCACAGGGAGATTAGCTCGGTGCTTTGTGACCACCTAGAGGGGTGCGATAGGGAGGGTGGGAGGGAGGGAGATGCAAGAGGGAAGAGATATGGGAACATATGTATATGTATAGCTGATTCACTTTGTTATAAAGCAGAAACTAACACACCATTGTAAAGCAATTATACTCCAATAAAGATGTTAAAAAAAAAAAAAAAGAATCTTGCTCTCAGCGTTGAAAGCTCTGGCTTTGAAGACTGTCTTTGAAAACTCAAAGCTAAGAGTATGACTCTGTTTTTACCAACTTGTGTTCTCCCTTCTCTAAGACGTATATTTCTCTCAGGCTGAGGGTAAAGGGAAATTACTGAGAAGGAAAAATACAGTCAGTAATATTTCAAAATATCATTCTGCTGCATCAACAACTTTTCTTATCCAGTCTCTACAAAAAGTTCATTGTGTTTAACAATGAACTTGGTATAACAAAATTATCCTGCGGCAAAAATGTGTGGGCCATAAAGTTTTGTTATATAAGGATTTGATCAGCCCATAGGTTTCAAGAGCAGGCCACTGGCAAATTGTATTAATTTACCATGCATTTCTCATAACACAGGTCAAAAATAGTGTTATTGAGATAACAGAAGATTTGGAACAAAGATAGATTTACTTTGGCTAGTAGCTAAGAAGATCCAATCCATTTTCTTTTAATCTCAAAATTAAGAAGGCTATACTGTTACCATGATTATGTCACCCCTAAATGTCATTAGGGAGGGTTTTGTTTTTTAATGAGAAATCATGCCATACATTGACAGTTCAAAAATGACTCTACTCATCACCTAAAAATATTACAACATTTATCATTATTAAAAATAGTTTGGGTTTCATTGAAGGAGTAACTGTTTTTCACACAAATTCTAAGATCTTTCTTTCCTTTGACGATAAAAATATATACAAAGAGAAGCAGGTGAAATCTGCCAACTTTATATTTGGAAAGAAATACAGAGATAATTTTCCTGCCAGCAGTCTTGGATATAAACCAAGTAGATAAAGTCATCAGAAAGGATTAATTGTGTCCCAACATACATAAATGAGCTGCCACTTTTGGTATGCTGACCATTAATGTTTTAGACTAGAGAGTACAGTGCCTCTTTCAGCTAGAATTGAAATGTTCCCGAAGACCAACTGGAAAACACATTAAGAATACACTGGAATATCCATAAGTTTTTTAGCATATCTCTGATTGTAACTACTGATAGAGCCCATATCAGTCTTATGGAATCGGCCTCTATTCTGTACATCTGTATTTAAAGCAAACAACAACAAAATCCTCCAATTATCAGAGATTTAGCTATGAAAAAAGGATTCACCTAGAGCTGAAATTTACAAAAACAAAACTATAGAACCTTCCCATTTTTAAGATTTCAGTTTAATAAGTTTTTGAGATTGTTTTTGAAAAGTGAATCTATCCATTATTAAGTCATTTACAGAGTGTTAGAGTTCAGGGTACATGTGTCATGAAGATCAGTGCTATGGTTTCCACAGCAACTATAGCTCTGTCTTACTTGACTCCTCACTTTGTGCTTTATTCAGCCTGTGGTAGTGTATTCAGGCCCATGGTGAGTACAAGTAGGTGAATATAGGCACTCACGCACACCTGTGTATAGATACGTTCTCTTCTGTAAGACCTAGGTTTTCCTTTTCATCATGTCATGATATACTTAACCTTTAAGCTTGGAATCAACAGAGCCTTTTGCAGGCCTTTCAATTCCCAGGCATTGTAGTAAAATACTTTTATAATGAGAATTATGACCTCTTGCATATTTTTTAAAAAGTTAAATGATCACACGTTCAAATAACCCAAATCTGCTAAGTTTACAACTAAGAGACCTGTCACTGATTCAAGAAAGGAGTCTTCTCTTGAGCCCACTGCTAATTCCAGAAATGAGATTGATAGAATAAGGGGATATTTCAGCTCAATTTTCCTTGAAACCAAGTATCTGGGGTTAACGCAACAGCACTTTAGTCCCATCCAACTGAGCTGCTCAATTGCTTTGAGATTCTTGATAGATTGGTTGATTGGGTTAACTGTATCTATCACAGCAGGCCCCAGTGCTTGACTGATTGCTGTGTAGTGCAATTAAGGGGCCACCAAGTTATTTAGAAGACTTGTCCCCACCGTGAAAGACAAGCTCCATCCCCAAAATTCTAGAGCTTCTTCCTCCACAGTTTTCGTGGCAAGAATTCCTCCTAAAGGAAACCACTGTTTGAACCTTTGGTGTTCATTTATGAATATATCCAACAAATATTTGTAGAGTGCCTACCATATGCAAGGGGCTGCGCTGGGCACTATAGGCCCTATGCTGACCCTGTCTTAAGTGCCTTGAATGGGGGTCTGAAAAGGACCCACAGCAAAGTGAACAGTGTTGAATGTTCTCACTCTTAGGTCGTTCTCAGCTACCAAACCCTTAATATGACTTTAGCATAGCCACTGCCATGTTTTCCTCTTCCATTACAGGCTTTCATTTACCTCCCCAGGTACTGCCCTACTATTTTTTCTGGCCGTGTTGGGTCTTCGCTTCTGTGTGCAGGTTTTCTCTAGATGCAGCGAGCGGGGGCTACTCTTCGTTGCTGTGCGCAGGCTTCTCATTGGGGTGGCTTCTCTTGTTGCGGAGCACGGGCTTCAGTAGTTGTGGCATGTGGGCTCAATAGTTGTGGCTCGCAGGCTCAGTAGTTGTGGCGCACAGGCTTAGTTGCTCCGCAGCATGTGGGATCTTCCCAGACCAGGGCTCGAACCCGTGTCCCTTGCATTGGCAGGTGGATCCTTAACCACTGCGCCACCAGAGAAGTCCCCCTGCCCTACTACTGGTCCTTCCTCCAGAGTCCCCACTCTTCCTTATTCTCCGTGTCCTTTCCTCTTACCACATAAATCACCACTTGATCCCCACTTTCATCTCAACCCTACCTCCCAGCTTCTCACACCCAGCTGCTCCATCCCTCATCTAGTTTCCTTTTTTTCTTCCTTCGTTCCTCTTCTCACTGAGGATTTCGAAGTCTTCAAGAGACAGGGAGATCCAATGCACCATGTGGCTTTTGTCTCAATAGTTCAGGGCCTGGTAGGGTTCAGGGAGTTAGTCTGGGACTCAAGAGTTGAGCCTCCCTGGCTACATCCTGGTTAAATAAGCACTCTGGTATTGGTATGAGGATCTAGCCACTATTCATCTCACTGCTTTTTCGGTAAATGTCTCCGTGTCCCATACAAGCCATTACCTTCTTTACCTTCCCCCCGAACCAGCCTGAACTTACAGAGAAAAGACACCATCTATAAATTCACCCAAACCAGAATCCTAGGAATGATCGAAGGCCCTCCGTGCTCACTAACCCTTCCTTATCCCCTCCGTCACCAAGCCCTATGGGTTTATCTTCACTGTCACTGACTTATTTAGGTTCTTATCACCTCTGGCCTGAATTATTGCCCTACCCCCTCACTGATTAGTCCAATCTACCACCACCCATCACCACACACCATACTGGTGCCCTCACCTCCATCCATCAAATTCATCCCTCCAAAAGCAACCATGGAATTTTTTCCAAAATATATGTCACTTCTTGGCCTGATTCCCCACAGCTTTCAGAATAACATTCAAACTCCTTGGTTTATGACGCATGGTTCATGATCAGATCTTGCTTCCATTAGTAGCTTCCTTTCCCAGCAACCTACCATCCACCCATGCACTCTTTATTCCAACCGTATAGAACAGTGTGTGGCTCCTGTAACTTCTGCTGAGTCACACCTGAGCTATTTCACATGTACCACCTCCTCCTGGAATGCCCTTCTTCTCATCGTAGGGGAGGAAAAATTAGTTTTCCCTCTGTCCTTCTAACTTCTCAGCGGTAACAAAGGGCAGATTAATAAAAGCAAACAAGTTTATTAGCATGTATCTCTCATGTATACATGAGAGATGCCCAGGGAAAAATAAGTAACTCTCAAAAGAGGTGGCTTTAGAATCCAGGCTTAAATACCATCTTAAGCTAAAAAAAAAAAAAAAAAAAAAAAAAAAAAAAAATGGTGTGGAGGAGGCCAGTTATGGGGAGATGACCATGAGCAGGAGGGTTTGTTATGTAGATTTACATTCTTTTAAATCTCCATTCGTAAGAGTTTCTGGTGATTTAGAGTCATCTTTCTCTCCCTGGTAGGGAAAGGGAAAGAAAGAGAGACTCTAATAAATGGAGATTTCCTTTATAAATATAAATTTCCTTTACAAAAGGGTAACTTCTACTCTGTTTTCAAAGCTTTTCCTCTGTCTGCTGTTTCTCAAAATAATCAGCTCAAAATAACTCTGCCAAAGAGGCACATTTTGGGGTGGCATACTTTACCACCCTTTACCATGAATAGTCAAATTAACTCTCATTGATCTTACTGATCCTTCAAACTGCATTTACTGTGTGCTGTGCACTGTGCTAAGAGCAGTATATGTGTTCCTTGAACGGTAACTCCAATTTAGATGTCCTTCATTTGGGCTCCTAAGCATTCTATGAATACCTCTATTAGAGCATCAATCATAGATAACATTCATTTTGTCAGCCTCATTCATTTATTCAACCAATATTTATTTACCATATGTCATACGATAGTGGGCAACTTAGACAAGTTTTCTACTCTCCAGTTCTTACAGTCTAGGAAGGAAGAAAGACACCTGAGAAATAACAATAAAGTGGGTAAGTGTCATAGGAGGGAAAGTGGAAGGTTCTGCAGGTTATGGGGCTCTTACCACCAGCCAGAAGGTCAGAAAAGGCTTCTCTAGGGAGCCTTCCTTCAGCTGAGGCCGAGGCATGTTCTAGGAAAAGAGTCAGCCCATGGAAGACCTAAAAATGAGAGAGCACATGCATCTGTAGTGAAAGGAGTTCACTACAAATGGAGACAGTCTGACAAGACACCAAGTTTGAGAGGCGGTAGAGGCTTGGGTGAGTGGAGGGCTGTGGAAGCCTTTTTAAGGAATTTAGGTTCTTATCCCCCAAATAACGGGAAGGCCATTGATCAGAATAAGATAAGAAGGGAGTGACATGATCAGACTTGCCTTTTAGAATGATCGCTGTGGCAGCCCATGGGAATGGAGTGGTTGGGGGGATCAGGAAGAGGTTAAAGGCAGGGACACGAATTAGGACACTGTTACTAATCCAAATGAGAGATGATAGTAGACAAAACTAGATAGTACCGGTAGGGGTGAAGAAATGTGGACAAATTTTAAAGCTGCTTGGGAGGTAGAATTGACAGGATTCATTGACTTATTAGAAAAAAAAGACATGAGGGAGAGGGAGTCAGGGATAATCCCAAATTTCTGGATTTAGAGGATCGTAGGTATCATTCCTATAATTGGGAATGTTTGGATGGAGAGGCAGTTTTAAGAGAAAGAAAAAAGCTCAGTTTGGGACACATAGATTTTGAGGGAAACAAGCACGTAAAGTTGTCCAGTGGACATTTGAATATGCATGGACCTAAAGTTCAGAGAAGAAGATGAAGACCAGTCTGGAAATAGGCATCTGAAAGTCACTAGCATATAGGTTGTAATTAATTAAGGCCAAGAGACTGAATATGATGCCATTAGACAGTAGGTCTAATGAGGCAAGAGCCGTACATTATTTACCTCTGTATCACCAGTGTCTAATATCGTGCCTGAAACAGAGTAGGTGCTTTGATCATTTTATTGAATGAATGAATGAGTGAATGAATGAATGAATGTGAGTGAATAAGTGAATGAACAGTGTGAAATACAACCAAGTTTAATTCAAAAAACTGCCTGAATATAAAATATTGAAAGATTAAAATTATTATGGCATTAATATGCACCAACCAAGTTTTTAGAACAACAGTACTGGAACGGATAATCTAGGGGAAAAAGTTGCATAGAATAATAACTACTCTGAAGACCAATCAAATGTATTTCATTTGTACAAATTAAAGCACAGTTACAGTCCAAAAATTACCAAAGCAGGTTGCAAATGCTATTTTATTATCATTATTCATACGTGTCTGTGATGGTGCAATTAAAATTTGATAATCATATTTGTCTGTGCCTAATGATTAGCAAGAGACAGAGATTAAAGGGATAGTTAAAGAGAAGCAAAAGTGAGCAACCTTTAAACCTCACCTTTGGCGTCACACAAACCTCCTTTCAGCAGTGGCCTGTCATGGTGCCTTGCTTTCCATTTTCTACTTGCTCCGCTCACAGATCTTAAATGTGAAGATACAGCAAAACTCCTCTTGTGTATTACAGTGGTAATTTTCTAATTATTTTCAAAGGGAACTCTTTGAATCTTTTTGTTCTTTCATTGAACATAACATTTAAATATAGGAACACAGTCTCTGGAACCAAACCCTGTCTACCAGCAAGGGAAACGGATGTTGGCTCCACTACTGAAAGACTCTGTCCCCGCTACTTTGTAAGCATGTCTCTTTTTTTTCTGTTGATTCTTTCATTTCATCAGAAAGCCTAGGAAGTACAACTGAGAGATTTTTATTTTCAGTTTCTGTTTCACAATCCCAGTCATTAGTACAAGGCCAAAAGATAAATCTCAAGTGAGTCGTTATCAAGTGCATACACGGTAGAGGAAAACATCCCTGCCAAAGGCGGACATGGGTGCACATTGCAATGCACCTGTTCAGTAGGTGGAGGAGCTCAGAGAAGGTTGTTCAACCTGTGTGGGCCTCAGTGATCTCATCTGTAAAGTGAGGGATTGGATTTGGTTGCTTCGAAGACCCCCTACTAGCTCTATAATTTTATTATTTTATTATACACTCAGGAACATTTTATTATTTTAAACTATGTAGACTTTATTAAATTTGACTTTGCTTCATCATTTTATTATATCTGTTCTCTATTAAATACCATTTCATGATATACTGACTATGTCTCCATGGCTGGTGGAAACTAAAGGGCTAGAGACATAGGATGAGCATGGGGATATGATAACGCTAACCATAGTGCTTCCATCCCTTGGGTGTTTACATGGGCCAGGCATTGGCCTAGGCATGTGCTCTACCTCATTTAATTTTCACAGCAATCCCATATAGTAAGTATTAATATCCCCTTTTTATAGAAGATGAAACTTACGCTTGTATGTATTGATAACTTGGCAGCTAGAAAGTGGTACAGCTCAATTACAACCCCAGGTCTGCCTGAGTCCGGAGCCTCTGCTCTTAACCACTACGTTAGATCTGGATTTCTGGCTGGGTCACATTCTGAAGGTTGGCGTGAACCCAGTAAAACCAGGTAGCACTTGGGGAAGAGAGTTAAACGGAGCCATCATGGGTGCTTATCACAAAATACAGACTTGAGAGGTAAGCAAGGGAGAGAAAACTAAAATTGTGCTGGAGGATTGTTCACACTGTGGTTGTAAGTCTACATGATATGTCACGTCCAAGAGGATTGTTCACATTGTGGTTGTAAGGCTACATGATAATGTCACATCCAAGAGGAGAGGCAAGAATAGACATGGGAAAATGAACAGTGACATGGGTAACCTGTAGAATCTTAGCAGAATTCCCTCCAAGTCTTCATCATTAAGGCCAGATACAGCAGGATCATGTGGAAATTCTCCTTTAAATAGTACTAGTGGTGGCATAAGGAAATAGAGTGAAAGTATCCATAAGACAATGGAAATGGACCCCAGGAAACAGATGGCAAGTAGTTTGTGCTCAAGAGAAGCACATTAGAGAATCTTTCTGAATTGGTCAAGGAAGGAAAGGAGAGGTGGAGAAGATGCACTGGGCAGAGATCTCATGTGCCTGATACTTACGACTAGGAAATACAACAGGCGTCATTGGGACTGGTGTTCTGTAATGCCAGGCCATCTTGGTTCACTTGGTGAAGCCCTCAGAGGCAACCACGCCCACTGTTTAGAAAGGCTTTAATCTTAACAAAAGGTGATTTAGAACATCAAAAGTAAGTGGTTTGCTTTCATCAGAAAAATGCAGTTGGTTCTTATAAAGTATTCTTGCTTTTTAAAAAAAGTTAATCTGAATCCAACCAAACCTCTATATTAGTTATCAGTTTATAGCAAATGGAGGGGATAGAGAAACAAGTTAAATGATACCGCAAGGAAGTAACCAGCCAAATTTTATATTTTATAAAATCCAGTTTCTCCAACCACAAATGTCCCAGTTTCTCCAACAGCCTAATGGTATGAAATAAGGGGAGATAAATGGAATAAAAGATACTTAGATCTTAATTTAGAAATAAGTAATTGGTATAAGAATACAACTTGTAGTCATTTCAAGGAAGTAATTGGACAATAGAGTACGTGTGTGTATGTGGGTTTCCACTGCTCTGTTGTTTGTAATGGTGGAAATACAATGCTTCCACTGAAAAGGATGTAGTATTGAGACAGAAAAGTAAAGTAAGAGGGAGGAAAAAAAGCAGGGTACAGGCAGTATGGACCATATGGATGGTATGGTAATCAGAAAACCTAGATTTTAATGTAAGGCTAGTTCCCACTGTTAGACCTTGAGCAAATCAACCTCTCTGAGACTCTATTTCCTCATCTTAAAATAAAGATAATTATAGTTCCTATCTCATAGAGATGCTATGAGAATTAAATATAATAATGTTAAGCACAAAGCTTGGCAGAGTAAACATTTGCTATATCCTCCTAGAATATACACCAGACTTTCTAGAGTGGTCATGGCTCTCTAGAGAGGAAATTATGTATTTTTTCCCTTTTCTGTTTTAGATAGAATTTCATTGTCATTCAACTCTAAAGTTTTTGTCATTTTCATTGTAAGAATACATGTGTGTATCCTTTTAAAATATTAATAAACTTTATTTCTTAGAGCACTTTTAGGTTCACAGCAAAATTGAGACGAGAGTACAGCATCTCCACATATCTCCTGACCGCACACACGTACAAAATCCCCCACTACCGACACTGCGTCCTTTTTGAACCATGAGTTAGTTAGGTCTGATTTTTAATTTTCAAATAACTGGGAATTTTTAACAGATAATTTGATATTTAGTTGCACTGTCATCAGAGAAAATGGTTTGTATAATCTTGATTCAATAAGAATTTATACTTAAACTTTCATTTTCCTATGTAACCTAATACATGGTAAATATTTGAAAAGAAAGCATATTTTCCATATGCAGGAGTCTATATATTTTCAATATGCTCTGTCATTCTTTAACATATATTTTTAAATCCCTGACTACAACTGTGGATTTGTCCATTTTTCTTGTAATTTTTCTTGTGTTTTAAAGGTTATATAGCAACTCTCTTAATCCTGATTGATCTTTTTTGCCTCCTGTTCTATTTTGTTATGTGAACTATTTACATAAGTTAGCACAGGAGAAGAAGTGATAGCGAAATGGGAAGACTTCCAGCAGTGCAAGATTCAGAATGCAGAAGGGTGTAGTGGTTACTGGCATGTTCTTTGGATAAAGACTGATGTAGACTGAAGTCCAGGCTTATCATGTCTGAGCTTCAGTGTACTCATCTGTACAATGTGGCTGATGACAATAACAGTACCCACTCCAATCCAAACTCACATCTGGTGGTGCCTTAGGCTAAAGGTCGGGGCATTGCAGAATCCTGAAAAGTTTCCTAAAAGTCGTAATTGGGAAATTAATCAGTGTTGACTTGAAATAATGCATGAGCTTAAGAGGGCTTACATACTGGTAGTAATGAAAAGGGAATTATAAAAAATCATTTCCTAGCTAAACTGAAATCCCCAGAGGGGCACTGTAGTGCCACTGGTCAGTGTTCTTGAATCCTTGGTTCATCACCAGTTTTCAGAGGCACTAGAGGAGCTGAAGAAATCCCCTGATTTCTTTTTCATTTTATCACATGCTCCATAGGCAAAGTGAAAGCTTTCCTCAGTTCTCACTTTGTGAGTAAATTCTGACTAAACCAAAGTAATTTGTCAATTCAGTCATAATATTTCTAATATCCCAAGAAACTATAATAATCTAAATAATAATGGGATTTCACTTAACGCCTGTTCCTTTTACTTTCTTACATAAATTAAGACCCTCTGTCTATCTTTTCTCCATGAAAGTACATAAAGCCAAACCTAATCTTCTCCTGACAGAACACATTCATAAAAATGAGCTTTGAAGTCTGCAGATCGCTAAAAGGAATGTTCTGCCTGGAACGGACACAGTTTATAATAGTTGTGAACGTTTAACTTTCCAAAGTGTCCACAAGATTTAATAGCTTTATCCAGCTCAAAAAAAAAATACCCTTCTCTGGCCCTCATTTATCTGGAGATCAGTTTATTAGCAAATATTTGTGCTCTGCTATGTGCCAGGCACTGTTCTAGGCTTTGGGGAAACAAAAATTGGTAAGACATGGTCCATGGTGAAGGGAATCCTAGTCTGTTTAGTAAACAAGCAAAGCAGTGAATTAATACATTCATTTTACAAAAACATAAGCTATACAAAAAGGAAAGTTCCATTCCTAGGGGAGGCCTGAGTCCTGGGGGAGGGGCGGCCCCGGCCGCTAGGCATCTTGCTGCTGGATGAAGGGTTGGGGATGGCTTTCATGCCATCCTGCGGGCAGATGAGCACCACGGAGGTGCCCCTGCGCACCACCAGGCCCAGCTGCCGGGTGTCCTCTGTGAGCTTGTACTGGTTGTCAGGGTCTCTCATGTACTCGATGGTGCCGTGCAGCACGAGGCTGAGCAGCGGGTCAAACCCTTTCAGGATTCCACTGGCTTCTCGGCCTCCCTAGAACTTCACTAGGATCGTCTTGTCGATGTACTTGGACAGGTCCAAGACGCTCTCCTTCTTTTTCTTCTCTTTGTCCGCCATCCTGCCCGGCGGCGTCGCTGCCTATCTAGGTTTATATCAGAGGTTGACAACAGGTAAGCCGAAGACATTTGACCCACGTGGCATTTTTGTTTTTAATCCAGAAATTTCAAATAGAAATATGAGTTTTGGGGTTGTCTGGACGAGTCAACAAATGTGAAAGAATGGCACTCTGGACTAACTTTCCTGTGTGGCTGCTTTTAACCAGAATTAAGAAGCCCTGCTCCCTTTCGAAGGGACACATACCCCCTCAGGCCGGCCTGCTTCACATACTTGGGTTATCTGCCTGGCTGCTGGAGGAAGGAGGCCTGTGACCTTGATCTTTACCAAATAATCACAGACAAGGTGGTTTGCTGAGTACCAGTGATCACTCGCACAGCACTTATAATCTGTGCTTTGATACTTCTTTGTAATCTAAAGATAAGATTCTAAATTAAATTATTTTAATAAATACAAAACCCAGCATCGTTAGTAATGCTGCAGGAGACCCTCAGCAGCCAGGAATGATCTGGAGGTTTCTCTGACTAAAAGATAAAGGTACTAAATATATAAAACTATCTACAGTGAACTGGACCAGATTACTCTGTAAAAGAGTAGTTCCTGAATTGATTTTGTTCAAAATGGCAACATACATGTTTATAATGTTTTTGAGATCTTTTCAGCAAATAACCTATAAGTGTCGTACATGGGTAAGGAACAAAATATTTGCTATTAAGCAGAGAACATCTGTAAAGTAATTGCCCATGTAAGTCATAACCTAATTTGAAATGTGTGGAGCAGAGCTCTCTATATCTGAGAGAGCCAGTCACTAAGAGCAAGAAGCTAAGCTGAATTCTACAAAGAAAAAAAATGCACTCTGAAAATAAGTTGCCCAGATAACTCCTAGCAGGTGAATTTAGAACCTGATGTTAGTTTCTGATTGAGATTTTCTGAAAATGAGTACAGTGTTTGAAACTGAAAGTGCAATTGCATTCCTGCACTTAATTTTCCGAGGTTCAACCACATGAATTTAATTATACATGGTTTATACATTTTAAAAGTTTAAAAATATTTTTTCCAGTTCAATGAAAGGATTATTTTCTAAACCAAAGTATAACAAGAGTTTGTGATGATCTCTTGAAACAAGTAGACTTATCAAGTAGGCTTGTTAAAGCCAGTCAATGATACAATTTTTCTTGCATTTCCATTTATCAGTATAAGAATGACAATTCTTTCTTAAACAATTGTCAGTATAATTGACAAACTACATGCATTTATTCTTCATCTGTTTGCCATTCTCTGAGTGCTGAGGTGTAAAGGAGGAGGCGTTTGTTTGGAACCTTGAGTTGAATTCATACCTCTGATCTTAATTCAGCCAATGATTAGAAGCCAGTGTAGTACCGTTCTGCCTGGACTGGAGAGGGAAAGGAGGACCATCCATAAAGAATCAAATGATTTAAGAATTTGAGCTGCAGTATCCAGTAAAGTTCCAGGTGGCTTATAGTTTGAATGACTAAAAACCTTATTCCATTAACCATTTGCATTGAATGAAATTGGTTTTCAAAATCTTCTTCTATAAATGTTCTCTTTCCGTAATCATTTCCCCCTGATTAACCTAAGAACACATGGCAGAGGAAAAATCACGTCAAAGCTTGGCAGTAAGTCACATTTGCCATTAGCTTGGGATGGATTTCACCCAAGATTTGTAGCTGACCTACCATAGAGATATGGGTAAATTATGTCACAAAAGAACTGCAGGATTGAACTAGAGGTCCCACAGCAGGACCTTTCACAATATTTTACAAAAATTGGATCCTCGAGCAATCTCGCTACTGGAGCCAACCCCTGATACATCTCTGCTTTTGGGTTCCTAGCATTTCTGAGGCACCAGTGTCCCCCAGTATAATGCACTTCATTCATACCAGCATGCTTTTGAATGGCATCCACTTACACAGTCAGGGTTTTACTCCTCTTTTTTTTTTTGGCTGAGTTGGGTCTTCGTTGCTGCACGTGGGCTTTCTCTAGTTGCGGCGAGCAGGGGCTACTCTTCATTGCGGTGCGCGGGCTTCTCATTGCGGTGGCTTCTCTTTGTTGTGGAGCACGGGCTGTAGGCGCATGGTCTTCAGTAGTTGTGGCACGTGGGCTCAGTAGTTGTGGCTCGCGGGCTCTAGAGTGCAGGCTCAGTAGTTGTGGCGCACAGGCTTTGTTGCTCCGTGGCATGTGGGATCTTCCCGGACCAGGGCTCAAACCTTTGTCCCCTGCATTGGCAGGCAGATTCTTAACCACTGTGCCACCAGGGAAGCCCGAGCACTTTATTCTTAAGAAAGAAAGAACACAGGAATTCAGAGAACTTGAATTCTTTCTTGTGTGTTGACCTGTATTTGGACAAAAGCCATTCTACTCGGTCCAAATCCAAGCAAATTGTCATTCTCCAAACATACTCTTGTGGCTCTTGCCTGTGTTTTTCTCATATTCTAAAGTATCCATCCCATGTTTCTCACTTCTTAAGCTCCCACTCATCCCTACAAGTAAAGCCTAGCTTCACCTCCTCTGGGAAGTCCTCCATGACGCCCTCTCCCAAGGCCTTCTTTGTCTGCATCAAATAACGTTAAATACAATGTAAAGTAATTATTGTTTTATCTGCCTATCTGTCTGCTATACAGTGGGTACAGGTGACATGTCTTTCCTATATGTTTAGTGCCAAAGGTTGACCTGGGGCTCAGAAAACATGTTGAATGAATAACTGAATGAATGAATATACCCATACTAAAATCTCACTAGAATGTTATTTCATTAGAATAAAGACTGCCCTGTTTGTTGCCAGTCAGTATATTGATTCCTATGATTTCCAGACACCTCCTTTTTAAATCAGGAAGGTGGAAAAGCAAGTTCCCTGCCACCTAGCAGTAGCTTAATAAATATTTCTTGAATGAATGAACATTTTTTAATGAGAAGCTATTTTTTGTATTAGGCAATTCTGTTGGAAATTAAAATGAGAGTTTCCTTTACAGAAAATAATCTTTCTTCAACACCATTTAAAAAATTTGAATCCTGTTCTTGAGGCTAAAAGGATCAATGGCACAAGTACAGATAGGGCTTAGCAGCAATACAATTGTAACAGGATAATATCTTTAAAAATTAATTTTGTGCCTTTCTTTTCCCAACCTTCTTTTATTTGACCACATTGCCTCAAAGAGAGCAGGATGATTAGATTGAGAATAAAAGAGAAGAATGGTACATGTTCAGCTTCGCGGCTCTGAAGCAGGATTTTGCGAATCAAATGGACATCTTGAGAGAGCCCAGAGATCATGACATAGAAACAGAAAGAGATTAGATGAAGGGCCAAGCCACCAGCCCCCATGATGACAGCACTTAGGGACAGGGAATGGAGGAGAAAAGGACCTGACCTGGGGCACCTGTGAAGTACCACAGGGAAGAGGCTTGGTGGAGGTGAGTATAGGCAACACCAGAAGATTCCCCAGCACTGCTGGAGTTCAGCACCAGGGGGAATCTGAGATTACTAGTCACCACTCGAAAGAATACTGCACAAGGCATAGGCAGAAGAGCTACTTTGCTAATCCTTCTATCAATAGGCGTCCTCATGTCACCCGTAGATTTTCCAACCTAAGAACATTTACTTGTATCTCAAGTCTTTTCTGAATTACATCCATACCGCCCCATGTAAATAATCCCCATTTTTTATTGTCCAGGATACCTGTAAGCCTCCAACCAGTCCCTTAATAGGGTGAATGAGAATCCTTGGCCTCCAGTGATGCTGGAGAATAGAGTGGCATGGAAGAGAGGGGCCCAGCGCAGGTACTTGGGGGCCACTGGATAGTGATTAGATAATTACCTTTATTACACATATTTTAAATAGAAGTTGAAAATTTCTTCAAACTCTATATCAATCCTAGATAAGATTAACATCTTACTTTAGAGTCTAATAAATCTGGTCAGAACACGTACAAAGTTCAGATCTTTATCCTGAGTACTGAACATGACGAGCACACATTCCAGAGATTGCGGACAGATGATCATACGAGGATTGTCCCAGGTACTGGACACATGCAGCCCGAAGAAGACAAGACTTGGATGAAGCCTTTTTTGTGGGTAAGGAAAACTGGAGTTCATTAGTATGCTCCCCTGAACAATGGCACTAGCAGTCAGAGTGGTCCAAAGATGTTTCAAGAACAGTTGACTGACCAGTTGGTTAGAATGATTCCATGGGACTTCTGATGGTTGAGTGGAATAATTAGCAGCTGGGGTGACTTCTGACTCTGAGAATCTATAAGTCTGTAAAATAAAGATAAAAAGTCTTATTAAATCAACCAATAAACATTTATTGATCACTCACTATATGTCAGGCGCTGTGTTCTAAACGCTGGAGATGTAATGGGGCAAAATGACATGCAGCTTACGGTTTAGGGGAGAGAAAATAGACATTGATCAAATAATTAAACAGATATAAATTTCAGTGGTGACAAGTGTTACAAATAAGAAATCCATGGTGCTATGAAAGCTTTCATGAGGGCAAGAAGGTGAGGATGGCTCCCTGAGAATATGACTCTTGATTAGAGATCAAGGATGTGTAGGAGCTATCCAAGAGAGGAGGGAAGGGCAGAGCAACCAAGGTCATTGGAAAGAGCAGCCCTGTCTTTCCATTTCCTGGTGGAAAGCAATATGCCTCATTGAGAGACAATATGGCCTAATTATTAAAAGATAGACTTGAATTCCATATCTTTCACTTATGAGTTGTGTGTCCTTGGACAAGTTATTTAGGCTTTCTGCACGTAAGGGTTCTTACCTGTCAAATTAGGAAAATATCTATCTCACAGCGTTGTTGGCTAAGATAAATGAAATAATGAATGTAAAATGCTTAACCCAAGCTTAATACATAGTGTTTATTAAAATTTGTCTATAATCCATAAATAGACATGATGTGACAATGACAATTTATTCATTGAAGGCAAAACATAAGCCTTTTCAACTGCAAACTAGTAGATTCTGGGACATTAAGTATCCCAGCGTTAAGGCTGGGAGCACCAAACCATTAAAGGTAGGTAGAGACTGTGAACCATGGTCCACAAACTTGTTATGAAAGAAATCTCACAATTCTTCCTTTTTCTTTGAATCTAATTAAATCCTATTCTTTACCCAGGTCAAGAAATTTTTTTGCTAGATCAAAGAATTCAATCTCAGTTGTGATTGGATTCCTTCCCCCTCCCTAATCTTCAGCCTATCAAGGTTATTAGTGATTAATTCATTGTCAGAGATAGCTTCACCATTGAAGGCAGGCACCTCAACTGACCAAGGTCTCTGTCCATTTCCTCATCTGGGCACGCACTCCTCTCCGGTGGTGCTGGTAGTGATGCTTCTTCCTCTTCTTCTCCCCGTGCCTCATGAGGGAGGGTTTGTGCACAAAAGGATGATTATTCTTACACCTCTTTTCTCCCATTCTCACCATCTTCTGCCAGTGCCTCCAGTGACCCCAGTTGGAAACCAAAGAACAAGGGAGCCTGGTAATGTAATCCTCAAGGGCTGGCCTTCTCCGGCACAGAGTAGGTTAGAAGAGGGCAGATAATGGATGGAAGCAGGGGAAGGGTGATGGTAAGTGTAGTGTAGTCATCTGTGATGAACATTTATGCCATCAAAAGAGATTAGCTATTTTTGAAAAGCAAAAAGCATAGAAATGAAGAAAAGATTAGTAGTTGTTATAGGTGGGGTTGGGAGGGAAGGGGGTGTCTATAAAAGGGCAGCACGAGGGGTTCTTGTGGTGATGGAAATGTTCTGTATCTTGACTGTATTGATGCCAATATCCTAGATGTGATATTGTACTATAGTTTTGTACAACACTACCATTGGGGGAAACCAGGTAAAAGGTACACAGGATCACTAATATTATTCTTAAAACAGCATGTGAATTATAATTATCTCAAAATAAAATGTTTAATTAAAAAAGAAAAAACAGGTTCGCTTAAGATCAGATGCTAGATATTTTCTGGCCTTATATCATCAAAGGAAGTGTAATTATTTGCTTCCCCAAAAGACTGAGTATTGCATTTGGTTTACACAGAAATCTGTAGCTCCTGGGATTTTTACTCAGTAGTAGTCACAGAACAAATTGCTTTTTGCTAAAAGGTGCCTCATTCTTCAGCTTGACCGCATCTTTAGAATATTCGCTAGATTGCAAAATCCCAGGCACACCCATGAATAGCCTAGGTCTGTTAAGACATTGGCAGAAATACATGCTTAAGCACACAAAAGCAGAGAGGACTGAGGAACAGGGGTCTAGTAGACATAACACAAGGAACAGAGTCGGGAAAGTGAACACACTTTATTTAAATATTTATTCTATTTATTACAACAAGGATTTAAAATGGGTTTCAAACATAATACAACAGGATTTGTCTTAATATGTGAAGAAATCTGGGTGAAAAGAAAACCAATGAGTAACAGTGAGACACAGTCAGGGGTGGGGTTAATACACAACGTACAAGCATGATGTCACGTACGCTATGAGAAGTCAGCGACTCAGATGGCCTTTGGCCCTACCTTTCTGACAGCCAGTGCAAAGAGCAAAACCTGATCTATTACATGCTTATAAAGTAAAATTTGACTTGAAGGAAACCTCTTTGCTGTGTTGTCACAGAGGTGACATTACAGTTTATTCAACATCCTTAGGGTTAATAGAACAACTAGTTTCATAGTTCAATAAAAGCAGTTCTCTCAGGGACCTAAATGATGCAGTTTAGATGTACAGCATTCTGGCTTTGATTGGGGGGCATTTTGGAGTATATTCGAAATGGAAGAATTATACCCTTTAAGAAATAAAAAAATCATTTTCAGCCAAGCTGTAGCTAAGGATTAGTGAGGTGGCAAACTAAAATTCCTATAGGGTCCAGGAAGGTAAAATAACTAAGAAAAGTGAGACATCTCTTAAACACACACACACACATACTACAAATACAGTGAAAATGGCCTCCAGTTGGGGAGTTCAGTAAGATGTGGTGGGATCTATGCAACCTACAGGCCACTGCTCATTACCAGTCTACTGTTACCATAACCAAAATCAGGGCTGGATGTTACCAGAGCTCCTCTTTTTCCTATATACTCGTCAGAGTTCTGTTACAGAAAACAGAAACCACTCTCACTATTGTAAGCACGATGGGCAAAGGGCTTCAAACAGGGAATTAGGTGCTCAGAGTGTGTTAAGGCTGGGCCTCCAGGGCTGACCACCAGAAGAACAATGAAGAACCCATCCCCCAAGGAGGATGCCAACTCTGCCTCAGTCAGGAAGATGGGAAACAGTTCAGTTTCCCCTGAACTGTTAGCTCTAGGAACAGTCTGGAGATTAGGTAGCTACTGATGCAGTCACTGCTGGCTCCAGAGCCATACCTCACCTTTTAAGTCCATGCTGGCAACAAAAATAGCGACCAACAGCTAAAAGATGCTACGGATCTCACCCGTTGGTCCCCACAAAGCTGCTGTCAGGGATGCTGCTACAGAAAAACCCAAAGCATCCTTGACTGGCCTGCCACCAGGGGCAACTGGGACCTCTGCCTTTTACATCTCCCCTGAGTGCATCTGACTGGTCTAAGCTAAAAGTCACTTCCAGATGCCCAGTTTAGAAATGTCATTTTTAGCTGCCCAGTCTCTGGAGGTAGGGAGGGGTGTGTGGAATGCATGCAAAGCAGCAATCTATCTTATCCACCACAATGCATTTTTATGCAAAAATCACCTGAGCTTTTAAATGCTGGTAATTAAATCGATTTTTAATAAAAATTAACAGGCAGACCAATAATGTGGGAGATGATCAAATACATCTGTTAACAGATTCAGCTTCATGGCAAGTAACCAGAGGGTAGTTTTTGGTCCACTTCAGCACATGGAAGAAGAGAAGATTAAGCCCTGCCCCCTCCCCATCGGCCGATATATGAATAACAATTTGTATGGTGCTGTGCTATACTCAAAGCACTTAAAATGTATTTATTACAAATGTAGTAAATGCTTAAAAAAACAATATTCTACCAACACATAAGTTCATACAGTAGAAGTTAGTTTTTCTTTTCTCACTTCCCGCTGTCACTCCCCAGATGTAACTTCAGATAACATTGTGAAATAAATCAGACTTCACCGTGTTTGAAGTTGACTCTTCTAGAAGCACCCTTTGTTTCAAGTGGTCTACCAAGAGAAAGCTAGAACCAAGTGTTTGAAGCGTTTGGACTCATGTGAGAATCTATCCAACACATATTTGGGGGTTTAATTAGGCTCGTGAGTCTATTGACTAAGGAATGGGCTTACTATTGAAAGCAGAGTTCATATTCAGTCTGGGAACAAATATAATTTCCTATAACATACTTTATAGCTAAGTGAACAAATACCATTTCCTGTATCAGACATGTTTTACAAGCTTGTGGCAATCTCAGACTTTGTGGTTAATGGTCATATTTATTGCTAATATTTGAAAATCTTAGTGTCGTCCTCTTCTCAGTAAACATGAAAAGACAGGAGCTATAATATATTATATTCTAAAACACTGTAGGCAAATATTTAAATTTAAATTAGACCTTTGTTCCCCTCTGTTGTCTTTCAACAATGTTCCTCGTTTATTGTGCTCCTGTTTTCACCAGAAAGTAAATATTCTCTAACCTTCTCTTTCTTGTCTTATGGAAAAGAGTAATAATCAGCACTTCTCAAAGTACTTGGGTCAACAAGACATTTCCTTCTCAAGGCATCTCATCAAATCCATAGTGATCTATCATTTTATTTGCATTTAGCCAAGGTCAAATCAGGGAATTAGGCTTCTGATTATTATATCCACAACTGTGTGACATATACACTTAAGCATTTATAAGATATATATTTTGTGTGTATGTATAGAGAGAGACCTGTGTGTACATGCACATGCACGTTTGTATGCATATCATTTTTTTCAAGCACTTTCACATATTTCACAAAGATCCCACTTCCAAAAACCATCACATCAAGGGTTAGGGTTTCAACATAAAAATGGGGGGAAGGGTGGGGATAGGTGCACATTCAGTCCCCTTAACATGAATTTAGTCCATAGCACTTTCTTTCTTTATAAATGTAAATATTTAAAAATTAAGATATACTGTTTATTCTCTTTACATGTTCTTTTCCTCTAGAAATAGAAATATATCACAAATATATTTCCATGTCATTAAAGAGTCTTCTATAAGAACATTTTTAATGATTATCTCACTGCATGGTGTCACAGTTTACATCATATCCCGGGTTGGGCTTTTAAGGGATTCCTATTCTTCACCATTCTAGATATGCTATGCTGATTTAATTTCCTGTCTCTTATGGAGCATGGAGCACCTAACCCTCACCCCACAAACAGCCCCTGGAAGAAGTAACCCTGTACATCCTATGACAGTTCTCTTCCTAGACAAACAATAGTTGATTGGATGAAGTCAGTCAATCTATTGGCACTCAGCAAGCAATCAGTCCAAATCAATCAAGAATTTTAACTAAGAGAACCAGAAAATGCAGAAGAGAATAGGCATTTCAAATGCTTTCATTTGAAAGCCTTGCATGCCTTGCAACCTAATACTTGCAACCAAAAGAAGCTAGACTAAAAAAACTGTGGTAAAGCTCAAGGCTGAATCTTTTTTTTTTTTTTAACTGATTCATGCTTATTTCATAGAATAATGCTTAAAAGTGGGATGCTAGCTCAACTTTATATATTTAAAAAAATTTTTTGACTTAAATTGCCAAATTGCTCTCTAGAAATGTTAAATCAGTTTATTCTCTTTCCAACCATCACTAAAGATTAGTTTTTCGATTTTATTTCCAAAATCGTATCTCACTGTTTTAAGTTGCACATTTAAACTTAAAACAAGTTCCAAGTGAGCTTTAATATTTTCTGTGGGTATTAGCCATTTGTGTTTCTTCTTTCATGAATTGCCGTTAGTGATCATTTGCCCATTTTTTTCTGAAATAATCATATTTTTCTTACTGATTTAAAATAACTCTTTATATGTTACAGACTTTAATCTTGATCAGGATCCTTTTCATTGTGAGCTAGTGGGAATTAGAAGAAAGGCAGAAAAAGATGGACCAAGGATTTGTGTAAAGGTCAGCAGCCAAAAGAGGGTCAGGTCAGGGGACGCTCCACCTCCTGACTCTCCTTCCTTTTCCCTAGATGTGTCTTAAATGTGGAATACAGGTGTCACTGGATACTTACAGAGACTTTCAAAGGGGTATATAAACAGAGAGATTTTTTAAGTCCAGATCCTCACATTTCATATAACTTGTTCCTTAAATCGACTGCCTGAGAACTCCTTTCCTACCTCAATTTTCCAATAGTGTTTCTCCTGTTTTAGAAAATCTCATTAAGGTGATTTGCCCTAGGGCACGCATATTGGGAGACATTGCTATAACTACCTTTACTCCCATCTATGTGAACAAAATTTCTCAGTGTTTTTACTGAGATGCATTTTCAAAAATTAAAAATTATTTTTCTTAAGAATGACCTATCAAAAGTTGTAATATAGGGGCTTCCCTGGTGGCTTAGTGGTTAGGAGTCCGCCTGCCAATGCAGGGCACACGGGTTCGAGCCCTGGTCCGGGAGGATCCCACATGCCGCGGAGCAACTAAGCCTGTGCACCACAACTACTGAGCCTGCACTCTAGACCCCGTGAGCCACAACTACTGAGCCCATGTGCCACAACTACTGAAGCCCACGAGCCTAGAGCCCGTGCTCCACAAGAGAAGCCACCTCAGTGAGAAGCCTGAGCAGCGCAAGGAAGAGTGGCCCCCACTCACCGCAACTGGAGAAAGCCCGTGCGCAGCAACAAAGACCCAATGCAGCCAAAAATAGATTAAAAACAAAAAAAGTTGTAATAGATCCATGCTGTTTTGATCAGTTACGGCATATATTGATCAGGATAGTGTAAGCTACCTTACAGTAACTAATAAACCTAAAACTTCAATGGCTTACCCAACAAAAGTGTATGGCTAATTTTTATATCACAGTCTGGTGAAGACAAGGAGGCTTGTTTGGGGGACTCTCCTCCAAGGGGGCCTTAGATAACTCTGCTTCCATCTTGCATCTTTGCCATCTCAGAGTTTCCAGCTTCCAACAGAGAGAGAGAGAGAGAGAGAGGGAGAACTAGAGCTCAACTCACTGTGATCTAGGACAGGAAAAAATACATCATTTCTGTTCAGACTCCCAAAGGGAAACTGAGAAGTATAAACTTCCTGTACCTCCAAGAAGATAAAAGGATGTGGTGAACACAGCATTGTTTCTGCCACAGGTATTCCCAGTAATGATTGTAATGATGACTCAATCCAGGTGAATTTTTTTTAGCAGTTAGAACCTTATGACCAGAGGTGAGAAAAAAAATGCTCTAATTTCACTTTATTTTTATAGAGAAGTATGAAATGGGAAATACTTAAATACTCTTAATCACAAAAAGACATTTTATTAGGATAAAATTCGGTAAATGAATAGAAATAAAAATACAAGGGGAAAATGAAAAGATGTAAAATTTGCAACTCTTACCCAGTGGATGATAGCAGGTATAAATTTGCTGTAGTATTTATTCCATTCCATTCCATTGGATTTATTATTATTTATTTATTATGATGAGTTAAGTAACAGTATCACTTTAAAAAGCCAATACTAACAACAGACCATAAATTATATCCTTTGCTACTGTTCAAGATTTTGATGAAATGTTTTACATTACAACATAAAACTGAAGGAGGGTGCATAGTTTTTCAAAATTCCATTAGGAGATAGTGAACAAAAGCATTGCAGCCCAGTGTCGTATCCTATCTTTAAGGAAACACCCACCCAGTTTGATTTCTTTCTTAAAAAACTAAGAAAGAAAAATACACTGTAATAGAACTGCTTCTGTTGCACCAGACTTACAGATGCCGTGAGCTGCAAACCACAGTAGTTTATGACACCAACTTCCCAGGAAGTCCAGGGATAGAGAGTGCCAGATACAGAAACATATTTCTTGGCAGAGTTCACATGTCAAGGTAACAACCAGACCCACAGTTAGCCACGCCCTGCTTAGCTTTGCGGTCAAGCTACCTTAGGATTTAAGTCTTCCGCCCAGAAGTCGGTAAATTCTTACTGCCTTGCTCATCAGCTGGTCATATTCATCCACTCTCCCAGCTAAATAAACATCCTGCCACTTTACAGAAGAATCTAAAGCAGCCTGTCTTTTTGACTGTGGAAGATGGCAGTTTTAGACAGGGTTCTAGCCCTCCTTCCTAAAAAGGCCCATTGACCTTTATTGCAAGTGAAATAGCTTATGGGAACAGTAAATGGCTAACCTCACTGTACCATAAAATAGAGCTCCCTACAGCCTCTTCTCTCTCAGCTCTGGCGAGAAGCCTGTAATAGCACTCCTCATAAAAGCCTCCGTGCCATTCCCCAGGTGCAACCCTTACAGAAGTACAAGTAGGAAGTTTCCAAAATTGCTTGAAAAGAAGATAGTCTAAGAATAATGCCAACTGTTTAGCAGATGTTTCTTGACCGGAATTTGAGATCACTTTCTTTTTTGCATTTGCTCTTTAACTAGTATAAGTGACAACTGACAACATACTGGAAACATAGGAGAGGAAGCTTACATTAAAAGGCAACTGAGAATGTCATCTGATTTGGAGATTAAAAAAATAAATTCTACTCTCTGAACCAATGAAGTTAAAAGTCATAAAATAGAAACTTTTGTCAGGTTTCAAAAAATAAATAAATACCTGGTTCTAAAATATTGATTGAGCGCCAACCATTTGCAAGATGAAGTGCTACAGGAACTAAGAAGAAAGATGAGATCAGCTTCAAAGTCAAGATTTCAGAAAGTCCTTTTCTGACCAACACACAGTCATCCCCTTCACACATCTTATTTTATTTTCACCATGGAGTTTATCACTACCTGACATTTTCTCCTTTATTTCTTTATTGGTCTCTCTCACCATGAGAATGTAAGCTCCATGATTATTGAGACTTTGCCCATTTCGTCCACAGCTATAACCCCAGGGTTCTGAACAGAGCCCAGCATGTCGTAGACTTTCAGCACATTTTGTCAAAGAATGAGTAAATTCCCAAGCCTCAGGAGGAGCGTAGACTCACAAGGGACAAAAATTGAAACCCCAAATACAAATAATGTTCATTTATGTATTCATTAAGAAAGAGAACAAACAGCAATAAGACACAAAGAATTGAAGGATCTTATGGAAAGAATCAGGTTTCCTAGAGGAACTAATGATATTGGGCTTCAATTCCCTGGGCTAATGTGGGGCTGGGGGACAGGGCAAAGTGTGGAGTACACATAGGGAATATTGGTTCTATGCCTACAACTTTATATGAGAAGAAGGATTGCTAGCAAAGACTTTATGATAGTCAACCAATTATTAAGCCTTTGTTCAGTATGTTTCCTGTACCCTACATCATGTGTTAGTCAGTCCTTCCTAAATATGGGTGTCCAGATGATTCCTGGTTCTGCCCTCTCAGCTTAGGTCACGCCCATAGCATCACCAAATGAAAAACCCAGTCTTTAAAAGGAAGGCAATCTGTAATCTAAGAGTAATTTAAAGAGGCCTCCACCTGGTGTGAGCTCCCAAGAGCACATTTTAAGTATGTAATCTACATGATTTCAGGTTATGCTGTGATTGTCTTGCTAGGGCCTTAGGGACAGACCATATGCCTGTGGATGGGTGGATGAACACTTCCTAGAAGGGAATGAATCTTTCTTTTCACTGTCGTTCTAGAAGTTATCAATACTGGGCAGAGAATAAGGGCTCTGGAAGTGGGCCTTACACTTGGGTCAGAGATTATCTTTCTCCTCTTTTATGGGGGAGGGTGGGTAGTCATATTGTCCAAACTCCAGGAAGTAGAGGTTCTGTTGGCATCTGGAGGCAGGTACCCAGCCCCAAAGGGGACCCTGAGGCCAGTCCGGGATGTGTTGTTCTATTTCTCTTCCATTCACTTCCACCTTTCAGTAATGTCTTCTTGTATTTTATCCTGGTGCTAACTGTCTTGGAGATAGAGGTGGGAATCTGTCTCACATTGGTTGAAGTGACAGAAGGGAGAAGAGCTCCGCTTCCCTGTTACCCCCAGTGAGGCTGTCATGGGGTGAGCTGCAGTGGTCACCAGCAGAGGACAGCTGAGTTCAGAAGCATCTCGTGAAGGTCACTTGTAGCAGTGACAGCTGAGTAGAGAGAACAAAAGGAGGCTCTGCCTGCCTTGCTTATGCTTGAGATGGCCTCTGAAAGCATCTGGAAACCTGGAGGAATAGCTGAGGGACAATTAGAGGAAGAATTATCCCTGGCAGTCAGTTTAGTCACTAAAATTAATAAACTTGTTCCAGATAAATTCTTAGTAAAATTGAAATTTCATACATAACTTTTTTTTTAACATCTTTATTGGAGTATAATTGCTTTACAATGGTGTGTTAGTTTCTGCTGTATAACAAAGTGTATCAGCTATACGTATACATATATCCCCATATCCCCTCCCTCTTGCGTCTCCCTCCCACCCTCCCTATCCCACCCCTCTAGGTGGTCACAAAGCACCGAGCTATGCGGCTGCTTCCCACTAGCTGTCGGTTTTACATTTGGTAGTGTATGTATGTACATGCTACTCTCTCACTTTGTCCCAGCTTACCCTTCCCCCTCCCCGTGTCCTCACGTCCATTCTATAGTAGGTCTGCGTCTTTATTCCTGTCCTGCCCCTAGGTTCTTCATAACCATTTTTTTTTTTAGATTCCATATATATGTGTTAGCATACGGTATTTGTTTTTCTCTTTCTGACTTACTTCACTCTGTATGACAGACTCTAGTAAGGAATTATCCATTCTAATTTTTTTCCAAGGCAGCATCTTGCTCAATAGTGAAATACAAGGTTTCCATTTAAAGTGAAGAAAAGGCAACATTGGTAACATATTTCACATATAATATTGTTCAAGTACTACCCAATTGGATAAGAGAAAAATATATATAAATAACTGAAAAGGATTAGCCCCAATGATAACTATTTATAGATGATATAATCACATAGCTAAAAGCGAGCCACATGGAAAACTACTGGAAATGATAAGATAATCCAGGAAAACTGGTTATAAAATGCAATAATCTATAACCAGTAACTTTTCTACATAAAAACAAGTTAGAAAATGTAATGAAAAAAATTCCCATTTACAAGAGTGCTCAGAATAGTAAAATACTTTACAAGAAAAATAACAGTAAATGTGCAGGATGTTTATGACTTGGAGGAATCTTGAAAGAATAAAATGGCATTTTCAATGTTTAGATTAAAAGTTAAATATTATAATGATGTCAACTTTCTTTAAATTAAATTATTCATTGAATGTAACAGCAACAAAAATGCCAAGAAGTTTTTTTTGGTTATTGTTTGAAATCACATGTCTCAAATAAAGATATTCATTACACAATTATTATAGTTGCCATAGCCTGGAAATAATATGAATGTACATCAATAAGAGACTGGTTAAATTATAGTTTATTCCCAGAGGATACCATTATGATATCCTGCTATTTTTTAAAAATAAGGGAGGGAATTCCCTGGCAGTCCAGTTGTTAGGCCTCTCTGCTCTCACTGCCGAGTGCACAGGTTCAATCCCTGTTCAGGGAACTAAGATCCTGCAAGCTGCATGGTGTGGCCAAAAAAAATTAAAAATAAAATAAAATGAAATGAAATAAAATAAAATAAAATAAAATAGTAACGTAAAATAAAATAAAATAGAATAAAGGGAGATCTGCAGGCCTGGATGTGGAATAATCTCTAAGTGTATTGTTAACTGAAAAGCTCAAGTTGCAGAAATACATACACACACACAAATGACGTACTATATCTATACATGTGTGTACATATATAAAGATATACACACATAGATATACATACACATATATACATAGATATATTATGATGTCATGTGTAAACACACACACACACATACACGTGCTTCGAAGAGCACTCAAGAAGCTTTGCCACTGGAGATAACGAATGGGGGATGGTGTAGAAAAGACTTACCTTTTTGCCATATATCCTTTTTATGCCATTTGGTGTTTTTACTATATGTATATCTTAACTTTTCAAGAGAAAAAAAAGTTTTTAAGCAATAAAATGAATAAAAGCATAGACCTAAAAAAGATACTTGTTCAGGTTAACGGTATCAAAATGTAAATGGGCATTCCCATCTACCCGCTGTCAACTTCTACTCATATCCTAGAGAAATTCCTGCCCATGTGCACAAGTAGACACGTACAAGGAGAGAGGGGCATGGCATGGAGGGGGCAACTAAAACATTATCTATCTCTAGAGTATCTACCACTTAGAATGTGAATACATATTCATAATAAAAAATTGGAAACAAATATCCATCAGCGGGAGATATTTAATAAATTTTGGTACAACTAAGGACTATGCAGATGTTAAAAGGAATGCAATAAGTCCATACATAACATAGAAAGTTGTTCATGTTATTAAGTGGAAAATCAAATTGTAGCACTATGTATGTAGTAGTAGTAATTTTTGTGTGTAAGCATAAAAAGTGTATGGAAGGAAATATATCAAACCATAAATAGTAGATGCCTGAGTGAAACAGTGTTTTATCCACTTCCTCCGAGCCAAGCCTGCTCCTCCTTATTTCCTTCCAAGCTGCTTCCTGAGAGAGTAAGAGGTTTCTGGTCTGGGCTGTGAATCCTGGTGAGCTGGGTCGCTGATGTAGTCCTGGCTCCAATCTGGCCTTTAGCAACTCTTTAGTGGGGTGCAGAGCTCTCTTACAGCCACCAGCAACATTATACTCTGGTTCCTAATCTGCAGCTCCTTGTGTGTATTGGCTCCTGGGGGATTTTGCATGAGGGGGGAATGATGGGGTTGACGTGTTCCTGTGGCTCCACCATAACCCCTAAGAGATACCTCCAGGCGTCTCTAGAGGGAACTTTCCCTTTTCACTTTTTACAATCGGCATCCATGGATTTTTGGAAAAACAGTTTATAAAACTGTAAAACAAATGTAAATTGCAAAAAAAAACTTTGACATTCCTAAGAATAAGCTTAACCTTAAGCTTGAACATAAAAATAACACACGTAAAATGATATATCTCTACTGATGCTTCTCACCATCATGTGCAAAGGATTTGTGACCACAAAAGGATTAATAACCACTCTACTCAACCTGTTTAGTTTATTTTGTTTGTTTGGTTTTTGTTATACTCATTTTTTCTTTTCCGAAATGGGTAATATACTATTACTTGATATGTATTTAGTTAAAAAGAATATTAAATAAGTTTGATCAATCTACATCTTTACTAGATAAATTTTAGTTTACATTATTAACATTTTATTAGGAAAAAAATCTATTACTTTCCTTTAAGCATTTTATTAAGTTTATTAAGTCTTGATTTATTTACATATTCATTTGGAATCACATGGTCTCCTCGCCCTTTCTTTTCCCTTCTCCCATGAGAGAAATTCTCTGAAATAATTTTAGAAAAGAAAATACGATTACTGAGTCAAAAGCTACAAAAATATTAATGCCTCCTGATGCAAGTTTTCAGTTTGCTTTTTATAGCTTAACTTCTTTGATTTTGCAATACCTTATAAGGTATAAATATATTCATTTAATACAAGCCTCAACAACTTTAAGCAATACATATAATTTTTTAACTGCTAGTTAATTTACACCAAAGTTTCCCTCTTCATTCCTAAAATAAGCCCATCCTCTGAGACATATCTGTTTGTTTACTGATAAACATTATCAGATTTAGAATCTCTCGCTGGAAGTCTTCCCACATAAGGAAACATGTTTGTGAGACATCTTTCCTGAACATCACTATCACATAATGATTTATCCTTACCAGGTCCACAAATCATAAGATATTCAGTGAAAATGGACATTGTAGGATATCACTTTGACGTACAGTCAGTTCAAGGGCGACTGAATGGTAACGCAGGTGTGTGGCGTGTGACACATGCAGGCCCCACCCCCAGGTGCAGTGAGTCACTCAGCTGGCAGAGAGCTCCCCTGGGATAATGGCACCATCAAGAGAACCTCTTGACACTCACTAATCTAGGCTGATAGCATCGTTTAGACAAGCTAAGAGCCAAAAGAATGCCAAGGTCAGTGTTTTTGTAGCAAGAATTAATTTTTATTAATTTAAAAATGAAAATGGTAAATAACATTTAAGACCGTCTTAGAGAAATCATATCATAGTCCAACACTATGAACTATACAGCTATTTTCAGTTTTGCATATGGCCTTCCATTTCTTATAGATAGTTAGCTACTCACAATCATAGGTATTTTATCTTCTGTTTCTCTCAGTTAACTTTATATCACAAGCGTGGTTCCATGTTTGTATAGAGCTTTCATAATTATTATTTTTAATGGCTGCATGAAGGCCATTTGATTAATTTTATTACTCTGTCTATTCCAGTGCCTATTATAATGCTCCTGATGAGAGCATAGGATGATGCTAGTCTAAGTGCTGGTGCCAAAACACCTCAGTTCAAATGTAAGTTTATTAACCTCTGTGCCTTAGTTTTCTGGTCTTTAAAATGAGGCTGATGACAATTCCAACCACACAGGTTTGTCATGATTAAATGAATTAATTTGCGTAAAGTACCTAGAACAATGCCTGGTACGTGGTGAGCAGTCAATAAATGTGAACTATTATTATTGATGTATAAATGACTTTGGAGCCTTCAAGTCATCTCTTGCTTTTGCTATTACAGACAGCAGTGCAATGAACATCTCTACTTATCAGATGTTTTGCTTCTGTATAATTATTTCCTTAGATTAAATTTCTAGGAAGCAGATTGCTGGGTCAAAGAGTTTATCACAGTGATTACTTTTAAAGAAATTCCTTGAACCTTTGTCCTTGAAGAAAATGTGATGGCATGGAAAACAAATACTAGTTGCTATAAAAGAGATGATCAAGAAGAGAAATCATGGCTTTATTTGATAACAATAATTTAGTAAAACCCCATTTTATTCATGAAACTGGGTAGGTAGACCTTATACAAAGAGCCTGGGTTCCATTCAACTGAGTTAAGCCAATAAGTATTTCCCAGTCTGCTCTATGCTTGTTCCATGCTAGGTGTTAAGCAGAGTATGGAAGGATATGAAGCGGCCTTTGTCCTTAAAGAGTCAAAATCTATGTAAGAAGGTAAGATATGAAGGTAGTATGAGACTATAGAATCAGGGGCCAAATTACATTTTTTTTCATCCAAAATCTATGGTACAGACACCAAATATTAGGCATAGTCAGCTGGCAATAAAGAGACAATATTCAGTTTGTGGTGAAGAAAAAAGTGTGTGGGGGGGAGAGAGGCAATGATACAGATGAACTTGTTTACAAAACAGAAATAGACGCACAGACATAGAAAACAAACTTATGGTTACCAAAGGGGAAGGGGGGGGTATGATAAATTAGGAAGATGGGATTAACATATACTCACTACTATATATAAAATAGATAACCAACAAGGACCTACTATATCGCTCAGGGAACTCTACTCAATATTTTGTAATAACCTATAAGGGAAAAGAATCTGAAAAAGAATATATATATATATATATATATATATATATATATATCTGAATCTCTGTGTTGTACACCTGAAACTAACACAACATTGTAAATCAACTATACTTCAATAAAAAATTAGTTCATTGATTAAATATATGAAGGGGAAAAAAGAGAAAGAGAAAAGTGTGTGACCATCCATGTGATAACTAAATTGAGCTCCACTTTTTTTCTCAGAATCTAACATTTTATAATTGCTTTCAATACACCTCAAACCAACAGGCCAGACCTGCATTTGAATATCATCCACAGAAAATGTTTGCTCTTGCTAAAACACATTCTTATCCCTGCCAGTTAAGATGAAAGCACTCCTCAGACTTCAACTGTGGACTTTAGCCAAGGGGGCCCAAAAGGGGTGCTCAGGAGTGGAGATGGCTTTGGTGGAGAACTGGGGGTGTGTGTGTCTGTTTAGGAAGTGCCTCTGCTAGCTGAAATAACAAAATCATCTCTATCTCGCCTGTTTTTAGGGAGCAATGCTAACGTGTCTGAAACAACCAAAATCTCCCACCACCACTCTGCTGTCCTCTCTCTTTTGTCTCAGTGTCGAAGGAAAGGGGTCCAACTGCCTCTCCTCTCTGAGATGAGCAAGATCACTGATTTCCAGGAAGCCAAACCTGAAATAGAAGCAGAGCCTTTTGTTGTCATTGAGGAAGACTTCCCAATCACTGTACACCCTTTCCGTAGGGGGCAAGCCCCATATAAAGGGTTTTCCGGTCTTTGAAAATGGCCTGCCAAACACCATTCTTGTGCCTTATCCAGCAGTTATCAAACTGCCTACTATGTACAGATCCTCTCAAACTGACAGGTACCAGATGCCCCCAGAAGGTTTAAGCCTCTGCAATGTCCAGAGAAGGAGCTGCTTTGCCCAAACAGGTCCCGAAGCAGACAAGTGAAACTGTCTTCCTTATATGGTGAAAAGTGCCCTGTCGCTTTAAGGCCAAGAGACTTGGCTGCAGATGGTCCCTGGGAAGTTTGCGGGCAGCCCCATCCTGAGTCTGAGCTTCGCAGCTGTGCAGGTGAGTTCCCAAACCTTTTCCCAATTTGCCCCCTGCAGTCTCTCTCCTGGCGTGGCTGGTTGGAAATGCTGTTACAGAGGGCTAGAGAAATTCAGGGTCAGTAGAGATGGTGTTGTTTGGAGAAGTTTGAGTTGAAGGGAAAAAACAAGGTTACTAGGGAAATGTGCAGTGATGCAGCCAGTGAGGATGCTTCTAACTTCCAGTGGGGAGGAAGCATCCAGGTTACAAGAGGCCCTGAGGCTTTTCAGGACAGGGCAGGGGAAACAAATTCAGCAGTGGAAGAGGGACAGATGCTAGGTAAGACCCCACAGGGCGACGTTTGGAATTCTGAGCTATAGAACCTGGTCAGCTGCAAGTTTAAACCAGACATAGGTGGGAGGAAATAATGCTTCTGCAAATGCTGAAGGCTTTGCAGAGCTACAGGGCTGACTGCAGAAGAGAAAGTGAACGCGAATGTTTGCAGCATCTACTGGAATGGAAGGCTGCAGCCTTAACCCTTCGTTCAACCTGGCTGATTAGCAAGTAGGGTTTGACAGCACAGAGCACAGGGTGAGGGTGGGGATGCCTGCGTGGAGTATTGTGGTGGAAGACTACAATAAATGGATAAGACTATGATCGTGGAACCGCATCTCTGGTATCCCCACAGTACCACCTGCAGAGAAAAGAGATTTTTCTAAGCTCAGAAATTCTGTGTCATCCACAAGCAAAGAACTGGAAGAAGAAGTCTCATTTAAGCTGACTACTGCTCTGTCATTTACTAATTCAGTTTCCTGACTTCTTTTAGCCTGTGGCCTGGAGCCTCCTAAAATATTAATTTGGAATTAACGAATAGAACTTTTTAAAGGCTAAAGATGCACTAGCAAAGCCCTTTAACTGAGCCCACTCATCAGCTACAACCAAAATAGAAGTCCACCCAGGAATTTAAAAAGAGAGATGCCAGATTATAGGACTGGGCTTGTTTTCCCTCTTGGTTGAGTCTGGGGCCATTCATCATTCAAAGGCCAGTGGTTTCTTTACAGTTGTTGTGTGGGGAGTGAACACGGAGGCTGGATTAAAATTCCTTACATACCCCATGCCTTTAAAAAATATTCATTCATCTGGGTAGTCACTGAAGAATTCGTTTTATTATTAACTAACAAGTGCTCTATCTACTTGTTTTCTAAAGACAGAATGTTCATGAAAAAAGATTTGTTTTATCAACAGGGATTTGTTAGTGCAAGGGTTCCCCTTTTCTCACTTCTGATGGCTGGGCCAAGTGGGGATTATAGCTTGCTGAATAGGAAGATCTGTTCTTGACTCTAAAAACAGCAAAGGGCTCTACTTGGGCCCTACCCATTCAGAAACGCGGATGTTCTGAGCAAGAAGTTAACTTTTGAGTTCATAATTTGGAAGAGAGCAGGGTGCGTGGGTATAATTTTGCTTCCTTTGTTTCAAGTTAAATCCAGAAAGCGGTGTCAAATATACTGCTTTCAAATATGAATGCTGCCAAGAAAAATAAAATCCAATCCCCAGAGCTGGAAAATCTCTAAAAGTAACAGACTGTGACCTTTTATAAGCTAAATCAAAGTGTTTAAAAGGAAAAAAGATGTGGCTTCCTGAACATTTCACATAGTGACCCTCAATCACATACTGACTGCACAACATCTCTTAAGCTATTTATTTTATCTGTGCTTTGGTTTCCTCACCATTAAACCGTGCATTGTTGGGAGGGACTTTCCAATGAAGTGGAAAGATCCATTGGAACTGGAATTGAGCAAATCTGGGTTAAATTTCCAGTCCCTTCATTTATTCCATAACCTTAGACAAGTTACACAGCCAGTCTGAACCTCAGTTTCCTTATTTGTAAAGAGAGTAAATAATTAACAATGTCATTAGAATTAGAGGAACCTACCAGTACACAGGCTCAGGCCTGCGTGTCCTTGGACTTGGAGAGCAGGATGTCCTGCTCACAAGCAGGAACCTTTGTATCTTGCATGAAAAATGGACGATCTAAAAATGGGTGATGTTGGGACTTCCCTGGTGGCGCAGTGGTTAAGAATCCGCCTACCAATGCAGGGGACACGGGTTCGAGCCCTGGCCCGGGAAGATCCCACATACCGCGTAGCAACGAAGCCCGTGGGCCACAACTACTGAGCCTGTGCTCTGGAGCCCGCTAACCACGACTACTGAAGCCTGCATGCCACAACTACTGAAGCCCGCGCGCCTAGATCCCATGCTCCGCAACAAAAGGAACCACGGCAATGAGAAGCCTGCGCACCACAACAAAGAGTAGCCCCTGCTCGCCACAACTAGAGAAAGCCCGCACACGGCAACGAAGACCCAACGCAGCCAAAAATAAATGAATAAAAATAAATAAATAAATAAATTTATTAAAAAAAAAAACAAAATAAAAAATAAAAAAATAAAAATGGGTGATGTTGAGAAGGGCAAGAAGATTTTAGTTCAGAATCGGGCCTAGTGCCATACCATGGAAAAGAGAGGCAAGCACAAGACTGGGCCAAATCTCCATGGTCTGTTTAGGCAAAAGACAGGTCAGGCCCCTGGATTTTCTTACACAGATGCCAGCAAGAACAAAGGCATCTCTTGGGGAGAGGAGACACTGATGGGGTATATGGAGAATCCCAAGAAGTACATCCCTGGAACAAAAATGATTTTCACAGGCATTAGAAGGGGGTGACTTGATAGCTTATCTCAAAAAAGCTGCTAATGAGTAATAGTTGGCCATTGCCTTATTACAAAACAGAAGTGTCTCATGACTTTTTTTTTTATGTGTACCATATTTGAATCGGCCTCATACACCAGAATTCCAATCATGAATGGCTGGTAGGATATTTCTTTTAGATGGCCCTGATATATATAGATTGACTCCTAGTTCAATTAACATGATCAGCTTTTTGAATTTTGATACTAATTCCAGCTCAGCAAGTGCTATCCCTGTTTTCCCCTTCTAAAGATATGATTGGACTTGATGTTCAACTCTTCATAGAGATGGTGAACGCCATCTCAAAACCTACAGGAAATTGGTTTTATATTTAAATTTATATAACTGGTTATATTAATATATTTAAATACAGAGGATATCCCTTCACTGTCTCATAGAACAGTAAGACTCACCTGCATTTCACGTTGTGTTCATTAGCCTGCTAAAGGCAAGGGCTGAAGATAAGCTGGCAATGTCCACTTTATCTTTTTGGTCTTAACTATGCCAATTAGATTAAAATTCCCTGTATCTAAAATGTTGTCTTTTACTTAATGAAAGGCATTTTAGTGTGGTTTATGTATAATAACAAATAAAGAATATTTAATACTTCTCACATTTCATAGGTGATCTATAAGATCAAATGCTTTTAAAATTTAGCATCACAAGCTATTGCAGCAAACTTTGCTTATGAATTCTTTACCAAGTCAAACTAAGTTATAATTCAGGATTGTCTTTTAAACAGCTATTCAAAAACACATGCAACTGTAGAATTACCATACATGCATGATTGGCAATGGTGCTTTTGCCAACTCATTAGAAAGATTAGAGGAGATATACCATCAGCACAAATTTATAAATTACGTGATCCTAAGGCTGAAAATAATTAAAAACAAAGTCACGGATCAAAAATAAATAAACAAACAAATAAAGAAAGAAGACAAATTATTAAATGAACTTTAGAATCCAGTAGAGTCTCCAAAAATATTATTTTACAGCTCCTTCTTTTTCTTTATGACTTAGGAAACTATATTGTTCCTTGGGGGAGGAAATGAGTTTTGAGAGTGGAAACCAGCTCTGTAGCACAACTTTAGAACCGCTGCTAGTTCACCCCCTTCTCCCCACCCTGCTTCAAAAAAGGATGCCCAACTCCCTTGGAAATCCATTCCTAGTTATTAACCAGGCTCATTGATCAGAAGTCCTTCTTAAAGCAAACCCACTTCTACCTATTTTGTGTTCAGAAATACAAAGAATTGTTGGTTTTCTTCCTATGGTATAGTTATTCCATATGCGTGAAGAACAATAGTAAGCCACCTCAGAATCTCAATAAAGGTGGGCTATCCAAAAGCAAGTTTGAACAGCATTTTTAAAGGAACTTTTTTTTGTTGTTATTAGAAGCCACCTCTTACAAGTGGTTCAATAATAACTAATTGTTACCTTTCTGTAAAGTCTCCTAACATGTTCACACAGCTATCTTTAAGAATATGGTTAGTGCTACTCTCAGAATTTTTATCGTTCACTTCAGGCCATTGTAAGAGCAGGGTTGCCATACCTGCAATGGGGCTATGTGTAGGACACATTTTTAAACTGGAAACATTCTCTCCACTAGCTTAGAAAGGTGGTGATAAATTTCAGCAGCAGAAACATTCCATTGGAGGCACAAATCACAGCCCATGCATCAGCTGGGAGTTGAGAGCTGTCAATGACAATGACCTAAGGGTAGGTCACCCCTGTAGCCAATCTTCTAGTGGTGGATTAACACCGCCTCTGTCAGGAGACTGGTGTTTAGGATCCACACTTGGCCACTTAAAGTAGCTGTGGGACCTGGCTTAGTTCCTTTACGTGTCTGAGCCTCAGTTCTATGGTCTGCCTCGTGGGAATGATAACAATTCCCACGTATGTGGTTATGGGAAAGAGAGGAGAATTGGCAGTGCCGAGCTCAGTAATTATGTTGGATCCAAATGCCTGATGGTCTCTAAGAAGGTCCTTGTTCTTTACGAATAAGACACTGGCCATAGACCTTGTCTACACCCTTTAGACCAATCTGCAAGTATGAGTATGTGTCCAAGAATGTGTGACTTAAACTTTTAATAAAAGTTAAGTTTCAAGTTAGGTGGAAGCAAAGAAAAGTAGGGGCTGAGGCCATTCTACATCGTGCTGCAGGGGTTAACTTTGGAAACAGGTTTAAAATCCGCTGGGTCACATAGGGCTTTGGATTGATTACATTCTTTAAAAATATTTTATAATTTTTGACCCCATGGGAGGTACTTCTGTGTCTGGTACACTGGAAGAAAGAGTCGGAATGGGGGAACACGATGGTCTAGATTGAGCACGTAGAGTAGAGAAATCCTGGTGGAGCTGAATCTCTTGACACATCTTTGCTGCCCCCTCCTCCCCACTGCCCCCATGCACGTTGAGCTTGTCAGATGCAATTCTTTCATGAATTCACCAAGCTGGGGAAGCTTGAGAAAGTGTCTAGATTGGCTTCTTGCCTTCAGTCAAAGTTGCTCTTGAAACAACCAAGAACAAGGGCCACCTACCTCTGCTCAGGGAAGGAGCCTTTCAAGTTCCATCTGTTGTCTACCTGCAATGGGGCTGCATTTGGGAAGTTATCCTTATGCCTTGTGCTACAAGCCCATTTTCTCCTAGCGAGCTCTGGGTCTGTCCTTTGTTGCAGCAAATTGCTATCCTGCCTGTGGAAGCGGCCACTAGGGTGGGGCATGCTCATGGTCACAGCCTCTGCGAGGGGCGGCACTTCTTGTTTCCTGTCTGATTAATCACCAGGTGAGCAGACATGCTTCTGCCTTGACTTTATCACATCTATTCCCCCTCCACCTTCCCTCTCCCTACTGCAGTGCTTCCCAAACTAGAGAGAGCGTGCATCAGGAAGGCTCCTTAACACACACAATGCTGGGACCCATCCCCAGTGTTCTGATCTGTAGGTCTGTGCTGGGGCCTGAGTATTTGCAAGTTGTAATAAGCTCACAGGTGGTCTCGGAACCACACTTTGGGAACCACTCATCCAACACTCAGTCTCACTCTAGTGTTTCCAGTAACTTGCACCGCCTCCTACATACCAAGATAATACCTCCTCTCTGTTCTTGGGGACGGGGATGGGGGTGTGAAATAGAGCCTTCTCCTTACCACTGTTCTGTGCGACTATTCAGTGAATTCTAATTGTAACACGCATGGTACTAAATACTTTACAGACATTATTTGCACTTTCCCAATAACCCTACAAGTTTGATGTTATGAAACAAACAGAAAGAGTGTGAGAAACCAAGATCTCACCAGTGACAAAGAGCAGATATAGTATTCAAACTCAGACTGATCTGGAAAGATTTGCTCTTTCCACTATTCCAGGTCTGGCACATAGATGTTTAACTTGTATGTCAACTCCAGTTCACTGGTAGCTGCTGCCTGGAGCACTGTGTGGAGAGTCCCATGTGGAATGGGTGCTCAGCAAGAAGAAGTACTAAGATTGGTGAGCTGTACCTGCCGAGATGCAGGAGTGGAGAATGAGAACCCAGGTGCTGTGTATTTGCCATCCCCACACGATGCCTTGTTCGTGAATCAATTTTGTCAGCTACTAAAATCAGAGTGATGGGTATTCAAATTTGTTCCACAGAGAACAGTAAAACTTATTTCCTTTTTCATCCCCTTCTCTAAAGGGTGAATCTAATTTTTTTTTTTAATTTATTTTATTTATTTATTTATTTATTGGCTGCGTTGAGTCTTCGTTGCTGCGCGCAGGCTTTCTCTAGTTGTGGCGAGCGGGGGCTACTCTTCGTTGCAGTGTGCAGGCTTCTCGTTGCGGTGGCTTCTCTTGTTGTGGAGCACGGGCTGTAGGCGCATGGGCTTCAGTAGTTGTGGCACGCGGGCTCAGTAGTTGTGGCTTGTGGGCTCTAGAGCGGAGGCTCAGTAGTTGTGGCACACAGGCTTAGTTGCTCCGCGGTATGTGGGATCTTCCCAGACCAGGGATGGAACCCGTGTCCCCTGCATTGGCAGGCGGATTCTTAACCACTGCGCCACCAGGGAAGCCCCTGAATCTAAATTTTTGAGGCTAGATTTGAAAGGGTATAATAACTTGTAAAGTAAAATGAAATGCGGCTAGTATATAGATAGTGGACATTTAGCCTTAAAGTGACAAGGACGAGAGAATTTATTAATTATGTATGTCTCTGTATATGTCTTTCAGTGTGACCTAATAGATCGCCTTATACTGAAATAATCCACTGTGACTTAATAAAGAGGCAATGACATTTCTGGTTTTGTTTCTCCCTCCATCACTAATATTCAGTGTGAGATTTGTTATTTTTAGTGTCTTAGTGCTTTATCTAAAAAAATGAGTTTCATAATGCTTTTCTGCTTCTTCCTAATATGTATTATGTACATGATTAAATGAAAAAATAACTTTATGGCATCTATTATTCAATCAACAAATATTTATAAAAATTTATCCCCAGGCTCTGGGGATATAGCAACAAACAAACAGACTGCTCTCATGGAACTTACATTCTGGAGAAGGGAGACAGACAATATACAAGTAAACAAAGAAGAAAATTGTGTATCGTGATAAGTATACATAGTGAGAGTGACTCTGTGTGTATGCGTGTATGTGTGTATGTATTGCTATTTTAGATGGGGTGGTCCAGGGCAGGTCTTTCTGAGGTGGTGACATTTAAGCTAAGACTTGAATGTGGAAAAGGAGCCAAACTGGGTAGTCTGGGAGTGCTTCTTTTCCAGGCAGAGAAAAGAACCCATGCGAAGATCCTGAGGTTGAAGGTAGGTAAGGGCCAGATCAAGTAGGCTAGTAGGGATTTTCAGCCGGGGGTGATGCAACCCTCCTTCCCCTACCTAGGTGGTGTTTGAAGATGTGCAGCTGGTGATTTGGGTGCAAAATATGGAGTTGAGGACAGAGCACTATTGGCTTTTGTGGGCAGGACTAGGGATGCTAAACATCTTGTACTGCTTTGGATGGAGGCACATGAGAAGACTTGTGTGCTCATACTGTCCTGAAGATATTGTCTCTGTTGAGAAATCCTGAAGAATCTCCAAGGCCAGGGTAAGAAGTTTGAATTTTCTCCTGTGTACAGTGAGAAGCTCTTGGAGAGTTGTAAGCTTTAAAAGATGATCTTTAAAGGATCATTTTGGCTACTGAGTGGAGAGTGAACTGTAAGAGACAAGGGTGAAAGCAGGGAAATTCAACAGGCAGCTATTTCAGTAATCCAGAGTAGAGACGATGGTGGCCTGGGCAGGGGGGTCATGGTGAAGGTTTTGAGAAGTATTTCTACCTTCAAGAAGAAGACTGCTTAAATAAATATAAAATGCCATTTCTCATGACACCCTATGTTATCGTTTGTTTCCCTTTAAAGATTTTACAGTTCCGGAATCCACTGGTTTCCTCTGCAGCCATTTAAGAGAATCTTTGCGGCACCGAATTACAGACCTCGCTCTTTCAAATGCAAGTCCTTATCCTCTTTCTCTTGAACCTCACAGATCTGTGTGCATTTCAAGTTGTTCATAGCTCAGGAAAGTAATCTATTTGATTTGGGCTTGTAAAAAGAGAGAAAATTACATGCGCTTCTTGAATAACAATATGTGATTTCTCTCTCTGAAGGGTCAATAGGAATTAGCCTACATATATCATTTTAGGAAACCGGTTCCTAATCACATGAATAACAGGGACCAAGTCCACATTTTTTCTGCTGAAAGAGGAACATGAAGTGAACATCAAAATCTCTTGAAGAGATCGCAGGCATCTCAGTACTAATTTTACTCGGGCATTAAAGCCTTGCCAATAGTTTTCAGGTGCATCAGCTACTCCCCAACAAAGGCAATTCAGCTTCCACAATTTCAGAGAATCCTCCTCGCTGCTATCTTCCTCTCTCTCCTCATAGCCATCTCTTCTTCCTGTCCCCCACGGAAGTGCCCCTACACTGTCCTCGGAGTGTCCCTGCCAATGCAGAGATCCACAAAGCAACAATGTGGGAAGCTATTAGCTCACCTGCAGAAGAACCCACTTCTCAGATTCCTGGGGGGAGAAGCCTTCTGGCCCCCAGGCTGAGCTGCGGGGGTGGCAGGAGATGAAGAGAGAGGAGACAGCTGGCTTCAGGCCACCACGCACGGGTGAATGGTCCCACTGAGTGTGGAAGTCAAGAGGTGGGTCTTCCCACCGGAACCTTGCGTCCTGGAGAGAGCGGAGGCGGGGGGTAGTCACCAGAGAAACACTGGGGACTGGACGCAGGCAGGCGAAACAACACACCACAGCCTCCAGCTAGAGCTGGTGGAGCCAGGTATGCACCCAGCCACATCCCGCCTTCCAATTTCTAGATAAAGCTGAAGAAGAAACACAGAAAGTAGATAGGACCATCCCCCCCAAAACAAATTATTGAAACCCATCACCTAATCTACATAAGCCAAGCTCCCAGGAATTAAAAAAGCAAGTGGTCTCACTGAACTGTAAAAACCAAGGAAGAGGAAGCTCTGCCTTCACCTCTGGGCACAGGTGTGGTCCAGCAAGAGGTGGGCCACCTCACTGCTGACCGCAAAGGGGGAAACCAGGACCATGTATTGGAAGGGAAGGAGCAAACGTTTCGCATTAGCAGATCCTGTTTTTCCATTAGCAGATCCAGCTACCAACTAACCATGTGAATTTGGACAAGGTCACCTTCTTGGGCTTCCAAAATAGAGTTGATCAAAAGCTCTTTCAGACTCTGATGTGCTTTGAGGCTGTAATTCATAATTCAGCTCAAGGTCTTCATGGCTCCCCTAAAGCCTCTTGCAAAACAAACCTCCAGCTCACCCAACTCCTATTTCTCTCTCTCTGTCTGAATTAATAACTGTCCTCATGCTGCCCCCGTTGGGTCCTGAGAACGCTCCTGTTAGCACACCTAGAACACTACTGCTTTTCTTTCTTTCTGTCTTTGCATCTCTCTCTCTCCACTAGCTCTTCAATGCCCAGCCCTCAAAGGGAGGTACCAATGTCAGTTTTTTTCTTTGAATCTCCAGGGTTTAACGTTATACCTGACACTCACGTACTAGATGTTCAGTAAATGTTTGTTGTCGAATGAATGGAAAGGGAGGATATAAAAATAGAGAAGAACGAGCCCGAGCCAATTCAAAGCTCAAGAGCCAGCTTTTGCTAAAAGCCGTATATTCTGCCCATAAGATCCTGGACTTCTTGGAATTAAAAAGAGAGAAGAGGGAATTTTAGAAATTATAGCAATAATTTTCAGACCTCACAGTTTCTAATACCCTATGTCTCCACTGAGATATGCCAATTTCACAGGATTTTAGAAATACTAGAGTTTTACCTAGCCTTTATGGAATGTCTTATATTTGTAAAAAGCTAGTATAAAATTGCTGAGTAGGAATTTCCAGATCCTTACTTCCTGACTTCGTGCCTCTTTAAGCTGTTCTCGGGGAGAAAAAAAAATCAGAAAGTTTAAAGCTGCCTACGTCTTGTCTTCATAAACTTTGATCCTTTCACTTATTTAAAATTCATAACTACGCTGGCCTAATAATTAGAATTGCTAAAGTACGTAGGGAAGGCCATGAGGGATGAACCCCCTGGTCTGTCTAGCCAAGTCACCAGAAATGGTGAACCCTTGCTGGTATGTTGCTGGGAGGAAAGGAGGGGGCTGAGGCTGCCAGCAGAGGTGGCCCAGAGCATGACAGACCCAAGCTGGTCCAGTTCCAGGAGCTTGGATTTGAGGGGACTGAGATCTGGTGCAGCGTCAGAACTTTTGGGCAGCGGCCAACTGTTTGATGAGCTTTAGCCTCATCAGGGAGGAACACGCACAAGTGATTCCAGCCTCAGGAAAGGGGTCCAGAGGAAAAGGGAAACACGGTTGATTGTGCCTCTTCCTTGTACCAGGCCTGCTGCTGAATGGATGCTTCCGCAGGGCGGGGGCAGAAAGATGCTGCCCCCAGAAGTGTGGATTCGCCAGGGGTGTCCCTGAGGGATACTGAATGAGGGTTTCTTCCAGAATATTGCCCACAAGCAAGAACGAAGTACCTCTCCAACTTCAGTGTGGTGATGTGCGATGTATGGTTCATCCATCCATTTGTCTAAGCAACTTGAGTAGCCAATGTCATGAACTCAATTATTTTTAGTTTTTCTGTTCACTGTGTAAAGAGGTGAGTCCCTTTGGCCCTCATGAGTGCTGTCCTGAGACCGGAGAAAAGCCTACCATGAGACCATGATACAACCAGAGGTGTAATGACAATAATAAACCTTATTCGAACCAAAAAGAGCAGGGTTTTGGTAGGCTCCCAGGGGTCTTATCTAAGGGGTGCACAAGGGGAGGGCCCTGGGAGGTGGGAGAGACTATTTATCACAGGGCTGCCGGAGGAGTTATATCAGGAGCTCACATTTGCTGTGACTCCGCAGGCTGTTATCCAGGGCATGTGCTTGATAACATGAGGGACTGGCATCAGTTTAAGTACCCCACAGGCCTCTTGGCCAAACACATTGGATGCTGAAGCAGCAATACCATGGAGTAGCTTAGTTAAACTCTCGACCATACCTTATTGTAAAACTGTAAGGAAAGGCAGGGAGTTAAGCTAAATTTTAGGATAATGTTGAGGAGTCAGAAGAAGAAACAGAGGGAGAAATGTGATTAGGGTGAGATACCCAGAGGGCTTCAAAGGTACCAGAATAATCTGACTTTAAATGGAGAGGTGGGAAATGCTGGTGTTCATTTGATCATTATTCTTTAAACTGTGCATTTATGTTTTTATACCCTGATTTGTATGTATGATATATTTTAAAATAAAAAGGCATTTAATTCCCTCCCAAAAACTAAAGACCCAGAGCCTGAATGAAAGCAACTGATCAAGAACTAAAAAAAGTTGCCAAAATAAGGCCACTAAGACATTAAGTGAAAATTTAATCTCTTTCTCTCTCTCTCTTTCTCTCTCTCTCTCTGCCTTCACTGGTAAAATTTTTGCTGACTGGAAAAATCTCTGTGGCAGTGAGAAGCATTAGAACTTATCTATGAATTACATTTGAGGGAAAATACTTTTTCCCCTCCCTTCCCATCCTGCTTGTCAGGGCAGGATTGATTCAGCACACGTTCTTTTCCAAAGTTGAAAGGTTAAAAATAATGTCCACCCTCTGGAAGCCATTGGACAGAAGCCCGCTTGACGTCAGAATGTGTTCAGCTGGGCTGTCCCGCTGTCCTGCCCTCGGCGGCTGCCTTTCCCTGGGTTTGTCCGAGGCTCTCCATTATGCTCTGTGCACCAGCTCAATACTTCTTATTTTGCTTCACTCTTTACATGCCTTGAATAGCTCTTTTATTTTTTTGCTGAGCCCTGGCTTAGCCAAATTCCTTATATTTGGGTTCTTTGATCTTTCTGATCAAATTATTTTCTGTTCCACTCCTCTGAGCCCCTTCCAGTTCCCTCTATTTCTCAAGAAGCCAGGTGTTTAATAAAGAATCTCGATGAGGCTCAGGCAGAATCGGGTGTGTGCAGCTGCTTGCCCCCAGGTCACTTGCTGCTTTCTCCTTAAGCAGCGAAGATGGTTTACTAAAGGCATGTGACATTCCAGAGACACCACAGTGCCCTGCACATGGCAAGTGCTCAGTAATTACTGAGTGGAGGAACTAATCAGGATCTCTTTTAAATGAGCTAGCCTATATTCCAACTTACACTTAACCTGTTGCCCCATCCCACCCTCGGACCAGCTTTCTTTCTGCTCTCAGGTTTTCCTTTCCAGTCTAATAGTTATTTCATACCTTATTTCCTTGATGCTTTAGTTTACACATTTTTAAATTCAATTTTCTTTTGTTTCCTGCTCATATATTTAACCTCATTAGTTTAATTCATGTCGTAGGATTTTGCTGGTAACTTTGTTTACCAGATTAGCATTATCTCTAAATTATTGTTTTACCCATTTCTCTAAATAACTGAAAATCACGTTATATTGTCTTATTAATTTCTCCTTATTAGAAAGTAGACTTTGCTTACATATTTATGACTTTTCAGTGTTTTTCTAATTGGCCACAGCGCAAAGTTCATCATATCCTATGATTCTGACACAGGTTTGGGTTAAGAGTAAAGATCATTGTCTTAAAATGATATGATGTCTGGGATTTGCTTCAAAATAATCTAGTAGAAGGATTATAGGTGAAACAAGATTACCGTGGGTTGATAGTTGGCCGAGCTGGGTGATGGATACATGCGGTTCATTGTACTATTCAATTATGTAAATGTTTGAAGTGTTTCCACAATAAAAAGTTTTTTAAAAAAGAAAAATATAGATATATAAATAAAAGTTGATCCAATGGATTATCTTAAGATACACAGAGAGGGAATGCCTCCATCATTCTCCAACCTTCCCTGTCATTGTTACCTACTGGAAGTTCAGCCAATCCTCTGCATTCATTGTGAAGTTTAGCACTTGCTCCTCCCCTTCCTTTCTTTCCAAACTCTTGTTCTCACCTGGGAGATTTCCTTGTGCTGGTGTGTGGCTCTTCCAACACCTCACATCTGCAATGCTAATCGTCTGCACCTTCACGCCCTTTCAGCAGCCCACTATCCTATCCCTTGATTTAAATGGTTTCTTACATGATGCAAATCTCTATCTGCTTACTGTCTAGCACTTTGGCTAAGGCCTTCAGGTTATGTTTTGATACAGAATTTACTTTTTCTCAACATCAGTCAACACATAAAACACATGTATAATCCAGCCATTTCTGGCTTAAAATCTTTCAGGTCTCTCTCTGAACTTCAAATTCAAGTCCAGTAACCTTCACATCCAGTTCATGCTTTCCTACCATTTCCAGCCTCTTTCTCTACCATCCTCCAATATTCACTCTCTTTTCCAGTTATATTAAAGTGTCTCATTTGTGGGTAACAGATCATGCTTTCTTAACCTCTCTAAACTTTGACCATACTGTTCTCTGAGATTCAGATGTCCTTCTGTCATTCGGCCTCTGGAGGACTTCAGCAACTTTTGTTTATACCTCAAGACTCAATTCAAGCATCACTCCTTTTGGAAGACTTCCCTGAGCTGTCCACATTGAGTTAAATGCCCCCTCCAATACTTTTTTCCATTACACTCTTTGACTACGCCCACCCTAATACTCTGAAACCCAACTGTAATCACTGATGTTCTTCTTTTCCTTTCTAGACTGTGAGCTGTTTGACCTCTTCCAACTCTTTCTTTCCAAAGCCCAATCCAGTGCCTGGCACAGGTATTTCAATGAATGAGTAACTGAATGAACAGAGGAATGGAAAAATGAATGCTGTTGTCTTCTTGAGGTAGCACCTCCCTACCCAAGGGCCTTCTCTAGAGGTCTGGGTCAATGCTCTTGGTCCTGGGCAGCCCCTTCAGGCTTTGCCTCCTAACTGCCTTCTTCAACCTACCTGACCCACCTGGTTCTAGCTGTAACCCAACTGTCCCTTTCTCTACTGAGTCCTTCATACTTGGTGCTCCATCTAGACAAGTGTTGCCCAAAGTGTGATACCCAATAATTTTTAGGTGATACTCAGACAAATGTATTTTGACAGTCTTGTATTTACATTCATATATCTGGCAGCAGGGAATGAGCACATAAAACCTGTAATTTCATAGAGAATATTGCTCAGGATGAGACAAATGTAGTAGTGCCATGGTAATCAACCTTACCTGGACCTCATAAATCAGGGGTGGGATGCTCAGGTATAATCATAAGTGTTCCAAGCCCTCAATAACTGAACCATTAGAAGCACAGACAGCCAGGACTCACACCAATAGGGAAGAACTCCCATTCACTGAATTCTACAGGCACCTCTGTGTTTTATTCAGTGATATGTTGAAATATCACTTCCTGAAGTTGCTGAGTATGTATATATACATTTAAATAATACAGATAAAAGAGTAAATATCTTTTGAGCTATCTAACTATATCCTCATGGGAGTTCAGCTTTTTAGTGGGTTAATATAGAAACTGACAGATTTGTCTCATTGATGTAGATCCTCATCTTTGTCTGAAACTATCAATTAGGATTTCTAGCTATTTTGATCCAAAAGTTCCCTTGTCATCAACAAGAAACTTATATTCAGCCATACATTTTATACATTTTGATTTATTATGTTTTTCATTAGTCATTTTTACTTTTCATTTTTAAAAGTTTAATAACTGTTTTTTATAGAATTTACTATATTTCATCAAATCTAATATACCACTGATAAGTAAAACACATCATTATTTTATGTGCTACTAAAATATGATGATGCCAATTACAATTGCAAGATGCCATTGATTCTAAGATACATACAAATTTCAGAGGTGTTAAATTATTTTTAAGATCGATAAAATGTAGTTTGTGTACACTTCACTTCTATTTTAGCAGATAATACATATATTCCACTTATCATAGTGATATAAAGCTTCCCCTTCGAATGAATTTAACTTAAAAACAATTCATTTAAAGAAAAATATTATGTAAATAGGAGTAGAGGTGGTATACAGTATGGCAAAATCCTGGAGGTGGTAGCCAAGTGACTGTGACTTGGACAGAAAGCCTAGACTCAGATACTGCCCCTTGCCCTACCTGCCAGCTCAGGCCAACCCGACCACCCTCCAGCACTGTGCCCAGATCCACCTGAGGGAGAGCCTGGGTCCTCCACTGAGAATGGGAGAGGAGTTTGCGGTGGTCCCTATGCTCAGGTGGAGGAATATGGCTATCATTCATTGAAGGTATTTTATGAGAGTGAAAAGAAATTCCTAGGAAGTAGACTCATTATAGGTACTGGAATAATGTGGACTTGCCTCTATTTAAATAACAGCATACTCGGAGGTTTCTGTTTTGTTTTCTTTTGACCCCAGGAAATAAGTAAGGAGGGGAAAAGGGCACTTTAGTCTCTGTTGCTTGGCAATTTATTCACTGATCATGGCTACCTAAACCCTAAACACTCAGTTTCAGTGATTATCAAACGAAAGAATGGTCAACTTAGCTCTTCATAATAGATTTATCAGTTGAGAATAACTATGAATAACTTGAAGCAAAATGTATTTCATTGAGAGAGTAGAGAAGTAGCTGATTTCCTTATTTCAGAATAGGAAAAGTGAAGAGAAATCACTTTAGAGGGAGGAGGGAAAAATGGTTAAGTTTCCATTGGGGTAACTCTATGCTTTGTGCAGCATCTACCTGGCTATTGCAGGAGATTTGTGTTCATCATGCTTCCAGCTCTCACTCTGTGCTAGATCCAGCCCTTGGACTGCTGTGCACATTTCTCTGAGAGCTATGCACAGAAAGAACCCTATGATTTACTCAGTGCTTATTTTTGAAGGTTATTATGAATCATTAACCAGATGCAATAGTGCACGAGGTCACAAACCATATAGGCGCTACTGCTTGCCTGTTTTTGCAAACTTGATTTTGAAGTTTTTAATGTAGGTGTAATTGAGAAGATAAATTGAATACATATGCATATTCTAATAAAGGTATTCTTCCGAGTCAGCAAATAATCACATCATAGTAAGCATCAATGAACCCATTACAGTATAATAAAATGGGAAAGTCTTATAATAAAAGATTATTTATAGCCTATTGGTTATTAGTATAATTTTAAAAATGTAATCAGAAACAATTAGCAAAATTGATAATATTGGAGATGCAGCTGTTTCTACTCACCAGCACAAATAATACTAGCAATAATTCTATATAGTAATGTCAATTGAAAGCTAAATCTCTTCCAAGTTCTTTGTTTATCCTTATGGGTGTTTTTGTTTATCAGATCATTGCTGCATATTTTATAAGAACTACTTCCTGGTATTCATAAAAGTTACTGACATCATACAGTAAATTTTGAAATTTATTCTAATTTTTGAAATTAGAATAAAATTATAAGAATAACCCAGTCCTGTATCCTTTCTCCAAGCAGATGTAGTGGTCAGAAAGCCAAATATATTTAGAAAGTAGAATCACTGGGATTTGGTGTCTTAGGTCAGGTTCCCTAGAAGCAGAGCCTGAGACAGGGATTTGGGTGCAGGTGGTTTATTAAGGGATAGGCCTGTAAGGAAGTGAGAGAAGCAGGATGGGACAGGAGAAATGTCAAGTAGGATGTGAATCAGATGGTCTTTCCATGGCCTGATGAAGGTGGAGGGATAAATTGCACTGTAGAGGATAGCTGTGAGCCTTCATAAGCCAATATTCACAGCAGCTGGGGGGTGGGTGTAGTGGCCAGGAACAGGGATCTGCTTGGAATACTAACAGCAGTAAATACATCATCTGGTGACTGGAGGCAAGGCCCAGGTGAGGAGGGACAAAGATGGCTCCCAGGTTTGTGGCTTGAACAAGTGAATGGATTCTTGTATATAACAGCAACACTCCCCCCATAGTACCAAAAATCTAAGATTATAGAATTGTGAAAAGATTCTTCATTTTACAAGTAAAGAAATTTTCCTTTAGCTTTTACTTTCTACGTAAAAATAACAACTTCTTGACATATTTGCATAGGATCAGTTTTCCATTAAAAAATATATAAACTTTTAAAAAATGTTTGCTCTTTTAGAACTTTTCCATTTATTCTGCTTCCTGTTGAAAATAGATCCCAACCGGTTCTAGGACTCTAATAATTGAAGATTCACCTAGGTTCAATCCCAGTATTATGTTAGCTTTTAATGAAAAAGTAGTTATGTGTTGTTCTTATGTATTCATCCTTTACCCCAGAGGTCATCAAACTATGGTCTGTGGGCCACATCCAGCCTGCAATCTCATTTTGTATGGCCAGAGAACTAAGAGTTTTTACATTTTTAAAGGGTTACTTAGGAAAAAAAAAGAATATTCAACATGACTGTATGACTCACAAAGTCAAAAACATTTACTACTTAGCCATTCACAAAAAAAGTTTGCCGGCGCCTACTCCCCATTCATTAGGACCTCAAACTTTTTTCAGAAGTGTGCTGACTCAATCTATATTTTAAAGGAAAATCTGTTATTCAGAAACTTTAAATTAATAAGTGATTTATGGAACCATAAAATTATTTGTTATAAAAGGATTCATCACAGAATATATATACATTCTAGCCCATCTGAAAAATTATCTTATGGACTTCTTTAACAAATTTAGAATCATTCATTTTAAGTAAAATAAATATGCATAATTTGTTCTCTGTTTTATAAAATATTCCCACCTGTTTTGTGATGATCATAAAGAAATTGAAAAATACAAATAGATACAAAGGTTAAAAAATCACCTGTAATTTTGCCATCCAGAGTTAACCACTGTTAACATTTGGCTACATCTTTTTCTAGGCGTATAACCATTTAATTTTTTAAATGTGGATCACATTGTATGTATAATAATATACCCTCTTTTATTCATTTAATGTTATAATTTTCAAAAGTATCTTATCTGACTGCATTTATTCCACAGACTGAATATGTCACAATTTATTTAAATGTCTTCCCATTTTTTGACATTTAGGTTGAAGCTAATTTTTCACTACTGTAAATTCCACAATGAGCATCTTTATGCATAAATCTAGATCCTCATTTCTGTGTCCTTAGGCTACATTTTTAAAAGAGTAACTATTGTCTCTCTTCCCATTCTGTTCCTTGTCTTCCTTATAAACACATTCTTCTTCCTCCTAGAGCTACACATGATAGGGCTCCTCAGGGCTAGAGACTTGGCCTTCTCTTCTCACTCTATTTGTCTCCAGAGGATGTCACCTATACCCAAGCTTTCAAATGCCATCTATATGCTGAGACTCCCATGTTTACATCACCAGCCCCAGATCATTCTTCTGAGCTCCAGACCTATATATCCAAATACCTTTATGTCATCTCCACTTGTATGTCTTATACCACGTCAAACAGAAAATGTCCAAAAAGGAGTCAATATTTCCCTTCCTTCTTCTCCCCTGCCCAAACTCCCTCCTCCTAATTGCCCAATTCAGTAGAGAGACATCACCTTTCCACTAAGTTCCCTACAATAACAACCTGGAAGCCATCAGTGACATCTCTCTCTCCCTCACCACCCCCATCTATTCAGTCTCCAGGCCCTGTTGAGTCTACAATCTAAATATATCTTTAATATTTCTATTTCGCTCCATCTCCCCAACTCTCACCTAAGCCACAACCATCTCTTTCCTGGACCACTATATTTGCTTCCTAGTCAGTCTCTCTGCATCCACTCTTGTCCTGCTCTAGCCTCTCCTCACACAATTCTCCACCATGGAGAAAGTTTCTAAAATGTCAGTCTGCTTTTACAACCCCTAAGTAGCTGGTAGGATGAAGATCTTCATGGCAACCTCTCCTCACCTTTCCACCTTCATTTTGCCACTTTCCCTGAACTCTCTTGCTCCAACCTAGTGGTTTCCTTTCAGTTACTCAATTGTGCTAAGCTTTTTTCAGCCTCAAAACCTTTGTCCAAGATGTTCCTTCTGCCTGTAAGACCCTTCCCTCCCTCTTCAGCTGACCAATCCATCTCCTGACCTTCCCCCAACACACAACACTACGTCCATGTGCCTCTCGGTGTCATATCTGTCTACTTTTTGGTACTTATTATAAATTGTAATCTAAATTGTTACATATTTTTTTCCTATGTAATGTCTTTTTCTCCCCTACAATGAAGTTCCATTTTGGGGCAAATAGTATTTGTCTCTTTCACCTCTATATCTCCCAGTGCCTGGCACATAACAGGTGCTCAAAAAACACTTGTTGAATTAACAGATCATGGAGTATGAACTTTGTAAAGACATTTAAAAGATATTATCACATAGTATTTCAGAAAGTTTGTATGAACCAATTTATAAGCCCACCAACAGTATATGAGTGTTCCTGCGATCACACCCATCCTGACACTGAGTGTTGTAGTTCTAAATAATTTTTAAACATTTTTACAGGCAAAATTTTACCTCATTATGATTCAAATTGCCTTCCTTTGATTACTAGTGAAGCTGAACACTTTACACAAATTGATAGCCTCTCATATATTTTCTGTGATTTTTAAAATTCATGACATAATGCTTTTATTGAACCATTTTTGTTACAGTATTTTGGAAACTTATTTAGATTAATTATCTTTCTACCTATAAAACAGTGCCACCAAACCTGCTTACCTTCATCTGAAGGTCTGGACAGATCTAGGAAATACTCCTCCACAAGGTTTATGTTTAGTCATTGATGATTTCCCCTTACCTGGGATGCTCATGTAATTTATCATGGAAACTGGGACACTTCTGAGAGTGAGGGAGGGTGCCATTAATAATTACGCCAAGACAACAGGTATAAAGCAGGACTGTCCTGTACAAGCCAAGATGTTTGGTCTCCCTAACTCATTTTCATATAGACTTAGAACTCTAAGGATGTAGGGCTCAGAGCAGAGGTCCAAGTGGTGATCCAGGGATAAACTGAGGATAAACCTGCTTTTTGTTCTGGATTTTAACCCAGATGGCCCTGTGCTGTGCTGTTCAGTGATTCAGTGGCTCACCCTGTGACTTCCTGTTGTCCCTGCTGCCAACTTCACTCATTTACCTCACCTACCTGACCCTTGGAGGCATCTGATAATTTCATACAACTCTCCTTTCATGATGAGGCCAGTGGCCCAAAGAGCTACAGGGACCACCTTGCCCATAAATGCAGAGCTGGTCAGAGGCAAAGCCAAGTCTCTTGGAAGAGTTCTCTCCTATCCCACCTCACCGCCTCCTTCTTCACTTTGAATGAATTCCTCCTGCTCACATTGCACTGACAATGCCAGCAGCTATTTTCTAATTTTAGAGTGCTTCCAAAGTTATGTCAAGAAGTGACCAGAATAGAGTTTTCACTTCCTAGAGCATCCTGCGAGGATGTTCCTCTTTGACAAGCATAACACATCAAAGTACAAGGCACGCAGTTTCTGAGCACTTCGTCCCGTATCGGGTAATGTGCACGTGTGCTTCAGTTCCCACCACTTGTAACGCTTCCCTGAGCTCATGCAGTGCGTCTACAAGCTTTCCCAGCTTTTCCTAAACGTCTTTTTATGTAATTTATACCCTTCAATAAAGCTCAAAAAATAAATTCAAAGTTGCTTGCAGACTTGCATTTTCAAGAATTACGAGGAACTTACGGAAAGTATAACCTGATGACAGAAAACTTCTGGAAAAAGATGGAGAGTTTAGACAAGTTGAATTTGTGTCAGTGCCATCCAATCTGAGGTATGACTTGATTAGGAAAAGAACAGCAGCCTTCCTCTTCCAATCTTGTCAAGAGAGAACAAATTTCCTATCGGTGGAGTTCCTAATAGAGCCTAATAGAGCCTACGTGTACTGCTGTGCACTGAACAACTCCAGGGGGCAGTAGTTCTGGTAGTTCTATTTTTAGTTCTTTAAGGAACCTCCATACTGTTCTCCATAGTGGCTGTATCAACTTACATTCCCACCAACAGTGCAAGAGGGTTCCCTTTTCTCCACACCCTCTCCAGCATTTATTGTTTCTAGATTTTTTGATGATGGCCATTCTGACTGGTGTGAGGTGATACCTCATTACATTGCCATCTATGCGAATGGTGCCAAGTGGCCCCTCCTGGCAAGGACCTGTGGTGCAGTTCACAATCCTCCTGGCACTGTACAGGGCACATTCTGTGCGGCCATATGCTAAGGTCCTGACTGACATCCTCTGTGTGACTCTTCTCTGATAAAGATGCTGTCCCTTTGTCACAGTTAGAGTTGCTTTCTTCACCAATGCCTACAGATTTTTCAGGGTAATCTTCATTTCAAACATGCATTCACCTAGTTTCTGTAAGTGCTGTAGTATTTGTCAAGCCAAGTGTCCTGGTTTCAGGTTTAGAAAATAGGTCATTGGAACTCTCTTTTAAGGGCTGAGTTTTGCCCACATTTTGCTATTTCATTTATATTGAGGAAAACGTAGGAAATAAATGCAATCTCATGGTTTGCTAGAGAATCAAAACATTTCAGATGTTAATGTTTTTTTAAAGTTTGTTTTCATTAAAATATAGCTCTATAAATGGAAGAAAGAAAAAAATTATTTTAGGTGTGTATAGGATCCATCTCCAAAATATCTACACATACAGACGAATAAGTTAAGATCAACCCACTTGCTCTACAGAAATAAAGGAGAAACACCATGTATTCAACCTACCTAAGGGAGATAGACCTTGGTTTTGAACTAGTAGAGGAACCAACTTTGTATGTCCCAAGAAGGAAAGTGATAAAATGACGCAGAGACATTTCCAAAGGGTTTTTAAGCTGGAAGAAGCCTTTTAGTGCATTCACTTATTCATTCATTCAATTAATTCTTACTATTTGCTTAACAACCTGACCATGAAATCCAGCCCCTTCATGAGGAAACTGAGGTCACAAAGGCGGTTAGAGACAGGGCTGGAAAGAAAGCCCAGATGTTCTATATCAAGGACACTTCACCCCATAGTCCTGTTAAATATTCCCATGTAGTTACACTCAGGTGATGAAATAGGAGAGCATCTGTGTACTGCATGTGACTTGCATGTAATTCATGTAATAAAGATAAAATACAAACCCCTCTGCCATCCATTTCTTTATTACTCTAAATGCCACAACTTAGAGAAGGTTCAGCGTTAGGGCTAATATCTTCAGAATTCGTTTGGGAATTTTGCAAATATAGTAAATCTTTTTTTTTTTTTTTAACATCTTTATTGGAGTATAATTGTTCTACAATGGTGTGTTAGTTTCTGCTTTATAACAAAGTGAATCAGCTATACATATACATATATCCCCGTATCTCCTCCCTTTTGCGTCTCCCTCCCACCTTCCCTATCCCAGCCTTCTAGGTGTTCACAAAGCACCGAGCTGATTTCCCTGTGCTATGCGGCTGCTTCCCACCAGCTATCTATTGTACATTTGGTAGTGTATATATGTCCATGCCACTCTCTCACTTCGTCCCAGCTTGCCCTTCCCCCTCCCCATGTCCTCAAGTCCATTCTCTACGTCTGCGTCTTTATTCCTGTCCTGCCCCTAGGTTCTTCAGAACCTTTTTTATCTTTTTTTTAGATTCCATATACATGTGTTAGCATACGGTATTTGTTTTTCTCTTTCTGACTTACTTCACTCTGTATGACAGACTCTAGATCCATCCACCACACTACAAATAACTCCATTTCATTTCTTTTTATGGCTGAGTAACATTCCAGTGTATATATGTGCCACATCTTCCTTATCCATTCATCTGTTGATGGACACTTAGGTTGCTTCCATGTCCTGGCTATTGTAAATAGAGCTGCAATGAACACTGTGGTACATGACTCTGTTTGAACTATGGTTTTCTCAGGGTATATGCCTAGTAGAGGGATTGCTGGGTCGTATGGTAGTTCTATTTTTAGTTCTTTAAGGAACCTCCATACTGTTCTCCATAGTGGCTGTATCAACTTACATTCCCACCAACAGTGCAAGAGGGTTCCCTTTTCTCCACACCCTCTCCAGCATTTATTGTTTCTAGATTTTTTGATGATGGCCATTCTGACTGGTGTGAGGTGATACCTCATTGTAGTTTTGATTTGCATTTCTCTAATAATTAGTGATGTTGAGCATCCTTTCATGTGTTTGTTGGCAATCTGTATATCTTCTTTGGAGAAATGTCTATTTAGGTCTTCTGCCCATTTTTGGATTGGGTTTTTCTTTTTTTTGATATTGAGCTGCATGAGTTGCTTGTATGTTTTGGAGATTAATCCTTTGTCAGCTGCTTCATTTGCAAATATTTTCTCCCATTCTGAGGGTTGTCTTTTCGTCTTGTTTATGATTTCCTTTGTTGTGCAAAAGCTTTTAAGTTTCATTAGGTCTCATTTGTTTATTTTTGTTTTTATTTCCATTTCTCTAGGAGGTGGGTCAAAAAGGATCTTGCTGTGATTTATGTCACAGAGTGTTCTGCCTTCTGCCTATGTTTTCCTCTAAGAGTTTTATTGTGTCTGGCCTTACATTTAGGTCTTTAATCCATTTTGAATTTATTTTTGTGTATGGTGTTAGGGAGTGTTCTAATTTTATTCTTTTACATGTAGCTGTCCAGTTTTCCCAGCACCACTTATTGAAGAAGCTGTCTTTTCTCCAATGTATATTCTTGCCTCCTTTATCAAAGATAAGGTGACCGTATGTGCATGGGTTTATCTCTGGGTTTTCTATCCTGTTCCATTGATCTATATTTCTGTTTTTGTGCCAGTACCATACTGTCTTGATTACTGTAGCTTTGTAGTAGAGTCTGAAGTCAGGGAGCCTGATTCCTCCAGCTCCGTTTTTCTTTCTCAAGATTGCTTTGGCTATTTGGGGTCTTTTGTGTTTCCATACAAATTGTGAAATTTTTTGTTCTAGTGCTGTGAAAAATGCCATTGGTAGTTTGATAGGGATTGCATTGAATCTGTAGATTGCTTTGGGTAGCAGAGTCATTTTCACAATGTTGATTCTTCCAATCCAAAAACATGGTATATCTTTCCCTCTGTTTGTATCATCTTTAATTTCTTTCATCAGTGTCTTATAGTTTTCTGCATACAGGTCTTTTGTCTCCTTAGGTAGGTTTATTCCTAGGTATTTTATTCTTTTTGTTGCAGTGGTAAATGGGAGTGTTTCCTTAATTTCTCTTTCAGATTTTTCATCATTAGTGTATAGGAATGCAAGAGATTTCTGTGCATTAATTTTGTATCCTGCTACTTTACCAAATTCATTGATTAGCTCTAGTAGTTTTCTGGTAGCATCTTTAGGATTCTCTATGTATAGTATCATGTCATCTGCAAACAGTGACAGCTTTACTTCTTCTTTTCAGATTTGTATTCCTTTCATTTCTTTTTCTTCTCTGATTGTTGTGGCTAAAACTTCCAAAACTATCTTGAATAACAGTGGTGAGAGTGGACAACCTTGTCTTGTTCCTGATCTTAGAGGAAATGGTTTCAGTTTTTCACCATTGAGAACGATGTTGGCTGTGGGTTTGTCATATATGGCCTTAATTATGTTGAGGTAAGTTCCTTCTATGCCTACTTCTGGAGGGTTTTTATCATAAATGGGTGTTGAATTTTGTCGAAAGCTTTTTCTGCATCTATTGAGATGATCATATGATTTTTCTCCTTCAATTTTTTATATGGTTTATCACACTGATTGATTTGCATATATTGAAGAATCCTTGCATTCCTGGGATAAACCCCACTTGATCATGGTGTATGATCCTTTTCATGTGCTGTTGGATTCTGTTTGCTAGTATTTTATTGAGGATTTTGCATCTATATTCATCAGTGATATTGGCCTATAGTTTTCTTTCTTTGTGACATCTTTGTCTGGTTTTGGTATCAGGGTGATGGTGGCCTCGTAGAATGAGTTTGGGAGTGTTCCTCCCTCTGCTATATTTTGGAAGAGTTTGAGAAGGATAGGTGTTAGCTTTTCTCTAAATGTTTGATAGAATTCACCTGTGAAGCCATCTGGTCCTGGGCTTTTGTTTGTTGGCAGAGTTTTAATCAGAGTCTCAATTTCAGTGCTTGTGATTGGTCTGTTTATATTTTCTATTTCTTCCAGGTTCAGTCTCAGAAGGTTGTGCTTTTCTAAGAATTTGTCCATTTCTTCCAGGTTGTCCATTTTATTGACATATAGTTGCTTGTAGTAATCTCTCATGATCCTTTGTATTTCTGCAGTGTCAATTGTCTCCTTTTTCATTTCTAATTCTATTGGTTTGAGTCTTCTCCCTTTTTTTCTTGATAAGTCTGGCTAATGGTTTATCAATTTTGTTTATCTTCTCAAAGAACCAGCTTTTAGTTTTATTGATCTTTGCTATTGTTTCCTTCAGCAAATATAATAAATCTTTTCCCCACTTCTTCTTACTCTTTATGATTTAAATATTTCAGTCATGCCTTTTCTCAAATGTTGCCTTTACAGATTAAAATCCTATAAATAGCACTGACCCCTAAGGAAGATGATCTCATCCATACCCCTAGACTATTATTCCAGTTTCCTATCCATGTCAAAATGAATACCCCAATCTCAGGGTGGCTACCTTCTTAAAGGATTTGTTTTGGGGGGAACTTAAGGCATCTAATTCATAACAATGTGAAATTCATTTTCTGAGGTGTCTATACTCTTCCTTTAGACAATGAAATCCCTCAACTTGCTGATTATTGCTGAACTTGTTGACAGTTGAGGAGATTGACTGGAGCACCTATGAGCAGAGGGGAACACCTGTTCTTGCCAGCTGCCTTTTCCTCTGCATAGACATAAATACTGCCCAAGGAGGCTCTGCAGGGCAGGAGACAGAGAACTCATTGTGGTTGCTGCAAGGAGACCCTGTCTGATATTTTTGCTTAGTCAGTACATCTGTATGCATCTGGACCAAGGGATCCTGAGCTCTTAGCTCAATGACTAAGAGCAAGGATTCTGAAGCCCATCTACCTGGGTTCAAATCCTGGCTCTGCCACCCGGCTTTGACATTAGTTACTTAACCTTACTGTCTTCAGTTTCCTTACCTATAGATGGAGATACTATTTTTTTTTTTTATATATATAGGGTTTTTGAGGATTAAATGTTACTATTAATAATTCCAGCAACAAATATCAAGTTCCTATTCCATTCCAATTACCATGAACAAGATAGAAATGGCCCCTTCCTTCATGGAATTTAGAGTACTTTTTCATACTAGGAACCCTGACCCATTTAAGGGTTGTGAAGTCAATGGTGAAGTGTGACCACATTTTGTTTTCGATGACTTAGGATAGAATTTTACAAAATAAGAGTTTTAGGAAACTTTAAAAATATTTTTATATGTATGTGTGGCCTGGGTCTTGATATAAAATGGATTTCTTGAGTCTAGTAAAGAAGATAAGAAATTAAACAGCAACGTGGATTCAGCATATGTGATAAGTTCAGTGAGTGTCATGGTGACACAGGAAAGTCACATGATCCCCTTTGGGTGGGTACGAAGAATCAGGGAAGCCTTCCAGGAGGAAGTGGCATTGAAGCTGAGACTTAAAGGATGAGTAGAAATTAACCAAAAGAAGTTGGGGGAATAAACAAATACTTAAAAAAAAAAAAAAGAAGAAGTTGGGGGAGGTTGGGCAGGAAGCAGTTCCTTTAAGGGCAGTGAGGAGCCCTGGTGTGGGAGGAGGCGTGGGGGGTGGTGGTTGGTTAATGAAGCAAGGAGAGACTTGCTCAGATTTGCATTTTAGAAAGGCACTGTGGCTGCTTGCAGAGAATGGGCAGACAGAGTAGGGAGACTGTTTAGTAATTTCAGGACACAGTGGTCTAGACTACGGTGGGGACAGTGGGTATTGAGAGGGACAGGACCCTGGTGATTGACAGGGAAAGGTGCTAGTCTGGGATGACACCCATCTGACTCACATGTCTGACACCTAATTTACAGAGGTTGCAGGGGACAAATCTAAGTCTGTAAGCCCCAAGCCCCTGACTTGAGGAACTGTTCCTGTAAACAGGAAGACAGGGCCTTTCAATCACTTTGCAAATCATCTCTCCATCCCGCTGGACATATCTGTAGACTGTTGCTGGCCTAGCAGTTGGCAGGGCTTCCTGTTCCAAAGTGGGACGGTTCTTGGCAGGAGATGGAAAGCTGGAAACAGAATGCGAACTGGGCTAGCCAGTCACCTTGCATAAAGAGAAAAGAAAAGAAAGGAAACCTGGTACGGTCCCATCTGATCCAGAATATCTGGTCAGAAAATAATTTAAAAGGACAGATAATTCAAAGATGTTTCTATTTGGCTTTGAAATGCCATGCATTTTTGGCAGTGGATTTACCTTGCCAAATGTTTTTCTAAGGCGTCATTTTGCATTCCCTGAACACAGACCATCTGGGCAGCAAAGGGCTGAACCAGAGCCCAGGAGGGAGTCTGGGTGGCTGGCTGAGGAGGTACTGATACTTGAAAATTGGACGGAGACCACAACTCTCCCTTATCACCCCAGTTGATCAATACTTGTCTGTCTACCTCTGTCCTGCCACAGAGCAGGGAGCTTTTTCTGACCTAAGCCTTGCCAAGTCACGTGGTGACTGGAAAAGCAGCTATCTAGTTCCCAGGACGCACCCAATGCTTTCTTCCCATATCTCTGAACACTCACAGGGCCACCTCTACTCCACAGGGGGGCAGCCAGCTGACCCAGGGCTCCACAGCAACCTCAAAATCAAACCATATTTGGAGCACGGGGCAGGCTGTTTACAGATGTCACCATAAAAGATATTTTAAGTTATAATCAGTCCTGTTTTATAGAAGGTCTGTAAAGGGGCCAGACCAGAAGGCCCCCTTTCCTGTTATTCATAAGATAGCTGCTTCCAGACAAGTTAAAAGATTAGTTTATCTTCCCTGGCTCAAGCCTACCTAAGAGAGGAAAGGGTCGCACTTCACAGAAATCACTTAAACAAAGGGTCTCTCCCATTTAGGACCTAGAAGAAATGTCAGGGTGGCAGCCACTCCCTACTAAAGAATTCCAAGCATTCCCCCATTCCTCCATCTGGAGGGTGCCAAGCCAGGGTAGTGGCCTGGTCCAGACTAGAATTCACTGGGAATAATCAGTAACAGGCCCAAATCTGGAAGTTCAAGGAAACTGGTTTTCCCCAATCTGTAGTAAAATTAAGCGGATATTTTTTTCTTCTTTTTCCTAAAAAAATTTTTTTTGGCTTTATTGAAATATAATTGACATATAAAATTGTAAGATATTTAAAGTGTCCACTATGGTGAAAATATATATACACACACACACACACACACGTATATATGTTGTGGAAGGATTCCCCCCATCTAGTTACATCCATCACCACACATATTTATCTTTTTTTGCCTGTGGGAGGACATTTAACTTCTAAGTGCTGATTTTCATAACCAGAGAAGAGGGTATTTCCTACTTCCCCAGGGTTGGGTAACAGTTTCTTCACAGTAAAGTCTTAATCCTTAAAAGGTGCTCTGTGACCCATATCCGTTTTCCAAGTGTTGGTTATCTTTGCCTTTATGGAACCTTGTTCCTAAAGAGGACGAGCTGCCAAACTAAGGCCGTCGCTGTGTTTTGAAAAATCCAGCAGAGGTTTTGTTCGACTCGGTTTCCTGAAAAATTTAAGGAAGCCAAGCCAGCGTCTGTGCCAGGAGCTTGTGACCTGACACCCACCTCTTCCCCTCCTTTAATGTCCCCTTGATTGGAAGTGGCCAAAGGGGACTTTGGAGGCTCGCCCAAACCTTTAGCTCAGATTCCCCACCTCCATGCCAGACAGCAATCCCATCTCACACTCCTCCATTCCTCATACACACACACCTCTCATAGGTCATCCTCGGTGTGCAGCCGGGAGGGGAAAGAAAACGTGAGCTAACGCAACAGGTTCCACCCACAGCCTGAACTTAACAAGGGGAGACGGCCAGGCGACTGGAGCTGGGCGGTGGAGGGAGAGGAAGCGGCGAGGAGGAAGGTGGAAGGGAAATGATGGTGCATGACCACCGAGCACACGTCACTCGGACTCCCACATGGGCTTGTGTATGTGCGCATGTAGCGGGAGGGAGGTCCTGCAAGGGGTCACTTGGGGACTTCCGCGCGGGTTTGGGAGGCACCGGGCCTGCGCTTTGGGATGCGCGGGGGTTTAGGCGGGGTAATGAGCCCCGCAGAGAGGGCTTGAGGCTCTCCCAGGAAATATGAGTGTGTCTGGGGGTTAAAATTCACCACCCTCCCCAGGGCGCCGCCCCTACTAAGTGGTCCTGCCTGCGCCCCTAAAGCCCCGAGTCCCCTTCCCTCGGGCCTTTTCCCGGCCCCTCCAACTCGATCCCCGCCCGGCCTCCCGCCCCAGCCTGCTTCCGAGAAAGCCGGGAGAGCGGACTGCGCCGCGCCCGGCAGCCTCTGGGCATGCTCGGTGGCGGGACCGGCTCCGTGCCGGCAGGGCGCGTCCTCCCTCCCCCAGGGCGGCGGCGGCGCCTGCAGCTACGGCCGCCGCGCCCCGGCCCCGCACACCTTTTGGGGCCGCGGGGGCCACCCTGCCCGGCGGGAGCCGGGAGCGGCCCCCACCCCGAGCCTTCCGGCGAGCCGAGGAGGGGCCGGCCGGGGAGGCGCGGAGGCGGGAGTGAGACCTCCGAGCTGCCTGCGGTTCCTTAGAAAGTAAAGCTCGGCTCGCCAGCGGAGCCGGGCTCCCGGCCGCCGGCGGGGGCGGGGGCGGGGCGGGGCCGGGTAGGGGGTGGTCTCGGCGCCCTGCGCGAGGTGCGAATTTAGTAGCCGCCCACCCTCTTCTTGGTCCCCGCCCCCAGGGAATTATAATTCTCTGGGAAAGTGTCTGGTTCTCGGAGAATCCCTGGGGCGGGGTGCGGGGGCGCGCCCGGCGCAAAATGGTTAAAACAAAGTCCATGTGCGCCCCGGGGTGCCTCTTTTGGAAAGTCTACGTGCCGGTGGCTGGGCACCCCCTTTGCTGATTTGAGGGTTAGTTACCCGGAGGAAGTCTGCCTGTCGCAGAGGAGGGGATGGGATGAGGAGAGCCTCAGGCTGGTGCCGGCTCCCCCCGCGCAGGCCTCTTTGGGGGGCGCACCTCCAGCCAGGCGGGCGCGGGGCCCTGGGCCGGGGCGTTCGCGGCGGGCGCCGGGCGGCGGCCGGAGCAGGCTCGGCCCGGCGGCTCACTCTTTCTGCCTCCTCCCCCCAGGATTACCGAGAGGATGGGATGGATCTAGGCAGTGACGCCGGCAGCAGCAGCAGCAGTAGCCGCGCCAGTTCGCAGTCCAACTCCACCAAAGTGACCCCTTGCTCCGAGTGCAAATCCTCGTCGTCGCCGGGGGGCAGCCTGGACTTGGTGTCTGCCCTGGAGGACTATGAGGAGCCCTTCCCGGTCTACCAGAAGAAGGTGATTGATGAGTGGGCGCCGGAGGAGGACGGGGAGAAGGAAGAGGAGGAGGAGCGCGGCGAGCGAGGGTACCGGGATGACCGCTGTCCTGCCCAGGAGCCGGGGGACGTGAGCGCCAGGACCCGCAGCGGCGGCGGCAGGGGCGCCACCACCGCCATGCCGCCCCCCGTGCCCAACGGCAACCTCCACACGCACGACCCCCAGGACCTCAGGCACAATGGCAACGTGGTGGTGGCCAGCCGGCTCAGCGGCTCCCGGGGCCCCCGCCGGGCGGTCCAGAATCCTCAGCCGGCGGGGGGCCGGCGCCGTGGCCGGGGCCCGGCGGCCGGGGGCCTCTGTATTCAGCCCACGGACAGCGGGACGTGCGTCCCGGAGGAGCCCCCGGTGCCCCCTATGGACTGGGAGGCTCTGGAGAAGCATCTGGCGGGGCTGCAGTTCCGGGAGCAGGAGGTGCGGAACCAGGGCCAGGCGAGGACCAACTCCACCTCGGTAAGTTGCCCGGGGTGCGTGCCCACGCGCGCACACACGTACACACCCCGCGCACAGCCCGCACGCGCCCTACCCGCGCTCCCGCCCGGCGGCGGCCCCATTCATCCTGCCCCGAGGGTGGGTGCCGGGCAGGAGAGCCTGACTTATGCTCCCCTGGGGTACCGTTGCTCAGTCTCTGAGCTGTCTGGGTTTGCAGGATGGGCGGAAAGGAGGGAGGGGCAGCCAGAGGGCAGCGGAAAGTCGGGTTAGTGGAACCAGCGACTCATTTTAATGGAATTACTTATGGAGACGAGGTTGTGAGTCACTTGCCTGAAAATAAATCCGGGGAGATTTTGGCACCGAAGTCGGTGGCCTGTGTGTGGGTGATATTTTAGGTCGTAATAGTTGTGGCTTTGTCAGCCGTGGTGGGTGTCCCTTCGTTGCCACTAATGTCTCATCCATATACAGGCTGTCCCTGCGCACAAGCACGCATTCGCCTGCCCACACCTCCGGTGAGGCAGCAGGGATTGTTCCCTCTTGGCGTTTGAGCGGATGCTCCTGAATTGCAATGGGTTGACCGCCCTCCTCCGAGATTTTTTCCTTTCTGAAACCCGATCTATTGTTGACCTGAGGGAACGGGTGAATTGACCTGCTAGGATGAGGGAGTGGTTCTTTCCTCTGTGGGCTGACTCACCCCCTCTCCGCTGAATCCCTCCTAGTTTTGATAAGCAGTTCCTTACCGGAGGCTTGTGCCTCAGTTCAGGAAACCCAGAGAGGGAACGGTGCTGGAGTGGAAAAGAGAGAGGGAGGGAAGGAGGGATACATCTATAATAAGAAGCTCTGGCAGGTTCACACTTGTCTCAACATCTTTTTGCCCCTGAGAGGAGAGCAGATAAATGACTTAAAAGAAAAGCGTCATGAATGTAGCTCCCCTATTTATCACTGTTTTGAGATAAAGCAACAGTTGTAATTTGAAATCATTAATGAACGGATCCTAAATGGGGCTGAAGGGCATACAGTTTAAATGAGCTGCTTTCTGTGTGTGGCAGTGTGGGAGAATGCCTGCTTGCAGGTGTAATTTTTCGGCTCCAGGGCCCTGGGGCTACTGGGAATTGGGTGCATGCACTTCTGACTTCAGGGGTAAGGACAGTTGATTGGCACAGTTTCTATCAGAGGGAGCCCTTGGCTGACAGAGCCCACTGGTTAGTGTCCCTTGAGAAACTACCTATTAAATTAACACACTTATTTTAACACCAGCTGTTTACCATGGCCACTCGCAGACATGGAATCTTTCCATTACAGCCAGTACTCTGTCTTGTACCTTGCAATTCAAAACATGCTTTTCCCACCTAGTGCTGAGAAAAGTACCTGATTAAGCTCCCTGGACTTAAACAATGACTTGAAGATACATAAGATTCCTTTACTATGGCCAGACATTTTTACATTCCAGGAAAATGTAATAATTGGGTATACATGCAAAGTTAGGGTTTGATGATGACAATGAGTTCCATTATTCGAAAAGTTCTTGAGCACCCATGTGCTCTGTGCTAAATTCAAGGTGTGATTCTCAGTGCTGCAGTTACACATCTGACCACGTGGGCCTGGAATTACAGTGAGCGAGGTAGGGATGCAGACTGACTCCCCGCCCCCTGCCCCAGGAACTTATAATTTAATGGCTAACCTAACAGACCAGCCTACCCCAACACACACACACACACCTTCTTCCTTATTGAAGAATAAGGACTGAATCTTTCCTTCTTGGGCCATCTTTGAAACCTGAGGGTGTCTTGTCTCCTCACCTAGTGAACAGTTTGCATTGTGGGTTCCTCCCCTCTCCTTCCCTCACCCTCCTGAAAATGTCCCCCCTGGGCATTTCCTCCACAAGTCACACTGAAATTTGGGTTCCATTGCTTCAAAGTAAGTATATGTACAGAAAAAACGGGAGAAGGAAGTGGCCCGTGAGGTTGTTTAATATTGAAATTTTCCATATTTTGGTTTGTATTGGAACAAAATTACTAGCTGCTGTTAGTTTAGAATAGTGTTTTTCAAACTGCAAGTTCCCCATGAAATCACCTTACCACTTTTTAAAAAATAAGATAGAATGTACTGCAGTGTGTTGCAGGTAGTCACAGTAAGACTTTTTTTTAGAAAGTTTTGTTTCAGTTTTATGTAGACGCTGGGTTACAGTGTAAGATTTCTTTCCCACTGTGGGTCGCTGTCATAAAAGTTTGGAAAACACTGGTTAAAATCCTGTTTACTCCTGCCTGGAATAAGTGCAAGAATTTATAACCCTGAGGACAGAAGTTTGAGAGTAACAAAGGAGTTGGTGTAAAAGAAGAAGTCTGTCCTGAAGGAGTTGCTCAAATCGAGTGATATTTTTGCTCCTCCTTAAAAAGTTGTGTGTAAATACATTTAAGTGAAATTAATACATAGTACTGGGAGGAGGGGTATAAAATGAAAAAGGCAGGTACAGCTCCTTCACCTGTGAAGAGACCCAAATAAGCTATTCCCACCACATGACTTTTGCCCGTGCTGTTACCTCTGCTTGGAATCCAGTGGCTGGTTCCTCCTGGTTCCTCCTCATCATCCCAGACTGTGCTCCACTCACCTCCTGAGAGAGGCTGTCCCTGGCCCCCCTCCCTGATACAGGGTAAGGCACTCCACCACCTACCAAGGCACTCCTCGTGTATTAGTGCTTATCACTGCCTGACATTATCATGTTCAGTTCTTCATTTTTGGTTCTCTAGAATCGAATTGGAGTGCAGGGGTCTTGCCTGCGTCATTTCATTGTTGTAACCTAGTGCCTGCGACAGTGTCTGAGAAGTAGTAGGTTCTCAAATACTGAATAAATGAAGTGTTTATAAGACTCACACGGCCCAGACCTAAGCCAGCCCCCTCATTGTACAGTTGAGAAAATTGAGGCCTAGAGAGGTTAAGAGATTTGCCGAAGATCCCACTAAGAAAACTACGAAAGGGCTTTTGTCCTTCCTTCTGATGCCGGACTAGGTTTTTTCCTTTTGATGCTCAAAATTAGTTGAAACAAGAGGAAAGGAAAGAGCTTCCACGTTCCTGAAATAACTTAAAGGGTTTCCTAATGACAGGTCCTCTCTTGGATTTCCTTAGTGTTAAGGACAGAAGTAAACTAGGAAATAATCAAAATCCCATGACTTTACGGGTCTCTTCTCACAGACGGGGTTTGGTGTGAATGGAAACACGTTGAGTTCTGCCCAGCAAAGCAGCAGCTGCCTTCTCATCCCTGTCCAACGCCCCTTTCTTCCTCTTGGCTACAGCGATACACTCCAAACGAAAGACTGAGATCGCAAAGATGTGCTGACGATCAGCTGTCTCCAATCCAGGGATGATTTAGAGGCACATTTAAAAACACGCAGCGTTTGGGTAGGACTTCAAACCTAGGGCTGACCTTTACCTTGTGAAGCTGTGAGCAGCTCATTTCTCCCTTGGTGCCAGTGGAGGGGCATGAGCTTGGATGCTCCTGGGAACCACCTTTGGTGTCAGAGCAGGAGGTGCCTGGGGAGTCTTGAAGGAAGCTCTGGTGGCCTGACTTCCTGCTGTCTTCTCAGGGCTGCTCCATCACAAACCTGCATCGCCTCAGGCGGCTCACCCCCTCCTCAACGTCCCAACCCCTCACCTTGACGTCAGAGCCTTGAGGGCAGCGAGGTCACTTTATCCCACTGCCTTATCCCCAGTAGCTCCCTTGTGCCTGACACACTCTTTGGGGGGGGGGGGGCAGAGGGGGAGGGGAGAGGTTTCACCCAACAACCAGAACTACTCCTGGAAGTGCCCCCTCCAGTTGGCCAGACCCCTCCCCGCCTCCATCCCGTGTCCCTGTGTTTCTCATGGTCCTGCCCTGGGCCTGCGGGTGTGTGAACGCCACTGGTAAACTCAAGGGCCACACACAACCCAGGAGTGAGATTTAGAACCAGAGTGCCAAGTTACGTGAGTCCTGCCCCCATATGTTCACGTTCATCCTAAATTCTCTTCTCCCTGCCTGCTCTATGGGAACTGGCGCAGACAATCCTGAGGGGCGGTCCTGAGGGAAACTTGGAGCTTCTCTTCCCGTTTCCCTCTTCTGAGCGCAGCCCCAAGCCTCTGTCTTTCTCCTGCTTCTCCAGGACCTTAGTGTGTCACAGTACCATTCTTCTGCCTCCCCATCACCAAGTGGAGGGGGGGTGCCCACTGCCTCAACCTGCTCCTCTTCCTAAGTGGAGTATAACTTCACCCTTTTTTCTCCCTCCTACTTCTCCCTCCTTTTGATTCTTTATTTTTTAAAAAATAGCTCCATTGAGGTAGAATTGACATACAGTTAACTGCACATTTAAAGTCAAGGTGATGCATCTATCTCTCACCCGCAACAGTATCCTCTTGCTGCTTTGCAATCCTTCCCATTCTGTTCCTTGGCAACCACTGATCTTATTTCTATCACTATAAGTTAGCTTGCATTTTCTAAAACTAATGTAAAAGGAATCATATAATATGTACTCAATTTTGTCTGGCATCTTTCAGTCAGCATATAATTATTTTGTGACTCATCTGTGTTATCGTGTATGTCAATAACTCATTCCTTTTTATGGCTGAGTAGAGTTCCATTTTATGGATATACCCTACTCCCTGGTTGATGGACCTTTGGGTGGTTTCTAGTTTTTGTCTATTACAAATAAAAGTGCTGTGAACATTCACGTACAAGTCTTTGTATGGACATATCCTTTCATTTCTCTTGGGAAAATACCAAAGAGTGGAATGGCTGGATCCTATGGGAGCTGTGTGTTTAACTGTTTGAGAAGTTGCCTGTTTTCCAAAGAATTTGCACCATTTGATGTTGGTTTCCTCTCCCACCTGTTGGTGTATTCCATCTGTGTCCTTGGGGATTTGCAGGACATCTCTCTTCAGGTGACTGGGGTGACTGATCCCCTATCTCTTAAGAGAAAACAACAGCAAAGTACCAGGATCACATCTTATAGCCAACCGAAGTCATTACACCCATTGCTCAAAAAAAGGAAAGGACTCTTTTTTTAAATTAAAGAGGAGTTCTAGTTGTAGACCTGACACATTTTCATTGCAGTTTTATTATTTTTTACTGCCTGTGACAAATGCATTTTCCTCCATTAATGAGAAGATAAGAATAATTTTAATCAACATGTTAATTGAAAGCAAATGCTGATGAAGTTATTTCCAAAGTACTTGAAAGCAATTTGTCTTTTTATTTGTTTGTACTATTAACTAGTAGCAAACTTTAAATAGCCTACACTTCTTCCTAGAATGGTACTAATTACAGGTTATTTTCAATGTATTATTCTGTAAGAATTACAGCCCAGTTACTCCTTCTCCGTCAATGACACTACTAAAGTAGCTTGAATGGCTGAGTAGTTTGTTTCCTTAGTTACTCAGGCTATGTTTAAATTGCATGAATTCCCATTTTTACAGACTGAATTAAGAGGTCTTTATTATTCCTGCAAAATATAGTAAAGTTTATAAGTTTAATAAGTTACGTGATTCATCAGCCTGGGATACCACAGTGAAAACATTCTGAGTGGTTTGCAGTTATCACTTATCCCTCTTAGAGGGCACGACATGACAGTGTTAAAATCACTTTTTTTTTTTTTTTTACCATAACCGGAAATTACCGGGCTAGCTATATTCTTTGCTTCAACCTTTACCTTGAAATGTTTAGTGTCATCATCGTCTGCTTTTCTAATTTATGTTGATTTCTGTTTAAGAGCTGCAAAGGCTGCTCTATGCATTAGCATGTACTCAAGACTTTAAAGAAATATGGTTGGGTTTTCCAAAAACTTAGGTTGCAGGTAAACCACAGGTTCTGAGGCTCTGTTTGTGTATTTCAGCTACGATCAGATAGTTCATCCTACTGCAGAAGAGCCTTTTGAAAATATTGTAGTTGGATTAAAGGAAATCTTTGCCCACCAAGTGGTTTGTACATAGTGGTCCTTTAGAACATTCTAAGGATCACTGTCGTGCCGCAGATCTGAAAAACAGATACAGATATTCTCATCACACATTCATTGAGCTGTTTGAACATCTCACCGCCGACATCACGTCACCTTCCTCCATCCCTTTCTAGCTCAGAATGCACTTTCAACTCTAGAACCTTTGCCTGGCATTCCTTGTGACTTCACTCCCAGGAAGGCCCAGCATGAGCCCTTTGCTCTGTAGCAGGTCTGGATGCTACTGTCCACCAAACCGCCCAGCACTCTCTTCCCCAAGGCGTGCTCTGATTCAGCTTCTTTGGGAAGCTGTACCTGATCATCTCGGCTCTAAGCAGCCTCTCTTCCGAACTTCTTACTCCACTTGTGTTCCACTTCCTCATTCTTAGGTTTTAAAAGGCTCATCCCTGACAAAACTCAAACCAGACCTGTCAATCTCTGGTTTCAGGCTCTTTCAGTGACATTGCTTGCATTCTCTTTTTGTGGGTATGTCTCTTATCTGCCCAACTATTTTAAATCCCTCCTCCCCTTCAAACACATACATGTACAGGCTCGGGCATTTCCTGAGGACTGGACATTTGATGAATGCTTGTTACCTGGTTAATGTATTTTGTACCACGTTTCTGTTTAGTTTTTAAATTTGCTCAAAGCCGGTATACTATGAACTTTATTAATACTAATAATAGTAATTACAGATCCTTCCTTAAAAGTTTATCTGAACTCTGTGACATTACATTTGCATTTTAAAATAGAAATTCGTTTTTACTCCTGGACCTTTGCCCCTGAAGACATGAATGGTTTTGTTTTCTTACCTCTGAAACTCAGTCCTAAGTTTTTGTTTTTTTTTAACAACAAGGACCTTTGCAAATGCTTTTCTTTAGCTGCTTTATGTTCCCTGAGCTGTTGGGACAGATGACACTTTATACTGTTGCTGCTTTATACTGTCAGTGACTGGGAGATTATTTTGCACACAGCTTTTGTAGAAATTCAAGTGCCAGTTATGAAACTGAGCATTTTTCATAGAAAAGTAATAGGATTTTAAAGATAGAAAGGATCTGAGAGGTCATCTCATCAAACCCTCGTCACTTTCAAAGGAGGAGGCAGGCTTATGAAGATTAAACGTCTTCACCCACCTTCCTCAGCCCAGGCCTGACCCAGCCTCAAGTCACCTGACTCACAATTCCCACTTTTAATGAACTCGGCCCCCTTCAGCTACCTTTTTTAAAAAGAGTCTTTTCACAACTTAACTGGAGGATAGATCCAGCCTCATCACTTAAGAGCTTCAAGACTGGAAGTAGATTCTAATTTTTATCACCTGATAGAAAAGTTTCATTTTATTGTTTATTTCTTTTTCTTTTTTTAAAACCCATGTTGGAATACAATCATAAAATTGCTTCCTTCCATTGGGATTTCAGCTCATCACCATATTTCTGCCAGCAGAAGAGTACTCTCCCTGGGTTGACAGATTTTTTTTTTCTGTCCTTTCTCCTTTGCCATCTGTAAACACCTTTTCCTGGCTGTCCACCCTCCTTTCCAGCACTGGGCAACATGCAGTCCTCTCCTCTCACAGGTTCAGGGCCGACTGGCCCTTGAGGACCGTGCAAGGAGCCGCCTGAGTACCAGGAGGCAGAGGAGGGAGCAGCGAGGGTGAGGGCTGACCGTTGTGCACGCCACTTCCATTTACAATCCGTCCATTGACTGTCAGGCTATGAGGCTGTGCCCGGGTTCAGAAAGACAGGGCGGAGAAGATTTCCATGTGGCTCACCGCACAAGTGGAAACATTTTGTTCTAACTAGACAGAGTTTTAAGTGAATCGTTTATTATAAGCCCAAAAAAGAGCAAAATAACAAAACCAAGAAGAGACTAGAAAGAAAGGCATTTGTGGAGTTCAGGAGAGGCCCATAAAGTAGTCTCTATTAGCACACTGGCTTTGTTAGAATATGGATGAAAACTAGGAATAGAAAAATGGACATCAGGGAAGGGAGATGTGTTTGGGTTTTTACGTTGCCTGTATGGCGTTTCTGAGTTTCCCAGTTAAATCTGTAGAAGTGAATCATCACTCTTTCTTCTTGTCAGGTCCAGGAGAGTTGTAATAATCACTCTCCTTCACTTACCAAGTCTTATCAAATCCATAAGAGCACTCATTGTTTCAAATGTTCTGGGTGTGTTTGCTTTGTTTTGGTTTGGTTTGGTTACTACTATTCACTTTTGTGAATAATTCTGTTATTTTCCTTATATATTTGTTAAATAATTATGTCAAGCATGTTCTATCACTAATTTTCATCACTTGTTTTTCTCTGTTTTCATTCATGCATATATTTAACCTAATTTTATTCTCTCCACCTGACCTGTTTTTCAATATTTGTGTTATTATAGGTTATTCCCATTTTTTCCTACTTTTGTGGTATTTTCTCTATAAAGTATCAATATATGCGATTCAAAGGTGATGGTTGGGAATTCCCTGGCCGTCCACTGGTTAGGACTCTGCGTTTTCACTGCCAGGGCCCGGGTTTGATCCCTGGTCGGGAAACTAAGATCCTGGGAGCTGTGTGGCAGAGACAAAAAAAAAAAAAAAAAAAAGAGAGAGAAAAAAGGGTAATGGTTTAGGCTAGGAAACACCCAGGTGATAGGAATGAACTCGACCACTGCTTGTTCAGTACGAGGTTGATGGTTTTTAAAGTACTTGTAAAATATTTTTTAGTTATGTTTTACTGACATGAGGTTATACTTAAAGCAAAGCTTACTGCAAGTGAAAAAGTTACCAGTTTTCTTCAGTCTAGCTTTGTATATCAGATTTCCTAATAATTGCCTCTTGTATCTGTACATTTTACTGATACCTCTGTATCTCTATCCAAATATTTTATATTTACTTGTAATTGAGTGAACTTTTTGGTGTATCCATCATCAGCAATATCATGTCACCTTTCTCTCTCTTTTTTTTCCTTCCATTTCTCAAAGTCTCTCCTTAATATTTGTGGCTCATGAAAGTGACTGTGAATCTTCCTTGGGATACTAGCACAGTATACCAAAAAAAAAATTTCAATTTTTATGGATTACAAGGAGCAGTGCATTCGTCAACAGCTGATTTCTGCAGATTCATCAATTCAAGAGTTTTATTACCCGTGTCCTAATAGAGATGATTGATTCTTCAAAACTCTTCCTTGTAGAAATAAATGTCTTAGTTATTCATGAATTTTTGGGTTTTTTTTTTTTTTTTTTTTTTTAAATGTTACAAAAAGCTCCTATCCAGAAAGTGGTGGCGGCGTGGGGTTGGGGGCTTTTCCAGGTGATGCTCCATTTGCCCAGGTGGATGGGGTTGTTTTCACGGTGCTTGAGGAAGAGCAGAGAACAAAGCAGCATCTCTGCAGCCTCACAGTCAGGCCTCCAACAGGCAGATTTTCTACTGGCGCCTTCTGGACACACACCAGCCAGGCTGGTACGTCGTTGTCCCTGTGGCAGCACATACCCATTGCTTCCTCCTCTCGGATCCCCCCGCTGTGATCGCAGCCTGCCTCTGTTTCCCGTTTCACTCCTGTGTGGGTGACCTGTCTGTGCAGAGAACCAATACAAAGTCCATAAGAAAGTGGCTCCTCTAGTACTGGGCACCTCTGGTGGCCAGAGCCCCCTGGCTAGGCTCCCTCATGGACCTCTTAGTGATGGAGAGCTGAGGACAGGCACTCTTCCGAGGCCAGCTAGCTGTGGCCGGGGACCGCTCGCTCACGAATAGGCTGTAGACATGCCCGGAACAAAACAACAGGTAAGTCTAGACAGCTACTTGGTTCTGTAACTTGATTGTGTTTCCTTCTTGGTTTGCCATATATGGAAAGAACTTCGCTGTCTAAAAAAGTTGAAAGGGAATGAGGTAATTTCCTCGTAATCCTGAGATCTCCAGCCGTGTTTTAAATTTAGATTTGAGGTTAGAGCATTAAAAAAATAAAAACAGAAAAGCTGCTGTGTTATGAAATGCTAGGGCATTTTAAATGTCAAGTCCGTCAGCATGATAGCTTGTACCCCCATTTTCTCCATCCAAAGAAAGAGTAGTGTTAAACTTCTTTCTAAAATAAGAAGGGGCTGGACCTCTGGGAACCTGGCACAGTGTCTTCTTAGAAAAGAACGTAAAGCCTAATCTCCACTCCTGTAAAAATAACATGTTTTCAAATAGTTTCAAAACCAACTTAGCCTTCTGTTTTTCTCCTCATGGCACCAGTGGCTAAAAATTATGCCACTTACGAAAATTACAATTTTTTTCTTTGTGCAGTCTTACAGAATTTTGGTCCATTTTGACCGGGTCTGACATTTTATTATAAGCAATAACATCTTAAGTGCTCTGTCCTTTTTTTTTCCACTCTAAAATTGCTTCTGTGAGGAGTAAGAGAAGACCACTGGGATTTTATTTTTGAATACTTAAATGATATAAATTGTGTAATCAATGATCTCCTGTTAGAGTTGTTATCTGGCCAACAGTGACCTCACCATCTGACCCAAATAGCCCTTAAAGTAAGATCTTGTTCTAGAAGAACAACTTTAGGCAGCAGTAATTTTAAATTTTTCTGAATACTGGCTCTACTATGGTATGGTGATTTCAGTATTAGATGTATTTTTCTTGTGTTTCATATGGAAACTTTCAACAAAGCAAACGTACAATGGTTGTGCTTAAACTAACATGTAAGAACTCTGCAGAAAGTCCAGTGCACTGGAAGCAAATTAAAATTCTCTTTTACTAGTAAACAATCACACTGAGAATGTGAATATTAGAGCTGGAAGGCACTCCATAGCAAGGGTGGCAAACTCAGATGCTTCCAGAGGCCACGGAGGAAACTAATGAGAGGAGTGGAGGACAGGTCCCAGGGACAGAAGACAGCTGTTCTTTCATACTACTGACTTGTTGCTGTGCCAGAACAGAGTCTCAGAGTTATGATATGTCAGGAGAAGCCCAAGACCCAGGTTTTTATGAGAAGTATCTTGAATACTAAATGCACTGCAAATAACTTTAAATAAATGCAGTTTTGTGGAGCTAAGAAACAGGTCTGTGGTTCAAAAGATGGCCTTGGGCTACCAGTTTTCCATCCCACACTTAACCCAACCCCTTCATTTTACAGGTAAGAAAACTGAGACCCAAAGATGTTAGATGACTTACCTGAAATGGGGATGAGGTGGGGATGACTTGCTAAGAGGTTTGGTAAGAGTCTAGAAATGAGAGATCTCAGGGAGGAAAACTCCTGAAGGAGTGTTGGTCTTATTTACTGACACCAGCGTAACATTTTTCCCCCTTTCAATGCTTAAAGTAGTTTGAAACAATAACATCCAGAGGAAAAAAATAAGAGATGCCTTACGTACACACCTTCCTCTATTTCACTTTATTATTATATACATTCCATTACTTAGAATTTAGTTTTCTCTTTCATCTTCAAAGCAGTTCAAAAATTGATTTGTTATTTGGATTTGGGGTATTTCATTATTTATGAAGGATGAAAAGGGAAGGGTTCTTTAAGAACAGATTGTCTTAAACATAAACATGCATGTGCACACAGACACACACACACACACACACACAATGCAGGATATGTGGCCTCAGTTCTTTTATCTGCTGGAAACTCATCTGAGACCATTTAATTCCAAGGGGTGGTGGTAGGAGTGAGTTCTAATAAAATTTATTGTTATATAGAATCTAATGAAACTTTAATACTGATGAATTGTATTGTTTTTATTTAACTAAATATATAGTATTTAGAAGGACTTATTGAAAGTATAGAGATTGGGAAGTTTTTTTTTCTTTTTTAGAACTGTTGGCTATAAGTCCAAAGTCAACAGATTTCAAACAAATGAGACAAGTTAGGGGTGTTAATTCACTTTCCTTTGGAAAAATGGGAAATGTTCACTTAGCTTTTTTTAAAAAAAACTTTTTATCTGGGAATAATTTTAGATTTACAGAGGTGTTACAAAGATAGTACAGAAAGTTTCTGAATATCCTTTACCAACCTCCCCTGATGTTAACATTGTATATAATATGTATATTATATATAATATACACATATATACTTATTAAGAGAAATATACTTGTTTTCTGATATTTCTTCAAATATAATAAATAGTTTGAGTATATGTAAGTGTGTGTGTGTTATATATAACTGTGGTACACTTGTCAAAACTAAGAAATGAACATTGGCACAGTATTATTACCTAAACTGGAGGCTTTAATTGGATTTATATTAGCTTTTAAAATTAAGAAGGTTGTATTAAAACTACCCAACAAAGGTAATAAATAACGCACAGGTTGTGGCTTTTGAAGAGAGGAGAGAGTTGGATCCTTCGTACTGTCTCTCGGCTCCCACAAAGTCATCCCAAGCGAACTTGAAACCGGAACAGAAATTTTGCTAGTGTGTTTGCTTTGTAAATGCATTTTGAAGACTCCTACCTCCTCTTCCGATGAGGCTGGCTTCCCTCAGTCTCTCCCCTGCAGGAGGAAGCATGTGTTGTGAAGGGGCAGGAGAGGCAGGTGAAGAGAGAAACTCCGCAGGCCTGTGGAGGGAAGGCTCCTCCCAGCAGGAAGGCAGGAGTCAGGGGGCTGTGTTGTGAGCCATCGTCTGCTTTCACGGGCTGCGGCCAGCCACAAATTGTCACTGTCCTTTGGAACAGTATTTGGCTTGCCAACATCTGAATCGTTTGTTTATTTGTTTTTTAATGATTTTTTTAAACATCTTTATTGGAGTATAATTGCTTTACAATGGTGTGTTAGTTTCTGCTGTATAGCAAAGTGAATCAGCTATACATATAAATATATCCCCATATCTCCTCCCTCTTGCGTCTCCCTCCCACCCTCCCTATCCCACCCCTCTAGGTGGTCACAAAGCACCGAGCTGATCTCCCTGTGCTACGCGGCTGCTTCCCACTAGCTATCTATTTTACATTTGGTAGTGTATATATGTCCATGCCACTCTCTCACTTCGTCCCAGCTTACCCTTCCCCCTCCCCGTGTCCTCAAGTCTATTCTCTACATCTGCATCTTTATTCCTGTCCTGCCCCTAAGTTCTTCAGAACCATCAGAAAGAGAAAAATAAATACCATATGTTTATTTGTTTTATAATGAGGAAGCAGCATTTTGGCCTGGGAGTCTCCTTCTTTATAAAGTTAAGGGTCTGGTGGCTCACCAACATCTGAATCGTTCGTTTATTTGTTTTTTAACGAGGGAGCAGCATTTTGGCCTGGGAGTCTCCTTCTTTAAAGTTAAGGGTCTGGTGGAATTGTGAAGGCTCTGTGAGCCTGTGGCGTGAAAATTCCCACAGAAGGGAGTAAGTTACAGTTGACTAGAAAGAGGTGTAAGTGGCCTGGGGGACAAAGCCCACTCAGGCTGTGAAATGAGGGCTAAGTCATGAGGAACACATTTGGGAGACTTCACAGACTAGAAATGGTGAGGAAAGAGGTTTGAGACTCTCGTGAAAATGGAAAAGGAAAGGAACTTGGCATATCAGAATGTTCAGTATTTGCTGACTGATTGAATAATCCAAATTTTCAAAGCTAAACTGGTTGTGGGCTCCAGGCATAGTTTTATCAGCAATAGGAGGATGTCCCCATGACTCAGTGACTTCTCATAACTAGCGTTCCCGGTTACTCATTCCCTGCCTTTGGGTGGCCTGGTTTGGCTGGCGGGATCAGTGATTTCCTCTTAGGACTTCTTCAAATTTCCCAGAATTCTTTTACTAATTACATGTTCAATGTATTGTGGATTATGATACTACTAAGTAAACGTTTCTTTCAGTAAAACCCATATAATCAGGTTGAAAACTGTGTGTTCTCCAGACCAAAATGTTTTTTTTCTTTTTTTTTGTATTGAAGTGTAGTTGATTGACAATGCTGTGCCCATCTCTGCTGTGCAGCAAAGTGACTCAGTTATACACATATAGACATTCTTTTTTTTATATTCTTTTCCATTATGGTTTATCACAGGATATTGCAGAGCAAATGTTTTGACTAGCTGCTTCAATTTATATACTCCTTTGAAATTCACTAGATGCTATGCTTGAGGATGGGACGTATGCACATCACTGACATCTATACTCTTAGGTTCTTCCTCCTGTGGTGGATGTGCATGGGGTTTCTGCCCAGCATGGGTTTACCCTTCCTAACAGCACCCAGGTTCTTTTTAGGGAATTACCTCTTTTCTGCTGTGTGCGATTTTGGTGGGAGGGCGATTGCAAGTGGCTGACTCCTGTTCGGGCAACCTTAGCCCAGGTTCTCCCTCCCCTGACTCTGCCACAGGTGGAAGAGCTCCCCTGGGACTTTGGGTCTAGAGCGTTCCCTGCGAGGCCCTCAGGAGCAATGGGAGGCCTCCTCGCGGTGGTGACTGCTGCCGAACCCTTCCCATGAGGGGACCACGGCCGTGGCTTCTGCTTCCCAACCTTCCCCGCCTCCCCTGGTTTCTCAGTGCCTACCTCCTGTTGATTCTCTGAGCTTAAATCAGCCAGGGTTGGTTTTATTGCTTTCAAATCAGGAACCCTAACTAACAGCAGGCAGTCTCTCGACTTACGGCTCAGATTCAAACATGACAGTTGTAGGCCCAATAGCAGTAAATAGAGGCCTTTAAGGTTTTTCGAGTCTTTCACAGAATCATTGAATATCAAAGGTGGAATGGGGACTTCTCTGGTGGCGCAGTGGTTAAGAATCTGCCTGCCAATGCAAGGGACACGGGTTTGATCCCTGGTCTGGGAAGATCCCACCTGGCGCAGAGCAACTAAGCCCGTGTGCCACAACTACTGAGCCTGCGCTCTAGAGCCCTCAAGCCACAACTACTGAAGCCCGCGCGCCTGGAGCCCATGCTCCGCAACAAGAGAAGCCACCGCAATGAGAAGCCCGTGCACCTCAACAAAGAGTAGCCCCTGCTCACCGCAACTAGAAAAAGCCCACGCGCAGCAATGAAGACCCAACGCAGCCATAAATAAATAAATTTATTAAAAAAATAAAAATAAAGGTGGAATGGACCTTAGAGCTAGAAGGGTAACTCATGCTGGGTACAGTCCCCTTCTTTTTTATAGGTGAGGAAATAACCACACAAAGTGAAAGTGACTTTCAAGGTGTCATAAACAGAACATGCCGCATTGACATCCTACACTGAGATCTCATGAGTCCTCTGCCCAGGGCATCTTGACCTCACACCCTCCTTCTACTTCCCTGACCCTGTGAGCTATGGTACCCATTTATAGGGTGACTGGCCAGAAGTAAAGACAGCCATCTGTGGCCTTGGAGAAGATCAGTGGCCTTGGAAAGGAGCAAAGCTAACTGGACCACATAGGACTTCAACCTATGGCTGGTGGTGTTATAAACAATATTCAAACTCTGAGCTGAAAGGTGCCCTCTGATGCCCGTCCAGACGTGTCCTATTGATGCAGCTCAGACTTTGTATAAGGAAGTGATTATCAGCAGGCTCTGGAATCAGGTAGACCTGGCCCAGAACAGCGGTAGTAGCATCCTTATGATTAGGGGCACAAAAACAACCAATATTATGGTATAAATCTCATGTTTTTAATGTGGATTAAAGATTGTCTTCTAGACATCCCTTATTTTATAGAAATTGTGCTTTTATGTTGTAAGTGTAGCAAGTCTCCAAGCTTTGAGAGGGTAAATTTTCTGAAGTCATTTTGGAGCAAAAGCTATATTTTTAAAATTGCTTACGTGAAACTTTTAAGCAAAGTGAAAAGTCTGCAATGTGATGTCTGCCAAGACTTTCCTTAATATATGTCATTATTTTTTCTTCTTAGCTTTATTCAGTCAGTGGCTATATATTTGCATATCTGCTGTGTGTTAGGTATGGCGGATAAAGATGAGCAGAAGCTCATGTGCGGCTGTCATGTCGTGGGGCTTCTTGCCCTCATGGAGCTTGCAGTCAAGCAGGGGAGACTCACATAAATCATATAAGGACACAAATGTGGCAGGTGCTGCCGAAGAAGGCCATGATGCTGTGAGAACTGCAGAGACATGCCCTAAACCTGTTTTAATGAGAGAAACAAGCTGTTGCTTCTTGAGTGCCTACTGGGCACACACTGATCTGGCTGCTTTTCCTTTATTTGCCTAATGCACGATGGGGCAAGTTGAATGCTGTTACTCCCATTTTATAGACAAAAAAACTGAAGTGTGTGGTGGGATCACAGAGCTAGTGCAGGTCCCTCTGGCTCCAAGGGCCATGTGCTTTCCACTTCTACTAGAAACCACTACACCAACTATTTGGAAGTTAGCCCCTCTGACTTTTCATCACACAATAACTGCTTATTTTTGCTGGTGGCTATGGTCACATCTGAATATCTGTGATCTCTTGATATATAATATCCACTTACACCCACGTGCTTCTATTCGAGAATTTTTCATAAACAGAAACTTTAATTAATAATTAGAAATTCATTTGACCATAAATGCGTGGCTTTCTGTTTGTTTTCTCTGTTTTGGAGGTCCCCGTCACCACCCCTATGCTTACTTTTAATCATCAAATCTATCCAGTTGTTAAGGCTTAGTCAAAAACTCACCCTACGTATTGGCTTGAAGGGAACATAATGATCCTCTGGTTGGGTGGAGGCACATGGAGATAAAACTGTTCATTCTCACTCCCTTGACGCCCAATCCGGAGCTGGCTGCACCTCGTAAACTGTTTTGTGCATAGAATGGGACAATGGGTCCCTGAGGTTCCAGGCAGCCCTGAATGGATGGAGCATGCCTCGGGAGCCCTTACCATCCAGTGGGCAATGCACTCGGAGAGCTTTCCCCCCAAAAGTCCTGGGACCACATTCAGCAATGGCTTCATCTGTGCCAGTAGGTCTAACAAAAGAGACTGTCACCTGAGGGACCAGGAAGAGGGACAAGGTTGGGTAGGGTGAAGCAGAGGGGCTCAAGCTACAGCTGAACCCACTGCCTTCTGTGATTTTTATTTTTATTTTGCCCATTCATGTACTTACTTAATAGTCATTCACTCAGTCGCTGCACTGTGCTAGACACTAAGGAGACAAGATAGCTGTGATCTTGCCCAAAGGGCATAGTTATTCTGGTGAGGGAGGTGGACATTAAACAGCTTCCTCGGTTATTTATTGAATGCCCGAGGTAAGTGCTGTGAAGGAGAGGTCCAGGAGGCAGAGGCAGCAGGGGGACAGCGGAACGGAGATCTGGAGAGGAGGGAGCCCGGCACAAGGTGGGATGGCAAGAGTTTCCTGGAGCGGAAGGGCCGTGGGGCAGGAGGGAGTTTGGAAAAGTTTGTGGAAATCAGCCGGGGGATCCCTAACCAAAATCACTCTCTTTCTCAGCACACACATCCCAGGCATTTGAGTCTGTACTTCACTTTTGGAACTTTCTACCACCACTCTTAAAGCCATCTTTTTCACAATAAAATCACCTTGCAATTTTCCTATAGTAAATTTTAAAAATGTTTATGCTGCAAGGAGTTTAATAATAGAGGCAATGCTTGAAATGCCATTTCCTTGTACCCAGAGAATTGGGGTACAGTGGGGAATAGAGCCTTTTAGGAAAATAAGAGGAAAGAAGCTATTTGAATTCAGAAATGAATTCATGTTAAACTTCTCAGGCTCCAGGAACTTCTTGAGTGTTTTGGTTTAAAGGAGTTGGCATATTTGTGGGGTTTTCTGCTCAGGTCTCCTGGATGCTGTGGGCTGGGAATATGTTAAAAACAGAAGTCCCAGCCTTTTTCCTAATGAGCTATTTGTGCTTTAGACACACTAACCTAGGATGGGGCAGAGATGTCGAAATGCCAGATGCTGACAGGATTGGGGACAGAACGTCAGGCATTCTGATGCCGGCCATGTGAGCATTCCGTCTGGGGACTTCCTTTCAGAAACACCCACAATGCTCTGTGGGCAGGTCCAGGGAGGTTAGAGAAACCCCTCACCTCCCCCATCCATCCAATTCGAGATGATTGGATCTGAAGTCTTGGTTAGGAGCTAAAGGGTAATTTCTGGGTCAGAGCAGGACCAGTGAATTGTATGAGCTGAGGTAAAGCTTAATCCTCTCTTCTACCCACCCACAGTGAAAAGCTGTTGAACGTCAAATAGGGTTTGCAACTTTGAAGTGAAGACATTTCCTGCCACATAGCATCGAGTTGAACAAGTCCACACCTGTTGGTCTGGTCGTTGGTTAGTAGAAGGAGTGAAAGAGAAGAACTGTGTGCCTTTGAGTTAAGGCATTTTAAATACTTATTACTCTGATTCACTTTCTACCATTCCCCTTCACTGCAGTTTTCCTTTCATCTTGACACTGTAAGTAATGCATCAGCCTTCCCTATGGAACAGTGCAGATCTCATTTAAATGGTAAAAATGTCTCCAGCTCAGGCCCATTTGCTACACAAGAAACGGGAAATATTTTTCTCGGGTTGGAGCCTAAGGATTCCCTGTAACGTGGGTACCTCCCATTGGTTTCCATCACTATATTCCTTTAACCAATGGTTTCTGTTCTTTCAGTTATCCTATAGACTAAATGGAAAAATAAACGGCTTCATAGCATTGTGCTGGGTCTGAGAAAATTGTTTATACATCTCTATCAAAAACCAAACTGCAAAATACTAAGTAAAAGTCGAAAAACCAATCGGAATTTTCTCCTTAGTATGGCTCCTTGGCTTTATAACCTAGAGACTGAACTAGGGCCTAGAGGTTATGAACTAGACAAGTATTGCATGTTTTTTTTTTTTTTTTCCCAAACACCCTTACCCGTTAAAAAAGAAAAAAGACTTTAGGGTGAACTCTAAGGTCTGTATTACTTTTTTTAAAAATCACAACTATGTATTATTTGGGTCATCCACCTACCAAAGGCAATACACTTAAAATGCCATATCAGAGCGGTTGTGCAACTTCTCAATTTGATAGCTTTTCTGCAAAGCGTAACCGTGCATCCATAAATGTAATGAGAGCTTTTTTCATATTAAAGGCATGTTATTGGGAGATGGAATGCTTCCTTCTCCCTACATAACTGCACAGTGATTAAATATTGACTAAGAGCCAGGAGCTGACAGCCCTCGGCCTCACACTGGTAGATGCTGATGTGTGAGGCTGAATGTAAATACAGAGCCATCCCCAGCAGGGCCACAGTCTTCTGTTGGGAAGTGGGGGCAGCAAGTGGCGAGCTATGCACGCCGTGCAGTGTCAAAATTCGAGTGCTCAGTAGAAGGATGCAATTTGAAACAAGTAATTCCGTAAAAAGCAACGCAACTCTGTCAAAAGAAAAAGATATTTTCCTAATCAATCTGAATAATAAAGAGGATGTTAGTCAGAAGTTTTAACAAAACATCCAGGGTATCCACTGAACACTGCTGTTTGCAGAAACAAAAGAGCTGTCTATCACTGGAACGGCTTATTCTTTCACAGACAGTGATTACTTGGTTTCTATGAAACAGACTGGTTGAAATCATCAGATTTATTTCTGTGATACTCACTTGATTAGGAAATTTCAATACATCGTCTGTAGTTTTCTTGTGTGTATATTTTCTTATTTATTGTTGTTTTAAACAGTCTGACCATTTAACACACACAATTAGCTGTTTCTCTCCTATGGGGGGAGGGGAGGGGAAATGTGATGTTCTGCTTGGTTTCTGAAAGAAAATAGTTTTCATTCCATCCTTCTGTTAATAAGGTTCATTATATATCTAATTATTTTTAGTCTAAGACTTTTAAACGTTGCAGCAAATACCTGGAATTTGTTTCAAAATAGCTCCTGTCCAGGCTGAAGGTAGAATATGAGCTTCAGCCTAACCTCCAACCCGTTTTGTTTGTTTTGGTTTGGGTTTGGGTTGTCTTTTAAGTGCTAGAAGTTGCTGAGGCACCTTCCTCAATTTTGCAATCCCTGTTCATCCCTCACACATTCACACCCACTTGGCCGAGGCCTGTACGTTCTGACTCCGGAAGCTGAATGACAGCGCCTGCCAGGGCCTTGCCCCAGAGTCTGCCCCTCGCTGAGTACTTAGTGTGCTGAATGGATTCATGGCGAAATGATGAATCCCCTTCCTCAAATTCTGTTCTTAAGGTGAGTGGAGAACAAATCCAACAGACTAGTTCTTAGTGTTTTTCCCCTCCGAAAAAACACCTAAGTGGTTGAACTGGGCTTTCAAAGATCCAACCCAAGGACTGACTACTGTGTTGGAGAGGTCAGCTGTCAGCCTTGAGTCCTCCTTTCTGCCGGCCTCTGCCCCTCCACTGCACTGGGACCAGCTCCCCTCAGCCCTGCCTGAGCCGGTCAGCCAGCACAGAAAATCGGCTGTGGTTTCCATGAAACTTGACTTGGGCTTCAGTAGGTGGAATAGAGAAGGTTAGCCGAGGAATGTTTACTTTTTCCGATTTCGTGTGGCAGATAGAATGACCATCCCTGAGGTTTCAAAATAGCTTAATGAAGATGACTTGACCCATGCTGAGAGCAGTCGCCTCCACCTGGAGACCCAGCCCTGCCTTTGTTCTTCGTTGGCTGCCCCACTGAGTGGCTAACACGGAAGGGAAGGGGAGCGTCCTTGTCCCTGAGTTCTGTTTCTGTCACCCAGGAAAGCACATTTTTTAGATTTTTTTAGATTACCGTATTGGGGCAGACATTAAAATAGACAATGTTTGAGACTAAGTTTTCAATTTCACTCTTTCCAGAAAAGCAATGTACTGATAACCGAAGTGACAAGTTGCAGTCACCATGCTTACGACACTTAAACCAGTGGGTCCTGTGGATAGAACAGAATCTTAAGAATGGCCTGCTGAGTGCTGAGCATGCTTTCACTTGTAAGAAATTAAATTCAGAAACACTAAACACAATTCCTTGATGTGATTTCCTGTTGGTTCATCTATATACTCTAGAAGATTCCTGAGGAGAGGTTTATTGCTCACAGGAATTTAGTGCAAGTGTCCTCCAACAGTGTTGACTGTTTTCCAAGAGCCCCCTCTCAGGGCTAAATTATCCACTTCCCTTTCTCAGTGAGTTTACTGCAGATCATACATTTATCAAAAATATAGAGAGAGCCTATTATATCCTGGGCGCTGAGCATACAGTACTGGAAGAAACCGGTAGAATCCTAGTCCTTACGTAGACACATACATTAAATCTATGAACCCACCTGTGTTAGTGAGGGTCCTCCAGAGAAGCAAAGCCAATAGGATGTGTTTGTGTTTGCCTGTCTGTCTGTCTGTCTATCTATCGAGAGAGATTTATTTTAAGGAAATAACTCTTGTCCAGGCTGGCAAGTCTGAAATCTACAGGGCAGGCCACCAGGAGTTGATGCTTCAACTTTAAGTCCAAAGGCAGTCTGGAGACAGAGTTCCTTCCAAGTCAGGGGACCTCAGTTTTTTTCTCTTAAGGCCTTCAGCTGATTAGATGAGACTGACCCACATTGTGGAGGGTAATCTGCTTTACATAAAGCCTATGTAAAATCTTAATCACATCTAAAAAAAATATCTTCACAGCAACATCTAGACTGGCATTTGACCAAGCAACTGGGCATCATGGCCTTGCCAAGTTGTCACATAAAATTAACCATCAATCCCCTACCACCACCCCCAAATAACTATGTCATTTCAATTTAATGGCTCTCAAACTTCAGCAGGTATCAGAAACCCCTGGAGTGCTTGTTAAAACAGAATGCTGGCTCCTGTTCCCTTGACTCAGGAGGTCTGGGATTGGGCCCAAGAATTTGCAATTCTAACAAGTCCCAGGTGACGCTGATGCTGCCAATGCAGGGACCACACCTTGAGAATCACTGGTCTGTGTAATCCAGGAGCTGTCCCTTAGCCTCATGGCTCAGAAACTGATTTTGTGATGATAAGAAAGGTTGTTTTATTTCTCAGGGATGGACGCAAACAAACCAAGATTACAAAGCTGCTGTGTAAAACATCAATGCAAATTTATAGATTTATGTTAAGAACTAAAACTACCACAGTGAGCAGAGTAATCGTATCAGCTTGGGAGGGATCGTCTCCCCTAGGGCCGCTCCATGGAACGCTGAGCCACGATCAGAAGCAGCTGGAGAATCAGAGCCAGGGAATGGGGATGATTGACTGTCTTCTGCAACTACCACACCACAAGGTCGGTCCTGTTCTCAGGGGCCCCTGGCCAAGGCCCTCTCTCTTTGGACTTTGTACATGGGTTAAGACAGGGCTGTGGTTTGGGGAATGGATGCTCTAAGTGGACAACTTGTTTGTACTGCTCTGAAAGAATGCTTCTCTCTGCACTGCAAACTCTACTCAGCAGTGGAGCTCAAAGTCCACAGAGATTGGAAATACTTTCAGTGAATCATTTAAAATTTAGTTTTTATAGTAACTTTTCATTAGGTGTAACACATACCGTTTTTATGAAAGCGGAGATTGGGCAGCATTAGAATTTGTTAGTGTGTGCCCTTTATATGCTGGGTATCCTTTCTTGGTTGTAATTTGAGTGAATTTATAATCTCCCCTTAAAGGCTATTTTCATCTTTCTTTGCACATTAAGGTGATTTGGCTTTGAAAAAAAGTTACACATTTCATATTTTCAAAATGTTCCATGTCCGTTTAGAAGCCATTTTTCTCTGAGTTTTGGCTTTCTGCCTCCATTGTGCTATTTTTAGATTTTTACATTAAGAATGGGATTCTTAATACAGACCTTTGAAGCAAATTGTGTTGCAAAAAAGTTATATTATTTTTTTTCAGTGTTCTTTTTTTAAGAATCCTGCAGTTGCCTTCCTCAGTGTGAGAAGTTTGGCCTTTTGAGTAAAGATAGACCCTTAAAACTGGTTCTGAGAAATCTGTGGGCTGTCTCCATCACCCTTCCCACCCGGCCTGCCTTGAACTTCTTGTGACAGACAATTGAGTAAATAGCCTTCAGACATAGGGATAGGTGGCCGTGGAGCTGCCCCTGGGTTACCGTACCCGGACCTCAGTCCCGATAAGAAGTAGATCTACACCGGTCTCAGGGACACGGCGAAGGCAGGTGCATTCTCATGCCTAACCTTCCAGCCTCATTGCCCTACCAGTGCAGGGTCCAGTCAGCAAACAGAAGCCATTCTAGGAATTTCAGGGAGCTGATTTAATATAGGGAACTTGTTACACGAGTGAAGGGAGGCTGAACGAGCCAAAAAGTGGACATGGAGGTAACCTAGAGACATGTAACTGTGCAAGAAGCAGCCACCACCCCTAGAATTGAGGCAACAAACGGGAAGAGATGATATGACCACAATCTTCCTGGGAGGTGCCTTGTGTGGTCAGGGCACAGCCCCTGGAGGACATGGCAAAGCTTGGGGAGCGTCCTGGTGGGTGGGCATCTGGCAGCCACAGTCAGGTCACAGAAGGGTCACCCCAGGGCTGGCGCTCTCTGCAGCTGCTGAAGGAATGGACCTCCCAGAGCACATGCCTCTCCCCTCCACTGGCCAGTCTCCCACTGGTGCTTCCCATGGGCAGGGTCTAGCGAGGAGCCAGGTGGCAAAGGAGCCTGAGTGTGGTTTGCAGAGTCCCAGCCTTGGCATCGTAGAGCAGAGAACTTCCTTGGCTTTCTTTGCTTTCCTTCCTTCCTATGTTGGTCTTTGCTCTCAGTTTTATTCACTTATTTCTATAAAAAACTTAGTATCTCAAGTGAGGGTAATGTCAGTGATAAAGGGATCTCTAAGAACAAGGGAGGAGATCTATTAATCCATTCAGGTGATCCTACAAGATGCTTCCCCGGTCGTTATTAGGAAATACTTCTGTGTTAATGAGGGAAAGAAAAATTTCAGCTTATTTTTAACATTACATTTAAGTTTCCCAGAGACTAGAATGACTGTGTAATATTATCATTTCACTTTTGAGATTTTAAGTCTTGTTTTTATTTGGGGATAAAAGTACGTCCTCATAATAACCATTCTTATGTGCATGCCTATCTTGCATCTAGAAAAATTGATTCATTTTTCTCCTAAAGATCAGACTTTCATGGGCATCACTTTTTGCTACAATTCTTTTGTTTGTTCATATCAGAGATGATGGAGTTGGCAATGATAATGCCCTCCTTGTATTGGATTCAGCTCAGTTCAAGGAGCCTTTTGAAGGGCTTGTCCAATGCCCGGCTGTGCCCCGAAGGCAAGGGGGAGAGCATAGCTTTGGGCTTAGGACAGACTTGGCTTTGAGTTCCAGCTCAACCACCTAAGTTTCTTACCCTGTCAAGCTCAGTTTCCTCATCTATGATATGAGGATAAACACTAGTGTCACAGAGCTGTTAAAGGATTATATATGACAAAGCACTTGACATCATGTCTGGGACATAGTAAGTGTTCTATAAATGGTAACATGTTTTTACTGTTATTATTATCATTGGCAACAATTCATAGTTTGGGTAGGCTTTGTAGACATTATTAAATTTAATAGTAAATTTTTCATTGCTTAGATATTTGTGTTTCATCTGTACAGTTAATCAGCATTTTAGTTGTCATTGGCCTAGAAGGGAATTTTTCTTTTAAAATTTTTATAATTTTAAAATCTTTAAACTCATAAGTTTGTTTAGGATTTATACAACTCACTTTCCTACCTCCAGAAAGGATTTTAGGTGGCTGGCTTGTCATTTATAAGGTTTTAATAAGAGAATTAAAAATAAATAACTCACATGCTTAAATCATTTTTTAGGTCTTTGGCTTTCATACTTACTTACAGGTTGACAGTTTGTTAATCAGAATGGAGATTTGATATGGACTTGGGTGGGGAGATGTATTCTATTCCAGTGACTAGAGCACTGAATTGAGATTTTAGAAAGAACTTGGATTCTATTCTTAACCATGTCAGAGATTTGCCCATAACTGCAGGCAAACTATTTTATTCTCTCTGCTTGTTTTCATTTTGTATTCGTCATCTTCTTGATTCACAATGGTCTTATAAGAATTAATGAGAATGTTTATAAATAGCATATAGCATATATTTACCTTGGATGAAAAGGGCTGTGTACAAACTATATCTCACCCTTCTTTTGTTGGTATGGGGCAAGGTTCTTAGCTCTCCCTGAGTATCAAATCCCTTAGAGCCTTCAATATATTCAGATCCAAGGCATCACCTACCCTACCCTAAGATTCTGATTCAGTTGGGACCCTAGCATTAGAGTGTGTGTGTGTGTGTGTGTGTGTGTGTGTGTGTGTGTGTGTGGTCTATCTATCTATTATCTATTTATCTATCTATCTATCTATCTGAGGAGGTTCTGACATGCCACCAGGGTTGAGAAACACTGGTATAAAGGATCAAGCCAACCTGTGTGCTTGGTTCTTTCTCTTATGTTGTATCTATTGGCCATTTCATTGCTTATTGCATATGGGCAGATGCATTAGTTTCCTCCTGCTGCTATGATAAATTACCAAAAACTTGGTGGCTTAAAACAACACATATTTATGATCTTACAGTTCTGGAGGCCAGAAGTCGGAAATGGCCTTACAGGGCTAAAATCAACTTGTTGGCAAGGCTAATTCCTTCTGGAGACTCTAGAGGAAAATCTATTTCCTTGCCTTTTCCAGCTTCTAGAGGCTGCCTGCACTCCTTGGACATCATTCCTACCTCTGCTTCTGTCATTACATCTCATTCTCCGACTCTACCTGCCTCTCTCTTATAAGGGACCTTGTAATTACATTGGGACCACCTGGATAATCCAGAGTACTCTCCCTATCCCAAGACCTTAACTTAATCACATCTATGAAGTCTCTTTGGCGTGTAAGGAAATTTATATTAGGACATGGACATATTGGGAGAGACCATTATTCTGCCTACCACAGCAGGAAAAAAATTCAAATCCCCCCATTTTTCTTGAGTACAGAAATCTCTGAGTTAGCCACAGCTTGCCTTCTCTACAGTTTTGATAGGCAAGAAAAGAACACTTTGCAAAGGCTGGAAGAGATGACACCATGTTCAAAAATTTGATTTTATTGACTTTTTAGAAGGCTACCAATTTTTAAATTTTCAGTTGCCTTAAGAATTGTTTCAGAAGTAGATTGCATAACATTTGAATTTCATCAGCTCTGAAATGGTGCATTGCTAATGTATCCCTCAGGTGGGGTACTTTCCTGCTACTAAAACAGTGCTTCTCAACTTATTCTTGAATTTATTCCTCCAATGAGCAATTATTGAGCCCCAAGTGTATGTTTGATCTCTAGACACAAGAAGACTGCATTCCTGACCTCAAAGGGTCAAAGAAGTCACCCCAAGTGGTCAATATTTTTGTATTTTAATATAATTGATTTCTTTGTAATCCTATTTTTTTTTACTATATGCATGTGAAAAACATTGTTCTAAGAGGGGGTCCACAGGCTTCGCCAGAGTGCCGAAGGGGTCCTCTTGACATAAAAATGATTAGCTCCTATGAGAGGCCAACAAATAGGATTCTAATAGAATGGTAGTTCTCACCAAAAAGATGATCATGAGACACAGGAAGCTGCCCAAGGGAGGGGGAAGCTCCTGGAAGTGGTTTTCAACTCTAACTGCTTATTGGGATGATGGTCAGAAGGTGGGTGGGTGGTGCTACTCAAAAATACCAGTGCCTGGGACCCACCAACAGAGATTCTGACTTCAGGGAAGGCTCCAACATCTGACACAGAAATGATGTTGAGTTCGGTCTTGTAGAAGTGAAGCAGAACGGGAAGACCTGGAGAGTGTGGTAGAAGTCAAGGGTAAAGGCTCTGTAAACAGTTCCATAGAACTGAGACGTGGACACGGCCAGTAAGTCCATTAGCTCATCCCGCCACCCGCCCGACACCCCCCTGCCCGGCCCAATTCTTCTGCCAAACACTGTCTGCTGAAGGCTCTGTGACCTTGGAGCAAGACAGAACCAAACTTAGACACTTGGCAGCTCAACAATCCTCTGTTCCCCCCTTAGCCAGCTCATTTCCTTGTAGGGAAGACAGGTTTCCAGTAGTTAAGAATGTGGGCATGAGCCAGACTGCTTGGAGGCTAATCCCAACTCCTTCACTTAAATAGCTATGCGATCTTTGGAAATTTACTTAATCTCCTTGCCTCAGTTTCCTCACTAATAATAACTTCCTAGGATAGTTACCAACAGCTGAGTGGGGTAGGTACTTTTATTGGCTCTATTTAACAGATGAAACTTCGAGATATTAAGTAACTCGTCCAAGATATCACAGCTGCTGTTATGGCCTGAATGTTTGTGTCTCCTAAAAATTCATATGTTCAAGCCCTAACTCCCAATGTGATGATATTAGGAAGTGGGGCTTTGGGGAGCTAATTAGGTTTAAATAAGGATGAAGCCCCAGAGATGGGTTTAGTGCCCTTATAAGAGGAGTAATAGAGACCAGAGCTCCTTTCTCTGCCATATGAGGACATGGCAAAAAGCCAGAAAGAGGGCCCTTCAAAGAATCAAATCTGCTGGCACCTTGATCTTGGCCTTCCCAGCCTCCAGGATTATGAGAAATAAGTATCTGTTGTTTAAGTCACCCATTCTATGGTAGTTATAACAGCCCGAACGGGCTAAGATAGCTAGCAAAGGGGCAGAGCTGGAATTGTAGACCGTATCTTTGATTCCCAAATAGAGATGCCTCACAAATAGGGTAGTCAATGTGATAAAAGTATGCACTAGGCACAGTGGTGGCCCAGAGGAAGGATTCACTTCATTTGAGTAGGTTAGAGGAAAAGAATCTTTAGCTGGGTCTTGAAACAAATGAATCCTCCTGGATTTACCGGAGGATGTGGGAGAAGGCATTCCAGGAAAGGGAACACCACATGGAAAATTATGGACACATGGAAGAGAGGCTGTGTTGGGGAGCATTTGGCCATGGAGTAGGATATATGGAGGGAAGCCAGCAGCAATAGGGGGTGCTGTGGAGCAGGGTTTCTCCAGGGTTGTGCTGCATCAGGTATATATATTAGAAGCACTGGATATGCAGAATCCGGGCCTCTCCCAGGAATAATGAATCAAAATCACTGAGGTTAGAGCCTGGCCATCTGCATTTTAAATGAAGCATGTCCTATGCATCTAAGAAGACTAAAGTTTGGTGAACCACACACAAGGATGTAGGGGAAAGATAAGTCATAGAGGGTCTTCTGTGTCATCTGAGGTGTTTGGACTCGGTCAGAGCCACTGCAGGTCAAATTTGAATTTTTAGGAAGATCAATCTGAACACAGTGTAGCAAACCTGGAAGGTGAGCGCTGGGCAAACCCTGGAAGGTGAGCACTGTGCAGGAGGATGGCATCTGGTGTGGCGGGAGTGCATTCTAGCAGGGGGATAATGGTCCTAAGTGAAAACGCTCCTGAACTAAGATAGCGGATGGCAGCGGACGAGAAAAGGGCAGAAATAGAATCCATATAAAGCGTGGAGGATCATCGGAACGTAGTGAGAGGTGGTCTCTGTGTGGAGGCGGATGGGAGAGGTGGTGGGGGTATCAGAGAGGAGTCTGGATTGTTGGTGGGCACGAAGTGACTGCTTGGAATCCACTGAGTCTTTGATGTACTACTTCTTGCAAAAGAGACCTGCCAGGGTTGAGTGTCATGCACCCATCCTCCCCAGATTCCCCAGAGGAAAGCAGAGATGGAAACAGAGCATGACCAGGTGACAGCATCTGGAGGTAACAGGGAGAAAGCCATTTGTGTAACCACCGTCCTCCCTCTGTGTGACACTTGTAGGTAATGATAACCATAGTAAAGGAGATTTGCAGTTTTGATTCGGGATAGAAGCTGTGATGCAAAGAGTTGAGAGTCATTGTGCTAAAGCAAAGTGCTGATCTAGAGAAATACTTGGTGACAAAGAAGCCTTACATTGACCATGGAAAAGAATCACTCTGAGAGCATACCAAGGCCATGAAATCATGAAAGGGAGATTAAAAACCAAAACTATGCACTCTGTATGTCAGGGAGGGAGAATGACTGAAAGTTTCTGGACAAGCACCACTGTGTTTTTCTTCCAGATGATGTCATTCAGTTAGAACAAGGACTTAAACGACAGTGACTGGATTATCTATTTTTCCATGACTAACTGGCTTCTCCCGTTGTGTTTGGTGTTTGGATTTCTGCTCCTCGGGAGATCCACATATACTATTTCAACCTCATACCCTTCAAAATTATTGACATGAATGGCTATTGTTTAATTCCTCTAAATTGATGGGAGGCAATGGTACCACCCATTTCTGCAGCATGGAATTGATAAGTGGTAACGTCATTGCATGCTTTTGACCCTGGATGTTTATTTTGCCCCTGTTGGTAACAATTTCCAGCAGGTCATTATAAAACTTGATTTTATAAGATGTCCTTAAATTTCTCTTAGGTTAAAATGTAGAGTCCTACAGCCCCTTATTTCTTAAGACCTTCCTTCAGATTTTTCCTCCAAGGGATTTTTCTCTTTCTTCCCTTCCATTGTTACCTTAAAAAAAATTAAGCATTATATCAACTTTGTGAAGTTTCTTATTGTAGACAACACATTTATAAGATACAAATTAGTACTGAAGTGTTTTTAAAGTAATTCTGTACTACATCGTTCTTAAAAAGGTAAAACTAAGTATTAGAAAGTGTAATTTATATTAGTATTACACAAACTAGAAAGTTGGTATTGCCTAGAGCAAGTTTTGGAGGCAGCTGGGCTGGGTCTCATCCTTTCTGTCCCATCTAGCTGTGTGACCTTGAGCAAATCACTTGACCTCTCTGTGCTTTGACTTCTGCATCTGTAAAATGGGGGTATTGACAGTACGTAACTTCAGGGCTGTTAGAGGGTTAATTTGTGATGTGTATACCTGACCCATAATCAAGGTTAGTTATTTTTCTTTATCACCATCATTTACTCCATTTTCATGATAGCTAAACAGGGCATATTTTTCCAGGGACCTACTGCAGTTTTCTATACCTGGTTGGCTCTTAACAAATGAACGAATCTGAACTTTTGAATTAGAATGATCATGAGATGAAACAGAAAGTGATTTTAAAATCTTTCCTTGATTTCACAAGCCTTTGTTTTTAATGATAGTCACAAAGCTCCTGGAATTTTCCATTTAGCTATCTTCCACTTGTGGCTTCACATATGCAATGAGAAAAGCTGGGTAAAAGAGGGAGACGCTGGGCAGGGCAGTTATTTGACCTACATTCCTTTGCTCTGGTGTTCAAGAGCCTTTATTCACAGTCTTGAGTAACAGCAAACATTCCATCTTCCGCGGGCGGCATTCTTTCTTGCTGAGGTAATAGACGCAAGCACCGTGGTGGGGTGCCCAGACACAGGTGAGCTGCCTGGGCTGCTCTCCAGGAAAAGGAGGTGCCAGGTGCCACCACATGGCACAGTGCAAAGGAAGCAGGCTCGGGGCCACAGACTTGCACTTGAACCCTAACCCTGGGCAATGACTTAGCCTCCCTGAGCCTCAGCTTTCTCATCCATGAGATCGTGAAATGGAGGATTAACAAGAGCATGGCACCGAACCTGGCACAAAATAAAGCATATTCATCCAGTGAAAGTCTCCTCACTGCCTCCTTTGTGCCAGGCTCTCCTTGAGCCAGGTGCCAGGGACACAGGTGACCCAGGTCACAAGACAGACAGCCTGACAGTGTTAACTGGCCAGCAGACAGACTGTCCAACAGAGGGCCATAGTAAAAGCAGTGAGGGAATAAAGGATGGTGGTGAGAACACGTGGAAGACAGAAACTGAGACCTGATGGATGAGTTGGGAGTGTGCCACCCAACCTGGTGGGAGATGGGAAGGAATGGTGTGCAGAAAAGTGCTGGGCACACAGAGAAGTTCAGTAAGGCTAGCCAGGGCCAGAGGGACAGGGCGGGTGGGGTCTCATTTAAAAATTTGGACTTTATCCTAAGAATAATGAGAAACCTGCTGCAGGGTTTTAAGTGGAGAAGTGATCCCAGAGATTTGGATTCTAGAAAGATAACTCAAGGTCGAGATGGGATTTGAGGGGGAGCTGTGCTGACGTCTGGAGTCCAATTCAGTTGAGAGGCATTCGAGGTCTTCCAGGTGAGAGACGATGGAGGCCTGGTCTTGGAAAGAGGAGGCTTCCAGGGAGAATAAAGTGGTGCTTTCATTCAATCACTTACCCCACACGTATTAATCGAGCATCTATTATGTACCATGCACTGTTCTAACTGCCTAGGATACTGTAGTGAACAAAGTCCCTTGCTCATGGAGCTACGTTCAGCACGTAACACAAGTGAATATAAATGAAACACATATAACACTCTGATTTTATGACCAAGTTGATAGCCACCTCCCCGATCCCACTTTAAGAAGGAGAGGTCAAGCAGAGCTGAGCATGTTTCAGGCCAGCCTCCCGGTGCACAGGGTTAGTGCACATCTCTGACCAAGAGAATGGCACACCTGAGTCCCAAGAGCCAGAGTTTTCTGATCTCCTCCGGGAGCCCCCCTTGCAGCTGCCCCTCTGCCAGTAACAGATACAGAAAAGGGACCAATTCAAAGCTACTCAATGCCAGGGTCACAAACTCAAATGCCTTCAGGAGCAGAATATCATTATTGGCTTTATGTTACACAGATGGTGTCTGGTGCTAGAAGGTGAACTTTGCAACGAGTCCGTTGGGTCTGAGGAGCACAGACCGCCATAGTAATTGCTGCTGTGAGGCTGTATGGCAGTGGTTCTCCACGTGTGGTCTTCAACGACTGGTGGGCCAAGAGAGTCCCAGTGACAGACGGAGAACTGAACATGCCAGATCTTTCTTTTGTTGCTCTTGGCCCATGACCTACAGCTGCATGACGTTCCATTTTCACACAGGGCAGAGGTGCATGTGCAGACCCAGACACCTTAAATCATATGTGCAAATTCATACGTCTTCAATACAGGCCAGGCAGGTCTCTAACTAAGGGAAGCTCCCCACAGGTGCCGAGAGAGTAGACTTCATCTAAGGGGGCCCAGATAGCGCTGTACACGGCCAGCTGTGTGTGGCTGTGTAGAAATGCCGGTCATGGGATTTTTATGTGAAAATCCTCATTTTTTAAAAATTTTTTTTCAGAATGTAAAATAAGTGTCTGGAAGAAAATCCTCATTTTTAAAATGTTGGCAACTGAGTCCATTTTTTAAGCATGCAATTTGTAATCATCTGTGGGCTGGATACTCCCTTGATCTTTTCCAAGGCTGCCCTGCAGAAACCTCCACTTCTGGCAGCTACTTTTCTACCCTTTTCACTCCCCACTGAGTCCTTTAGTCCCTCATTATGTCCAATAGGAGTGACCCAAAATTGGCCAAAATGTTCTTGCATTTATACAAAACTTATATACAAAAAGAAGTTTGTGTATACAAGGATTTTATATAAGAAGGAATTTTCAGTTGGGGGAAGTTAGGTGGTACTGTTGTAATGTTGTAAATGTTGTTTCTCTAAGGGGAGAAATTTCTGAATTCTAGTCAACTTACAAACACATGTTATGGAACACAAACATTTATTTATAAATAAAAGAGAGAAAGTGCATGCAGATGTATTAAATATATATTAACACAGACTACGTGTAAGTACATAATACATTTTTCTTAGGAATTGTCAGATACTTTTTCCTGAATCAAATGAATCAAAGGCCTACTTAAAGTAAAAAAGAAAGAAAATCAATATATTCTGTATGGATATTTTATGAGTTTTATGGTGAACAATTAGGTAAATAGGTGCCTCTATTCTGGCCTTACGTAGCTTTAGATTATTTTTTAAATTAAATACACGTTTTAGGAAGGACCAGATGTTTTGCGCCTCCTTTTATGATTGAAATCTTTTTCTTTCTAAAATTAAGGTATTTTCTTCTAAAAGAAATAATCCATTTGATCAATACTACTACTGTATTTGTGTGCACCTTACAATTTTATAAATTTCTTTCATACACAGTATCTTTATAATCACCTTCTAACTTTTATTCACATCCTTAAAAACATCTCTAGGAGGAAGAAAAAACAGGTTTCACTAAAATAATAAAAATAAAAGGTTTATGCAGTGCCTAACACTCGATAATCATGCAACATGCCAACAGTTGTTATTGCTACGATTAATATTACCCCTCTTGTTATAAGCCTGATTGACAGTCGAAGAAACTGAGTCTTGAGTAACAAGTCCACTAGGGTTATAAAACTAGTGAGTTTTAGAGAATAAACTTATTAATATATGGTTCTACTGATCTAAACTTTATAGACTTTCATTTACAACAAATAAAAACTAAAGAACAAATGAAAAGAAGCTTTTGTTACTAGAGCACCTATTTATGTCCTGGGTACATTGCACATATTAGTTTGTTTGATTTTTTTTTTTTTTTTTTGCAGGTACTGTTTGAGGTTTCATTTTATAGATAAAGAAACCAGAGCTAGTAAGGGGTAAAATTACTTACCAAGGTCACATTGCAAGTAAGTGACAAAGCCAAAAAGTGCTCCTAGGTCTGAAGCCAAGGCCCCTGACCACCTTCCAGAGCACACTGTCTCTTACTACATTGTATCTAATTGATGCTTGAAAGTAACAAGTGTTTTATTTTTAACTGATAGTAAGCATTTGTGTCACTACGAAAATAGTCTTCATGTCATCAAATTGCCAGCTCAAGTAGGAGAAAGCAGTCATCTTGAATAGATAGGGTTTTCTGTAAAATAAACAAAAAGGTTTTGTTCTTGTTTTTTTTTTTCTTTTTTTTAAAGAAATCTTTATTTCTTTCCCTGTCTGGGAGATGACCTTTCCGATGTTATACCGTGGATAGAATTCATTCTGTAGGACGTGAGTGGGATTTGGGGAGTATGATGGAAATAACTGATGAATCCATATCCCATTTGTAAGTGGCTTGTCACGTTAAAAACAGTGCCATTCTGATATCACAGATGCATGGAGAAAACATAAACAATGGATATAGGGAAGAATCCATTCAGATTAGGTTTTGCAATGAGTAACAAAACAAAACAAAAAAATGCCAGTGCCTCAAATAAGATAGAATTTTATTTCTCATGCATGGAAAAGAAGTGTGGAGGTCAGGACTCTCAGGCAGTTTCAAGATGACTGAAGATTATTTTCTGTTTTGCTGCTTCATCCATCCTTAATCCTCAGTACAAGGCTTTCTGCCTTGTGGTCCAGGCTGGCTGCTTAAACACCTACTACCATGTCATAATCTGGCCAGTGGGAAGGAAGAAGGGCACGTCTCCCTACCTTTAAGGACACTTTCCAGAAGTCATACATGACATCTTTGCTTAGATCCATTTAGCCAGAATGTAGTCCCATGGTTGTGAACACACACACCTGGTTGCAAGGGAGGCTGGAAAATGTGGTCTTTTGGAGGGCGGGGGTGCAGGGGCGTATGTTATCAATCAGGAATAGGGAGAGAACAGATATTGGGGGACTAGTAAAGTCTGCCACAGAAAGAATGGAAAAGAGATATAGAGAAAGATTGACTCTGATCCAGCCTCTGTTCTAGAATACCTTATGTGCCCTTGCCTTAGGACAGGAATCCTAGAACAGATGTGCAGATGTGGGTTCTAAACTTTTACTCTTTGAATGAATGATAGAAATCTTTAGGAGCCCGTGTCTTAAAAAAAGAATCAAAGATGACAATATCTTTACTTTTTAATAGCTCCTTTGCACACTGCTTCACCACAAATAAGATCTGCCTGAGGAATTACATCATTAATGAATCACTAGCTCCAAACCTACAATGACTATCCAAAGCTTTCGACTTCCATTTCAAAGTCTCTGCTGCCTGACACAGATACAGACTGTGGACAAGGGACACGGATTTCAAAGTTCTTGGCCCACTGCTCTCATCAGTAAACATTGACCCAGGGAATCTCATCATGGGTGGGAAGTAAATACAGTTGTTCCTCCATATCTGTGGGGGATTGGTACCCAGGACCTGCCACGAATACCAAACTCTGCAGATGCTCAAGTGCCATAGCCATTTACAGTGAATCATAAACATAATACAAGATGCGAGGATGTGGACCCCATGGATGTGGAGGGCTGACTGTAAATACACTGGGAAGAATGTTAAGGGAGCTGGCTGCTTTTCTGCCAGAGTGCTCCTTTCCTCTCAAGGAATATTGAAATAATAATGCTAGCAACTATTCTTTGAATGCCAAACCCATTACATGTTACTACACTTAAACTTCAGAGCAACTCTGAAAGGTAGGGTTTTATTCATTCTCACTTTACAGACATAGAGGCTCAGAGTCACATAACTAGTATGGGGAGTTACTGAGGTTTGAATTTGGGTCTGATGGACTCCAAAATCTATACCCTTTATCACCAAGAAGGAACAAGGACCCCTTCAATGTTTTTTTTGTGTAACAGCCTAAGGAAAGTAGGGACGTGCGGTCAACTTTGCCTGGTCCCTGGAGTTGTGTTAAGGCTCCCTCGACCCTCTCATTGGTTCTTTACTGAACCAGTGGACTATAGGTAAAACCTCAATACAGTCAACTGTAGGAAATGCCACTGTTTTAGAGCTGTGAGGGTATAGATTGCATAGGGCTGAGCAGGTGAGAAGGTCAGTATCAAAGAGCTGGGGCTCTGTCTGTCCCCATTTTTTTGCTTTTCAAATGTATGCTTTCACCACTGTACTCTTTTTTTTTCCAGTCACCTTCGTCTTATAGCTGTTCCTCCACACCTGGTGGTTGCCAGATGACTGTCTATATCTCTAGAGCTTTGGGTTTCTTCATCCTAATCCTCGGAGAGAGAGGGAGAGGGGGAGAGAGCGAGATTTACAGAAGCTCTCCCAGAAGAGCAAGGAAACTACTTGCTGCCATCCTCAGAAAATTTCTTCTCAATCTCTACTGGCCCATATAGGGTCACCTGTTTATCTCTGAGCCAATACTGTGGAGTGGGGGGTAAGATAATGCAAATTAACTTAGGTGGAGCCACAAATCCCACTCCCAGATCAACTTCCCCCAAGAACCTGGACTTTTGCAAGAGCAGCTGAGGGTAGCCAAATAAAAGGTAAGGCTGTTATTAAAAGACTGGGAGTGGGGTTTGGGAAAGCATCCACGGTGTCTTTTAGACTCTCCCTGTTGTGAGAATCATCCCCCACCCACCCCTAGCAGCACCCCAGGAACTGGGGCTCTTAGCTGACTCTCGACTTTTGGAAGGCTGCTGACCCCTAGTGTTTGGAGTAGAGCATCGGCGAGGGAGAATCCAGAGATTTGAGTTAAGCTGCAAAATGAGAATCACAGTGCCACCCGCTCCCCTTCTCACACAATGAGGGTGTGAGCAAAACGAAACTTCTAGAAGTAATTTAATGAATATGTGATTTTAGTTAGAACCCTTCCAAAGACCTTCGAGACCCAGTACACAGGCCTTCCCTGACCTTGCAGACCTGCGCCTTCAGAGCACACTCTGGAACCCTTGTCACACCTGTGAATAGTCATCCAAAGTATTTCTTCCTCCCTCAATGGAGGCTGTGCTCTCTGAGGTCAGACCTGGCTGCGAAGCCCCCAGCCTTGAGCACCCAAGCCTCGAGACTTAGTGAAAACTTGTATGAGTAAATGAAGAGCCCAGATGTTGCTCAGCTCTCCTATCCCCTTTCCCAGCCACTACTTTCACTTATAAAGATCAAATAGATCAGCCTAATTGTACTCACAATAATAAAAAGTAAATAAATAAATAAGCAACCAATTGTATTTGGAATATGTACGTATAAATATGAAAATATGCCAACAACCCAAAATACACGTGCTTTGTGATGGTAGGATAGCAGACAAGACTGACTCGACTTCTGTGCAAATCAGCAGGCACCACTGCTGTCAGCTCTCCTTTGATCTGTAGACAAGCCGTGTTAGATGGGGTCCTTCTTTAGTCTGTGCATTTGGGGTAACAGGACTTTTCCTGTGTTCCATACTTTGGGATAAGGGTGGAAAGGAAAAGCAAGAACATGGTAATGATAATATAGGATAATATAGGATGATATATTAATGATAATATAGGATGGCTTATTCTATTTTATAGAATAAGGTTTTGTTTTGTTTTGCTTTTAATTGACTTCTAATTCAAGCGTAAATGTGACAGCTCTCAAGATAAGAGAAATTATGCACAAACCCGTGAGTAGAATGAACTGCCACTAAGCCGTGGAGGGCACCGAAGGGCAGATAGGATTTCTCAGTCAGAGTTCAGGGAGAGAGGTCTGGGAAATGGCGGCAGCCACAGCTGTAGAAGCCCTAACCGCTGTTCGGTTCTGCTTGTCAGGGCCAGCTGCTGTGCAGGCAAGGAGCTGTGCTGGCCCAGTCCAGGGCCCTCTCCTGACACACAGCCTGCGAGGTCCCCTCCGGGAGACGAGTCCCACACTGACCTTCTCTTCCTTCCCCTTTGCACACGGAGAAACAAAATGGGAAAATGGGTTATGGGATGGGGAGAATTAAATCACTGATACAAAGTGACTGGAAAAACTGAACTATATCATCGTGTCCTAAAGTATTATATCCGTTTTGCTAGCCTGCTCTTATCTCTTAATTAAGTAAAGGAAATGCTGTTCATTGTCAAGACTGTTACCTTTAATACAATTTGGTATTTTGGAGAGAATGAAGATAGGTGCTAAATATTTATTCTGGTGTTCAGTTGACAAATTTCACCATTCCGCTTTGGATTCATTCTTCTCCTTTGAGATAGATACTTAGTATTCTTACAGAAATATGGGTGTTATTCAGTCAGTGTTTAACTGACTTTTAAAAAGCCACTAAAGTTGCAAACTGATCCCAATCAGCTAGTTTGAGCAGTCTCCTATTTTACACTGTATTTGTGCTTCAGGGAGAAAGTAACGGAAAAGGGTCCATGTTGGCTTTGTCAAACCGATGTATGAATAATGGACAAGCAATGGATGACGCGGGGCTCGTGCCTGCAGAGCCACTTGCACACCTGCTTTCCCAAGCACTTCACATGGTCCCACACTTTTTAATGTGCCAAGTACATAAATTTAGTTGGTGTGTTTTTCTAAGTGCTGGCTCTAAGTCTGTATGAATTACATTCCTAATTCTGTTAGGAAGGTTGCAACACTTTGGGTAAGAAAAGAGAAGTATTTTTAGAAATTTGTTCTCTACAGGTTAACTTTTATCTCCAGGGTGTTTTCTTTGGTTTTGTTTTTGTTTGTTTTATGTGTGTGGTTTTTTTTAAACATCTTTATTGAAGTATAATTGCTTTACAATTGTGTGTTAGCTTCTGCTTTATAACAAAGTGAATCAGTTATACATATACATATGTTCCCATATGTGTGTGGTTTTTTGTTTTTGTTTTTTTTGCTGTTCCCCTCCCTTTCCCACCCCCCCACGCCCTGCAGTTATAATTGTGGGTGTGTGTGTGTGTGTGTGTGTGTGTGTGTTTTGAATAGATGGTATCTAATTAGGAATTCTCTTGAGAAAAATTTTCAGCCTGAGAAATATGGGGAAACCATGGCTGAAGAACTCTAAGGCAGCTGTTTAATTTTGGCAAGAAAAAAATTAGGTCTTAATCTTCTTTGTTGGGTGTGTGAGGCACCATTGTGCCACTTTGCAGTGTGCTCTGTGAGGAGAGAGGCTAGTGCACAGGCAAGTGCTTTACACCTGCAGTCTTGTTACATCCTCCCAGTAGCCCTTTAAAGCAGGTATTATCATTCTGCTTGAACAGGTGAGGAAATTGAGGCTTAGATAAATTATGGGATTTGCCCAAGGCATAGGCGCTAAAGGGTGTGGCCAAGTGAATCCACGCATTTGCAAACTCAAGAACTCTGTTCTTTCTACTATTCCAAGTGGCTCAGCTCTCAAATTTTTGTCTTAGAAATAAAAATACAAATAACAACAAACATTTGTTCAACTTTAGTGTTTCTCAACAGAGTAACAGACAGTTTCTCTGGAACCCTTATGTTTTCACTGAGAATTTGATTGTTTTTGTTTTCATTTGGATAAGAAACCATTAATAATAAGCATACTCTGGATCATCTGGATCATCCCTTTATAGCAGAGTACTCCTCTATTACGTAAGCAGTGCTGGTTTTATTTGTGTTTCCATTGACCCCAAGAAGTGTTTCTCCACCCCAGAGATTGCTAGCTGCTTTACCCAATATCCACTCTTTCTTTCTTCCTTACTAACAGGACCCTGATTTGACAATATTCCTACATTTCCCAGCCTTCCTTGAAATTAAGAATGGTCACATGACACTTTTCTAGCCGATAATATGCAAGAGAGTTATTGGGTGGGGCTTCCCAGAAAATTCCTTAAAGGTGGCCGATTTAGCAGGCCTCTTACACTCTGTTCTTTCTCCTTTTGTAGCTTGGACGAAAGTCAAGCTATGACCAAGAGGGCAAGAACACATGCTAGGGATGGCTGAAGATGGAAAAGGCTGGGTCTCTAATGACTACAAAAAACATCCTAACAGCCCTGGACTTGGCTATCTACAGACACCTCATTATATGGGAACACTAGCTCCCTAATTTTTAAAGTAGCTTTATTGAGATATAATTTACATACCATAAAATTTACCTCTTTTAAGTGTACAATTCAATGATTTTTAGTAAATTTTCAGAGTTGTGCAAATATCACCACAATCCAAATTTAGAACATTTCCATCACCCTCAAAAGATCCTGCCTGCCCATTGATGGTCAATTCCCAGTCCCACTCCCAACCCCTGGCAACTACTGATCTGTTTCCTGTCCCTATAAGTTGGACATTTCATATGAATGGGACCATACAATATGCAATCTTTTGCATCTGGTTTCTTTCACTTAGCATATTGTTTTTGAGATTTGTCCATGTATCAGTAGTTCATCCCTTCTTATTGCTGAATAAGGTTCCATTGTATGGCTGTCCCATGTTTCGTTTATCTCTTCACCAGTTGATGGATATGTGATTGTTTCCACTCTTCTGACATAATAAATAATGCTGCTATGAGCACCTACAGGTCTTTTGTGAGATACGTGTTTTTATGGCTCCTGGGTAGATACTTAGGAATGGGATTTCAGGGTCATATGGTAAATTTATGTTTAATTTTTTTTTAAGAAACTGCCAAACTTTTTCATAATGTTTGCACCATCTTACATTCCCATCAGCAAAGTATGGGGGTTCTAGTTTTTCCATATCCTCACCAATAATTATTTTATCTTTTTGATTCTACCCATTCTATTGAGCATGAAACGGTATCTCATTGTTGTTTTAATTTTCATTTCCTTAATGACTAATGATGCTGAACCTCTTTTCATGTGCTTATTAGCCCATTTTTAAATTGGTTTGTTTGTCTTCTTATTGACTTGTAAGAGATCTTTATATATTCTGGATGTCAGAAATAATATTTGCACGTATTTTCTCTCAGACCGTGGCTTATCTTTTTTATTATTGGTAATTTTTTAAGCACAACAGTTTTTAAAAATATTTATTTATTTGTTTGTTTATTTTGGCTGCTCTTGGTCTTAGTTGCGACACACGGGATTTTCGTGGCGGCATGCGGGCTCTTAGTTGCGGCATGCATGCGGGATCTAGTTCCCCAATGAGGGATCGAACACAGGCCCCCTGCATTGGGAGCGTGAAGTCCTACCCACTGGACCACCAGGGAAGTCCCTAAGCACAACAATTTTAATCTTGGTGAAGTCTATTTTTTCTTTTTTTTTTTTTTTTCTTTTATGGATCATGCTTTTGGTGTTGTGTATAGGAACTCTGTCTAACCCAAGCCACGAAAGATCTTCTATATTTTCTCCTAGGAGTTTTATAGTTTTAGCCCCTACATTGGTCTGTGATCAATTTTGAGTTTATTTTTATATATGAGTGAGGTAAGTGTATAAATTCATCTTTTTGCATGCAGATATCCAGTTGTCCCAGCACCATTTGTTGAAAGACTGCAGTTTCCCCTATTGGGTTACCTTGGTACCTTTGTCAAAAATTGGTGGGCTATAAATGTAAGGGTTTAAGACAAATATCGTATGATATCACTTATATGTGGAATCTAAAAAATGATACAAATGAACTTATAAACAAAACAGAAGCAGACTCACAGACATAGAAAACAAACTTATGGTTACCAAAGGGGAAGTGGGGGAGAGGGATAAATTAGGAGTGTGGGATTAGCAGATACACACTACTATATATAAAATAGATAGACAACAAGATCCTACTGTATAGCTCAGGGAACTATATTCAATATCTTATAATAAACTATAATAGAAAAGAATCTGAAAAAGAATATATATATTATAACTGAATATATGTATGTATATGTATAACTGAATCACTTCTCTGTACACCAGAAACTAACAGAACATTGTAAATCGACTATACTTCAAAATAAATAAATTAATTAATTAATTAAAGGGTTTATTTCTAGATTCTCAATTCTGTTCCATTTATCTACATGTCCATCCTTATGGCAGTGCCACACTATCTTGATTAATGTACCTCTGTAGTAAGCTTTGAAATTGGGAAGTGTAAGTTCTCCAACTTTGCTCTTTTTCCAGATCGCTTTGGCGTTTCTGGGTCCTTTGCTTTCCCGTATAAATTTTTGGATCAGCTTGTCAATTTCTGCCAAAATCCTATTGAAATTTTAATAGGAATTGTGTTGAATCTATAGATCAGTTTGAGGAGAATTGCCATTCCAACCCATGAATATAGAATGTCTCTCCATTTATTTAGGGTTCTTTAATTTCTCTCAGCAATATTTTGTAGTTTTCAGTGAATAAATCTCATACTTCCTTTGTCCCTTAAATTTTAAGGTCATTGTTTTATGGACTTTTCTTCTGCTAAATTGAAATCCTGCTGTATGTTCTAATGGCCAAATAAAATAGAAAATTAAAGGGATAGAAGTGGACTTAACATACATAAATGATTTTTTGTTGTTGTTGTTACACTTTATTTATTTATTTATTTATTTTTGGCTGTGTTGGGTCTTCGTTTCTGTGCGTGGTCTTTCTCTAGTTGCGGCGAGTGGGGGCCACTCTTCATCGCGGTGCGCGGGCCTCTCACTGTCGCGGCCTCTCTTGTTGCGGAGCACAGGCTCCAGACGTGCAGGCTCAGTAGTTGTGGCTCACGGGCCTAGTTGCTCCGCGGCATGTGGGATCTTCCCAGACCAGGGCTCGAACCCGTGTCCCCTGCATTGGCAGGCAGATTCCCAACCACTGCACCACCAGGGAAGCCCCATAAATGATATTTTTATGTGAAGGTCAAATGATGTCATGGTTCATTGTATAAATGACAGGTTTCACAGTGGATAAAATGGAGACAAGTGTTGAGAAAATGGAATTATTGCATGGCACACAGAATTTAGGCATCTCCAATCCAACTGAACCTTTGCCTTAAAGTTAGTATTGTATGTGTAAAAGCCAATAAGGCAACATCACCTGTCACAACTCCGTATTTGTTCATTGAAATTGATTGTATATCATTTTTATTTATATTTGTTTATAAATTTGTTTGTATTTTATGTGTTATCAGCATAAAAAATTTATACCTAGTTTTACATTTATTGGCCCAATATTTTTTCCCTTTAATAAGTATCTAGTATGCAACACTGGAAAGCACTGGTTTTAGTTTATTAGTGTACAAAGCATTTTCAGTTCACCATCTTACTGTTCTCACAGCAACCCTGGAGCTTGGGTAAAATAAGGATTCTTAGTATCCCACATTATAAATGACTAAACTAAGATTCACAGAAATTAAGTGATATGTATAATTTTATACATCTATACGTGGCAATTCTGGGATTTAAAATTAGCATTTCAGGCTCCTAATCCCTTACTCTTTTCGCTACATATATCATTGATTATTGATCACTTTCTTAAACCCTGCCAAGGATACAAGAGAAATATAAAATTTAAGTAGGGAGGGAGATAAAACCCATGAAACATGCTAAAAGTAAAGTTAGTATAACAGAGCCCACAGCGCAGACACAAAGTTCTTTTGGCAGCTACAGAATGCAGACAGGTGCATGGACCTGAATAATTGAGTAGGAACAATGCAGAGGATACCTTCAGGCAGCCCAGATCCATGACACCACCCACCCCCTTCAGAAGTGAAGCAATCATTCCCTGCCCACCCCCGACACTGCTGGGAATGTTGCCGGCTGACAGATCTCATCAGAGACCCTCTTTGAGGATTGCCCTAGGTGCCTTCGGCGGAAGAGAGCTGCCTTGCCCAAGGTCATACCTTCCTTAGGGCAGCCCATATCCAGTGTCTGGTTGAAGCTGAGAGCCGATTCTCCCAGCTTGGGTCAACTGTCAAGGGCCAGCCTCGCTCCGAGCTCCCTTACAGGATCAGTGAGGCCTTTGCTGCAGCTGCGTCAGAATTCAGCCTCTCCTTCTGCCCTGTGTTGCTGCCTTTATTCCTTCACAGGGGTTGATCCCCAGAGTGTCCTCAGTAAAGGTCCTTCCTGCTGGTGATCTTCACCTCAGAGTCCGCTTCCTGGGGAACCGACCTGCATCAAATGATCTCTTGAGGTTTCCAGGCAGCAGAAACAACACGAACAAAGGCCTAGAGGCCGCAATGCCTCTCGAGGATGTAGCAGAGAGAAAATGGAATAGTGTTTTTAAAAGCCTAGAAAAAAGTGGCCAGGTGGTGGAGGACTTTGAAAAACACGGTGAAGTATCAGCCTTGATAGAGAACGCTCCAGAAAGCCTGGCTGACCCACCCGCTATATATGTTGCTCCGTGAGAATATTGGAGCTCACCCTGACATTCCTTTTGAAAAGTGAATGCGTAACCCAGATACGTCAGCGCTGGCCTTGGGGCAATAAGTGCTAATCCATCAGTGATCCTGTGAATCGGGCTCTGAAGCTGGAGAGGGAAGATCTGAATTTAAGATCTCCCTTGCCAGCTTTCTACCTGTGTGATTTTAGAGCTTCTGTTCCTCATTTGGAAAATGGATATGATGTGAGGATTGAAATATTCCTAATTTCACTGGCATTTCATTGGTGTCATGTGACAGGAGGCTTCCCTGGCCAAAATAACTGGATGATACTAGGCTAAACTTCGTTCAATGGATTTCTTTACTGTAAGATTTCTCAGTCTTGAATATGCTGCTGTGCCTTGTGATCTCAGAGAGGGGGATGAAATTCAAATCATCTTACCTTAACTTAACAGAAAGATCTTTCCCCACTCCTGACACTTTCCAAGGAGCATCTAATAGGCTTGTGTCCTACTGAAGTCATATTGAGAAACTGGCCCGTCACAGAGTAGGCAGTTAATAAAAGATAAACTGGATTCTATTGATCACCATAGTCTGCCCTGCCTTGGCCTTAAACTAAGTTAGGAATCTCTCAGGAATATGTTAAGACTTCTCAGTGACTCTGGTACTCAAGATCAATGTGGTCTTGCTTATTTAAATTTGGAAAGGTATAATTCACTTCAAGGGTACCTCCAAATCATGACATGTATCTTTTAAAGAATGATACTCTCTCAAGCCTTTAGATTAGGGGGATTCATGGGTTTCCAATGCCTGCACTCTCCATTGGACTGGCGGTGGCCACCATGCTGTGCTGAAACATATGGCGGCTGCCTCGTGGGGACAGAGCAATTTGTTGAGAAGGATGCTGAAGCTGTGTCTGGGCTGTGTGAGCAAGGATGCTCTGATGGATTAGTGATGTCATCTGTTGTCACAGCCTTAGTTACCTTTATTTCAGACCATAGTTAAATTTAACTTACACATTCCTTTACTTTTGGAAGACAGTGGGAGAATAAAGTATACAAACTATCTCAAGTGTGGCATGTTCAAAACCAACTCATCATCATCTTCTCCTCTAACTTGAGTCAGTGCCAGTACCTTTCATCTCAGCTCACGGCAATGGCCACCACCAAGCTACACGTGATTCCTCCCTGCTCTCCATTTGCTATAATCAATCAGTCACCAAGTCTTGTCAGTTTTACCTTCTAAATGTGTCTCAAATCATTCCCCTCCCCATTGCAGCTACTGCCCTAATCCTACAAATGCTATTATCTCTCACCCCAACTGCTACAGCTTCTTCCATCCGGTCTCCCTGCCTCCAGCCCTGCACCCTTTAAATCCTCCCCCAATCTACCTGTCTACCTGTTCAGGTGGGTCTCCTTCTCAAATCCTTTAATGACTTCCTCAGGGTAAAGCCTAACCTAAATGTGGCAGTAGAGGCCTTCCATATCTGGGTCCTTCCCTGTTCTCATTTCATGCTACTGTCTGATGCTCTAAGAGAGCAATATCTCTGACCTGCCTGATTCACATTGTTTCTAGCTTCCATGCCTTTGCTTCTGCTGTACCCTCTGCCTGAAATGTTTCCTCCACCCTGTTCACTCTGCCCGTTACTTGCCCAGTTAAATTCCTACTCATTGCTGAAACTCAGCTCAGCCATCGCTAACTACAGAAAACCTTTCCTGACCCCTCCTTCCTCCAGACTTGGTTAGGTGCCCTAACCTGTGACATCTATTATGTATAAATAGCATAAATCTGTAATGTATAGTATGACTGTCTGTTTATGTGTCTGTCTGCACTTTGAAAATGGGGTTTGTGTTATTTCATCTCTAGTCCTTGCACCTGTTAACATAACTGCTTTATCTAAAACATTCAATAGATAATGTGTGGACCAACTGAAGGAATTAAATATCTATGATGAATAAAACTAAGCTAACAGCAGCCCATGCACATCAAAAATATAACCCATACTCAGGTAAAAAATTTTCTTTGTGGATTAAGAACAATTGCCATGCCTGGCTGGTGAGGTTTGAGAGAGGAAAGCGAGCAATGGGTTTCACAAGAGAGAGTAGCAGAGTCTAATACCTTAAGCGTCACATAAAGCAACGTGGACACTGAATTGCATCTGGTTTCCAGGGAAAGAAAGTCACTCTGAGAAGTGCTTAGCCGGGTTTAAAGTAATTTTCCCACTTTTGTGTGGCCGTTTTGGTGTTGGACCCTATCTGTACTTCGTGGCTGACTTTTTAAAAATGCCTACAATTCGGCTCATTTTTCTCGTGGATTACTGTAAAAAGAACACCTTCTTACTACTGATTAGATCAGATTTAAGTTAACTTGTGTGACCCTATGGTGAATGACCGAGTGGATTAAAACGTGTTTTCAACTAAAGCATTTTTTATGACAACAGAGGAGGAATTGAGTGTAGCCTGTCACCTTCTGGTTAAATTCCTTATTGTACTTTTGTCACTGTATTTTTACTATGGCCAGGACTTCTGCCAGTGACAGCCTCTAAGCCTTGATTTTTGAATGGCCCCGGGAATATGGACTTCCAGACTCTCTCTAGCGCCCTCATTTGTTTTGATTTTCCTTTTTATACGCATATACCCACAATATGCCACAGTCCAGGAACTCGAATTTAAAATAAACATGCAGTCCTCTCACACTCGTCTGATGGTGAGACCCTCAGCAACTGTGGTCGACTGAAGCCTAGACACACATCCTAAACTCAGACAACCCACTGAATGGTCAGCAGCAAAAGAGGGTTTACTAAGTCGTATATGTCACACTCAAGTAGGACAGGAGTGCGTAAAGAGGTAAGCTACAATTGTGTGGCAATTTCACTCGTCCTCAAATGATGCTAAATGAAAAAAACACTTTACACCAAGGTAATAGTTTCAGTGCTCTTATCACGTGGCCCCCAGGCAGAGCACTGTGTCTCATGCTAAAGTTCTAGGGATAAAAAGCAATTGAAAAGCTGTAAACAATAGCTGGGGATACTTTCAACTGGGGACAATAACACTCTGAGATTCAAAATCAAAGTGGACAGAGTGTGCAAATAGTGCAGCAAGTCTGATCACTCTTATGCCTCCTGAACATTTTGTCATCAGCATCTCTCCCTGCTCCCCTCTTGTTTCCTAATCACCTCAGGTTCGTGTCCTCTTCCCCAGGAAGGGGCAGCATGGCGCCGTGGGCACAGCACTGTCTGGGAGTCTGCTGGGCCTTTGTGTGTCCCTAGGGCAGCCTGCGGTGGGGGAATCACTGCCACCACCATCAGCCTCCTCAGCACCAGGAGCTGTGCCAGGTGCTTGGCACTTGTGATCTTGTGCAGCCCTCATAACCACACTGCAAGGAGGCACTGAGGCTTGGAGGAGCCAAGCTACCTGCCCAAGGACACAGACAGAGGATCAGGCATGGCTGGCCCAGAGGCCTGCTCTGGTCTGTGCTAACATCATAGATCCTTTTCCTTCCTGGCAACTGAAGACTTTTTTTACATTAACAAAATTGTATGTTATAGGCTCATAATTTAAACATGAAAAATGTTTAAATGTGTGGTCCTTACATGTCCTTATCTGTCTTAGTTATCTATTGCTTTGTAACCGTTTACTATAAAATTTAATAGTTTAAAACAACAAACATTTATTATCTCACAGTTTCTGATGGTCGGAAATTTGGGAGCTGCTTAGCTGGGAGGTTCTGGCTCAGGGTCTTTTGTGAGGTTCAGTCAGAATGTCCGTGGGGCTGTAGTCATCCAAAGGCTTGACTGAGGCTGGAGAGTCCTCTTCCCAGATGGCTTACTCACATGGCTGAAGGCTGGAGGCCTCAGTTCCTCATCATGTGGCCCTCCCCATAGGCTGCCTGGGTGTTCTTGCAACTTGGCTGCTAAGCTCCCCCAGTGCAAGTGAATGGGGAGAGAGAAGAGAGAGAGAGAGAGAGAGAAAGCAAATATATCTTTTTTAACCTAGTCTCTGAAGTAGCTGGTGTGTCACTTCTGCTTTTTTTTTTTTTTTTTTCTATTCTATACTAGAAAGTCACTAAGTTCAGCCCACACTCAAGGGAAAGAGAATGAGCCTCCACCTCTTCAAAGGGAGAGTATCAGACAATTTGTGGACATATTTTAAACCACCCCACTCTCTCTAACCCATATCCATACATCTCTTAAGGCAAGCAAAACAGAAGAAACCCCCATCACTAAAAAAGCAAATTGCTTTGCTCTTTCTCTGTTTGACTTTGTCTTGCATGTTCTGACCACCCAGTGCCTCCAGTTTCCTATCCCTAAACTGCTATCTAAGGAAATGGTTTTTTCCATAGCAGAGAAATCTTTACTTTTCCAAGGAATTTACAAGGACTGGAAAATACGGAGATACAGCTTATCCTCTTGATTAAGCCCTGACTTTGGGGGCTATCTCGAATCTGTCTCCCACTCTTTGTCCTGCAGGCCAGTGGCGTAAGGGGGGCTGAGCTGGTGCCTGGGGCACCCCACAGATTATTCCCCACATGACTTTCTCTTCCTGTCTCCTAGGTGAGGCCTGGGGCTCAGGGTGGGGCTTAGCCACCCCCCCCCATGACCTGGTACCCCCCCCCACCCTCAGGGCAGATGGCTCAGGTAATCAGGTCCTGGGAACCATCTCTCTCTGGGCCAGTTGGTCTTAGTTGGGATTGGTCAGTTATTTCCAGGTTTGAATGAAGGCTGTGTTGGTTACCAGGGTCACACTCCAGACAACCTGGACAGCTCTCTGATGGCCATTCCCAGCTCTCTGCCCAGAGTCCAGGTGGACATTCCATAAAAAGACTTCAGTGGTTCTAGGAGGGAAACCCCAAGGTTAATGTATTTTAAAGTGATTTTCTCCGAGTAAGAGAGCAGAACCAGTTCTAGAATCAAGTTGTTTTTACCTTTCCCCTCTGCACCTACCTTAATCAGAATAAGTATTAGGAACTTCTGCCACTTAAAGGTAAATCAGACACCAAGACTAAACACTTGAAATTATGATTTCTTCCTGTGAGAGGAAATGATTAAAATTTCTTAAAATTATAATTACAGACAAGTTATTCTTAAAGAAAAATGTATATGTATATATATTTTCAAATGAATTTATCAGTAGAGTGTAGCCTATTTTAAAATCTTTAGCTTTCATTCTGTCTGAAATTAAATGAATCTTACCCTAAAGCGGTACAGGCAGTTACCTAGAGCAAGGTAACTGAAACCTGAAGAAAAGTAAGAAAAGAAGGAAAGTGTGTGCCTCTGTTGGATCATTCATTCAAGGAATGTCTATTAAGGTGACTGCTATATGTGAGGCAGTTTTCTAGGTGCTGGAGACAGCTGTAAACAAAACAGTCCCTGTGGCCCTAAAGCTGAAATGATACCAGGAGTTAAACAATAAACAAATAAGCACATATATAGTATTTTCAATGTGGTAAAGTACTATGGAGGAAAATAAAGCAGAGCTGGGGGGTGGGGAGTGCGGGGGGCAAGGAGAGGCATTGAGGTGGGATTACCACGACTTCAGACAGGGTGGTCAGGGAAGGCCTCGCTGCTAAGGCAGCATTTGAGGGGAGATCTGGAGAAAGTGTGGGAGCAAGTCACAGGCTGTGTGGGGCAAGAGAGTTCCAAGCATGAGAAGCAGAGTGCTTAACTTGATCAAGGGCTAATGAAGAGGGCTTTGTGGCAGGAACTGAGTGAGTAAAGGAAAGAACGGGCCCACGAGTGCTGGGAGGCCGATGAGAGGTCTTTGTGGGCTCCGAGCAGGGATTTGGTTTCTACTCTGACTGAGATGGAGGCTATGAGAGGGTTTTGAGCAGACCTGAAAAGTGATGCAATCAAATTATCTGTTAGAAGAATTAACTCTGTCTATTTTGTTGAGGGTAGACCAAGGCGGAAGAAATTGGAAGGACAGAAGCAGAACATCTGAGTAGAAGACCTTTGTAATGATCCAGGTGGGAGATAGTGATGGTTCACAGCAGAATGGTAGGAATGGAGGTGGTGAGAAGTGGGCAGATTGTGGCTATAGTTGAAAGTCCAGCCAAAGAGGATTTGCTGGCGGGTGCTGGGATGTGAGGGGCAGGGAAGAGTCAAGGATGATCCCCAGAGTTTAGGCCTGATGAACTAGAAGCATGGAGCTGTCAGTTACTAAAATGGGGAAGAACAGGTGGAAGAGTTGCAGGAGTTCAGGGTTGGGAGAGATCAGGAGTTCGTTTTAGGTTTGATAAACGTAAGATACTTATGAAACGTGCAAGTGGAAATGGCGCGTGGGCAGTCAGATAAAGGAGTCTGGACTTCAGGAAATGGTCCAGGCTAGAGGTGTAAGTTTTGGAGTCAGCAGCCAAGAGGCTGGTTGACATTTCCAAGAGAGTGAGTTCAGATAGAGAAGATACCCGAGGACTGAGCCTTGGGTATTCTAGTGCAGCACTGCCCAATAGAACGTTCTGTGATGATGGAAATGTTCTCTATCTACCCTGTCCAGTACAGTAGCCACTAGATGTGGCTATTGAGCACTTAGGAACTAAGGAACTAAAACTGTAATTTAATTTAATTCAAATTTAAATTGCCACACATAGCTAGCTAGTGGCTACCATATTGGACAGTGCAGCTCCAGTAGGTTAAAGTGGAAGAAATGAGGAGGGATCCGCAGAGGACAGGCCTTTAATGTAGGAAAAGAACCAGGAGAGAATGTTGTCTAGGAAGCTGGCAGTGTTGACTATTGTTCACAGATCTAGTATGAGAAAGACTGGGACTTGTTCTTGGGATTTAGGAAGGCGTAGCCATTTCAATGGCACGGGGGAGACGAAAGCCTCCTCGCTGGAGGGTGTTCAATAGGAAATAAAGAGCAGAGAGAAATTGTAGACAGTGAGTCTGGACAGCTCTCTGAAGGAGTGTTGTGGTTGTCTAGGAGAGTGTGGGAGTGAGTGGATGGAGAGATATAGAGGAGACCAGGCAGCGCTGAGGGCGCCCTTGGGGTTAGTGGTCATGAATTTAAAGTGAGATCAGTTAGTATGGTTGTGTATTTTTCTCCAGCCGAGCATATCAGCCTGGGAACAGGCACGGAGTAGCAAAGAGCTGAATTATCCACAGTTGGACCTTAACCAGAGGAGTGTGAAGTGAGAGGGGCAAGTGAGAGGGGCAAGTGAGAAGCAGAGAGAGAGTCGGTGGCTGCAGCAATGGGCCATGGAGTCTTCGATGTTGTAGAGAGAGAAGGGAGGACATGATGGGAGAGAGGGATGGTAGAAAGGTGGGCAGGAAATGGGGTATAGGGCCCAGTGCAGTTGAAGAATTGTTGGAATTAGAATACTAGGGAGAGTTAGCTGGAGTGATGAGGCGAGATTGATGGAGAATAGGAGGCTTGGTCAGTGATGGCAAGGTCAGGATAAGATCATGGGAGCAGGTATAACTGAGATAGAATGGAAGAAGAAGGAGTCAAGGAATTTACAGGCCAAGATATTAGAGGGATTGTCTAGCAAACATGGAAACTCCTTGGAAGTATAACAGGTCTCACATCGGAGAGGGACTCCTCAAGGCATGAGGCAGAGTAACCTGGGGAGGAATAGGTGACTAACCAGGAGGGCTAGCTAGGGGTGACTGAGGGCTCTGATGGTGGGAGAGTCAGAGCAGGGTGTTAGGGAGAGCAACAGTGGTCTGGAAGCAGGAGATGAGCAGGAAGACGCCTCCCATCCAACAGGCCCTTTAGCAAGAGGGAGGTGGGCAGGAAAAGAGCTGTAGGGGAGACAGTGCCTTCAGGGACTGTTAGAGCAAGACAGTGAAGCGGGCCCCCTGGAAACGCTGTGGAGGACTTTGGGAGCTGGAGGGGGCTTTACAGAGCCATTGAGGGAGCGTAACTAAGGGTGAAAAGACCTTGCGGTAAGGTTGATGATGTGTCTCCAAGACAGACAGTGAGGGGAACGCTGCTAGTGTTGGAAGCAGGGGGAGGGTTCTTGCCCAGAGCACACAGACCTCTGGGGTCTTTGGGCTGATAGCAGTGGAGGATGAGTGGTCTTAAGCGGAGGATGTGGGTCAGGAGAGAAATCCCCTCCAGAATTACAGGACAGCCCCAGGTGTCCTGTGGTGTCTGCATCCCTTACCCCACTCTTTCTAAACTTAAGGCGGTTAAGCTTAAACTCATCATTGACCTCAGCTAGCTTCTGTTTCTGCAGTGTGGACTTAATCCCACGCTGGAGCAAGAAAGAATAGCGCCAGTGTCAGGGCCAGCTCGGGGCCCAGCAGCTGGCATGTGGTGGGTGCTTGGTAAAGGTCATTTTCCTCTTCTCCTCCTCAGCAGCCTCTGAAATTCCATTTCCTCTCCTACTGAGGGAAGTTACATCTTTCCATTGATATTCGCATGCCAAAATCAAAGATACTTTTTCTTTGTATCTGAGAACCCATGTAATTCTCAAAGGAAATGTCTGTATGTCTGGTTCTCTCTCCTCCCCCATCTGCCACCCAGGACGGGTGTCGTGGGCATGTAACCTCTGCAGTTAGCAAAGGGCCCTGGACTTCAAGGGGACCAGCTCTTGGCTTCACGCTCTGCTGCTGCCATCCTGAAATTCTTAATAATTTTTGAACAAAGGGTCCCCGTTTTCATTTTTCACAGGGCCCTGCAGAGTATGTCGCTGGCCCTGTACTTATTCCAACCCCTAAAAGAACAAATAACAGGTAAAAATGACCATGGAGGGGTCAGGCCATTGGATTTATCATCCCGTCCACATGTCAACATTTCAGTGATGAAGGGTCATTTGCAAATAATGAAAACACCCTAACCATATCATTTGTAAATAAGAAAATAATTGAGTGCATCTGAAATCTTATGAACGCCCCATTTTTAATCATCTATTTTTTTCAACATTAAGAACCAGCATCACTTTCAAAAGGATTCTTCATTTATTGTCATTACCCCCATGTATTAATACATTAAAAATCTGAAAGTTATTCTTAACTCCAAGTGAAGCATGACTGAATTATTATCACGCCAAACAGAGCATTGAATCCTTCCCTTGGAGCCTTTCTTACCTGCTTGTAGGAACTCTCTTGTCTTTACAGGAGACATCCATTTCCTATAGTGTGTACAGTCAATAGCAATAGCCTTTGGGGAAGGAAAGAGATAACGGGGCAGGGCAGGTATGCATACCAGTTATTTATGTGGGGATAGAGGCCATACCTGCCTCATCCTCTCACTGTCTGGGAAAAGCAGAGTCCCTACATAGATTAAGGCATCAATCCTGGATTATGGTGACTTGTGCTAAATGAAGAGACCTCTCGGGTTTCCCAGATTCAGCAGTGCCAGACCTGTGCTCTTTGCATCCTTTGACCGGATTCATGATTAATTTATCATCGAGACAAGGCAAGTGAGTGCCTGGAGTCCTAAAACTTGGGTAGCTCCTTTTCTGTGGAGATCACCATCAGTGATGGCGCTGTGCTGTAGAACAGTAAGTATTTTCTATGGAGATCACGCATTAGGATTAGAGAGACTCCAGCCACATCCAGCATTTCTTCTTCAAACAGTAGAATACTTTCGGGAAAACCACAGCCTAAATTGTAGCTTATTGCTTGTTTTTAAGCTGTCATTTTTGTTTGTTTTCCTCTAAGAAAACAAATGTGCTAATTTTTTTCTTTTTATGCCTTTTATTTTCCAGCCTAAATCTCCATGGGAGGCAGGCAAATTTTTAAATGTCAGTCTTTCATAAACCCAGTTCATCTTCCTACCGGTCATTTTGCATCTTATTCTTTTGGTTAGAAAACTAGTTGGGACTCTTTATCATCCTTAAATATAAGAATTCTGACTTTGTACACTTATCAATATCCTTTTTTTTTGGGTGTACAAGTTGCCGGTGGTAAATTGAGAAGGGAGGAAAAAACCCCACTAGGCTGTTTCCTTTTTTTTCTTACTAATTTTGGATTCAATTGGAGGCGGTAGTCTAGTGAATGCACTTTAGTATGTGTTAACCTTACATGGGGAGCTATAAATGATTATTTTTGCCGTCAGGTCCAGCTGACAGTCAGTCCTGTCCCTGAGGCAAATCTACAAGGTGAGGGGCCCCTCTGAGCCTGCCAGAGCCACAGTTCATAGTGAGGAGGGAAATGCAGCCAGGAGGCCTCACCCGGCTGACAGACTGGCCATCACCCACTTAGCTGTCCAGGTGAGGCTTCCCCTGCTGTCTTGAGATGAGGAGGTGGCTACTTGACCAGCTTTGCCACAGTGATGAACTAATAGCCGCTGATCGCAGGCACTGTCCTGCCCTGGGTCCCAAGGCCTGATATGAAAGAACTTCAAGGATTTCATTCATTCATTTCTTCAAATATTTGTTGGACACCAGCTATATGCCTGGCACTGTGCTAGATGCTGGATGGACAACAGCAGACATGATGGATGAAGCATACTGTCTACTGGAGCAAGGCAACATTATACATCCCACAAGTTAACAGGTACACATTGTGGTAAGCGCTAAGAAAGAAAACATAGTGTGCCAAGTGAACCTGAAGCAGGTCCTTATTTAGCCTGGGGGCTAAGGAAAGGCCTCCAACTTGAAGCCAGAGATGGTACTCCCGCGAGGGGCGTCCGGGTTGAGAAACACGTCCTAAGAAGTCCCTGAGGCAGCAGCAATCTTGGCTTTTCTAGGAAACTGAAAGGCAGCTAGTGTGCCCAGAGCTAGGTAAGCAAGAATGTGAGAGGCACAAAGGAAGCCTAGAGGGTAGAGCAGAAGCAACGTTAGGGATTTAGGATTTCAGCCTAAATGTTGTGGGAAACCACTGAGGAGTTTTAAGCCAAGATGTGACATAATCTGACTTATGTTTCTAGAAGTATTTTTCATTCACAAAAGGGAAGTCTGCCAGCACTTAGTTTTGTATAACAACTTGGGAACTAGATCGAGAAAGCACGCAGCTACGGAGACTATCAAATCAGGGGCAGCTGCCTGAGTGAATGAGGCTAAATTTCTTTTAAAGTGACGTTTTATAAATTTATGCCATTTATGCCTAAAATTAGGGTCATAGGTCTGATCGCCTCAGTTGTAGACAGCTCTGCTGAAGAAATCACTTCGTCCTTTGGAAAACGAATTTGATTTTAAAGCCCTCAAAACAAGACCCAAGTAGCTTAAACCATCTGTATAAACTTCCACCACTGTCTGTCTGCAAAGCAGACATGAGCCTTTTCAGCGGGCTGCTATTCCTCAAGTTACACTGGGGGTCAGAGGCGATGAGAGGAGGAGAGGAATCATGGGCGTCTAGGCAAAAATGGATTGTGTTTATTTTCCTTTTCTTCCCCCTCTTTGACTGAATGGCAGGAATGAGAACAAGTGAACTCTACCTTCTCATAGCGTCATCTCTGATGAGGGGAGAGAGGGGAGAGGAGTGAGGTAAACAGGTATTCTAGGAGGCACGAGACAGCAGAAGGACTGCTAATTTCTCTCTTGGCTTTCTTAGTAAATAATGAAAAAGCCCAAGCACTTAACAAGCAGCGGACGTTTTGTTGACCCAGCTTATGTGTCTGAAAGAGGCTCTCTTTGCTATTCCCAAAGGAAAACTGGTTAAATTAGGGAGTTTTAGAACACTTGGGATTAATGTGCAGATTAACTTTACTGCTTATGAATAACCCATGACTGATCTTTTTTAAAAAAATTTTATTAAAATATAGTTGATTTACAATGTTGTGTTAATTTCAAGTGTACAGTAAAGTGATTCAGTTATACATATATATAAATATATATTCTTTTTTACATTCTCTTCTATTATAGGTTATTATAAGATATTGAGAAGAGTTCCCTGTGCTATACAGTAGGACCTTGTTGTTTATCTATTTTATATATAGTAGTGTGTATCTGTTAATCCCAGACTCCTAATTTATCCCTCTCCCACCCCTTTGGTAACCATGTTTGTTTTCTATGTCTGTGATCTGTTTTGGAAATAAGTTCATTTATATCTTTTTTTTAGATTCCACATATAAGTGATATCATATGATATTTGTCTTTCTCTGAACCCATGACTGATCTTAACCCTTAACGAGTTCACGCCTTGTCCACTGTTTGGAGTAGCACAATTTCCTAACCAGTACCTTTATATTGTGAAAGAATTTATTTCTAGAAGATGAGAAACTTTCTTAATTCAGTAGCTTTAAGATAAAGCAAGTTAATGAGATCATTCAATAATATTCTGACATTTTTATTATACTTCAAAATACTTTTTAGACTAGTGTTTTGTCTCCTGCCTTTTAGCAACTAAAATCACCTCTTTTGAGGTGCGAGAATGAGAAAGATTATAAAACCATTCCAGATTGCTGTTTAACTGGCCCTGGGAAAGCTGGTTAGAGAATTTACCTGAGGAAGCTCTTAAGTACTAAATCCCATTATAACTAGTTGCATTTCAACACTACTCTTGTATTGAGGGGGAAGAAAAGATTTAAAGACCACTAAAGAGTTTTAATAGTTCCTTAGAGATTATGTTGAGTTTAATCCTAAATTATTATGCCTCTGACCTGTGTTCAATGGTAAAGTAGGAATATATGTCAGTTGGTGAACAGGTAGTTTTCAGAAGAGATATATACTCATAAATTATTATGTTTCCCTTATTTTCATTATTTTTGTTTTCTATGAAATAAATTTTTGAAAATAGTAGCTCTAACTTTCATAATAAACTAAAATTTCATAATAAACTCATAATCTATGTGTTTAAGTTTTGAAATACTTTTTCCCACAGTCAATGTAAAAAGAAAAGTTGAAAATCACCGCCTTTCATTACATTTATATTAGGAAAGACCTTAAATTGAAAGCAGATAGTTTTTGTGGACCTACCAAGTGCTAATATATAATGTGATTGATATTTTGTTTTGTGGTTGATGTTGCTGATTTGGAAGCTTCATCATGTAAAATAAACTTGATTTTAAAGGACAACCATATGGTAGCCTGAAAGAGGGGGGCAGAGTGGGGGTTACAAGGAGATGATAGTTTGTGAATAAACCCATTTTATAGATTAGGAAATAGAGGCTCTTACATATGAAGTTGCCCAAGAGAATACATCTAGTCAGAGGCACGGTCGATCCCAGAACCCAGGCCTATGAATCCTGGTTCAAGGCTCCATCCATTCCGGAACCATCAAAGATAGCCTAGATTGTAATTTTGGATATATTAACATTAGTGTGACTTTTATACTCTTTTATTAATGAAGACTTATGTATTTATATTTATAACTGGTATTAAAAATATCATTGAAATGTCAGTAGGACAGTGGAGCATATTTTTAACATTATTTTTGTTCTCTAATCCTATTCGTAGTTTGAACTGATTGCAAAACACAGTTGTCCACTAGAGGTCACCTTTCTTCAAGATGAGGGTCGGTTCCCTTCCCTAATACTCTTGAGTCTGGTTTTAAATCAACAACCACCTGAGAGAGATAAACAGCCTTTTTTGTCGTCAGGAAGTTCATGTGTTGCTTTAACTAAATGCACTTATATTGGTAGGTAAGGCTATCAGTGGGGATGAAGGGGAGGTGTGCTCCCTTCTTCCCCTATACGCGCACACACACACACACACACACACACACACTTTGTGTGAGGTCTGGCTTGGCCCCTCTTGACAGACCAACTTATGTTTCTTTGGAAACTCTTGTGTTAGCCCTGGCAGGTTTATACTACCTTTCACTTTTTCTGCCACTGCTCTCTCTGACTACAAAGCCAGAGACTAAATGAAGACTAAAAGAAATGGTCCTTAAACATTGGCACAATTTGGGATGAAACCATGTAGACTTCACCCAAATTTATCTATGAGTCAGTTACTATTTTTCTGCAGTGTGTGAATTTCAGTCAGGGTTGGCCAGAGAGTACTATGGGGAGAGGGCTAGGACTGTGTCCAATAAACAAGCACTTTGGCAGATTCTATTGAAATAGAAACCATCTCAATATTCTAGAGGGAGAGGGAGGCTACGGCTACAGCACTGCCTGATGCATCAGATTTCAAACTATCTGTAGAAACCCAGAGCTGCTGGAGGTATTTTTAGAGGTTCATTTGCACCTATTATATGAACTGCTAAACACCTCAGCCCCTAAAAAATCAAATTGGAAATTAAAGAGTTCTGAGATGTGAAAGCAATTCAGAATAGAGATGCAAATGAGATTGTGAGGCTCTGGGCATTTGGAGAAGAGTTGTCCTGTAAAGCCGTGGTGAGAAGCATATAACAACATTTCAGCCCAAATTGTAGGGATTCATTCCCTCATATCTGTGCAGAGAACTTCTCTCCGCCCCCTTTTCTGACATCAGCATATTAATTTATCCTGCCAGGTTAAGTAGTCTTTTACAGTTCTCAAAACTGAACTTGTAAATGTGTTATTGACTGTGGAGGTGGTGGCTCTGTACTGGTCTTGCTGAAAGTTCGTGCCCGTGCATGTCCAGGTGGGAAAAATGATCTGGGCTGTCCAAGAGGCCCAGCTGGGTTCAGTGCCAGGTTAGGGGCGGCACATCTGTTTGGCACATTCCACATCAAGCCTAACAGGTGGATTGTGCAAATCACAAGTGAATGCCCAATGTATCAAACGAGGAGGTCTGGTTCCTGGTTGATGACGTATTGTCAGTTTGGGTCGTCTGTCTTTTCTTATCTTGTTTTTAATAAGAAATGTGAGCAGTTGCTGTATGTTATTAGCAAACCAATTTTGAAATAAATTTCTTGTGACTTTGCTTTCAAGCTCCCAGACATGTTTAATGAAGACTATCCGGAGATTGCAGCATAAGCTATTATAAAGGACTGTTACCATTTCCAAACACTTATCTGTGCGAAACAGGATTCTCTTGGTGTGGCACAAACAAAATAAAGACATAAATGTAAAACTACAGTGGGAATAAGACTGTAACTGACTTCTGTAAATTCTGTTTTCAATTGTTTGTATATAACAAAACAGCCTCATGTTCCCTGTGAGGGATTTAATAAGTAAATAATATCAATTGGAATGAAAAATAATTTTATTTTGATTAAAACCAATTTTGATTGTTTCATACATTAGTTTTCATTTGAAAAGCAGAGTCTAATACTTAAAAAGTGCCAGCCATTGACTCACAGTTGACTCAGGCAACTGTTTTTTAATATCTGAAAGGATAAACACAGGTGCAACCGTCCGTAGATTGGTCAAAACTTCTGAGTAAATTAGTTGACACATACACTTGTAAGATTCTCAGGTGATTTTGTTATAAGGATAAAAAATTACAACCTATTTTTACCCTTCTCTCTCTTCCCATTTCTGGGGCTCAGATTATGTGGGAAGAAGCTGTGGGACTATACAAATACCAAGCATCCTTTTCTGTGGGAAATGACCTTGGTGCAATAGTAGCCTCCAAGTCCACTACCAGGCACTCCTCCAAGAAGTCTCAGACCAAATTAAGATACTCAAATCACAGTTGATTAAATCAATTTAAAATGTGTATCAAGATGCAAGGGAAGGAGATGGGATGAGCTGCCATACTTAGTGTGATATTGTGATGTGGTCTTCGTCCCTGCTTCTGGCACAGAGCTCCTAAAACCCTTGGAATTTCCTAAGTGATAGGAGCGATAAAGGTGCCTCTTGCTATGTTAGTCAGGTGACTTTTGAACATACCTCAGGATGGGGACCAGTTGCCTGAAGGGCCAACCAAGGGATTAGAGAGTTGGAATTTTCAGTCCCACCCCCCTGACCTCAGAGAGGGGCCAGAGGTTGAATCAGTCGCCAGTGGCCTGTGATTTAATCAGTCACACCTATGAAATGAAGCCTTCATAAAAATCCAAAAAGGACAGGGTTCCGAGAGCTTCCAGGTTGGTGAGCACTTGGGGGTTTAGGGAGAGTGGAATGCTCGGGGAGAGGGCATGAAAGCTCTTTGCCTTTCCCCCATACTTTGCACTGTGCATCTCTCCCATCTGGCTGTTCCTGAGTTATGTCCTTTTATAATAAACCAGTAATCTAATAAGCAAAATGTTTCTTTGAGTTCTGTGAGCCGCTCTAGCAAATTAATTGAACCCAAGGAGGGGTTCGTTGGAACCTCCCATCTATAGCCTGTTGGTCAGGAGCACAGGTAACAACCCGGACTTGCAGTTGGCATGTGAAGTGGGGAGGGGGGACAATCACATGGACTGAGCCCTCAACCTGTGGAATCTGATGCCATCTCCAGGTAGAGAGTGTCAGAACTGAGCTGAATTGTAGGACACCCAGTTGGTATCCAAGAACCTGTGTTTTCATGTAGGGAAAACCCCACCTCCACATGAATTGGAATTGGTGCCAGAATCCTACTTGGGATATGGTCCAGGAATGTGAAGGACCGCACTACCTGAGTCTTGGGTTATGCAGTATTTACATGTCCAGCCTTTCTGCCACAGCCACCTTCCCTGTTGATGATATGGTTATAAGTCAGCCTTGAGGTTGTAGAAGGGAAGCCCAATTAGACAGAAGGTGTCTGCCAATGACACACAACCTGCTTTATCAGAGACACAGGGGCAAGTCCCTCAGGCTCCCTCTGTAGCTTACCCCCTCACCTGATGAGCAGCTATGGAATTGTATTTCTTGGGCAGAGGACACATAGGGCCAGAATGGGTGTCACCAATGGGCAGTCAGTGTACCATCTAATGAATATTGAGTGCCTAGGGGTTATTTAGTGTGTCATGAATATTAGGCGCTTCTTTAGTCTTTCCATCCCTTTCTATGCTCAGCTTGATCTAGGTCTAACACATCCAGTTAACTAACTTCCTTTTTTTTTTTTTAATTTTTATTTTATTTATTTTTGGCTGCGTTGGGTCTTCGTTGCTGCATGCGGGCTTTCTCTAGTTGCGGCGAGCGGGGGCTGCTGTTCGTTGCAGCGTGCAGGCTTCTCATTTCAGTGGCTTCTCTTGTCGCAGAGCACGGGCTCTAGGCGCGCGGGCTTCAGTAGTTGTGGCCCACGGGGCTTAGCTGCTCCGCAGCACATGGAATCTTCCCAGACCAGGGATGGAACCTGTGTCCCCTGCATTGTCAGGCAGATTCTTATCCACTGTGCCACCAGGGAAGCCCCTAACTTACTTTTTAATACTTCACATCTCATGAACTCTGCCTCATCGTTTAAATCTTGCACATTTCACTTGTGTCTGACAAGCCACTACATATTCATTATCTATGCTTAACACAGCTTGTAAGTTTCATCTAGCCCATTTGTTTTTCTTCTATAGCATTAATCAGCATTACTCGAATATTCTCAAGTAATACAGCAACACCTTCTACAAAATATCTTAGAAGAGCTTCCCCCACACTGATCCGCCTCTCTGATTCCATTCTAGCCAGCCTCCCAGTCCTTGAGGTCTTCGCCATCCTTCCTCCTTCAAGGACCCAATCAAGATACTCACCCATGTGTGCTCCTGCATCTTTCCCCATCTCCACTACAATCTCCTCTTTCCTCAACGTTCCTTTGTAATTTCACTGCCCATATCTTCAGTTCCAAGGCTGAATGAAGCCCTGTTGCGTGATCCTGATCTAACTTGTCCAGGACCTGGCCCTTCCAGTTATTTCCCACCCACCATAGTCAGTTTCTCCCTTTTTGCTGGCTCCTTCCCTGATGCCCACACAGACGTTTGGATCTCCTTATCTTAAAGACCAACCACCTCTCTGATTCCATTATACACTCAAGCTACCACCCCAATGCTCTAATTCATCCACAACCTTCTTTACAGACTGCTCTCTACACCGTCCCTCAACTTCTTAACCACTTGTAACTCGGCTTCCACCCCTAACACACTAGTATTCTCTCAAGGGAAACTGATGACTTCCTAATTGTCAAAACTTATGGCTTTTGGTTGTGTTTCCCTTTCCACCTGTTAGTCTTTTCTGCTTCCCTGCGGTATTTGAAGCCTTGACCCCTCACTCTGTTGGTTTTCCTTCTCCTCTCACCTTGTCGGCCACACCCCGTTTGCTTCCTCTTGCCCTCTGACTGCTGGTTTTCACCCAAGGGGATTGTCGTTTTCTATTGCAGCTATAAAAGATCACCCCAAACTTAGTGACTTAAGTCAATATACATTTATTATCCTACAATTCTGGAGGTCAGAAGTCCCTAATGAATCTCACGAACTAAAATCAAGGTGTCAGCAGGGCTGCAATCCTTCTGGAGGCTCTAAGGGAAAATCTACTTCCTTGCCTTTTCCCTTTTCTAGAGGCCTCCCACATTCCTGGGCTCGTGATCCTTCCTGTGTCTTCAAAGCCAACAACGCTGGGCAGAGTCTTGCTCACGCTGCCATCTCTCTGGTTCTTCCTCTGCCGCCTCCTCTTTTTACCTTATAAGGACCCTCGTGATAACATTGGGCCCGCCTGGATAACCCAGGATAATCTCCTCATCTCAAGGTCAGCTGATTAGCAAGCCTAATTCCCCTCCCCCACCCCCAGCCCCCATGGGGATCGATGTGCCCCACCACAGTGGTGTCTTTTTTTCTGATCAGTCCTTTCTCTACAATCTCTCCCTTCATCTCATCCATTTCTGCAACTATCCTCTCCCCGCAAAAGACCCCCACGTTCTATCTGTTGACCTGCCTTCTCTTTTGAGCCCCAGTTGCCTCCTGCACCTTCAACTCAAAACTTTATGGTGAAAAATAAAATACCTCGTTACTGCAACCCAATCCCTCAGAATCAGTTCCTCCTTCTAACTGCCTGTTTCTTTTCACAGCACCAAGTTTACTCTGGCAGTGGTCTCGAAACCTCATGACCCCGTGTCCTGTTCACTCTTCCAGGTCGGATCACTGGCTAGGTGCTGTCAGTTTATTTTTCACAGTCTCATGGAATACATTCCTCTGTCTTTAACTTTCCATTCCCACTATCATCTCCATCCTTCAGGCCTCTCTTTATTCCTCGGACTGTTGATATTGCCTTTAATTAGGAGAAGGGGAAAAAAATCCATTTCTGTTCCTTTCCAGGGCACCTAAGAGCTGTTTTACATGTTATTCTCATTTTATCCTATCATCAACCCAATAAACCAGGAATTAACATCCTTAGTTTATAGATGAGGAAACTGAGGCTAAGAGCAATGAAGTAACTTTCTGAAAGTCATAATCATGTATTCATTCATTTAAAAATATTGAGAGCCTATTATATGCCAGGTATTATTTCAAATGTTGGGGATAATAGCACTGAATTAACCAACCACGATCCAAGTTCTAAGGAAATTTACATTAATCTAGAAATAGAAAAGACAGACATTCAAGAAGTAAACAACCAAATGAACAAGATTATTGCCGTCTCCTGGCTAACCTAGCTAAGAGTTCTCTTGCTCTCCTGAATTCCTAGTGAGCAAACAACAAAATCTCTTTGGTAGCACTTTACTCATTCATCACTCTATGCAGTCATTTGTATACTGCCTTATTTCCCTTACCAAACTCCTTGGGGGCAGAAACACTTCCTCACGTGGCACATAGTAGGAATTTCTTTCAACCACAAGGTTGTAAGAGTCAAAGGAGATGTTGGGGAAAGTACTTTGTAAACTGTAAAGCCATTTTCTAAGGTTTGTCGTCATTGGTGACGCTGACTGTGATCTTCTTTGGGCAGGTTATTCAAGGACCCGATTCCCCTTGATGTGAACAGGATTAATTTTCCTCATAATTCCTTTTCCTCCCTTGCCTGGTAAAGAAGCACAACATAACACTATATAAAATGTCTACCTGCTTTCCACAAATTCCTAAGGAAAAGCTTAAAAGTTATTGCTTAAAAAAATGACTTTCTTGCTCATCTTCCCCACCCCCAATAACTTCATTTTTCCCCAATATTTCATTACAAACTGTTTCAAACTGAAAAGTTTTTAGGTGAATCTCCATTTATGCACCATACAGATTCTGCAATTACTGTTTTACTAAGCTCCCTTTGTCAACAGCTTTCCATCTATCCATCCATCAATCCATCTCATTTATTTGATGCATTTAAAGTGAATTGCAGACATCCCTAAGCCGTCCCCTAAATACTTCAGCTGCATATCATTAACCAGATCTTTTTTTATTCTTTTGAGGTAAATTTGACATACAATGAAATGCACAAATCTTAAACGTATTATTCAATGAGTTTTGACAAATGTATACTCCTCTGTAAACCAGGCCCTTTCAAGTCATGCAGCTTGTGCCAGAAAGTTCCCTATGCCCTTCCCAAGTCAGTCCCTGACCCCAGTAATTAATTCATTTTTGAAACTGTATTCTCAGATTACCTGCAGATGTGACTTTTTAACCACTATATTTACTACCCCCCGCAAAAAAAAACCTTCATTCTGTTGCTATTTCAAAAATTTATTTTAATCTTTTTTTTCAGCGTTTTTGAGGTATAATTGACAAAATTTGTATATATTTAAGGTGTACAATGTGATGGTTTCACATTAACATACATTGTGAAGTGATCACCACAATCAAGCTAATCAGCATTCATTACTTCACATAGTTACCTTTTTTTTTCTTTTGACCCCTCGCCCCCTCTCCCTGGCAACCACCTGTTTGTTCTCTGTATCTATGAGTCTGTTTCTGTTCAGTTATGTTTGTTCATTTGTTTTGTTTTTTAAATTCCACATATAAGTGGAACTTATGCCGTATTCCACAGTGGAATACTGCAGTGGAAATCATGCAGTATTTGTCTTTCTCTGTCTGACTTATTTCACTTAACATAATACCCTCTAGGTCTATCCATGTTGTCGCAAATGGCGAGAGTGCCGTCCTTTTTTATGGCTGAGTAATATATATATGCCACATTTTCTTTATCCATTCATCTGTTGGTGGACACTTAGGTTGCTTCTATATCTTGGCTATTATAAATAATACTGCAATGAACATAGGGGTGCATATATCTTTTCAAATTAGTGTTTTTGTTTTCTTGGGGAAAATACCCAGAAGTAGAATTGCTGGATCATATGGTAGTTCTATTTTTAATTTTTTTGAGGAATCTCCATACTGTTTTCCATAGTGCCTATACCAATTTACATTCCCACCAACAGTGCACAAGGATTCCCTTTTCTCTACAGTCTCTCCAACACTTGTTATTTGTCTTTTTGATGACAGCCATTCTGATGGATGTGAACTGATATCTCATTATGGTTTTGATTTCCATTTCCCTGATGATTAGTGATGTTGAGCATCTTTTCATGTGTCTGTTGGCCATCTTCATTCTGTTGCTATTAATTGCTACAAATGAAAAAATATTTTTCTGGATTTAAAGACGTAATAGTTTGCTTGGTGGCAGAAATAGGATCATTAGCTTAATGAGGAAATGCTCTAATATTTCTTCTTTTAAAACATACCTTGGATTCGGATTTAGGTAAAACCACACTGCAACTTCCCTCTTACCTTATGATGGATTTTGATTTCAAGGCCAGCTACATTGGCTCAGTCAAAGGGGGTTTATTTCTCCAAGTCTAGTGGCCCTCAATTTAGCATTTTTTATATGAACACATTCACAAAGAAAATCTGGAGGATTTTTTTTTTTTCCTCTTACTTTGAGGCCTTTTTGCTGCTGTTGGAGGATTTATGTTCTTGGGCATGTCACAACTCTCTTAGGCCTCAGTTTCCATATCTGGAAAATAAGTTTATCTCTTGAGGTCCCATCTAAATCTGAAATCCAATACTTTTTATGGGAAGAGAAGTTGTGAAGACCTGAGAAGAAAAAATAATCTCTATGCTACATAGATCACACTACTTAAACAGTTCATCAATATTTTTTAGTCCAAAAATAACAAATGTCAGTGTAGCTTGGTAAGTTATTCTAGCTTAAATATTCTTGGAACAGCTGGTTTCTGTTTAAAGTTTTTTGTACTAGCAAATCATAATTTAAATTATAACACAAAGTCCTTTCCAATGAATGACTATAAAGGGAAGCTTGCTTGACATATTCCTTTTTTTTTTTTTTCTTTTTATCTTGTTTATACCTCTTGAGAGGTTTTTTGACAGGATTTAGGATACAATTGTCAGAAGTCTGTTCTCCCCAGAGCCACCTCTGAGTCACTTCCACTATTTATGGAACAGCAACTGTGAAGAGTGGGATCATGTTTAGGCTTTTTTTTTTTTTTAAACAACACATGATAAATGTCTTTAGGAGTTTATGTAATATATCCCAGAGCCTTCAGTTTTCAGAAGAGAACAGAGTCCAGGAAGCAACTTCTTAGACCTTGTATAGCTTGAAAGCATGTTCCCAAGCCTTAAGGTCATAGATTGTCAAAGTAGTAACTTGGATAAAGTTTTAACAGCCTTTCAAGTAAAGCTGTTCTGTCTTGGAAAGTTGGGATTGTGTTTTATGTTCGGCATAAAATTTCCATTTGATCTTATTTGCTACCTTGCAAAGGGAACTTTTACTTCGCCTTACTTTTCCTTGCACATACTTCGGATTCCAGAGCCTTCATCTGGGCAGTTGTATAGCAAGGCACTCCACAAAGAAGTCTGTCTCTGTCTCTGTCCTGTATGGATTACTCAATAAGGAGGGATGAAATTTTGGATGGGGATATGTTGCATGTTATTTCCTTTCACTGAAGAGTTTCTGTCCTCTTTTCTTCATCATCTTTTTAAGAAGAAAGACTCATAATCTAGCTCAGGTGTCTGCTTTGTTCATCAAGCTCTCATTGTGCCACCCGCCAACAAACAGGCCTCAAAAGTCTTGCACATGTTAGGTGGCCTAGCTCTCTCCTAGATTCCAGGGAGAAGGCCCGTGAGCTTTGCAGGGTGCATGTCCAGAGTGCTTTTTCCTTTGAACCCATTGGACCAGTGCTGAAATGCCAGCCTGTGAGATCATCAGCTGGACCTTTCCTGCCACCTTTCCACTGTCCTAACCAGGAAGCTGAAGCCAGGCTTGTGAGTGTGTCTCTGGGTTGAACTCAGAGGGCCAACTTTTCTCCTGTCAGAATCTCAAATCACGTAAATTAAGAATATTTAGAAAAATAGGTTTGTTTCTTTCCAAGAAGCAGAGATGTTATAAAATTAAAAATATATCACCAGATATTCCTAACACAAACTCTCAGCATTCCTTAAGATCGAGCTGGATATGAAAACTTGTCAAACATGTTGATTCCATTCGTCGGGCAAAAAGTACTTGTTTTTCTCGATTAATAGCATAATGAAGACTTTGCAATTATTAGTAAGATTATTTAAGAAGATAGATATAGCTATATCAAAATAGCTTAAGAATAATATCTCTATTGAATTTTTTTTATTTGATGGTTTAAATTCAGTCAAGATTTTATTGAATACCATTGATTTGCTCAGAGCCATTTTATTAAGAAATAGCAAGATGAGTTGCCCTATGGCAACTAAGAAATATAGATAAGAAAATTTTATTGTGTTTAGTTTTTAAATTATCTATCATTAAGTTAGCTTCACGAATTTATAAGCCTAGTCGTTCCTCTTTATATATCCTAAAATCCTAGAACCACCCTGAAGTATTTTAGAAATTCGCTCCTCTTTTTACCAGAGACATGTATGGTCCAACTTGTATGTCCTTTGATTACTATCTGAAAGCCCAGAATCCTTTCCATTACTGTCTCTTAGGTGGAATGGTCTGTCTCTAGAATCATATTGTGATATATTGGGGGTGTCTATATATTCAAGTCACAGCATTGGGCCATATATATATATGGCCTTACTGGCAAAAAAAAACTTGCAGTTTAGTTTCATTTTCATGAAATGAATGAATTATACTGACTTTAATACTTTTAATAAGCTCCCTCCCTAAAAAATTATAGGAAAATTATTTTATCTTATTTCTGTTTGACTTAAAAAACATGCTGATAAGAGCCAAAAATAAGTGGGAAATCAAAAGAATTACAAAATAATATTTTTTTAAAAGAATGAAGGCCCTCCTTTTAGTTATAAAGTTGACAAACACTTCAGACACTCAACACAGGGAACATCCCTTCAGTGTCAGTATTCAGAATGGATTGTTTTCCCTTTCGCCTGTTAAAAGTTATGAAATGATCCTTAAGGCCTCTCGTTTCATAAGCACCATGCAAGCAGCATCTGTGGGCAGGAAGGATGGTGCCGGAGGTTAGAAATGTTCAACTGCAACATTGATTTGTGTCTGTCTCTCTCCTTCTCCCTCGCCGGCCTTTTTCCCTTTAATGAGGACTAGAGCGTTTCCACATCAGTTAACTGCCTTCATAAAGCACCAGAAGGTCACACCAGCCCCAGACTGATCCTTTCCTTTGTGCCTATAATATAATTGGCTGATTGTGCCAGTGATGAGCGCGCCCCCTCCCCCAGCCCGGTCCTAGCTCCATGTTTGTAAGCCTCGCTGCTGCTTTGCGAGGAGAGCAGCTCGGCTCGCTGCGCGCTTCCCGGCACGGGCAGTGCCACTGCGCAGGTTGATCAGCGAAACAGCATCCATTTTAATCTGCGGGGAGCCCCTGCCTTCCCAGGGCTTGCTCTCCGCCAGTGGGTGCTCCGTGCTTTCCCTCCGCAGCTTCGCTGAGCAGTCCTGTTTGGGGTCTGCGCCCTAGGATGCACTGAGATGGTACATCAGGAGAACTGTTCGTATCAGGTAAGATTTAAAGCCTGATTGTGAGGCCGGCATCCTTTGGGAGAGGAGGCCTTCCTCTTCCAAAGCAGCAGGTTGCCTCTTTCCGGATTTTCAAGGGATTTTGCTATCCTCCCCTCCTGGCCTTCATCGCATACAGTATCTGAATTGTAATTAGATTTTCTGGGGAGTAATGGGGCAGAAAACACTGCTTCTTTGGCCTTTAAAGCATATGTGAATTCCACTGAGGTGATCTGTGCTTTTGCACGTTCTGTATGTCTGTGCAAATGAGACGAACTGCTTTGAACTGTAATTGAATTTCAGGGGCTTTGGAGAAGGAAAATCTATCTGGAATCTCACGTAGATAACAATGAAAAATACGATTTTTGCTCATTGCATAGGGTTGCGACTTGCTTCACATACAGTTTTTAGGATTGTCTTGAAGGAGATTATATAAATAGGAAGTAATAATTGATGATCTAAGAATTTTCAAAAATTAGCTGGCATGCACTTGACGTTTAAAGTTGCACTTGTATGTCTCTCCAAACTTATTTTTACTAGTGTGTTGTTTTAAATGACTAGTAAATAAGAATTAAGTTACCAACATGCATAAAAAACTCCAAATAGAAGATTTTGAGTAATACATACTCATCTGTGTGCTAATTTGCTCTCTGGAGTTTTGAAGTAAACACAGACGATTTCAGAAGACCAGTTCTAGAGTGTGACTGGACTGTGGAGGCAACATTGAAAGTATCCTCGTTGTCAACAGACAACGAGAATGTTCTCAGAGAAATTGCTCTTTGCAGCAGCAAGCAATGGCTAGTCCAAGTCCTGGATAGTTAATATCAGGGTATCACTCAACTGACCGAGTTTAGATGCTCTAAGGGACCATTTCTCTAATCTAACAATGCCTCTTCCTTGTGTGAGGTAGGTTACCTGAGACCAGCAGGTGTTTCTCGTAAGGTCGGGTTTCACAGTGGTGAATATATGCAGGCAGAATAGTACATCTCACAAGACTCAAGGCAGTCGTTTCTCAGCTAAGTATTGTGTGCCTAGAAAGTGTATTTATCCACTTTTTCTCTGCTTAATAATTGGGATTTTGTAACTGTAGACTTATAGTATTTTTATTTTATAGTACATTTAGGGCCATAGATCCTAAATACCAAGATTGTGCTTCGTAGGAGCTCTTTCCAAGAGAAAAGGGTCATGATCTGAGGAAACAACCAAAACTTACACAGAATACAGTTTGGGAGCGTAGTGTCAACATCCATGGAGAGCCTAACCTGCTTATGGCATGGCTCCAGGTGATTAAATTACTATAATAATTAAAATCATTTTTCTGCTCAGTTTTCAGAGATGCTATGTAATTTAATTTTTGAAAGGCAAGATACTATAAGATTATTCCCTATATCTTTTCATTAGGTTGAACATGGAATCACTGGTTTTACAAGTCAAAAATTAGTCAAATATCAGCAATTTCATCTGGAGAGGAGAGATTTTTTAGCCTACTGCTTCCAGAGGAAGACAAATTGATTTTATTTTATATGAACTACAACATATAACAGTCGTTATGTGTTTGATAGTTTTGAAGTATTTATTGCTTATTTTCACAATAAAATTACGTGCATTAGGCAGATAATAATAGGCAATAGATTCTGCATCTCCATGGAGTTTTATAGGACTATCTTCATGTGTATGTTCTTTTGAAATGCTCTCCCTTTATTCATAACTCAGCATAAACAAAAACATTAACCTTGAAGCCACGTCTCAATCCTACTTAGAAACCTTAGTTTTAGAACCCACTGGGCACCATGTGCATTTGGATTCAGAAAGGGCGGTTTCTCTAAGTGCTTGGCTTGATGTTGTCATGGTCACTGGTGATATCTACAGTTCGATGTTTTTCAGAAACTTCCCCTTTTCTGATGAAAACTTATTTATTTATTTACTTATTCTTAACGATGATAATGTAGTGGTTAAAGCAAATTCCTCAAGGTTAGCATCTTAGTGAGTAGAAGGAATTTATTTGTAGGACTGATTTCTTTCCTCCATAAATGTGTACCAAGGTTTCTTAATGGAGAGCCCGTGAATGGGGCTTCGGAGGCCATTCCCCTCAAACTTGGACATTTTGGTGCACATGTCTAGACATATGTTGTTATTACTCTTGTTCCATCATCATCGTCATCATCAGGGCAGTACCGGCCTCCTGACTGGTACTGCTCCTGCCCTTGCCCCCATTCCGTAGTCTGTTTTCAACAAGTATCCAAAATGATCTTTCAAGACGTAAGTCAGAGCCTGTCACCCGTCTCAAAATTCTCCTCCTCGACATAAAAGCCCATGTCCTCCCAGGGCCCCCAGGGCCTTACATCACCTCACCCCTGATTCCTCTCCCACATCCCCCTCCCTCCATCCCTTCCTCCCCTCCCCCTATGCTGGCCTGGCCCTGAACTTGCTGCCCCTCCTGCCTGACATGTGCTTCCTCCAGGTACCCTGTGTAGGGTTGCAGATTTAGCAAACAATCTGCAGTGTTTGGGGCATATTTATATTAAAAAATTGTTCACTGTTTACGTGAAATTCAGATTCACGCAGGCATCCTGTATTTGTCCTGTTGGTAACCCCCATGGCTTTCTGTCTCACTTTCTTCAGATCTTTGCTCAAATGTCACCTTCTTGTGAAGGCCTTCTCTGGACTTACTATGTCAACTTCCAACTCCCCAGTTCTATCCCAATATTTCTATTACACTTTATTTTTATATTTGGCATTCATCACCAGCCATCAGACTTTTACTCATTTGTCTATTTTCTGTCTCCCTCTCTCCATGGAAGCTCCATGAGGGCAGGGATTTTTAGGTTTGTGTCCATTTGCTCTCCCAGTGCTAAGAACAAGCTCTCAAATAAAATGGGTGGATGTGCCTACTGTATATAAAATTGACTAAGAAGAAAGACACTGTTAACATTCTATAGCATTGTGGTTTTTGATGGCCATTGGGGTGACTTTCAATCCTATTCTAACCTCCTACCATTAATCTGCCCTGGTTTCAGTGTTTGTGGGTCAGATTATTCCCTGAATTCTTGTTAGTTTTCTCATCTGTGAAATGGGATTTTTCCTAGTTAACATCCTGGCATGAGAGTTGGCAGGTCCCTGCCAGAGGCCACCTTTCTGCATAAGTCAGTTACCATGAATTAAGAGCCACCTTCTCCCAATGCACATAAAGGGCTCAGTGAAGATTATAAGCAGCCCAGGAAAACCATGCATCACTTCACTTCCCAATTATTTATTACTAATATGTAGAAGTATAGCTGATTCTCATGTATTGCTTTTCCAAATAAGTGACTGTTTTGAAAAAAAAGAGTTTCACTGCTTCCAAGAGCTTGAAAACCACTGCTTGAGGTGGATGGATGCACTGTGCTTTGAACAACTTAATCCAAGGAGGGATGATCAGAGAGAAATTCTCAGGCAGAATTTTTCATGGTTGTTTTGTTTTTAACGGTTCTCACATTGTCATCATCTTCATGTACTTTCTTCCCTCCCAGGGTTTACATTAGCACAGAGGTTACTGCGGCACGTGTTGTCATTTTCAGTTGTAGCCGTGTTAAAAGATAGCGCTATCAACCTCCATTTTCCACTCTTGGGAGGAAGCCAGTCTCTTCAGGAAAGAGCCTTGCCCACAGCTTCAGGCCTGGCAGCCTTCAAGAGGCCAGATTCTTCTAAACGATCTCTGATAGAAAGCTTTGAAATATCATTAACTTGAAAGTACACACTGAGGTCAAAGGGTCCATTTTGCTTAAAAACTCCCAAATATTTTCTCCTCTGTCCCTGCAGTTAATTTTGGAGATTGATGTGAATGTAAAGCCAATGACACGCTTTTATCCCTTTCTTTCCATTGCTTAAATTCCCTTATCACCACCCCAGATACAAACCACACCCTCATGTTCTTAGCTACCATAGGAATGGAGGAGAAAGAAAGTAAAATGGTCTGTGAATGACTCTCGTCCTTTTCCTCCCTTGGGAGCATAAAGAAACTCTTCTTCAAATACACACCTGGTCTTGAAAAAGCAGAGTAGAAATCTTTGATGCTTCCCCATTTTCTTTAGGATAAATTTCCAACCCCTTTGTATGGCAGTCAAGACCTAACCATGATCAGAACCCTGGGCAGAAACACTCCTCCCTCCAAGCGCTGTACTCCTGCCCCCAAATTGCCATCAGTTCTTTTTCTTTGCTGTGATGCCTCAGCCTACAAAGTCTGCCACCCACACACCTGCTTCTACCTGTTGCAAGCTGATGTACTCTGAGGCTCAAATGTCACCTCCTTCAGGAAGCTTTCTCCTTCTCAGTGCATTTTGCTTTTACTTCTGTTAGAACCCATTTACAGCTAGTGACATATAAGTCTTTCTCCCCCATTAGACAACAGGCTTCTTGAGAACAAAGACCTGATTTTCATTTCCTGCCCTGCAAACAGAGTATGTGTTCAATAAATGTGTGTTGGACTGAATTGCATCTTCTGCAGTTGGTGCTGTTCCGAGTCCCCAGGACGAGGATTTTGCATCATAATACCAGACAGAAGCTCAGATCCGTGCACTGCAACAGGGAGTTGGTGAAGCTGATCCTGATATTCCTTATACCTGGCTTACGAGCCTCTTGCCCAGTTGCCAGCATCCCATATGCCGAGATGGGAGACACAGTGCAAAGAAGAAAATGAAAGAGACAGACACCCCCCCTTCCCAGAGACAATGCATTAAGAACACACCTCCATACCTACTTCTCCTTCACCAAGAGAATTTTCCCAAGGTGAAACTCATGGTCCATCCCCAAGTACTTTTTCAAAATACCTGTGGTCAGTTGAGGCAAATACTCATCCTCAAGCCACCTTTCTTAACATATTGAATTTTGTGAAGTTTTCAGAAATCTTTTTACCATATAGAGGGATAATTTTACTGGCTCCTGAAACACCAAATACCTCTTGGACAAAATGTTTCAGCCCAATTGAAGTGTCATACCCAGCACATAAAAGATGTCCTATATTGGTCTCAAAATGATAAAACTAGGGATTATATCAGTTTAAATAGTACATTAAAAATTCTTGCTGGAGAAAGTAGTAAACAGCCCTTCATGCCCAGATTCTAGTGGGTTATTTCATGGTTAACAAAGGAAAGGAAATATAGTCTGTCCCTATTGACACCAGGGCAAGGGAGGGCTCATTTCCCAATTCCCTCTTCCTGTGAATGAGAAAACAAGGTATCAAATTTGACTTCATTTAAGATTCCACTCAATTTAAGCCTGGTTTCATCCATAGCAGGGAAAAAATATATTGACCTAATGGAGAGGGAAATTTCAAAGCATTTAGTGCACTATTTGATACAGGCTTTTAAATATAAGTTCAATGAAAAATAAATAAATAAAATTCAATGAAGTTATTTTTCCATCTTGTTCTATAGATTTTTATTTGATTGGGAAATTTTTTTGCCCATAGTTAAGTGCTGAAGAATACTTGTTTTCATTGTTTTGCCTGGTTGGGGTATAGTTGTGTTTTGCCTTGTTGAGATACGGTGTGTTTGTCTGAGGAGAGAGTAACATGTCCATCACCTTAAAAATTAAGAAAATAGTTCTGGATGTAAACTCGTCTGCACTTGTTTTTAGGCTGTATATCTGAAAATCTAATGTTGTATATTTTTTACCACAAAAGGAGCACAGTGATAGGTGCCCAAATGGGGGGAAAAAATCATGGATTTTTTCAGTATTCATACAGGATTTCAATATGGGCCTGATCTGAAACAGAAATTTAGTACAAGCACATCATTCCTATTTAAAGTAGCACTGGGGGCCTCAAACATCACGTTTTAGACATCAAGCGATTTTAAGAAATAAATATGCATATGCATATTTTAAGCCAAAAGTCTAGTATTTTCTCTTGGAAAGGGGCTGGGGATAGAAGAGGGGAAGGAAATGGAAACATCATTATGATACATATCAGTGCATGCATGATTTTTGGAGAGTAGAGACCCCACCTTCACACACACACACGCACACACACACGATCTTAAACTAAGAATTCACATGCAGAAGCTCAACATCAATAGCGCCGTATTCTATTATTTATTTATATTCTCTATACCAAGGGAAAATTTGAAATCTTGGTGTACTTAGTATTCCCCTGGGCACTATCTAGAAGCATCAGAAATTACCAAGCTTCCTGAAATAGAAAGTACTTTGATAAAATTGCTTGAATTCAGAAGAAAACAACCATCCAAAGGCCTAGTGACAATCAGCGTAGGAGAGCCATTAAGGGGGAAAGAATGCTAAGAACACAGAAAAACATAATGAGGGCATTAATCCTGGTCTCCCTCGGAAGCTGTGCCGCCGTCGTCCAAGTGACTGCAGTTGAGTTTCTTGTACTCAGGTCTTCAGCTGGGCAGAAAGCTTGATGTCTGTGGTCCTCAGTTTTTCTGATGTGGGTCAACGACTGGCACTCTGTCTCCTCCCAACACTTTCACCTCCTCCACTCCATGCTCCCAATGCCATTAGTTTAACTTTTTAAACCTACACTGAAAAGTCCACTGCAAAATTGCACGCATATGTTCGTGGTTTATCTGGCTATCGGAATACCTTAATTGAAAAGCAAAGCAAATTTAGACGAACATTGCACGGAAGAAAATAGTTTATTTGAAAAGAGATTATAAATCAGGTGTCGGTTTGTATAGCACATGGAATTTGGATATTAAGGTGGAAGGAAAGGCGGTAGGAGGCTAAAGGGTTAATCAGGATGAAATAGTTTCCATCAATAGGAATAGGAAAATCTTTTGACAATGCATAAGTGATTTCCCAGTAATGCGGTCGGTGTTCTCACAGTCAATAATTTCCACCAGTGGCCGATAATGATCATTTAAAAGCATTAGCTCACGTGAGCAATGCACCTTGCAGTTCAGATCATGGCTTGACAGGAAACTGAAGCTCTCCGTTCTAGTCCTTGAATTTCAGGGCAGGGGGGTGAGCAGAGGCCCTTTCAACCTCAGGGACTGTAAGTGGCTCTGTGTACATTTTCTAAGGGGAAGCATTAGTATCTGGGCCCATGTTTTGCCAGCACAGTTCGTTTTAGAGAGGACAGCAGTAGAGGAAGGAACCAGGAAAAATTCTCTGTAGGAAAGACATGAGTGACTGTTATCCCCTTGTTTGTGCGTAGCTGCTACAAAACCACCAAACATTATGTTCAGCTCAAGCCTTTTGAGGTCGTGTTTTGTTTCGTTTTTTCCTCTCCTGCATTCATTTGGACCTCTTGGAAGTGAAATTAATTACAGCGTTGATCCCAGGCATTTAAAGTCAAGATCTTGCCACCACGCCTAGAAATATGATCTAAAATAATATGACCTCTTATAATGAATTTTTTCAAGGTCTAGAGCTGTGCTTCTAAAATTTAAAGCGCACTCAAAAAATCCTAGCGCTCTTTTAAAAGTGCATTTTTTGATTCAGTAGGTCTGGGGTGAGAGCTGAGAGTTTGCGCTTGCAGTCTGCTCCCAGGTGGTGTGGATGCTCTGGTCGGAGGACACACTTTGAGTAGCAAAGCTCTAGAAAACATCGAAGATCAGTTCACATGTTAGGCAAATAGCAGGTATTTTAAGCCGGCACAAGCCATCCAGATAGCGGTGGTACAGCTCCTTCTGGAAAGGGTCTGGTCTACGAGTGTATGTGCTCAGCACTTCTTTAGGGAGGGTGCAAAATAAATTCATCACCACTGGGGACCAAGTTTCAAGAGGAGATGTTTTATCACTTGTCTCTATATAGTACTTATTAGAGAATCACTTATGCCAAGAAAAGATGTAGGGGGTAGAGGAGGGGAATGATCTTTAGTACTTTCTTAGTACTAATTCTTGCTGCTGTTGTATGGCTGGGGAATTTCCATCTTGGATTTTGAGGTGCCCTTCTCCAAAAGGTAATATATTATTAATGTATATGCATATGCATATATATGTATGTATGTGGTCAATGTATTATTGGTGTATGTAAATTAATTTGAATATGTTTATACATATACATAGTTAATAGTGAGGGTTCAGTCATTTTAGCTGTATATTTAAGGCCGCCCTGTTAAAATTAAAGTCAAAAGGTGTTAGTAATTAGGCTTATAGTTTTATGTACTTTACTAAGTCTTGTACTCTCTAAGTTTTTATTGGGAATTCCGTGGCGGTCCAGTGGTTAGGACTCAGTGCTTTCACTGCGGTGGCCTGGGTTCAATACCTGGTCGGGGAACTAAGATCCTGCAAGCCGCGTGACACAGCCAAATAAATAAATTTTTATAGCTGCATCCGTGTTAGCTCTTGATTATAGACTGCTAAGTGGGCTGAGATGCTAACCTAGGTAAGAGGCTGAAATCACTGAAATTCACGGTAGGCCCCCTCCTTTAACCTGAGCAGACCCATGTTTACCTTCTAAATGTATGTGGTTTCCACAGAAGATTTCGGTTGAAAAGCACTCATATGAACTATTAATGTTTCCTTCTGTGGACAACGTTCCAAGGACAAGGGAGATCTCTGCTAGAGAGAAGCCCTTCCCAAAAGCAAGTGTGGCTCGGGAGATACAACTTCCGTCAAACTGTCTGACTAAAGGTACAAGACATTCTCTTGGGAATTGAGGTGGAGGATGGGGGTGGATGGAGTTAAAGGGGTGTTTGGATGTGGGTCATGGGGTGCAGGGAAAATATTTGCTTTAAGGAAGTAGGGCTACTACAGTGAGACACCTTGATGCTACAAGTCTACCACGAATTGAATTTTTTTTAATTTGTGCAGAGGAAGGGTAGACGAGTGAATGTGAGCGTGTCAGCAAAGGTTCAGATGCCAAAAGCTGTCTTGAACAGCACTTTTGCTTTAGAACTCTGTTCTTAGCAGCATTGAGGTTGGTCAGGAATTCACACTGGAAGAAGTATTGACTGGTACATTTGCTGCTTTCTGTCGAAGCATGTCAGACTATAAGACTGTGCTGCTGAACGGAGCCTTGGCCTTTGAATTCTTCTTTGGCCCATTTCTCCCACACACAGTAACTTTTAAAAAATACTGGATATAAGTCTTAGTTTATGGCAGTAGTAATTCGATAACAAGGAGTGTGTGTGTGTGCACTTCTGTTTATCTGCTTCTTGCATCAAAACATCCTCCAGCTGTGGCCCTTTTCCTTCTCTGTATGTAAAGCCAGCAAACAAAACCAAAAGCCATGGGAAAAGGGTAAAGAGAGCAGCAGAAAGGAACGTCCTCTTTTGTGAAAAAGCCTGCCACCGGCTTTTAAAGAAAAGTTGATGGATCTTTTTCTCTTGCCTACATTAATAGAACAAAGCAGCGATCCTGGAGCAGAAATGAATTTGGAAATGTGTTGGAAATGAATTTCATTCTTGTGCTGGGGTTTCTCCCTGAAGATGAGACTTTTACATCTGATTTTAAGGAATGATTGGTTATGGGAAAAAGGAAAAAAAGGCAAGCATCTGTCTTACAGGTTAACTTTTAAATTATACTGTTTGGTTTTGGCACGGGAGACCCAGCTTTTAACTTACCAGTGAAGTCTGCGAGGCTAGGCTTTGCATCTATTTTTATCCCATACACTCTACCCCTGGTTCAGAAAAAGGTTGCTGGATTCCTTACAGAACTCCTACACACATTCAGCCCTGAAGGGGGGAGTTGGGGAGTTGAATCAGCTTTTCCTTGACTTGGGGTAGAAAAGGTGCTGGGGAGAGGAATCCAGGCAGGATCCTTCAGGGTAAGGTGACAGCAGACGTGGGAAGGCTGGACTCAACCAGCTGAGTGTCAGGGCAGAGTTAGTCTCGGAGAACAGCAGCTGCCCCTGTGCTGGAGCGCAGGACAGACCAGGGAGGCCGGGTGGGGCGGTGTCTCTGGGACAGAGGGGGGCAAGGTTACGTACAGCCGGACACAGTCTCTTAGCTGGCTCTCCATGTCAGCATGAGCGGTAACCAGGGTCCTGGGCAACTGCACGTCAGCCTATCAGAATTCATGGGAGGTTATTTCTTAAGTGAAATTCTAAAGAGTTAAAGGATGAATTTGGACAGTGATGGAATGGATGACATCATCAGTCAAGAATCCGCATTGGATATGGAGGGGGATTATAAAAAGGTAAGGGGGGAGAGCTCTTTTGTTTGTAAACAATCGGACCATTTTTCTAACTGGGAGAAAGATCACCCTTGAGGAGTGGCCAAATTCCACACTCAGTGGCCATTGCCATAATATATTCAGGAAGGCTAAATGCACAGAATCGAATGCATTAAGCTGGGAGAGTTCTTCTTTCTGTGTTTCCCAGTTTGTATTCATTAATATATTATAGCAGTAACTGGAATACACATGTTGTTATTCTGAAGTTGAAAAACATTCTGTTATGCATATAGTTTCTAGGCAGGCTTTTTATGTAAAGGAATAATTTTTTAAATTACTGACATGTTGACAGTTCACCTGCAAGAAATAATTACTAGCATGTTTAATCTATCTTTCTAAGTTTGGCTTTTTTAAACAATGAAAAATATAAAGTTTTACTAAGAGAAGTGTGAGGTTTTAAAAAAAACTGATACAGTATCTGCTAATTCTTTGCTTGCCTTTTCTTTTGAAAGTCAGTAAATATATTTTTGGTATGTTTTTTATGGTAATTGGTAATAACAGCCCCAAGTAAAAATAGCTTTAGTTATATGTGTGAGGTCATGAAATTAAACTACAAGCATATGCTTGTCTGTCCACAGAAGGCTAAACACTATGTCCTTCCCCCTTATTATTTCCCATAAGTCAAGTGTAGGTCACAACACAGCCCAGTATGAAGAATCAGGGACCTTCCGTCATGGACCTGGAAAGAAAGACCTGTTTTCCCTCAAAGGCAAATATCCTAAAACAGTAAAACTTGCTCCTAAATTTTTAATTTGATCAAATACGTCACTAACTTTTTTTCCCCTAGATTGAGATAGAAGCTTCTGTCTTGATAGATCTTTATATATAATAATGTAAAATATGGCAATTTAAATCTTATATACATAATTGTGTGTGAGTATGAGGCCTGTTTTAAGGACATACTTTATTTCTTAGAGCAGTTCACAATAGTTTATGTTCTTTTCCAGGAGTTGCAACTTAAATAGGTTTAAATGACCTGCCTTGTTGCTCTGTGTGTTTTTTGTCCTTTGTGATCCCCAAGAAGGAAGTGAGGGCCCAAGGGGATAAGTGCTCAGAGTCTTGAAACCCTGACACCTCTCCGATGTCCCCTCCTGCCGGAAGTGGGTGTGCAAAAGATACTTGGGACACTCAGCAGAGTCGGGCACTTACCCAACCCAGTAGGACAAGTGCACAGTTCTCATATTGCCTCTATTTTCAGTGCCAAAGGACTAGTCACGGTTTTCTTTGTCACAGCGTTTCTCAGCTAGGAAAGTGTAGGTCAGTTTGCACTTAGGAAAATGGAAGACATACCACTGCTAATGCAATAACAATAAAGTAATGACCACTGTAGTTTCATCCTACTTAGAAACAGAGAGAGCCCAGATGCCTGGAATGACTGAGCCATGGTATGCGGGCAACCTGATACAGCGTTGACTAAAGTGACAAACATGTAAGGCTCAAGTAGCTTTAAAACATCAACAACAACAAAACAGAGTTGAATTGTACAACCCTTAATCTCACTAAGGCAGTAGAACACCACATGTGACTTCAAGAGAAATAGTATCTGAGAGGTTAGTACAAAAGACCACTAGATGAAACTTTTAGATGTGGAGGATGCCCAGAGATCAGTATATATTGTTGTGGACCCTAAACATGGAAGTCGTTCTGTTGTCATTTCAGCTTTTAACTATTTTTCTCAGGCAAAGTGCTTTCAAATGTATGCATATCATGATAACTACAAAGGCTTCCTTTTTAAAAAATCACTATTGATCATTTCATTAAGAACTTCTAGTGAAACAGGGCAACATATGCTTTCTTTAAAATACAAAGGATAGAAAATAATTAGCTAATATAAAAATCACTTTTCCTAATTAGAATCTTTCTTTTCTAAGTTTTTTTTCTCTGTTTTGTTTTTGCTGTTTGGCTGACTAACTAGAAAATTAAATTAGATGCCATAAAGCAGTGGTCTGTAGGGTTTTTTCACCTTGTATTCATCAGTAAAATGTTTTTGAGCCCAAGCCTTTAATATACATATATTCTATTCATAAATTACACATATATACCACTGTAAAAATACATCTTGTATGTATAAAACATATACAGTCGTCCCTTGGTATCCACAGGGGATTGGTTCCAGGATCTCCACAGATACCAAAATCCCAGGATGCTCAAGTCCCTTTTATGAAATGGCATGGTATTTGCATATAACTCACACACATCCTCCTGTATACTTTAAATCATCTTTAGGTTACTTATAGTACCTAATATGGTGTAAATGCTATGCTATGTAAATAGTTACTGGGTACATGGCAAATTCATGTCTTGCTTTTTGGAACTTTCTGGCATTTTCCCAAATATTTTTGATCTCTGGTTGGTTAAATCTGCAGATGCAGAACCCAGAGACATGGAGGGCTGACTGTATACAAGTAGATATTTTTAAGAATAAGATGTTTAAAATGTAAATAAAAATAAAAGTTTTAATAACTTCTTCTTTCATCTCCTGTCACTCTGAGGTCAGTTGTCCAAAACACTTGGAAAATTGGTATATCCCTGCCTGGGTACAGTAGAATTTTTTATACCAGTTGCACTAATAAATAGCGCATGTATATAGGGATTATTTTACAAGGTTGTGTTAAAGTCAGGCAAACAGCCTTCAGGGGAAAGGTCACTTTATGATGACTAAAATTAGATTCCACCCAGGCAAAGGAAGAAAAGGAGTACACATCTGTTCCATTTCCTTGGGGAAGGTCCTGATGTTTCATTAAGGACCTCTGGTTTGTTCAGTAATAGTAGTAAGACTGTACTCAACCGAAAGCACATCTTAGTATCTAGGAAGGAAAGCCTGCACCTTGGCAGAATCCTAGGTGTGAAAGTCCGGTCTATCATGGCCCTGCCTTGCTCTGAGCAACCTCTGACCCTCTGGGTCCCACAGCCCATTGTCTTCAGGACACAGAGGCACATAGCCTGCCAGTCAAGGTCCTGATCCCGTCAGCCGTCACTCACCAAGAGCCTTCCTGTGTCCCTGGCATTGCGTGCGGGGCCAGGATCACGAAAGGGAGGCTGGGCTTTCCCTCAAGGAGCTCACAGTCCAAATGGGGAGGCGTACAAACAGATAAGCTGCCGTGGAATCGATGCCACCTGGAAGGACGTTCAGATGGTCAGTGTGGACCTAGAAAACGCGCAGCCTGCGCCATCTCAGGGCTGGGGATAGATCCACATTATACCAGTGGAGAGAGAGAGGAAATCAAGAATATTTAACATGAAGCACGGTAGAGGACTGGCTCCCACTTTGTCCCAGAGCAGAGCAAACACCGGCAAGCTGGCCTTGCCTTCTGTCCCCAGGCTACTCCTGGCAGAAGGAGCTGCGGACAGGGCCGTGTGTGGTCGGAGGATGGGCAAGCCCGCTTGCCTGGCTTTGTTTCTCCGGGGTGCTGTCTCTCGTGTGGTGCATCCAATTATGGTGAAAGATTAGGGAGGAGCCCGTGAAAAAATTAAAAGGCTGGAAGGAACAATATTTAAAGTGAAGCCACAGCTGCGCCTCATGTTTTTTTAAAAAGATGAATGGAAATGACTGCTTCAGATAAACTGTAATAAACAGGAACACAGAATGCCAGCTGCCATTCCAGACAAGAGCTCTGCCCTCCCCACACAATTACTGAGGAAAAGCAGCCGTCGACCTCCGTGAACCCTCCCGTCTTCCTGTCTGTAAGGGCTGAATATGCTTGAGGAACTCCGTTAAGTTACTGAACCCCGGAGCCCAGCCCTACCTCAGCCCCCCGGGACAGTCTCTTCCACTTTCTGGGCCAGGGTCTCCTTTTCTTTCAAGGGAGGAATGGGCCCGGTTGGTTTTAGGTCTTGTAAATATGAAGCCTCGTAACTCCCAGTTCAGGCTTCTTTGCATCATATCACCCTGTTGGCGCACCTCGGTAAGCCAGCGTGGTCAGGGAGTGGGTTCTTTCAGATAACTAGATTTTCCAGATACATGGTATGCGAATTATACCTCAATTTAAAAAATAGGGCTTCCCTGGTGGCGCAGTGGTTGCGAATCTGCCTGCCAATGCAGGGGACACGGGTTCGACCCCTGATCTGGGAAGATCCCACGTGCCGCGGAGCAGCTGGGCCCGTGAGCCACAATTACTGAGCCTGCGCGTCTGGAGCCTATGCTCCGCAACAAGAGAGGCCGCGATAGTGAGAGGCCCGCGCACCGCGATGAAGAGTGGCCCCCGCTTGCCGCAACTAGAGAAAGCCCTCGCACAGAAACGAAGACCCAACACAGCCATAAATAAATAAATAAATACTTTAAAAAAATTAAAAAAAATAAACACACACACATTTTGGGGTGAGGGTACGGTTTATTTTTTAATTGAGATATAATTCACATACCATAAGATTCACATGTCCAAGTATATACTTTGATGGTTTTTAGAATATTCATAAGGTTCTACAAACCACTAGTATCTAATTCCAGAATATTTGCATCAGCACCTCCCAAAAAAAGCCTGTCCCCATTAGCAATTACTCCTGATTCCCACCTCCCCACCCCAATCATCAATGTACTCTCTGTCTTTCTGGATTTGTCTGTTCTGGACATTTCTGGATCTCTTTTATCCTTTTCTCTACTCTTCTCAGCAGGTTACCCCGCCCCTACCTTTAATATTAGCAACGAGACCATTTAATGAATTAATGAATGATCCAGTCTCTGGATCAGACACTGTGCCAAGTACTTTCTATATAGTATTGTATTTAATCCTTAAGACAACCTAAAAAATAAGGTATCTTTATCCCTTTTTTCAGAAAAAGACACTGGGGCTTAAAGTGTTTCCGTGACTTGCAGTAGTAAGAGTGAAGAGGTTAACTTGGGTCTTTTTGGCCCCGATTGCCCTGAGCCAGGCTCCTGCTCTCCTTCCTGGTCACACACCTGTGTTCGGCTCCCCCAGATCCTCAGCCCACCTTGACATGGGAGGGGGGGGACACCAACTTCCTGGTGGTTGATTGTGGTTTGGCTGTTGCATAACCTTGCAGTAGGTGTTTTGGACTGTTGTGTTCTGACAGTGATACTGAATGACTGAGATGGTTTTACAGACTTGCAAAATGGCACCTGTTAAAAATAGAGTCCCCAGATAACACTGTCCTGTGTTAAAAGTAGTCTCTGAAGGCAATCGTTTGAGAACCCGAGAGAGCTCAGGATGCACTCAGCAGGTCATGTTTTGGCTATGCTGCTCAGAGGTGAGGAAAACTTTAATTTACAACTGTGTCCCTTTAGGATTTGACATTGAAACACTCCCACTACAGAAGTCATCCTTGTATATTGCACCCTGGGCTCCTTTACCTCCACCAGAGTTCCCATTCAGCCAGGAAATGGCTACTGAACTTCAACCCTAGGGGTTTGTTAAATACTTTTGCTCCGGTCCTTAACAATTAGATGTTCAAGTGTTAGTGACTCTGCAGGACAGCACTTCTGTCTGCCTGCTCATGTTTATCTCCTCTCCCTATAGCGTGAGGAGAAGGAATGCAGTCGATAGGCCAAACCATCCTCAGGGTTAACTAATGGTAAACAAACATCTCCATCCTCTGAACTGGCATCCCAACCCTTTTGATGTTGGCAAATCCTTAAGTAAAACAGGTGTCAGAAGGCCCCTGGACCCTCCCTGGATGCCCGTCCTGGACTTCAGGTATCTAAAGGCAGCTCTCCCGTGAGTCTGATGCTGAGCAAGCCGAACCCAGGTCTCAACATTGCCCAACAGCCCGGCCTGACGTCTAGTCCAGAGGACTTGTTTAGGTAGATGGGTGCGAGGTTGCAAAGATAAGAGATTTCAACAGCAGTTCAGGAGACCTTTCTGGATTGTTTAGTGTAAGTATCTGAAATAGAAAATGTCAGAAAAACAAACTGAAAACAAAACAACCAGACTTACTATCCATTCAGTGATACAATGGAAAGATACTAGGTTATTTAACTTTCACTTCCACTAATAATTGAAAAGCTCTTTCCAGGAAGCTTGAGTCTTGAAGTAAGATGCAAGAACTTGAAATAACCTGCACAGAGCAAGTATTTATGCCCTTGACATTCAAAAGCATACAATCCATATTTTTACAGAATGCTGTTTTCATATTTTGGTCTTGTGATAAACCCATAGTGAGAAAATAATTAGAAAGTACTACCAGTATATTTGGGTTTTCTTTTCTTTTTATTTTTTGTTTTAAAGAAAATTAATAAAATTTGTCTAATTAACGAATAAGTTCTGTCCTTCTGGTTCCTAATGTTTAAAAGCCTCAGACTCCTCCACACTAGAATGCTGCCTATAAATTTAGAGTAAAACTTTCTTTCTTAAGCCGAGGAGAGAAATAAGAGTGACTATTATTTTACTAAAGGAAGAGTTCTTTTCCACCGGGAGCTCCAGAATCCCAATTGCATTCCCTGGTGGATGCCGCTAATGGCAATGATGCCAGATATCACTAGGCAATAGATTGCACTGAAGCAACAGGATCATTAATTGCTTCAAAACAGGCATCCTGGCAAGGCCTTTGGCAGAGGCCAGACGGCTGCAAATGCAATGCACCTGGATCCAGAGTCTGGACATTCCACAGGCAGCAGATCTGTGCTCAATTAAAGAAGAACCAACTCTGTGTTGCATGTAGCTCCTTGATCTGTTCAGGTGTTTAAAGCCATGGTTCTCAGGGTGTTTGAGCCAGCAGCATCTGGGAACTTGTTAGAAATGCACTTTCTCAGCCCCACCTCAGACCTTCTGAATCAGAAAAATAGTCTCTGGTTTTGCAAGCTTTCCAGGTGATTCTCATGCATAATCAAGTTTGAGCACTACTGGTTTAAAGAAATTTGTGACCAGAGAGAGAGAGGGCCACGTTGTGCGTGTACCCACCCATGCGATTCTCCACTTGGCACACCAATGGCACAACAACCTCCCTGCATCCAGAGTTTCTTCCTGGGCCTTGCGGGACCAGGGTATTCATCAGCTTCTAGAATAATGCAGCCCCCAGCCCTTAGGAAGTTTTTTCTCAATGGCACATTGCTTTCCTTTTTCCCATTGGTTATCATTGCTTTAACAGACATGAGGCCTGTGTGGGACACCCAGGTAGAAGATGGAGAAAGAAAATTCAAGGCCTGGAGGCTTCTTCAACTTAGAGAGAGAAACTTCTTGTGAAATAGCTAACCCCTCGCAACTTCTGGGGCTTGTTAGAAATGCAGGGTCTCAGGCCCAGCCCCTGAATCAGAATCTGCATTTTAATAAGATCCCCAGGGGATTTGTATGCCCCCTGAAGTGTAAGAAGCACTGACGGAGGTAACAGCTTTAGCAAGGCAGAAAGGAGGCTGCTAGAAGTGGTATCATCCTGGATTTGTAGTGAATTGTACTGAGGCAGCATTATAAAATAAGCACATCCAATAATATAACAGGCTATTTCAGTTCCCATGGTGCACAGGTAAAAGTAAGAAACCGTGGAGCTGGGGAGGAGGGGAAGATCAATCCAGGGAAGAGATGGAAGACAGGAAACCTGGGGGGAAACATTTTCCTTTCTCCCACTTCCCTTCCCCACAACTGAATCCCATCCAGGCCCCGGTTGTCCCTGCTCCCAAGCTTACATCTGCTTTTGTTCCTAGAGCACCGCTGTGCCATTCGCATCAACTGCGCCCCCTGACTCTCTAAACCAAGCTTCCTTAAATGTCTTCCTCCTTTGGGGAGCTTAAGGAACCCCTTCCTCTGGGTCAGACAGGCCCTCTCCTTTCCAGCTGTGTGGGGTCAGCATCTGTGCAGGAGTCAGAAGGAAGCAGCTGCTGGCAGTGTCCCGAGCACCGGCTGGCTTTCGGTTTAGGCTCAGGATGTTATGTTCCAAAGTGTGTTTCTGAGAACCTCCGTGGGCCCGCAGCTGCCCCCAAGAAAATGCAGTTTGCCAATTAAATTTTAGAAATGCACAAGACAAACAGTCTTCTGCTTATACATTTATAAGAGCAGCATGTGAAAGACTAAGTGGCCCCTGCTTCAGAGACACAAGGATGCTTCGAGCAAGGTGAACGGGGTGCCAGAGGGACGAAGGCGGGACCCAAGGAGGGGCTCGGGTAACCGGTGTGTAAGGGCTGGGTGCAGCCATGTCCCGAAGAAAGTATGGAAAGGACTTGGGGACGGACCAGATTTGGAGATAGCCGATATTTACCCAAGCCGAACATTAGTTTGGGCCGTTTGCTTTTTATTTCTTTTACCAAATCCTCCCTCTTTCTTCTCGTCGACTTTGGGGAATTGCAGCAGAACGGTGGCACAATGGGAAAGGCTGAGCACCGGCGTTCGGAGTCTGAAAGGGCTCAGTGGTCTGTGTTCTGAGATCATGGCTCACATGGTGCCCTCAGAAGCCATCATGAGCCTTATCTGCCCAGGCACAGGGGGTGGCAGCAGGGAATTCGTCTACAGGCAAGGACAAAAAACTGCCTGTGGCTGGTCAATGGTGAGTTTGTGAGCACATTTTTTTTTTTTTTTAAACATCTTTATTGAAGTATAATTGCTTTACAATGGTGTGTTAGCTTCTGCTTTATAACAAAGTGAATCAGTTATACATATACATATGTTCCCATATCTCTTCCCTCTTGCATCTTCCTCCCTCCCACCCTCCCTATCCCACCCCTCTAGGTGGTCACAAAGCACCGAGCTGATCTCCCTGTGCTATGCGGCTGCTTCCCACTAGCTATCTATTTTACATTTGGTAGTGTATATATGTGTGAGCACATTTTCACTCTTGATAATGGTCTTTCTGTCTCGTAGTGACGAGCCACTCCTCCTCAGGCGCCCTCTTGCTTTTTGCCTGCAATATCAATTTTAGACGTTTCACTTTTGTTTTATGACAGTATTTCCCAAGACCATTTTAGGAGGGGACATGGCTCTGCTTGCCATAAACACAGTTGGCAAGTGTAGTTTTGAGTCCGCCTCTCCCTTTTCCTGTGCACTTCGCTGTTCCTCGCCCTGGGGCATGTTTGGGCTTTGGGGGTTTGGAGGACGTAATTGCCCTGCAGGTGTAATTCCTTAGAGAGCAAAAGAATTTTGAAACTACACATACATACACACACACACACACACACACTCATACTTTACACATGTGGGCAACAAGAAGGAAATCAGGTTCCAATTGTTGAATTTTAAGAGAAAAACTGTTTTACTAGTCAGTTGAATCATAGTTACTTGAAAGGTTAGGGCGGTTTGTTCCAAAAGGAAGATTGAGCAGTGGTGTCCAATGAGTGGCTCTGATAAGAAGACATTTGTATTGTAAGTATTTGCGGTTATGATTAGGCATGTGGTGTGTATGTTTTGCAGTCAGGTGTGTTCTCCTTTTCTGAGAAAGCATCACATCCATCTCAGGAACGAAGTCGATCTGAATCTAAGTCCCGCCTCTTATCTTCAACATGGTGTCCACGTGGACACCTTACTGATCGATGTGGAGGAGTGATGTGGAAGAGGAGCAGGAAGATCTGGCACCGGAAGGATGGACTTGAATCCTAGCTCTTCTATCTAACAGTAGGGTAACCTTCCTTCACCCTCTGTTTCCTCATCTTCAGACCAGGAATTGTTGGAGGATTAATCATAATAGCTACCGTTTATTGCAGATTTACATTACCATAGGGCAGGTACTGCCACTAAGCAATTTACATATATTTTCTCATTTAATCCTCCAACATCAAGTGGGATCCTTTACCTCTGGACTGGGAAGGGCTTTCCAAGCACAGAGCCAGCAGGCACTTAAGAGTGAGTGAGCTATTGACTTAACTGTATAACATTTAGATTCCAAACTCAAAAGGACTAATCATATGCTTACTATAAAATTTTCAAAACTCTCAGATCTTTATAGAAAAATAAGCAAAGCTAGGAGTAAGTAGAGGAAAGCAAGTACATTAACTGAAAAAAATTGAATATTTAATCTCACTGGTAATCAAAGAAATTAAAATAAAAAGAATAGCACTTTTTGCCTATCAAATTAAAAACACTAGCATTTTTTTTTTTTAAGTGAAAATACTCGGTGTTAGCCAGGATATAGTGAAAGCTGCACCCTTTTTCGTTGCTGGTGGGTATGTATATTGGAACAGATTTTCTCTCGAGCAGTGTGACAGAATGTGTCAGGAGCCTCAACAAGTGTTCACACTCAGCTGATCTGGTAATTCCACTTCCAGGAACTTATCCTGAGGAAATAATCAGACATGTGGGCAGGAATTTATGTAAAATGCTAACTTCTCTGTAATTTTTAATTGGATACAACCCAAATGGGTAACAATAGAAGATAACTCCAGAGGAGAGGACGATAATGCGGCCATTTACAATTGTATTTTTTAAGAATTTTGAATGAAGGAGGGAAATTCTCATAATATAAACATTATGATCTCAATTTTATAAAAAAGAGAAAAATACACACATAAGGTAAAAAACTAGAAGAAAATATACCAAAATGTTAGCAGCAATCTGTGTCTAAGTGGTGGGATTATGGTGGCTTTTATATGCTTTATACTTTTCTTGATTTGTTCAGTGGGATCCAGAGAGAGAAGAGGAGAAGAGGAGAAAGTTTGTGTATTACAAAACAGTTGTCTTTAAACTGTTAATGAAGTATTCCGGTATAAAAATAGTAATTAATGTAAATAGAAATATTTTTAAGACCTTCTCCACTATCTATAGCTTTAGCGTACAAAGTAAATCAGGAAAGATAGACATGAAATCAAGTGTGTGTTCACACCTCACACCTGGGATAGGTGTTTTCTTTAAATAAAACCTCTTCCAGACCCCAGGCTAATGTTAGACAACATTAGTCATTAACACTCATGTTGTGATCTACCGATTTTATATTTGAATATTTCATTCCACTCAACAGTTTTCTGACTGTAGAGGACATTGAGTGAGATTCTCTTTTGGCTGTTATATGGATTGAGAAATAGGTTCACTGATTACATTGAATCTGTGTGGCAGATTTGGGGATTTTGAAATGAATTTGTTTTAAATAAAGATGTCAAGTGTTGTGGTTCTGTTTTGGCAGGACCATCACCAGTACCAGTCTTACATATTTGGAAGGGTGGGTTGCTTTAATTAAGGTTCCCAGCAGTACAGTTGCAAGTAGTTAGTGAAATTAAAAGCATTCTTACTTCCCTTTACAACTTCATGGTTACTTTCTCAGGGCTCAGTGCTGTGCTAGCCCAGTAACAATATGAGATCAGCATCACGTCTGTAACTGTATAAAAGTAGTCTTTTACCTTGTGGTTGTATTAACACATACACACAAATACAGGAGCTCCTAGTATGACACAGTTCCACTGGTACATGACAAAATGGGGGGGGGGGATATCGATATAGACAGATAGATTTAAATATAACTGCTAAGTTTGAAAGTTGGAAGAGTGCTTGTAGTGTCCAAGAATGTTAAAATGTTAGAGAAAAGGAGAAGAAAGATGAGCTTTCCTTCGACCAGAAGTTCTCCAACCCATTGAAACTAAATACCCAGTGCTAGAGTCTAGGGATGTGTATTTTATACTTGATCTTAGCCCAAAGGCTCAGAAGCAATGGGAATGTGCATTTTAAAGTCTCTACAGGGAATTCTGATGCAGACTGTTGAAGCTGATGCTGTCTTAGCGGTGCTGCACTGTCGTATATTTTATTCTGTGCTTCCCATATGATATCTGCTAGCCACCTGTGGCTCTGGAGCTCTTGCAATGCAGCTAGTATGACTGAGGGACTGAATTTTTAATTTTAATTAATTAATTTTTATTTTGAATGTAAACAGTTACATGTGACTAGTAACTATCATATTAAACAGCAGCCTTAACCTGTAGTGTATTGCCCTTCACTTGGGGATGAAATGAAGCCATTTTTCAGCCTGCCCTTCCAATAGGTTGTACATTTCATTACTGTGACACAGTGATGCTCAGAGGATGGCTCAGAGCTTTCACTGTAACTTGTGGGTACTGGTAGCAGCAAATGTGGCTCCAGAACCTCCTACTGAGAGAATCAAGGCCATTGTGCGTTGCGTAACCACACCCACTCCGGTGAGCTGGGTTTCGTTATATAATTTGTTCCACAGAGTCTTCAGCCCCCTGCTCAGAACATAAAATGGTGCTTCTCACAGTCTCCCTCATCCCACGAAACAGAAAACCAAAATCTCATTCTCACCCCAGGATGTCTAACTCATTATTTGTTTTTTGTAGTTTTATTTTTAACTAAGGAAATCATGTCTCATCTTCTGTTGTTTAAAGGGTTTAAAAGTTCAGCATGGTGAGTTTTTATGGGACTTTTATGCGAAGCCAAGTGTTGTAAACGTATCCAAGTTATCTCAGTAGTGTAGTTTACCAAATCCTTTTCCTATGCACACCGACCTGACTTCCCTTCAAAATATGAAACAGATGGGTCCAGTGAGAATCCTTCAGCTATTCCAGGCACTAGGTTAGGATTTCTCACAATCTAAACCTGGTGAGATGAGCTTGAATGGAAACAAGAGTCCCCATCAAGTCTGTAATGGGTGGAGGCAGGGGCTGTGTCTATCCATCCTGGGCTGTCTTCTAGCGTCACAGTGTGGCTCCTGCCTCTCAGAGAGGCTTGGTGCCTGTTGGTTGAATGAATTAATGTTCTTGCCATAGAGAAAGTGGACTGAAGGGACCATGTAAAGAAGGGAAAAGATCCAGGGAAGGGCCACATTTGAGATAAAAGTGATTTGATTTAGGACAAAGTGCTTGCCCTCCATGACTTTACTCTGTTATATTTAGCAGGTAAGAAGAAGAAAGATTATAGTGCCAAATAATCTACAGGTGACCCTTTAACAACCCCTGGGGATAGGAGCGCCGACCCTCCACGCAGTCAAAAATCTGCCTATAATTTATAGTTAGCCCTCCGTCTGTGTGGTTCCCCATACGCAGATTCAACCAACTGTGGGTGGTGTAGCACTGTAGAATCTACTGTTGAGAAAAATCTGCTGTAAGTGGACCTGAGCAGTTCAAACCCGTGTTGTTCAGGGGTCAACTGTGGTTCTGTCTTGATGACGATCATTTACTACCATGATGGTGATTTCCGAGACTAGTGATCATAAAGGACTCCAAAGAATTGAAAATGCTCACAGACGTGGAATCAGGAAAGACTGGTTGAATTTCAGTCTTAATAATTCAAACGCTCTTGTGCTTTGGCCTGTTTATTTTTTGTCTAATATTATAGTTCTAAGAGACTTAGCAGTTGGATTGCCTCTGGTTGTGACGTATCTGCCTGCTTATCGGCATGTTTTATTTTCCTGAAATTTTAGGCACAGAAAAATGAAAGAGAATCTATCCGACAGAAGTTGGCACTTGGAAGCTTCTTTGATGATGGCCCGGGAATTTATACCAGCTGTAGCAAAAGTGGGAAGCCAAGCCTTTCCTCCCGGTGAGTGTTTTGAGTTGATCTTCTGATATGTACCTAATGGATTTTGTCATCTGACTATGTATGTCTAATAAGAGATATCCTTTAAATCCTTGAGTATTTTTTCCCCATAATACTGCCACCTTTATTTGCGTGCTAGACAGATCCCTCTCCACCTGTTTGTTGGGTTTGTTTTTTGGGTTTTAGTTTTGGGGATTTTGGGCCCATTTGCCCGGCCATTTGAGGTCAGATTTCTATATTTCATTTTTTTTCTAGACACAATTCTGATTTTGCACTGTGAAGGGGGAATCAAGCTACACTCTTAAGCAAGCCGACTGATGCTTGGAGAAGTGTGGCAGACCACCAGATTTCCCATTAAGCAGTCCCAAAGCATCCAGCCTAACCCCCCTGATGCATTTGATTGCAATGAATACTGGTAACTGAGAAATACAATTCCCACTTTGATCATTGAATGTTTATTACAGAGCTTAACCTGTCCTGCAGGTGGGGTTTTTTTTTATCTTAATTGATTTCAGGGTATCATTGATCATTTGCATAACTTCTGATTCCAATTAAAATATATTAAAATTATAACTCTATCTAGAAAATAGGATTGTGGACCAGAGCTTCTCAAACTTTAATGTGCATATGTATCACCTGGGAATTGTGTTAAAATGCTGATTCTGATTTAGTAGGTTGGGGTGGGGTTTAAGATTCTGTATTTTTTTTTTCTTTTTTTTTTTAAATTAATTAATTTATTTATTTTTGGCTGCGTTGGGTCTTCGTTGCTGCACTCAGGCTTTCTCTAGTTGCGGTAAGCAGGGCCTACTCTTCATTGCGATGCATGGGCTTCTCATTGCGGTGGCTTCTCTTGTTGCAGAGCATGGGCTCTAGGTACACAAGCTTCAGTAGTTGCAGCACACGGGCTCGGTAGTTGTGGCTCGCAGGCTCTAGAGCACAGGCTCAGTGGCACACGGGCTTAGTTGCTCCGCGGCATGTGGGATCTTCCCGGACCAGGGCTCGAACCCGTGTCCCCTGCACTGGCAGGCGGATTCTTTACCACTGCGCCACCAGGGAAGTCCCAAGATTCTGTATTTCTAACAAGCTCCCAGCTGATGTTCATGCTGCCAGTACATAGGTCACACTTTGATTAGGGAGGGTATAGACAATCTGCAAAATTAACTGTTATGAATACAGGTATTCCAAGTGATTAAAGCACATAAAACATTGTTTTAATAAAGATGGTAGTAACTGAAGACCCATCAGCATTCTCTTGATCCCTCCCTAAATATCTATTTCTTGTCAGAATGTCTAGCTCTTCCTTTGGGCTCTCTAAGAGCAAATATCCCCTGTATAAATACTAGGTGTACTTACCATGTTAAACCAGGCGTGGGAGACAAATGATAACATTCATGCATTCATTCAGCCAACGGATTTCCACTCTTTCCTTCGTATAAGGCCCAGAATTAGACACTTTAGTATCTATTTTATCTGGCTTTCAGTAAGCCTCATACTTCTGTCTGATCCTTACAGATTCATCTAAATCAGCAAAAATCAGAAACTCACACACACTCATATATGTGCGTATTTAGGAGTCACTCCTGGTGAGTTAGTGCCTGGAGACAGGAGCTGTGGCCTGGCCATGCAGTGTTTAGGCGTGTCCTCCTCAGCTGGGTGTGGGCCAGCTCAGGCTCAGAGGATTCCCTCGCTCTCGGCATATGTCATTCCAGAGCTGGAAGGTCAGCTTTCCCCTCTGCCGTGGAAGCGCCTCTTTCTCCTCCTAGTGGGATGTGGCAGGAGGAGCTCGGGCCTAGGGACCTGGACACCTGAGGGTTAGTCCTAGTCAGCTTCTAATTCTGAGACTTGAGCAATTTACTTAGTTTTTACCATGCTTCAGTTTCCTCATTTTTGTAAAATGAGTAGATTGAACCCCATAGTCTTATAGATCTCTGCTACTGCCCTCTAGTAGTCCCCAAAGCACCAAAAAGTTTTCTTCTAGAAACCCCATCTCTTTGCTCAGCCATGTCATATCCATCTGGTCCAAACGGGAGCTGTGGTTTTTAAAATCAAAGTTGTGTGTGTGTATGTGTGTGTGTGTGTGTGTGTGTGTGTGTGTGTGTATTATATGACTTTGAAAGTAAAGTAGAATTAACTACAGAGTATATAATAACAATATAAAATAAAAGTAACAGTCCCTGGTCCCATCCCTCTCTATCCTCATCTCACTCTCCAGAAACAATAACTTTTAACTCCTTAGTTGTTTCTGCCGGTATTTATATCTCTGAGTAAAATGCTTATCTTCTTACCTTTTACTTTTAAACCATTTACTGACTGCTAAATACAGAAGGTTGGGATTTCACTCTCTTTTACAGCCCTCCCACAGACATATCTATATATCCCTCCCCGTCCTCCTCATATAATTATTTTATAATTTGGGGTCAAATAACTGTTCAATTTTACATTGTTAAGATCATATATTATTCACCTTGAACCATGTAGTAAACTATGATTACTTGAGAAATTTTATTGTTTGTTCTGCAGTTTAAATTGCCCCATTTTCCCCTTTGCCAGTCCCTGATTTGACTGCTGTATTACATTCCACCATGTGAATGTATCACAGTTCATCGAGCCACTCTTCTGATGATAGGCATTGGGTTGTTTCAGAGGTTCTGCTCTTATAAACAGTGCTGCTTATAAACATCCTCGTACGTGTCTTCTGCTGTCTGTGTGCAAGAGTTTCTCTCTGGTGTGTACCTTGGACTGGTATTCCTAGGAAAATACATTAATGTTCCTATTTAGAAGATAATGCCAAACTGTTCAAAATAGTTGCACAAGTTACACTCCTACCAGCAATGGTTCAGAGATCCTGTGGATCCATAGCCTTTCTAACACTCAATATTGTCAATTTCTTTCACACTTTTGTTAACTGAATGGGTATTAAATGATATTTCATTACGTTTATTAGCCATCTCTGTTTCCCCTTCTGTGAAATGTCTTTTTGGGCCTCATGTCCAAATTTCTATTGGATTCTTTATGCTTTTTTCATTGATTTATGGAAGTTCTTTAGTTATGATACTAATCCTTAATATGCTGTATGTATGGCAAATATCTTCTCCCAGGTTGTAACTTGTCTTTTCACTTCCTCAGTGTGTCTTTATGACCAGAAGTTCTTAATTTTAATTTTAATGGTAATTTTTATCTAACTTTTCTTTTAGAGTCAGTGCTTTCTGAGGCTTGTATAAAAAATCTTCTTCTACCCTAAGGTCCAAAAGGCATTAACCTAGATTTCCTGTTAAGAGTTAAAAGTGTTGTGTGTTATTTTTAAAGTCTGTGAGCAATCAGGGGTTGGTTTCCTGATATGGTATGGAGAAGTCTAATTTCATCTTTTTCCATATACATGGCCATTTTTTCCATCATATTTATTAGTAACAATTCTCTTTTACTGACTGATCTAACAGACCACTTCTGTATGACTATACATTAATGGGAATACATTCTATTTCATTGGTTAGTGTTTCTATCCCAGCACCAGTACCATACGGTCTTAATTACTGTAGCTTCAAAATAAGTCCTGATATCTGGACTCTTTACTCTTTTACTGCCTATTCTTGGTTTTTTATTCTTCCATATAAATTTTAAATCATCAAATCAAGTTCAGCAAAATACTGTCTTGGGATTTTTGACTAGAATTGCATTGAATCTGGAAATATTGGGTTGGCCAAAAAGTCCGTTCTGGTTTTTCCTTAAGATGTTACGGAAAAACCTGAATGAACTTACGGAAAACGAACTTACGGAAAAACCCAAACGAAGTTTTTGGCCAACCCAATAATTTAGGGGAGAATTACATTTTCACAATATTAAATTTTCCTATCCCTGTTTTCCATTTAGAGATACTGCATGTCTTTTGTTATATTTATTTCTAGATATTTGATATTCTGATATTATCTTAAATTCTCTTTGATAATGCTTTCTTTTTTTTTAAAAGGAATTCCTTTATTTTATTTTATTTTATTTTTTTCATTTATTTATTTTTGGCTGTGTTGGGTCTTTGTTTCTGTGCAAGGGCTTTCTCTAGTTGTGGCAAGCGGGGGCCACCCTTTATCGTGGTGCACGGGCCTCTCACTATCACGGCCTCTCGTTGCGGAGCACAAGCTCCAGACGCACAGGCTCAGTAGTTGTGGCTCACGGGCCTAGTTGCTCCGCGGCATGTGGGATCTTCCCAGACCAGGGCTCGAACCCGTGTCCCCTGAATTGGCAGGCAGATTCTCAACCACTGCACCACCAGGGAAGCCCGATACTGCATTCTTGTTGTTTGCTGCAGCTTACTTTGTACACTAGTCATGTATCCAGCCATTTCGTTATTATTATACCTAGTATTTCTCTACTCTCCTATTATTTCCAGTAAAGTTGTCTGTACATTCTTTGGAAGTTTAAAACAATATCATCTACAAAAAATAGCAGCTTTTAAAATTCCTTTCTAATCCTCGTACTTCTGGTTTCTTTCTTTGTTTTACTGCACTGGATAGGTACCCTAGTACACTGAGGATTAAAAGTGGTAGTAGTTGGAATCCTTAGCTCATTTCTCATATTAAATGGAATGCTTCTAATGTTTCCATTTAGGATGATGTTAATTTTATGTTTTCTTTAATTTTACTCTTTATGAGATTAACATTGTTCCCTTATATACATAATTTTAAAAACATTTTTATCATGAATGGGTATTTGATGTTATCATGTGCTTTTTCTGCATCTGTTGAGATGATTGTATGATTTTCTCTATTAATCTATTAATGAATTACATTTATAGATTTTCAAAATATTGAACAATCTTTGCATACCTATTATAAACCAAAATTGGTTGGGGGTATTAACTTTTTTTGAACAGTATTGGATTTTATACATAATATTTTATTTAGGGTTGTTATTCTTACATTCATGAGTCACATGGGTCTGTTGTATTCTTTTCTTGTAACTTTTTTTTTCTGGTTTTAGTATAAGTTTATGCTGGTGTAAATAAATTAGCTACTATTCCCCCTTTCATATTGTCTAAGAAAAGTCTACATAATATTGGAATGAGCTGTTTCTTACCAGTATAACCATCTGGGCCCGGTGTCTACTTTGTATGTTTGATTTAACTGCTTCTGTTTTTTAAGTGGTTTTAAGATTGTACACACTTTTGATTTCTTCTTGAGTCAGTTCTGATGAGTTGTATTTTCTAAGAATTTGTCCATTTTGTTTATGTTTTCAAAATTTTTCCCATCATACTTTCTCATTTCACTGAGGGCATTAATTTTAGTTAAATTGTTCAAAATGTTTCCTTCTGATTTCTACATTGTCCATGATTTTTTCTGAGTTTGTTTTTTTGTTCATTTTGATTTCTATTAATAATTAAGTGTAAAACACTAAAAGGTGTTGTAAAGTTTCTGGCTGGGGCTTGGAGACATATATTGTCTCCTCAGAGAGACCTTCCCTGACCACCCAATTAAAAGGTAAACTCCCAACCTACCTACCACTTTCTCTTCTCTTACCCTGCTTATCCTCTTACCCTGATTTGTTTTTCTTTGTGGTCCTTATCATTACCTGATGTTGTATTATATATATTTTTAATCTGTTCCTTGTCTTTCTCTAGTACGAAAATAATTAACCCCAAGAGAGCAGGCCTTTGTCTGTTTTGTTCACCACCATAACTATTGCTTAGATAGTGTCCAATACATAGTCAGTCACTGAATAGTTGTTGAATTCATGAATGGTGAACTTCACTTTAGAATGGTCAAATAAAAACACAACTATTTTGTAAGGGTGCATCCAATTAAAAGTGCCCAAAGTTCATTTCTCTTGAGCTGTAAGTTGTCACAGGGAAGAACTCTCCAACTTCATCCTAAGGAATTTTAAGCCTGGCTGCCAGTGTAAGACTCTAGCAGGGGAACGGTTGACGATTCAGCACGTAGAATTTCACTTAATTCCCTTGATTTCAGTAAGGCGCTTCATTGCCACCTCAGCTGTGCCTGAGGGAGCCCTAGCCCAGAGCTCCCCTGATGCAGCCTCTCTAGATAGTAAACTTTCTCATTCTGCCAGGCCACACGTAGTCAGGGCAAGTTAGAAGATCTAGGTTTTCCTTTCAGTTGTTTAATCAGTCTTGGTTTGTACGCAGCCTTACCCCCACTCCCCTGCCTTTGGATGCACCTGAGTATTTCCAGGATCCTGAAGTGAAAATGCATGTGCCTTCTCCACCAGCCACCCCTGCAGACATCTAGCAAATTGAAGTAGTTAAGTCAAATACCCCTCATCCATCTGCATTTTGTCTTTCAAAATTTTTTCAAACTCTCTTGTGTGCCACTGTCTCCTTTTCCATTTCCTTTGTCCATGTAGATTCATACCTTATTTCTTCCTTTAATATTGTTTTAGTAGGATTTCAGAAGAGAGAGAAGATAAATTCCTGTGTTCGATAAGCAATGTGTAACTAGAAGTCTCATGAAGGTTTTTGTTATTTTTACTAGCAGAAATATAAAATCCTTTGCAGAAACCATGTATGTAAGACAAAGCAGACCTCTGGTCCAGGAGGACTGAAGGAGAGGGGTTGGGATACCCCTGCCCAGAACATGCCATCCCCCACCATTTCCCTGCAATGCCACTCTACTTCGCATTCAGTGCCCCTCACCATCCCTCCCCTATAAACCCTCAAAGCCCACCTGAAACTCTACTGGCAGAGCAGAATTTGAGAATCACTTAGTCATCTACCCCCTTTGGAGAAACAGCTATCTAAACACATATGTATTTCACAGTAGCTCATAACAAGCTACACTTGTTGACTCGCCATAAGGAAGATTATTTATATCCTGTTCTTTCATATGTTTTCCTCTCCACATTCAGGGATGAGATCATCCTCTCTGAGAACACGATGACTTTTTGGATCCCCCTTAGGATGATGGTTAATAATGAGACTTAACGTTCCTAAGAAATGTCACTTTTTCCCTGTAAATTTAAAGTCTGCAAAGACTGACTGCCATTCTCCTTCCTCAGTAATAATGTAGGAGAAAAGCCTTAGGAAATGTTCAATTGCAATTGTGTAACCCATATTCTCTATCCCTATTAGAATTAGTGTTTCTCTAATGTATTACAATTCCTGAAATTCTTCATTGAGCTAGAAGTACCTTACCTCTTTCTTACAAAAGTACTTGAGAGATGTTAGAACTTTGAGGTCACTGATGTGGCACTCCAAAATGCTCCATAGCACACATGTTGAATTAGTTAAATAATCAAAACCAGGTAAATATTAGCTGAATTTACTGCTTTAAGGAGCTCAGTACTCAATTTTAAATGAGGCTGAGGACTTAAAATTAATTGCCCAAGCAATGGATCCTGAAGTGCTAAGCTTACTTTTAAGGCAGGGCCTACCCAGGTAAGTAGGATCTTTTGGCAAAATAGTGGACTTCTATTTATGCATTTTAAAGGGTGTGTGTTTACCTGTAAAAATTAACTTCATATTATGTGAGAAATTGTGAAGTAGCGGGAGGGTCCTTTGGGAAGACATGTTTAAGCTGCTCCTGTGAGGGTAGGTCCTTCTCAGTTGGCCTTTGGGTTTCAGCCCCACTGAATTTTTCTAATTGGTGCTATCTCCTAAAGCACTTTTTAAAAGAATGACAAGCTATTAAATGTAAGCTAGACTTATGATAATCCCATAAAGACATTTCATGCCCAATACTTCAGCAAAAGAATTTTTGATATTGCTTCATAACTCAACTAATTAAATTTGACTTATACTGAAATGTGGCAAGTATAGGAAGTGCCATATTTTTCTTCAAAATGTGCTAATCCACACATAATCAGCCTTTTCAAACTGAGATCGTATGACCTTTGTCAGTTTTCTCTGTTTAAAAATGTTCCAGCTAAAAGCTTAAAAGGAAATGAGAGAAATGAATTACCTATTTTTGAAATAAGTTTCTAAGAGATGTTAGATTTACTCATGTTCTTAGAAAAATTAAATATTCCTTTTCTCTTATGACTAGTATAATACTTTGCTATAAAATATTTTTTCATTGACCAAATTAATCTTGAATCAGCATTATATTTCAGATTCTGAGTTTATATAGCTTAGTGTTATTAAAGGAATGGAAACTGGCTTGGCTGCTATGAAAACACAAGACAGAGTGGTCATTAGTAATAGACATCTAGGAAGTCTTTCATTTTTCAAACATTACCACCTGATTTGACATCATGGAGAAAACTTTTTCTGCCATCTCCATTCTCCTTTTCTCAGAGTAACACAAAATAAACCTGACCCCTGACTTCTCTTCTTCCCTTACCCCAAGATAGATTTTATTTACATGCACATAAATATACATACAACATAATACAGTCTATTCACAAAGTATGCAATGTAATATTGTAACCTAGAAAAGGCTATATACCCTTCTCTCCATGCGTTGTGAAGATTATGAAAAACAGAAATTCCCCAGAGAGCTTTTGAGACACTGGTTTGAATAATGATTACTGTTTACTTATCTCAGCCATTCCAACATCCCCAAATCAAAACTCATTTCTTTCTTGTTCTTATAGGTTTATTGGTGAATGGCTGAGATAAGACCAGTAATAGTTACCCACCACCTCCTCTTGTGTTTGGGCTGCGTGGAGAGAAGGGGGCGGGGAGGCAGCATAGCCCAGGGAGTTGTATCGATAGGACAGATAGCAGTGATCTAGAGAGCCTTTAAAGAAATTGGATTCATAGGAGCTTCGAATGTGAGGAACTGAGAATCTGAATATATAATCTGCCACAGATCACAGGTCAAACCAGCCTCATTTTGCCAGGAAAATATATCATCCTTTTGTCTCTGACAGTAATAATTTTTGCATAATTTCCTGGAAGAAGTAAGCACAGTGGTCATATATACCCAGCATGGGTGAGAAGAGGTTGTCCTGTTTCAACACAATGAAATTTGCTTTCCTGAAGTAATAGGTACATACTACAACAACCTATTTGTAATATGCCACATACCTTTTGAACTTCATATTAATCTCATACATGTGTACTATTAATTTGCTTAGAAAATCCTTCATATGAGTAATTCCAAAGTACCTGTCATTGCAAATGGTAGTTTGCAAATTCTTTTTTTATACTATTTGAAAATTCATCGGGTAATCTACAGAAAACCTATCATCTTTATGCCCTCCTCCAAGAATTATCTGTAGTATTCTAAAATATTACACAATTTTTAAAGTGAAACAAAATTTGAAGTGGATGTTTGAAGAGTAATAAGATTAAAATGGCAAAACAAATTTAATCATGTAAGCAATTCTTCTCTTTTACAAACCTGAAAGAAAAGCAAATTGGCATTTGTGAAATTTTCTTTGTCTAATAAATAGCCTCACTTTACAATAATGCCAATGACCCCAGTTTAATTAGGTGCAATTAATTTTGTGCAAGTGAAATTTGACATCTTGCTAGAGGCATATCCAGCTGTACTCTGTCTTATGAATTTTATTATTATCGCCAGTGAGAATTCAGTTGTCAGAGCTACTGCAAAAGGGTGGGAGACAGGGAGAAAAAGGCCACAGGGCTGCATTTTATATTTAAAAATGGCTCCAGTGGACAGCCAAATGTTTAATTAAAAGAACTTCTAGAAATGATTTTTCATTGGTGCATCATCTTTGACAAGTTATCATGACTTTATTACTGAAATTTCCACTCCCTTTAGACAGTGGTCTCTCACATGTGTCTGGACACACAAAGCTCATATGAAGACCAGCTCCTTTGAGAGTTTACATAAGCACTCACTGCTATGAGAAAACAGCCTCACTGACTGCACGTGAGCTCTGTCATCTGGAGTTTTAACACAATCCTTTCGTTCAGTATTTTTGTAAAATTTTCTGTGCCCCTCAGATTATTCTCATTCAGATTATCACATGCATTAAAAACCCATGGGGCTTCCCTGGTGGTGCAGTGGTTGAGAATCTGCCTGCCAATGCAGGGGACACGGGTTCGAGCCCTGGTCTGGGAAGATCCCACATGCCGCGGAGCAACTGGGCCCGTGAGCCACAACTACTGAGCCTGCGCGTCTGGAGCCTGTGCTCCGCACCAAGAGAGGCTGCGATAGTGAGAGGCCCGCGCACTGCGATGAAGAGTGGCCCCCACTTGCCGCAACTAGAGAAAGCCCTCGCACAGAAACGAAGACCCAACACAGCCATAAATAAATAAATAAAATTTTAAAAATACGTTTAAAAAAAAAAACCCATGGAAGATATTTCAGAAAACCGTTGCCAATTAAATGGTGACACATGCCTCCTTAACACTTAGAATTTTTTTTGTTTTTTGTTGTTTGTTTTGGTGATGTGCCTTGCGGCATGCGGGAATCTTAGTTCCCCAACCAGGAATCCAACTTGCTGCCCCTGCAGTGGAAGCGTGGAGCCCTAACCACTGGACCACCAGGGAATTCCAGAATTTTTGTTTTAGTTATTGAAAAGTCCTTTCAGGTTTATTTGGGTATATATTTTTATCACATGTGTCTTTTGTGCATACAAAAAAATAAGAAAAAGTGAAATTGGTTAAGGTAGTCCTACACCCTTTTCACATTCACAATTCAGTTCTCCATTTAACCGCTTTCCCTTAGAGTTGTCCATCTTTGCTTTTCCCCACAGTGTCACCCTTTGTGCCATCAGGAGGTGCTGTGCCTCACCTTCCAAGCCACTGTCCCCCATTCTGCAGGTTTCGATGCTGGCACTTTTTTATTATCAGAAGGCATGAATGGTCAACTACCAGAGCCCACCTCTTCTTCAGTGGTCCTTATATGGTTTGTTGGCTGACAGAGTTACAGCTCAGTAGAGCAGTCATGCCACCAGCTGCATGGGTGGCTGAGATTGTGAAACATACCCCGACGTTGAAGATGGCCAAAGATGAATAACCATGTGTCATAGAATTAATGCAATTCAGTAAATCTACTGCATTCTTTTTAATGACTGAATAGAATCAAATGACCACAAATTAAGTCATGAAACAGAAGGTCTTTGAGATGAAGCTTACTATGGGACCAAGCCTAAATGGCAGCCCCAACATTATTTTAAACATGAACCATAAGAAATGGTGAAAGCAGTGATTCAGTGTTCAAGACAGTAAAAGAATTTGCAATTAAGATTTTCACCAAATCTAACCATACCCCTCAGAAACATCCACAGGCACTGACTCTTCAACTGCCGTATCTTCACCCCAGCCTCACAGACCTTATCACCGGTCCGGAAGGGGATGAGCCTGACTTCAGCTCCAGCAGCTGAAACTCATCAGCAGGTCGGGCAGATACAAGTTTAAACTCTGTCTGGGCTGAGCAGAGTAAATAGGCAGGCTGGCTTTAAAAATACAAAGAGTGGGGCTTCCCTGGTGGCGCAGTGGTTGAGAGTCTGCCTGCCAATGCAGGGGACACGGGTTCGAGCCCTGGTCTGGGAAGATCCCACATGCTGCGGAGCAACTGGACCCGTGAGCCACAACTACTGAGCCTGCGCGTCTGGAGCCTGTGCTCCACAGCAAGAGAGGCCGCGATAGTGAGAGGCCCGCGCACCGCGATGAAGAGTGGGCCCCGCTCGCCGCAACTAGAGAAAGCCCTCGCACAGAAACGAAGACCCAACACAGCCATAAATAAATAAATAAATAAGGAGTTAGTTGTATTGTGGAATGTGGAACCATATCAGCGAACTTTAAAAAAAATAAAAAAATACAAAGAGTGAAGTGTATATCCTTTACTTGAGAGTCTATCATCTATGCAGATCCAAAAAGGAGAATGGGATTGAGACTGGGTTGGGGAGGGATGGCAACAGTTGAATCAAAGAGTCCATCCACAGAAATGTTCACTTATAAGAAAATTGGTTTCTTACTGCCCTCCCCTGTGCTGGGGGCAGGATCTCCCACCCCCAGCACCCTGCCAAAAGCAAAAGCCCAGCCTGACTCACACGTGAGTCATGGTCCCTGCATAGACACCATCTGAGTCAGACACGCAGCCATCCTCTTCCAGCTGTCAAATACTTAATCCTACTCACCTTTCTCCAACACACAAGCGCTAATCAACTCACCCATTTTCTCTCCTTTGCCTTTTTTAAATTCCTGCTAAAGGCCCACACATAGCAGCTCAGAGGCACTCAAAAGAGAAAAATTTGGAGTCAACTGAATTTCTTCCATGAAAAAATATCTAGGTATATTTCCTGCCACTTTTTCTGTACAGATAGCTCCACATTTTTGTTTACAAACTTGGAATCATAGTATACCTATTGTTTTAGAGCTTGGTTTTTGTTTCTCTCTTTGACTTGACAGTACATCAGAAATATTTGCCCATATTCATAACTGTTCTGTTATATATATTTTTACTAGCTGCATAATGGCCCGTCATATATTTCACCATAATATACTTTTTTTTGTAGTTCTATCAATCTTTTTTTTAAATTGAGGTATAGTTGTTTTACAATGTTGTGTTAGTTTCTACTGTACAGCAAAGTGAATCAGCTATATGTATATTTATATCCCCTCTTTTTTGGATTTCCTTCCCATTTAGGTCACCACAGAGCACTAAGCAGAGTTCCCTGTGCTATACAGTACGTTCTCATTAGTTATCTATTTTATACATATCAGTATATTTGTCAATCCGTAATATACTTAATCTCTTATTGTTAGACATTGAGGTTGTTTCCAATTTTTTGTTTTGTTTTTGTTTTGCTTTTATTTTCATCTTCTCTTTTATTCTTCCATTCATGAATTTATTCTAGCCTTCTTATAGTGCCCTGGCTTCTCACCACACTCTCCTAAAATAAAATGCCAGCTTTGTGACCTTGTATAATTTAACCTCTGAGCCTTAGTTTTCTCATATGCAAAATGGAGATCATAATACTTGTTTTAGGTGTACCTGAGGATTCGAGGTAATATATATGAAGTGCCTACAATATAGTACATGCTCAAAAGTGGTAATTCTTTTTATTTCGGAAAGTAGATTGCTGAGAAATCATTTGGCTTTAATTAAGAGAAAGTAGACCACATTTGGCACCTAGGAGAGATGGCTGTTTTATTCCATTATTATTGCAGTATCAGAAGAGTACTCATTCTGGTCATCAATTAGTGCAGAAAATATTTCTGGTGAAAATGCATTTTTTAACATTAAGATCCTATAATTCCAAATTTAATTACATAGAAGTGGTCATTATTGAAGGAACGAGACACTGATGTGGAATTAGAATCAGCAGCTGTCTGAGGAATGCAAGTATTTATAGCTCCCTAGAGAATCAGGTTAGGCTACAGGGGCTGCTGCTTCACCAGAGAAAAGCTGGTGAACGCTGGTCCGCTTCTCTATCCGTTACTTAAGTAGTGAGAAGATTCTGCGGCCATGTGGAGTCAGATGACTACCAGCCCTCACGCGAACACATACAGATGGAAGGTCCAGAACTAACGAGCCTTAGAAAAGGGAGCAGACAAAAAGTATGCGCAGGATTGGGAGAAGAAAACCCAGAGAGGGTCATTCACACTCCAGCCGCCTTTGGAGCCACCTTCCGTGGCTTTCACTGAGGAAGCGAAAAGCCTGAGTCCTGTAAGATGTGGGGACAGGACAGGACATGAAGAGACATGGTGCCCCCCTTTCCCCCAGTCCTCTCTCTAGCACAGAGTTTGAAACTGCCCTTAACTGCTCTGGGCACATAACGGTGGGAGAGCCGGCTTTCCATCCCTCTTCTGCATTTGCTTCCCTGACCCCGCAGACCGCTTTTCTACTGCAGTTAGTTCCCTGCTCATTCACTCTTCTTGGTTAACACCTTACTTACTAACTAATGTCCAGGTAAGTGAAAGTGTTTCTTTTCTCATCTATAAGATAGGGAGTGTCTAGTAAGTGTTTTTTTGAGTTCTCTTCCAATGCTCTATAAAGTCCACATTTCTATTTGTATATTGTGATTTAATGATGCAAGCATTTGGTACCTGTTAGAAGACCTGATTTCTGTCCCTGGATCAACTACTACTATGCATCCACTTAATATAGGGGTCGTGAACTGTAACATGCCTGCAGGGGCCAGCAAGAAACATAAAGGAATGAAGTAGCCCAGATAAAAGGCAATAGGTGGGACCATAGTGAACTAGAAAGTGTGTGCCCTGGCCAAAGGGGAGGCATCAGCTCAGCACTGGCCAGTCGGTGCCGTGGCGTTTGCAGAGATGTTATTGCCTGATCATCAAATGAACAAACAAATGAACAGTTAAACATCCCCTTTCTTTCTAATATAGTTGTAAAAATCATTTATAGTACTTCTGTGTGTATGATCATATATGTTAGACCAGCAGTGTTTGCACCTGTTATGTGAATATCACTCTTTTTTAAAAAGTCAGCTCAGCCATAAAAAAGGAATGAAATTTTGCCATTTGCAGCAGCATGGATGGACTTGGAGGGCATTATGCTATGTGAAATAACTCAGACAGAGAAAGACAAATACTGTATGATATCACTTATATGTGGAATCTTAAAAAATACAGCAAACTAGTGAATATAACAAAAAAGAAGCAGACTCACAGTTATAGAGAACAAACTAGTGGTTACCACCTTTGGCACCTAGGAGAGATGGCTGTGGGGAAACGGAAGCAGGAGGAGCAACATAGGGGTAGTGGAGTAAGAGGTACAAACTATTAGGTATAAAATAAGCTACAAGGATATATTGTACAACACAGGGAATATAGCCAATATTTTGTAATAACTATAAATGGAGTATAACCTTTAAAAATTGAGAATTACTGTATTGTACACCTGTAACTTATACAACATTGTACAGCAACTATACTTCAATTTTTAAAATTTTTAAATTTTTAAAAAGTCAAATTATCATCCCATGCATTGCACACTCTTTAACAAAAGAAAGTTAACACAATCCCACTAAAGTAAAATAAGAAATAGCAGTATATTTTCACAATGACAAATATTGGGAAGCAGAAACTTTGCCTTTCCTTTTTTTTTTTCAATAGTAATGCTGTAACTTTCATGGTAAATGTCAATACAAAGCAGTCAGTAGGGAAAAGAAGAGTAAGGAGCAAGGTTTGGGAAATGGGAAAGGTATTTCACAATTTATTAAGGAATAGCAGCACCTCATTTTAACCCACCTCAGCACATTCTATAGAGACACTATCACACATGCAGTACACTTACCCAAACCTCAATTGTTCCCACGTTCTTTCTTCACGACAAATCCTTAGAAAAATGAAATGTGTTTACAGCTACCCTTGGGTAATTACAATCCACATTTTATATTCCGTCCCCTTTGAAATTCTCATGAAACAGGAAAAGATAATGGGTGATAATATTCATTATGTAGAAAGCCTTTGAATAATGCATCAGAGATCCATTAAAATAAATAGAGATAATATACTTTAACAGCCCAGCCACAAACTAGTTGGGAATACTGAGTAATGAATGGATGGCATGGCAGGGCCAGAGGCTCTCACAGCCACACTGGTTTTGGACAGAAGATGAGCAATACATGTTTGAAATCCATAGGCATTTCAAAGTTTCCTCTCACTCTGTTTCTTAAGGAAACCATACATTTGCCTTGAAATTATAAGCAACTACAGGAGGCATTATGTGCTTAAAATTATATTGCCATCACAGGCAAGACCTAATAAATCCAAACCTAAGGTTAAGTGCAGTATGGGGGAAAGGCCACTGGATTCAGAAACCAGAGGCCCAGCCTATAGTCTCTTGCTTTGTGATCTTGTACCATTTATCTGTTGCCATGGTGGTGATGTGTAATAAAAACCCACCTACATCAGTGGCATCCGATGATAAGCACTGATTTCTGCTGCTGATCAGAGCTGGGTTCCCGTGGGGCTTACTCGTGTGTCTATGATCGGCTACAGGCTGGCGAGCTGCCGCTAACTGCTTTTGGCTGAGCTCTGTCAGGTGCCTGGGGCTTCAGATGGGACAACGGCCGATTGACTTCTGTGCTACAAAGTCCCTCCTCTGCCAGCAGGCTGAGCTGGGCTTGGTCTGCGGGCAGCGGCAGGGTTCCCTGGGGCAGCGGGGAGTGGGGGGCGGAAGGAGGGGCTCGGAACCGGAATACTGTCACTTCCTCTGCATTCTGTTGGCCAAGGCAAGTCAGGAGGCCAGCCCAAGGGTCCGGAAATAGACTCCACCTCTTGATGGAGAACCCGCAGTCTTATTATAGGGGGACCAGATAGAGAGAGGGGAAGAATTGGGACCATTTTAATAATCAGTCTGTCACAGACCTGGGGCAAGTTATCTGACTTCCTTGAGTAACCGCTGCCTTGCCTGTAATCCACAGGTGGTTGGTTGTACAGCCCAAGGAGAGAATGAAGTGAACACACTTTTAAACTCAAATTCACTGTAACCGTTCAAGTGAAGTTAACTAAGGCGCGATGCAGGGGATAGAACCAAAGAATCTTCAGCTTTTCTCTGTGGATGCTGGCGGTCTAAGCTAGCGCTGGGAGATTCCTGTTTTTAAAATCAGAAAACACCAAATAGTTCTGGGATTCGGAGCTGGCCGTCAGACCAGGCCACTCCCAGTCACTGCAACCCAAGGCCAAGGACAAAGGCCAGATTCCCAATGCTGCTGCCCCACTAGAGGTCACAGCAGACTTTAAGACCATCCCATCACTTCTCCCACGGAGTAAACTGGTCTTGCCCCTGTATTTTGAAAAAGGTATTGTCTTTATACCAAATCATATCACCAGGTAGCTAGGTTTTTGAGATATCCTCTTAGTAGTTAAGATCTTTCCATCTCCATCATTCTCTCAATTCCGAGCATATTTTCATAATATCCCTGCTGACAGTAGTTGGAGGTCAGCACACGTGTTTTCTAAGTAAGTTTTCCTCACTGTAAATGCCAAGTGGACACTGGTGCTGAACAGCCTATCAACTAAATGCTTTCCCGATCCTGGCCAACAGGAACTGTCAGTCAGAAAGCCACGTCCACTCACCCTGAGATGTCCAGGAAGCACACTTAGTCTCTATCTCATCACGTTTCTGAGCCTTCTCCATCCATGACAGCCCCCTCTCCATACCCTCGGCTCCCTGTCAGTAACTCTGGGCTGCAGTGTGGTTTTTCATGGCATAAGGAGAAGAGGTTTCTGGGGTGACCAGGACGCAGACCTTCCAGTAATCAAATCCACAGGCGAGGCAGACATCAAGCAGCCTTTTGCTCATAGCCCTCTGCCGAACGCCATTCCAAACATCAAGTAACCCTGAATTGGATACCTTAAATGATATCACTAATTAACCAGAAGAGGATAGTGTTGTGTTTTCACCTCACACGGTGCTTGAGAGCTCCAAGCAAATTAGCCCCCGGCTGCTGGGGTTTCGCCAGACTGCGTAGCCTGGTTATAGGCGAGCCGCCGCAGTGTGAGGGGCAGGGGCTCTGAGTGGCTGGAGGGAGAGCCTCAGAGCAGCCACGCCTCCCCGGGATGGGAAGGGGTCAGGAACAGGGGCTATCATTCTGGACCCAGTGGCACAGAGGCCCTCAGCAGCACTGGCCGCTGCTTGCGAGCTGTGGTCGAGTTTCCCCAAAGCCGCCTTCATCTTAAACCCTCTTAAAGGCTAAAGGCAAACAAATCCTTCTTGAAACCTGAGTCCGTTTTAAGACGTCTGTACTAAAATCCCCGCTGAACTATTAGCTGTAATATCATATAATTTCCTTTTCCTGAGAGTAACACTTGGCGATTACCGCTATAAGGAATTATAAGGCTCACCCTGTAAGAAGCTCTGCTCAGTTTCCCACGGTGATAATGTGTTACTAAGGCGATTTTCTGAATTTCTACCTGAGGTGTTTTTTCATTTCACTCCGACTACTAAATCCTTCCCTTTTTTTTTTTTTTCTTGGCCTTTCCTGAGTTAGAAACGCTGCGTGGGATAGTTGATTTAGGTCTGAGTTGATCCTTAGCACAAAGGTCAGTTTGGGGGCAGAACAACAGAATTTATGATCAGACTTTCTTCATAATGAAAATATATATCTTTGGATGTTTTAAGCCTTATTTTGCAGTGGTATCATGTGTTATATTTTTATAATCTGTGTATATAGTGTCTTCTTTCTTCTTTTCAAGACTCTAGTTATTCAATAAATAGGAAATACTACATAATCCTTGATTCGAATTAAGTTTAATTTAAAATGTCTTTTTTAAAGTATGACTTTAAAATATGTCTGTTTTTCATTTGCACTTTTTTAATTTCCACTGTTGTCCAATCCATGGATCTTGAGTTTTATTGTTAAAAATGGGTTGATTTGGGGTTTTTTTTTACCAACTACAGACAATAAATTTTAAAACTTAATTTATATGAGATCAAAGGGTAACCTGAACATATTACATTTCTCCAGGAAAAAAATATATATATTATAATGGTAGAAAGTTAAAAGGAGACAAATTCCAGCTCAATAAATGTTCAAGCTGCCTAACAGTGAAAGTCAGCTCAGGACGCTCCCAGTGAGTCAGTTGTGCATCAGGAATTGCTGTGACCAGGCCAGGTATTCAAGTAGGTGACTGTAAGGGTCCCTTTACGAAGTCACATCACCTTTAAAATTCTGTGGTTTTTTTGTCTAGGCTTTCAGAAAGTAGAGAAAGGAGGATAATGAACAGAGCACCTGCCCTGTGCCCATCTCTGAGCTCTTTTCATCCTTTCTACAAACCACTGAATTATTCACCCTATTCTACAGATGGGGAAACTGAGGTTCATAAAGTAATGTGCCTTGGGAAAGAAGTAAGGATTCAAACCTAAGTGCTACTGATTCCAAGCACCCTGAGCTGATCACAGCAGAGCCTGTCCCTTTCTGCGGCCAGCCCTAGGCCTGGGTCTGCTTGCCTGCACTGGAGGGTAGTGGGGGAATGGAACTGGACCTACAGAGGGAAAGGCTGCGTTTCTCTCCTGGGGAAAATAAGCTGGGACTTTAAGTCGTTAGAGAAGTTAACAATAGGTGGCGGTACATACCCATAACAATGATGGTGCCTGTGTTAAATCAGTACATTTTCTTTTTCTGAGTTCTGTATTGTTTTCAATCAAAGTGCTTTAAATGAGTCATTTGAGCAATTTATGCAGAGCATCCCTACCCATTTGAATAAAAAAAAAAAAAAAAGCAAATGGGAATGTCAACTATCAGACGAGTTGCTCTTTGCATTTCTCACTGTGACAATAACAACGCCAGAGCAGATTTGGTGCCCCCTGTCCTAAACCTGGCTTACAGGAGCCTCCTTATGACCCCTTGCTGCTTAGGAGTTTCCTTCTGCCTTTTCTTTCTCTAAACTTACAGACTGGGACTACTAAGGATGCTAAGAAAGTGCTTCTTGAAAAACACTTTGTTGTCAAACAGCAATGAAATGTGTTCAACTTCAAATGAAGGTTAGGACACAAGAGTTGGATCCACAGCCTGGTTGCGTGTATAGCAGATACACAGCCGGCTGGCCCTTTGTGACCACATTTCCAGCAACATACCTCTGGAGCTTCCCGGATTCGCCACAAACATAACGAGCTCCCAAGACATCTCTGCCTCTGAGGCTCTGTACGCGAGGCAGTCTGTAGAGCCTTGTTGTGTTCCAACGTTCCGCTTTTCTGACTAAGCTGGAGGTTTCCTTAAGTTTCTCGAGGGTGAACCTCTGGTGTGTTTTTTTCTTAATGACATAAATGGGCTCCCTTGGTTGGCTTTTGACAACCGCCTCAAATAAGATTTTCCTTCAGACGACCTTATTCTATTTGGGAAAAAAAAGGAGTCTTTCTTCGGAGAGCTCTGGCCCCGGGATGCTGGATCTAATGAGCATCATTGGATTGTCCCCGTGGGGCAGGACACTAGATGACACCAGGCAGCCTTATTTGGCTGAGGACCCATTCCTCTTCATCGACAAAAAAATGTAAACTCAGTGTCTCAACGCATTTTTATTGTGTACCAACTATGTGTTTGGTATTGTGCTGGGGGCTATAATGTGGCCTGAAATTACTTTTCTCCCAGCGTGAATTTGTGTGTGGAAAAAAACCTAATACAGTATGAGTTACAAGTTATCATCTTATCATTTATCGACTTATCAAGTTATCCTTCTTATCTTCTAGTAAAAGTTATCATTTATGAGTTGGGAGTAATATTGATCACTCACTGCTCTCTGTGAAGAACACATTAAACTACTTTCTTTAGCAAAATCAGGCAGTTCTTTTGGATGCTACCAGATAACAAATAGCTGAATGGAATGAGTGTCCTGTTTGCTTCTGCCCAGCCTGCAGAGTGGGATGAACCTGCAGATATGCTTTGTCAACGACAGCGGCAGCGATAAGGACAGCGATGCTGATGACAGCAAGACCGAAACGAGCTTGGACACCCCCTTGTCTCCCATGGTGAGTCCCAAAGCTGCCACTGAGGCTCAGAGTGTGCTTTCCTGGTCATTTAGCTTCTTTTCTGTTGTTAGTCAGAAGCAAACATTTCAGAGATTAAAAAAGAAATGTCTCATGACATTTCTTGACATGGCATGCTCCTAAAATTTGACAGTGATTGAAAACTCAAAACTGTGATCCAAGAAGGATACATAAGCTCTGTTAAAGTTAGCGACTACTTTCATATTAAATCATAAGAGAAATCACATAGACCCTAAAAATTATAAAAGAAAATACACTATATACCAATCCTTCCCCACTGGGCTTAGAAATATGAGCACAGACTAGCAATGGGACACATTTTAAAAGGCAGGGGATGGGGTCCAGGCAGAGGTGGGAAGGCTAGCACATAGATGTTGCTCAGAGAAACCAGCAAGGTAATGTGGGTTAAACATTGGTTACTATTCCTTGCACACATATTACAGAAGATGGCTTGATGATCCTGGGTGCTTGTTGCTGGATTTCTTTCCTCTCTGGGAGGTCTATCGCCTTTCTTACCAAAAACTAACTAACAGGAAACCGTGTTGGTTGTTGAGTGCAATGCCGCGTCAGAACTTCATTGGATATCTGAGATCCTGTCCGCTCCAGGGAGCAACGCACCGCCTTAGCTCTGGGTTAAATATTTTGCTGTGTCTGTTCACTTCAAGAAAGTTTTGAGAGTAAGAATCAAAGAAATGTCTCAAGTTTGTTACAAATATATATTCTCCCTATTATTAATTATGTTACTTTTTATGCTAAAATCAGAGTCTATCACTGACTGAGGAAATAAAGTAGCTTTTAAAATGTTACTTGCGATTGGTACAAATCAAATCAAGAGTTGAGTCCCTTGATGGAGGGGACTCTTGGCTGCTTTGAGAGAGGGCTCAGGGAAGACTGTAGCTCATCTCCAAAGATGGTACCCGGCACGCAAAGCTCAGGGCTGCTCTTTTTCCCTTCACAGAGCAAACAGAGTTCTTCCTATTCCGATAGAGACACTACTGAAGAGGAATCCGAATCCCTGGATGACATGGATTTCCTCACAAGGCAAAAGAAATTGCAAGCCGAAGCCAAAATGGCCCTTGCCATGGCCAAACCAATGGCCAAAATGCAAGTAGAAGTGGAAAAACAGAACAGGAAAAAGTCTCCCGTCGCTGATCTTGTAAGCAGCGAACGCTGAAACGCAAGCGAGTGTTTGGTGGCTGCAAATGGTTGAGGCTGTCCCAGTCCTTTCCCAGAGTTATGCAAACTTGGGTTTTTACAAGGCAGTGTGTAAAACGTACTGTCATTGAGAAATATTTAAGTCTGTTTCTTTTTCCTTCCTACTGTATCACTGAAGGATACACACGCAACAGATTTCACAAAAGTAAACTTTGCTCTTGATTCATATCTACTGTGTTTCTTAGGGGCAGTATTAGCTGTCATGGGAATATTTTAATTCCTTTAAAGCAGTCTCAGTTTAAGAACCCATTGCTATGGCAAACTCACTATTGCTTTAGCTCTTGTTCCCCCCTTTTCAACGAAGACAGTATGGCAGAGTGGATGAGAGCCCTGGGCTTTGGAGCTTAAGACTAGCTCTGCCATTGACCTACTGTGGGGCTCTGGACACGTCTCAGTTTTCTCATCTATAAAATGGGAATAATAATAATAGCTGTGTCAGAGCACGATTGTGGAAAAAGTAGTCAAAGCACTTAGTACAGTGCTTGTAGCGTGCTATAAGTTAATGAATAGCTGATATTATTAATTTTATCCATGTCACTGACATTACTTGAGCTCCCTGGTAATTCATTTGTGGATGTAATAATTGACTCTCAGTTGTAGACCAGTCCAAAAGCTTTTGATTTGAGTAGTGTCCCATTCTGATGCCAGTAGTGTTTCAGATGATGTGCATATATGGAGGGCCTCACATTGGGAAAGTCAGATGGGGAAAGCTTTTAAGCAAGGAACCTGAAGTGGGTGAATGAAGGTGGGTCTTTTAGGAGAAAACTGGGTCGTACGTTCAGTGTGCTTGCTGCTCACACCTCCATTTCTTCCCTTTCTGTCTTCAGCTGCCACACTTGCCTCATATAAGTGAATGCTTGATGAAAAGAAGTTTAAAGCCCACTGACCTGAGAGACATGACTATTGGGCAGCTACAAGTGATAGTCAATGATCTCCATTCCCAGATAGAAAGTAAGTGTAAGATGCTCTGGAAAATGGGATATTAAGTGTAAAATATCATGGGATGGATAGTACTATTTCCTTGATTCAGTTCCTTGGTACGTTTCATTGGGGTCCTCCTGTGTACTTGCAAGGAAAAGAAGAGAATCACAAGGCTCTCTTTTTGTTTTTGTTTTTTTTACTGTAAAATGTTGAGAAACTTTAAGACTTTTTCAAGGTTCACAGAGGTTAGGGATCCTTTTTATTCATCTGAAATCCCCAGCTCCCAGCACAGTGCCTGGCATATAGTTGGCTCCCAACACCTGTTTGTAGAATACAATTTAGTAGTTACAAGTCATTTATTATACAGCTATACGCTCAGCTTTACTTGCACGTACATTCATTTTAGGTCATCAAATTCTATTCGACTTATGCTGTGGGACTCCAGGTGGTGAAAGTATATGTGACCGATATGTGAAAATTATAGGGTGAGAAAGCGTGGGCCTTTTCCCCCCAGAATGAAGAAGGACCTCTACCGGAAGTGTGCAGGGCGGGTGGTGAGTGAGTGGCATTCACTCGAAGTGATTGGTTACGCAGAGAAGGGCAGGTGCTGGACCAATGAGAGAGCTCGCTCACTGGGAAAGCGTGCTTAGCCCAGGTGAACTCACGAGCCCTCCAGCCTCTGGAACATACAAGTCCATAAAGTCCGTAGGCTGATAGATTAAAACCACCTAAGAGACATGCCAACCAAATGCAAACCAACTATAAAAAAGCATTGAGGAGCCAAGCGGGGAAATTCGAACACTGACTAAATGTTTTATTAAAGATGTATTTACTTATTCAGGTACAATAAAGGTATTGTGGTTATGTTAAATTTTTTTAAAAACGAGCCCTGTCTTTAGAGACACATACTGAAGCATTTACAGATGAAATAATATGATGTCTGAAATTCGCTTTCAAATGATCTAGTGGGAGAAGGGGTGATACATGAGTCAAGACTGGCCATGAGTTGATAACTGTTGAAGCTGGCTGGATGCATGGGGCAGGGGGATTCCTTAAACAATTCTCTTTACTTTTGTATCTCTTAGAAAATGTCCATAATAAAAAATTTAAAACTTCATACGGAAAAGACATTCCCACGCACTATGCAGGGACTCTACTGAGTACTAGTATAAAAAGCTACCCTAAGAACCCACTAGAAAAAATAAAATTGGATGTATTCAGTGGCAGGTTAATACCTTCAGCATTTTAAAATCAAGAGAAAGGATTTAACATTTTAATTAGGAAACCATAGATTCACAGGCTTTCTAAAAATTCTACTACATTTTAATTTTAGTTGAGCATAAATCACTAGGAATTAAGGACTTAAAAGGCTTTCTGATCTTTTACCACTGAAACATCTTCCTTAGACTTTTAAATAATAACATTGACAGCTAGTCCTTTTCAGGAGCAGATAGAGTTTTAGACCTCTTTGTATGACTTTTTTTCTCCTTTTTTTAAATTGAAAACTAATCTGAACTAAAGGCAGACAAATGCATCATTTGAGGTCAGGATCTCTGAAAACATTTCCAAGGAGGACCTTGCTGAATACCCCCTTCCTTTCTTTGGTTTCTGGGCCCAGAGCTCTTGCTAAATGAATGCTATCCCTCATGTGTCCACATGTCCAGACCTAGAAGCTTTCATTCTTAGCTGATGTGAGGGGGAAAAAGCAAGAGAGAGCCCCCTGCTTGTTTATATTTTTCAATGGCAGAAGCCAAATTAAACCCAGTACACTGATTTCAGGAAGACTAGTTATGTTTCCATCTATTTTATGCCCAGTATAAATCCTAAAGAATATTTTCCTCAGCACCCATTGTCCAGAGAACTCAGGGGTTATTTCTTCAGGTACACATCTGGTTCTCCCACAGCTTTAGATATTACTGTTTCCTAGAACAACCTGCACGTAGGGCTGCTTCTCCCCTCGACCCCGAGGAGCCTTTGAGCATCCTCAAGGCGCCTTCCTCCCCAGCGAGGGGTCTGATGGGGTTCTTGTCGGGTGCAGTGGCCCCTCCAGCTCTCCGTGTGGCAGGAGCACCCTGAAGATGAACGGTGGGAAACTTAACGTGACCCAGACTTCTGCGTTCACATTTCTTGAAAACAAAATCCCGCTTCTTCTAACAAGCTCTTTTCCTAACAGCTAACAATTTCTTTTCCCACTCTAATGTGAATGTAATTGGATATACTTTGTACTCCTTTTCTTTCAACACTTCTATAAGTATGCAAGCTAGTCGTGCTCTCAAATTGGTGACTTCTCCTGGGCTTATGAGAAGCTAATGTAAGAGCTCTACATTTTAGCAAAGATAGTCTCCTACTGTGTTTAGCTGTTTGTGTATATGTATGTATCGTACGTACATGCATAATGGTCCATAAGTAGTTCCACGTCCTGACTTAGATGCAGTTTTATCTATTTCTAAAGGCTTTCGTCTCTTTGCCCCAGGCTTGAATGAGGAGTTGGTCCAGTTGCTCCTCATCCGAGATGAGCTGCACACAGAGCAAGACGCCATGCTGGTGGACATCGAGGACTTGACCAGGTCAGTGGTGCCTCCTCTTTCCAAAGAAGGGAAGAAGCCTGGGATGGTTGGAAGTCTAAGAATTAAGGCACGAGTGAGCTCTAGAGAACTGCTTTCCTTACTTCCATGAGTAACTCGCCTAATCTCTGCTGGTGTCAGCTGTTTAGATGGAGGGGAAGCGGCCAAAACTGCTCCCATCCAAATGCATGGCTTCTTCACAACCATCCTCCCCTAGTGATGGATTGTAAGTGCATTAGAACTTCGTCCACCCCCGCTTAAATCAGGTCAGCAGTTCTGGCCTAAGGACTTTATCCTGAAGGACTGTCCCCTTGAGAGTCGTCCCTAAGCCATTCCATGCTGGCACGATTCCAGCACGTGGTGGGTGCCACCAAGTGGCACTTGCTGTTATATGACCCGACTCTTGATCGCATCTGCCATGCCCGGAAGGCAAGGACACTGGCATCTTTCCACAGCACCAGCGCCACCAGATTGCTCTCACCATGGGGAGACTCCAAGACTTGAGTTTCTAGCTGGGCCTGGTTCCGAGCGCCTGTCTGTAAAGAGGTAAAGAATGCTTCCTTCCCTGGGGGATAGGGAAACTAGGCTAATGCTGGTCAAGATCTTGCATTTCTTCATAGTTTTCCTTGTGGAAAAGCCTCTCGCCATAAGTGTATAAAGTATATGAAATACCGTGAGCATTCCTATGATCCTATATTGTATTTACGATGCCACCTTCTCTGAGACAGTTTATAGGAAGTCTTTAAACCACAAGGCAACAGTTACTATTAATCCCAGAAATGGTATTCAGAGAGTAGAAGCTCCCAAGGAGAGAAAGAAAACTGCTTATCACGGTAACATAAGGAATTAACCACGTGATCCAGAACCATCCAAGAGAAGTTTGAAAACATATGTAGTGAAAATGCTCTCAGCACTCACCACAGGGACCACTTCTCAATGTGTAACACTGGGTAAAATATTTTTCTAAATGCAGTGTTATAAAAATAGCTTGGGTAGCAAAATAAATGCTGCAGAACTATGTTTAAGTTTGTGTTTAAAGACCCATGGGCAGCACTCTGTTTTGTATGCTTTGGATGTTATATTGTCTCACCCCTAACAAAAAAAACAAAAACAAAAAAACCCAGAAGGTCTTCTCGTACCTTCTTAGCATATTTGCCTGCATGTGAAATACAGTAACACTCAAATACTATTATTGCCCCCTACAGCTGTATTCAGGCACTGCACCAACAATTGTAAGACACCTGCCTTTTTGTTAGGCTAAAAACTTTGCATATAGGGATTAAGATTATGGGAAATCAGTAGTGAAATATACAACCAGGACATGCATCTTCTGAAAAATATATAGACTCTTTCGTCAATTCTGTGGCTTGCCTATGATGACAGAGACCGTTTCTCTGATCCTCAGAGCGGCGTTGGCACCCCTCGTTGCAAACACGACATTCAGAGGCTCCTCCCTTCTCTCAGAGTGTTAGGCTATTACTTAGGTTTGCAGTGAATTTTGCTTATCCCTTCAGATGGTGTGATCATGGGAGACAGGGTGGGCAGAACCATGGGGTTCAAAGGAGAGGAGTCACTAATATAAAGGTACTAGAGGATCCCTTTAAATTAGAGCAGGTGGGGAGAAGTTTCTATGCCCATTCCTGGCTGCAGAAATATAATTTTGCTCATGGAGGGATCTAAGGATACTTAAACTTCCCTAAAGGTAGCAGTGCCAGAGTTTTGCAGCCGGATCCCAGAAGGCCGAGAGCATGGCCGCTGGGAAGCCCTGTTCACCTATTCCCTTTACCTGTGCAGCTCCTACCATTCAGGTGTCAGTTCAGATCGGTGGTTCTCAATTTTGGCTGCACATTGGAACCACCTGGGGAGCTTTTAAAATACTGATGCCTGGGTGTCACTCCCAGAGATTCTGATTTAATTATTCTGTGAAGTAGCCTGTGCATTAGGAGTTTTTAAATCTTTCCAGATGATTCCAATGAACAGCCTAATTTGAAAACCATGGGTTTAGATACTTCTTTAGAGAAGTGCTCCCTGATCCCCCAAGACTGACGTAGGACCCTCTGTGCTCCTGGCAGCATGGCATCCCTCCCAAGTAGAGGCTAATCCTATTGTGTTATATGGTTTACAACCAACCTGGCTATCAGCCCCCTGAAAGCAGAGACAACACTATTTTCATTCATTGCTGTGTCCCCAGAACCTAATACAGGGCCTGCCAAGTACATAGTAGGTCCTCAATAGGGATTGTTGATAAAAAGAAGTCCTTGTGGGGCTTGAGTGAAATAAATCCTAATAAAGACTTTATAAATAGTTGACGAGAACCTTTTGGTTTTATGGACGGAAACCCTTTCCCTCCTTTGTTTACAATTTTAATGAAATTCACCCTTGTATGTATGTCTCAAAATAACACCCAGCTTTTAATATTTTCTGAAGCTCTTGCCTGCCTGTTCTTTCCTTCTCTCTCAGAAAACCCCTTGTTGTTTGTATGCACGCACACACACCACACACACACACACATACACACACAGAGATACATATTTTAAAACTGCTATAAGAACTATACTTTAATTAGCTACCATGGAATCTTAGTCACTGGGCATCAAAATATTTCTTGAGCTGAATTTGTTCAAGTGAGGCCCATGAGTTACTTTATGAAAATGATAAAAAAGATGGTCTGCTAGAAGGCATAATTTCTTTTTTAGGAATAGGGTGCTATTGATGTCTTTTTCCTGAGTCCCTTTGTTGGTAAATGAATATCAGAATATTCTTTGTGGGCTGATGCGTGTGGCAGGGACGCTGCTGTCACTTCTCTGTTTCTGAATGTATTTGTGGTCTTCCCTGTAACACAGATGGGAGACATTCTGCATAATACCAGTGAGTTAAACTTGATGTCACTGACTACCCAAGTCTAGGCAGCACCCAGAAACTGCCCCTGGACCTTTGATGACAGCTGGAAACCACACCCTTAGATGCTTTTCTCTTGCCAGATTTATAATTTCCTAAGATCCTCCTTCAAAACATTTGTTTCTTGCAGCCTTCAGAACCTGCCACTCTCTGGGAAGACGTTTACTTAGTGCCGGATCGAGTGATGTAAGCAGCTTGGCCATTCCTCCCACTCCGTCTCCACTGGCCAGCTGCTGGTTAGCCCAACTTTGGGCTCACAGGCCGTAATAGGGCTTGATGAGTAAGACTCACCACACCCTGTCCCCCCCTCACTGCCGTGATCATGCCCTTGGGACTAACTGAGGGGGAAAAAATATGCAAATGTGGGAAATCTTGACATCCACAAAGACCTACCGTTTGTTTGGAAGACATTAGCCTTTGTAAGAATAAAATTGAACTATTGTATTATTAACAAGAGCCTTGTTAATACTTAGATTTGCATCTATGTGCCTGTTTGGATAAAGTAGACACGCAGTTACTTTCTATCACAACACCTTGTTTTGACTTTTTGCTTAGCACTTAATCTTCTATCTGCTATCTCCTTGCTTGCTGTCTGTTCCTTTCTTGTCTCTTTCCATCAGAATACATGCTCCATGAGAACAAAGATCATTGTCTGCTCACCACCAAATCCCCAGCACCAGGAGCACAGAGAAGGCACATATTAAACATTTGTTGAATAAATTATCCTAGTTACTTTCCTCTTTTCATTTTTAAACATGGCACTTTTCTTCTCAAAGGAATGTGACATCTACATGTCTCAGGTTAATGCAGTGGCTTACTAAACAAAAGGAATCATACATAGAATATAAAAATTGGAAGAGGGCAAATCCATTTGAATTAAGTACCGTTTCTTGATTCTCTTGATTTCACTATGAGTAACTCCGAGCCTCCGTTTGGAGGATATTTTAGCTGTTGATGGGAAAGCAGTTTGGCTTTCTCCTTAGCACTAAATAATTGTATTATTCATTTTACAGACACGCTGAGAGTCAACAGAAGCACATGGCCGAGAAAATGCCTGCAAAGTGACAAGAAGCCATCCAACCAGAGGACAAGCTAGAATTTATTTTGCTTCTGTGGTTGTAAAAATGCTGTTGCTAAAGGTGGCACAGAAACAAACAAATATCAGTGTTAGTCATCGATAATGTCTGAAGCTTAACGTCCAGTGATTGGCCTTTGCTTCTTAATTTATTTTAATTTTTTTACTGTGCCACTAAATATCAGGCATTTTAATAAAATATTGTTACAAAAAATGTACAGTACTTACACCATCACAAATCATGGTTAATCAAAGAGGGTAGTTTTAACTTTTTTATTTGTTTAGAGATTCTGAGTTGGAGCAGTATTTTACCATTGACTGCTTTCATTCTTCACTGTAGTTTTAAAGAAGAACTGTAAATGACGGTGCTATCCAAGTCAAAAAATACATGCCTGCCTCGTAGTGAAGTTGTAGGTCTCCGTAATATGTATATTTTAATCAGTTTTCAACATTTTGTGAATGTTGACTACCTGAAGTTCATTTTTAGATGTGCTATTAACATTCTGTTGGATTCAGAGGGTTCCTTAAAAGTTTTATGTATAAATATGTAAAATAAAAATTAAAACTTTGTTTCATAGGATATGTCTTTTTGCTCACTAGCAAGCCCTACACTGGCTGTACTTCTTCCCTCTTCACTCTTCCTCAACTGAAATCCCCACCGGGAAGATTTTATCAGTGAAGAAACAAAGGGCTCCGGAGGACAAGAAAAGCAGGGAATCGCCAAGAAGATTGTGGCGAGTATGGGAGTGTGTGTGGGTGTGTGCGCGTGTGCACGCACGTGTGTGTGTGTGTGTGCGTGTGTGTGTGATCCAAAGACGACAACATCAGGCACATCAGAGCCAGCACTGTTACTGCTCAAAGTTATCAGTCTGGAATTTCAATACTTTATTATTTAATAGCTGCTGGCCTTGTCAGAGCCAATGACTGCATCCAAACTGCATTTCCCAAATTAGCCACGTGAACAGATGATGCCTGCATTTACACTTTTCCCAAGGCCAGTTGGTGCCATTTTTCACATTTTAACCACTTCTATTGGTCTCATGAAGAAAAATGCCAAGTCTAAAGCAGATTACAGACTGTTCCTCAATAGGTAGAGAGTTTCAGAAAATCGATGTAATTAGCGAATGTCCACGCAGGTATTAGAGAACCTTAAACTAAAGCTGAGATGAGCAATCAACATTCCAGAACCACCCACAGACCACCTGGTTTCACTATAAGGTCCGTGATGTAATCTGAAGATAGAAGGTTAGTCAGTTTCCTTTTTGAAAAATACCCAGATAGATATTTTAAGTAATTCAGAGTTGCCAATTTTCATAGCCTTCTTATTTTAGTAAAATAGTCCATCTTACACTGAAACACTCATCATTTCTTTATGGGCTTCAATCAAGTTATTTTCATTTGGAATAGAAAAATAATGCAGCCCATAAATATATTTTGGTTTTTGACAGTTGGCTACGGAGCAGGACAGGTTGCTCGCCACTGGGCTGAAGGGTGGAGCCCGAAGTCCTCTTTGCACCAAGGTGTCTAACTGAGCCCCGAAGTCCTGCACCAGCTGTCAGTGCTCCCCTGGGGTGACCCCAGCCCTGAAAATCCAGGCACAGCTAGTGGAGCTTTGTTGCTTCAGCTGGGTGAGAATATTGGTCACTAAGCCAGCGGTTCTCATCTTCAGCGACACAGTGGAATCACTTGGGGAACTTTAGAAACCACGGGGGCCTGGGTCCCACCCCCAATGACACTGATTTAATTGGTCCGGGGTGTGGTGTGGGCAACAGGATTTTTTAAAGGTCCCTTGGTGACACTAATGTAAAGAACCACTGCCTTGGACTTCCTTCTTTTTTAGCTTTGCTTAAACCATTTTTTAGTATTTATTCTTTTTTTCTAATTGAAATATATTCTTATTAATTTGGAACTTTGGGGGAAAGCCAACCTAGGAAGAGTGCCACGAAAATGCCTGAGCCCGAGTGAGAGTGGTAACGTGACCGAAACCTCCTACAGTGACATCTGTAACCTGAAATCCTGACGCTAAAACTCAGCCCACCGAGAAAGACGATCTTCATTTTTTAAATCCTTGCCAGAACTGCCAACTCCAATAAGAATTTAGAAATGAGTTTTCTCTTTGTCTTAAGCAATGCCGCCTCTCTGGTTTGAAATATGTTCTGAAGAAATCCATGGCCTCGAAACGCTTCAGTTGTCTGAAACCCATAATTATAAGTGAAGAGCCCTAACTCGAGAAGGAAGGAAGTGAGATTACACCCACAAGGGCCCCTCAAAACACTTCCGGGGGCAAAGCCAGCTGAAAGAAGAGCAGTTCTCCCCACTGCCCCAAGACCATCAAAGGAGATTATACCAGTGTACCCATGTTCCTTTCACACGTCCCTGCCTCTGGTAGAGATGTCACCAAGTGACTCACCTCCAAGGGGATTCTTTCAAAATTGGGTCTTTCCAGTCCCTTTGATTAGCTTTTTCAGCAAAGATTGGGATTATTCCCAACAGGATTCTTATCTGCACTAGATCACCCTTCCATACATTAATTAGCAACCTCACTAATTTACCTGGCTTAGTTAGATGCTAGAATTCCTGAGTTAAAAAATAGGGCCACCTATCCTCCCAATTTTAAGAAAGAGGTGTAAGCAAGAATGCACAGGCTCTGGGGCCGGAAGGGACTGGGCCCAGTGCTGACTCCACCATCTTCCTAGTGATTTGAGCTGAAGCAAGTTACTAAAGCCCTACGTTATCTTATTTTACCTTCTGCAAATAAGATCTCTTGGGATTATTCTAAAGATTGAATAAAACAGTGTCCGTGAAAGCACTGGCACCCAGTAGATACCCAATAATTGTTGACAGGAGAAGTAAATGATCACAGTTTGGGTGGAGGAGGCATTCTGTATTTTACCAGTTTCTGAGGTTTAACACATCCTTGTAGGCTTTTTCTTGTTTATTAATCATTAACTTACAAAACAGATGCTTAAGGGAAAAGTTTACTTCAATCTTCAAGCCCCCCTCCCTCCTCCAAATATTGATGTTAAAACTTAGAGTGTATTCTCACACACCTTTCTCCACACTTACACAAACAGATACACACATATAGGTTTTGTGTTTCAATTTGTTTATGCAAAGGTGGGAGCACATAAAACTCAGTGCTTTGCAACCTGCTTTATCCGTGGACACCCTTCCAGGTCAGTACATACAGATCTAAGCCATTCTTTCTAACAGCTGTATAGTAATGCCCAGTATGCTGGAACATACTTTATTAGTCATTCCCTTTACTGATGGACATGAAGGATCTTCCCAGATCTCTGCCACTAAAAACAACGATGCAATAAACATGCTTGTACTTACATCTCCTTGTGCTTTAATTCTGTGATGACCTCATTTTTTTCTTTAACCATTACTTGGTATTTGTTTAGATAATTCAAACTACAGAGAGCTAATTAAGGTAGGGAAGACCAGGTGAGTCTACTGAAGAGAAGTTCAGTTTCTTAAAATTAGACCAACTCCCCTTATCTGACTAACACCAACTCATTTCTAGAGCGTAGGTGTTACTTCCTTGATGCAACTGTTTCTTTCTCTCTATTACACACACACACACACACACACACACACACACACACATGCAACTTAGCCTCCAAGGATTGTCATCTGCTTCCTGAATACAGATTTTTCTCTATTTCCTGTTTGAGGGTAGAGGCAAACCTCAGCCATCTTTGTAATGATAGCCCTCAGCACAGAACGCAGAGTTTTCTCTCAAAGAGAAATGCTGATCATTGGGACCCACCCCTTTGACACTTCCACTAGCTGGTGGACCCTACTCTTCCTGATGCCTGACACCTCTTCTCTCAGCTGCCGGAGGAGCCCCTCAGCCTGATTTTCACTCAGGTTTAATCTCATTGTTTTCAAGCTTGAAACCCCATGACTGGCTGTCTCTTCTTAAGTCCCTCCCCTCTCAAAATTTTTGATCTATGATCCCGGAGACTTTCCTTCCACAGAATGTCATCTCTGCTGTCTCTGACAGACAGCCCTATGGCGGGTATAGCTAGCCATCTACTGAAATTCATCCCTCTCCACCATGTTCTTAGTTACAGAGTTGTCCCTGGGAAGTGGCTAAGCAAACAGGACTGCATTTCCCACCCACCATCCATTTGCATTTAGATGTGACCCATGACCAATTTTCACCAACAGAGTGAGTGTGATGTGTCTTAATTCTAGCCAAGGCTTTGAAGAAGGGGTTTGCCTTCTCCATGGTTTCTTTTTCTCCTTGTACCAGCTGCTATCACAAGGACCTAGAGGAAGGCAGAGCCACAATATGGAAGGAGTTTGGGTCCCTGAGTCCACTGCATGAGGAGAGCTGCCTGCTGTCCAGTAGGGTTTGCCCCATACGGTTGCAGAAGTGAGAAATAAACTCTGATTATGTTTGAGCCATTATACTGCATTGAATCTCTTTGTTACCATAGCTAGCATTACCATAACTAATGCGAGTCCTTAACAAGGACAGCCATAGTCCTTTAAGAAAGAGCTGGGACACAAACCCAGGTCTCTGAAGACAAACCCTGTGTTCTTAACCACCAACCCACACTGCTAGAGGCTGTGCCTCTTCCCTCTAGAAAATCTTCTCTAGGTCAGTGACTCACCCTTTTTCACTTCATGGACCTCTTCAGTTTAGTTTAAATCCTAACCCCCAGTCTATATTTTCCTTTAGCCACTGGAGCAGAAACTGGATAAGGTCAAAATAAGATTTGTCATGAGCAAACAATCAATTCATGCCAGAAACAAGAACTTGGATTTTACTATAATGTCAGAAACACAAATATTTATCAAGTGACTACAGGAGACTACTTTGGTGTCCAACTGGAAGAGCCTTGGGTATCTGCAATCCACAGCACCAGGCTTTGACTATTACCACCCCAGCTGAATTCTGATGCTTAGAAATGCAATTACCTTTTGCATTGACGTTCATTTATTTTTTCTAAATAGGATATGACACATTCATTATGAAGTAGGTTGATGGGTAATGAGTTTTTCAGGATATTTTAATTGAGGCTTATAGTCAATTGTTGGTAAAAATTAGTATTATATTAAATAATTTATGAATTATGGTCTAGCTGTGCAGAATGAAAAGAACGTCTCACTCCTAATTTCTGAGAATCCAAAAGGTCTTTCATTTAGTAGCTTTGGTAGGAAATGATTTACCAGGACTAATTAATTGGCCGTAAGAAATGCTTTGCCTGAGCATCCTTCTCTCCGTCCATCCCCCTATTCTATAACAATGCTCTGCCTATGTTTGTAACATGGCCCTTGTTTTTAAGACTACTGAATCCACTTCCTTGCACACTGTACAAGAGCACAAGGTAGAAAAGTGATACTTAGTGAAAAGCAGTTTTATTTTCACCCTCCAGACTAGCCATTCAAACTTTCTTCATGATTATTTACTACCAGAGTCTCTCTCCTTTTATATTCAATCAATACCTTATTTGCTTTCTGGCTTTGCAGAAAATAGTGGCGTGTATCCTGACTCTGGTAATGCATAGACAAGGCTGGAAGTGAGTTCTTTAATTTTCTGCGTCATAAAGTTACTTCCTTCCAGATGTCTGTTAGTTCTCAGTAGAAATTACAGTCTGTAATGACGTGTTCTCTCACCTTGTGAGGGGGCTTTTTAGGTCACAGGACATCCCCATTTATTAGAAATGGCATTTGAAATACAACCAGGAGTTCACCTTGGGAGCAATTCAGATGTGAGGGTTCAAGGTGAAAATGGTGTGGACTCTTATAGGCAACAGGGAGGGAGGACTTTCCTGTTTATCACAAAGCATCCGTTTCCTCTTTCCAGTGATGTGAAGGACTCCCGTCCCTGCTGCTTAAGAAGGCCGATTTTAAGATGTGTCATTGTCTCCGATGCAAATCAGGTTGAGAATGGAGCTCCAGGCGACTCTGTCAGGCTAAGTAATTTTTTTAAGGGAAGTAATAAATGCCTCAGGAGCAATAATTCGGTGTGGGGATATTTCGTACGGGAGGAATAAATCCGTCTCCCTGCAGTTCTGGCTAAACTAAGAGTGGGAGGAAAACAGAACATGGGCCTTTTCGGAGTTCCCAAACAGTCTGACCACACTGCAAGTCGGGGTGCTGGGTCTTTAGGGAGACAGCAGTTTTCACTTCCCGGACCCGAGGCCAAGAGCTGGGGAGGCGAACGTGCGGACTGGGGACGTGGACGCTTCAATGAGCGGCCCAGGAAACCAGGCCGCATCTGCAGACCAGGGCGCCTCTGCTGCAGGCCTTCCCATGATGGCCACATCCTCCACGATGGCATTTTGGTGCTTGGAACCCGTTTGCCAAGCAGTTCCTGGTGCTGTTGCCTCTGTGAGAGTCAGAGGTAGAGACCCCCCAGCGTGCCTTTCAGGGACCTGCAGTTTCCCATGAGGATGTTATGTTCTGCAGTCCCCAGTGGGACCCGGTGAAGCTCTGAGGCAGGCCCGCCTCCAGGAGGTCTGAGGCCTAGAAGGGGTTTGGCAAAGGCAGCCTTGAAGGGGCTGAACAACTGAGGTTTTATGAGTTTTGCAAGCAATATGTAAACAATTAAAACCTCATTTGAGTTTCCTCTACTTCCCAAGCTGATCTGAGGGCTATCTCCCCCAAACACTCAGGCAAGAATCACTCAGGAAATGCAAATTAATGGGCTTTAGAGGGAAGGGGTAAATCCAATAATAAAAAATAAAACATAAAAGTTTAGAATTATGCCCCTTTTGGCCACACTTGAAATTTGTTGTCCATTTGCCCCTTACAAGAAAGAGTCCTGGATAAATCGTTGTCTTGAAATCTAAACTGTATCTCAAGTCTTATTTTCTTGGTCTCTTGTTTCTACTATAATCAGCCCAGTCCCCTGATTTGCATAACTGCTGTGTCAATGTAGTACCAACAATGCCCTCCCCAATCCACTAAACTAAAAAGTCTCAATGCCCACTTCCTCTTTTCAAAAGTACACACATGTGTATCACTTCCTAAATTACACTCATTGTCAAGAATTTTGGACTATAAAATCATCCAAGAGTTGTTTTTATCTGAGGCAGTTAACCGCTCCTTTAAAACATCGCAGTTGCCTTCACTTCATATCTTAAGAGCCTCTGTGCATACAAGTTGGGGCCAAATATACTTACTCATCCTCAGAATTTTGAATTTCAAAGAAAGCAGGAAGTTCACATACAAATGACTTTCATTTCAGGTGCTTGCATGGATTTTCCTCTGCCACCAATTAATTGGGCAAGCAGCATTGCTTTCACATCACACCAGAAAGTGAAAAACAAATCTTAGGGCTACTTCAGATTTCTGAGACAAGTACTTATGGTCATTCCCAACTCAAAGTTACTCAGGCTTCTTGGCTCAAGATGAAAGCATTTTCATTGGGAATTCCTTTGGCTTCACTTTCCAGGCCAGTCATGCAAACCATCCAAAACATAGACCAGTCTCACAACAACTGCAAGGGGGGGGGGTGCCAGGTCTTTATGAAAATGGTAGCTTTACCTTCCAAGTCCTGAAGCCAAGAGCACAAGAGGGTTGACCATGAGGACTTGTCCAAAGAAGATTGGAGGAGAATGGAAGAGGTATTTGATAAAACCAGTATTAGAGGCAGCTGGGAAGGGGAAAAGAAGACACTGAGGTACACTAACATGTAGGTTGACCTGCGTAGAGGGGCAAGGAGTTGGACCACTGGTTATGTACATCTCTCTCTTCCAGAGGTCACACGTGCTGACGTATTTAGGAGCCAGATTGGTAATGGAAGTAACTGAAACAAGTTGAGTATAAAACAAAAAGGAATGATGGAGAGCACATACCCTGACTAAAGGGATTCACAGCTAAATAAATGCTAATTACACACATAACTGTTGAGCTGACCCGGCTTCTGCAAAACTTTTCTAGGATTTAAAAATATCCTGGATTCATTGCAGAGTACATCACTTCTACTAATGTTTTAGCTATACGACATTATTAGCCACCATTGAAAGCCATTCTAAGAAAGGGCCCCACAAAACATACTATTATGTTTACTGACAGAAAGATATTACTATAACATTACACCATGACAACTTTATGAGGGCCTGGGGAGATATTCCTTTCAGGTGTCAGCACCAATATTAGTCAAGTTTCTCTGATGATCATTGTCAATTTTTTGACTGATAATGTTGCTCTCTTTGCTTTGGCTTCCAGGAAGCAAAGAACTAAATTTGCAGCACACCTATGACAAATTAGTTAAGAACTTGGGGTGATGTAACTGTTAAGTGACTGTATTATCCCTATAAGTTGCCTCAAATTCTTTTGAGGAACCTAGAAAGGTGTCATAAACAAATAAATATCTCTCTATATTTATTTACATTTTATCTATATATTTATCTCTATATATTTATTTAGCCCTCTCTGGCTAACAACACCTGGAAACTTCTCACAGTGGTAGAATCTCCAGGTAGCTGCCAAAGACAGAAATCTCTTTTGTTTTAGAAGATCAAGTAAATAAAAACAAGTCCTGATGTCAACTATACCCCACCCCAAATCTCTTTTGTCTGTCCTCTCTTCCATATTTCCACTATCATACTGTAATCAGATTCTGCTCTTGTGATCAGTGATAGCTATTGTCTTTGTATTCTCAGTGCATGTTACCATTCTTTTGGCTTCTTTGGGGATCTCTTTCCAACTCTGTGTGGTTCTGCCAGGGCTGGGAGACTTGCTGCCTACCCTCTCTATCACAGGAGTGACCCAGGCAGTCACCCCAAATGGAATACCCATTCCCCCCACCCTCCATTAATAATCGGTTCATTAATGTGCATGTGACCCCAGCAACACCAATCAGAAGCTTCCCGGGAATTGGTATACAGATACTGGACTTGCTCCACTGAGAAAATAAGAGCCTGGCAGCCCTCTTGTATACTATGTGGAGAGAGAGTTTGCATCAGAAGCTAAGGAGAGCAGCAGAGCCAAGAGATGGTGGGGGAGAAAGAGAAAACCTTGATGACATCCTAGAATTTAGATTTAGTCTGAAGCCAGATCCTCCCCTGAACATTTTGTTATAGCAGCCAATAATATCCCATTTTGCTCATACTAGTTCAGTCAAGTTTCTGTCAAGACTGAAAGAGTCCTGATTGTACTCTGTCTCTGATCTTATGGCCTTGTCCCTATCACCTCAACCCACCCTCCACACAGCTAAGTGATCTTGTAACATTTCTAAGAAACATCTGATCTTGACATGTCCCTGCTCAATGTACTAAAACCTGTCACCCACAGGATAAAATAGAAACTCTCTGCATGATGTTCAAGGCTTATTATGTGAACTGACCACCCTCAGTTACCTGAATAGGTGTTAATAGTGACAATACTATGTTCTCTGGCTGAGTCAATGTTCTCTGGGCTAAGATACATTTGGGAAGAAAGTTTAGTCTTGTTGGCTTTCCTGTTGTGTGGTCTGTGATTTCTCTTGCTGACCATCAGAGTAGAACCTTGGATTGAGCCCTGAAATAGAGTTAGGTCCCTCCTTGCTAACCTTGCACAGAAACTAACCCTATGATATTAGATCTCTCTCGTGAAGTTCCCAACACTGAATCAAAACTGGGGGAAAGGGGAGACCATAGTAAAGTAGAGGTAGTAATAAGAATACCTTTCATTTATACTTTCTGGAGAACTAACAGTATCCTGTTAACCTGAAAAAGTTATTGAAACTTCCCAGAGGTGTCCAACTTGCCCCCAGGAAATAATCTAGACTTTTCACATTAGTTCATTATCTCGTATGATCTCAGAACGTTCCTGAGAATAAGGGAAAGCAAGCAGGTGTGCTTTTTATTTTGCAGAAAGAGAAATGGACACAGAGGGATTAAGAAGGGCATTTCCCAAGGCTTGACAGTAACTGTGCAGCCAGAATTAGAATGCCACACTTGTAGTATTAGCCCAGTGGTCTTCAGACTTTTTGTTGGCATAGCCCCCAGAAAAATGTTCAAAACTCTGCACTCCTCATACATTTTTAAGGTGACTTCAAAATTTGTCCATCCTATATTTAAAGAACTGCAAAAAATATCATTTCCAGAACTTTCTAAATATAAACATTTAAAAATATATCTGATGTGTCCAATGGAATGCATCTTTTAAATGTCTGATAGAGGACTTCCCTGGTGGCGCAGTGGTTAAGAATCCACCTGCCAATGCAGGGGACACAGGTTTGAGCCCTGGTCTGGGAAGATTCCACATGCCGCGGAGCAACTAAGCCCGTGCGCCACAACTACTGAGCCTGCACTCTAGAGCCCGCAAGCCACAACTACTGAGCCCACGTGTCACAACTACTGAAGCCTGTGCGCCTAGAGCCCATGCTGTGCAACAAGAGAAGCCACCGCAATGAGAAGCCTGTGCACTGCAACGAAGAGAAACTAGAGGAACGACTGCAACTAGAGAAAGCCCGCGTGCAGCAACGAAGACCCAACACAACCAAAACAATAATTAATTAATTAATTAATTTTAAAAAAATAAATTAAAAAAAATGTCCAATGGAACTTAAATACCAAACCAATTTGAGTATCATAAACTTTTTTTTTTTTTTTTTTGACTGCCATGACGCGGCTTGTGGGATTTTTAGTTCCCCGGCCAGGGATCGAACCCAGGCCCTTGGCAGTGAGATCGCGGAGTCCTAACCACTGGACTGCCAGGGAATTCCCTATCATATCCTGTTAAAATAAATGAGTGAGCTCTAATTTATTTATTCTTATTCTATTCTACTTCCCCCTCAAAATTTAGTACTAATGTAATTTTATTTAGTTTATCAAAATGGTTTATTGATCACCCTATCAAAACTTCTTTACCCATAAATATATATATATAAAACTATCAATTTACATTTTTAAGTTTCCTGTGACCATAAGGTTCTAAGTAAAAAAGTCTTCTATATTTGTTACAGTTACTATAATTAATCATTTGACTAAAACAACCTACATATATTATAAACTTTGATGGACAATTATAGAATAAAAAGGGAAATTGTATTGGAAATGCACCTTTTATTGAGAGGAGGGTTTTTTTTCCCCCCAATTCATTCATGTATCTGTCAATGAATATTACTTATTGACAGAATGAGACAGAGTTCTCCATTATTTCTATTCCCATTATTGTATTTATAGATGTAAATCTTGGAAAAATCCTGCTCATAATTAAGTAGGTGGGAATGGAAAGACCCTTGTACAGTGACGTCAATCAATTCTTTGAGTTCCCTTTGAATTATATGCCAAAAACATGTTGTGATCTACCATCAAAAAATATTTTTAGTGATCTTTCACATGACAACTCCATTAGTTCTTGAATTTTGTGACAGCAAAGTATTGGAAACCACTTGACTTGCAAAAATATATTAACCAGTCATTAGAGCCATTTACTGTCTCACACCTGTCCCTATACCTCCCAGAGTTTCTTCACGGGTGTTTTTTTACCACCTGGGGGAAAGCATCTCAGTAAGACTGGAGAGAAAAGCCATTCATTTGTGGAGTAAGAGAAGAAGGGTTGTAAAACGGAAGATGGAAAAGAAACCAGCAGGACAGGTTTCTCAGTGCATTCTCAGGCAGGTCAACTTTGAGAAATAACTCATACAGAAGTTGAAGATCTGGAAATAGATTCCCCTAAAGCTATCCATCCTATCCATCTCTTGGAAAGTCTTTGTAAACTTTTTTTGGATAAGCATACTGCAGTTTGAAGACCACTGTGTTAGCTTCTATCACCTTTTAAAATATCCTTCAAACTTGTGACCCATCCTTACACCTTGTACGTCAATCACCAATAATATGTTGGGCATTCTTCCAGTTATTGGACATACAACAATCAATAAAAGAGACAATTCCTGCCTTCCATGCTAGTGGAGGAGATAGACAATAAACTATCAGAGTTTGACTCCATTTTACACTGAGCGTGACAATGACATGGACATGCATGGCAGAGCCAGAAATAGAAAGCTCAGGCAGCTGCTGATCTTGGAACACAGCTGTCTTGTCTCCTCCGTAGCCTGCAAGGGCAGAGGATATTGTGACCTTTGTCCTAAGTTTCCCCAGCACCAAGCAAAATGCCAGGCACATAATAGGCTCCTTCATACAAATTTGTCTAATTAATTGAGTGAAGTTGCAAGTCAAAGAAATTGTATTTATCTTTCTCAAGTGTCTGACACAATTGTCCTTTAAAGGAGGAATACTGTAGAACCATTCCTAAAATCAAAGCATTTTTAGATCCAAAAGGAAACTCAGTAACCACCTGATCCTATTTCTCATTTTCTTTTTTTTTTTAAGAAATTGCTTATTTTCCATCGACCTTATTTCCATCTTCTGTTTAGGAGTCTGTGGAAGAGCAGCTTTGAGACCACTCTGGTTGTTTCTCCCCATTTAGTGGTCTGAGCAGCGGCAGCTGCAGACCGGCCTTCAGAGGCTGGCTGCACGCTGCAGTCCTTCAGGAGATGCTGCTGGAAGGTGCTGAGGCCACCTGCGCCTTCAGACCCGTCTGCAACTTCGGGTTGAGTAGCAATAAGTTCGGGACCTGGAGCGGCTCATTCACCCCGAAATTCCTCCGGGGTCTCAGCCTTTTCAGCAGCCGCCTGCTCTTCCTTTTCAGTCTCTTCCTGTAGAAGCAGAGATGGGACCTGACCTCCCACGAGCGCGCACCTGAGACGGAGCCGCGCAGGCGCACAATCCCCAGGCCAGCACCACCACATCAGACCCGCCGGGAGCTCCCCTCGCGCTGCAGGGATGGCAGTGTCCACACAGCGCAGGGGGAGAGTCTGTGTGACGTGGAGCAACGGTAGGCGGGTTACCATAAGACGCCTCTGTGAGGCTGGTGGTCACCCCTGATAACCGCACAACACACAGCGGAAGGCTGCCTGGATCCGGTCAGTGAAGCTGCCAGGGGTGGTTGGAGCACCTGCAATAGAGAGGCTCCCGTGGCAGCAGCAAACTTCAGCACAGATCGCTGGCCAGCATTCCTGGAGGGTATGACACTGGCATCTGCTGGGTTTTCAATGTCGACAATGGCACGAGCTGCTGGCAGAAGCTTCTCCAGGGTTCTCTTCAGATTTATAAGGTAACGCCATCACTTTTCCTTTTGTAGTTGTGCTGTTCCATTTGGAAGTCAGGTTGGTGCCACCTAAGTGGGCTCTGCTGTGAGGGATTTGAGGACATCCTCTTCCTTCATCTGCAGGACATCAAGGGCTCCGGTTATTGTGAAATTTTCCCTGTAAGTTACAAGGGGGAGCCCAGAACAACGCCGCCATATGGACCCCTCTCTGGCTAGTGTGGAAAGACTATTTTGCCTTTTCTTGAAGAAGAAAATTTAAACCTGGAAAGGTGAAGCAACTTGTCAAGGTCATGAATCTAGACAGTGACAGATGCTGTATTTGTGGCCAGTGGAAAATTTCTAGATACCTTCAATCCAGGCAAATTCTGCATCCAGTTTCCTTTAACGTTGCCCCAGTTTGATAGTTGCCACTGAGAAATGTCCCTGCCCCATACCCATGTAACCTCCCAACGCAACCTTAGTGTCTATATAAAAAGTGAAATAAGAAAATGTTTCTCCCTTTATTTCATGAATTCCCTTGGAATTCACAAAAAATATATATATCATAACAGAAACAATAGGTCAATTGGGTCATTTAGAGTGGCTACTTCTACAACCCAAAATGTGGTTTCTGGTTTTTAGCTTGGAGAGTATGAATGGAATTTCTAATGAATGGGAGTCTTGTACAGTTTCACTGTGAATTTAATATCTGTAAACGGAGCCCCAAGGCCAAATTTCCCATAAAGGGTTAGCAGGATTATTGGTCAGGAAGATTCCTTAGACAGAGAAATAACAGTTCAAGTGGAAATGCAGTTGCTTCTGTTCTGAGGCCTCTGGGGTAAGTCCTTGGGGTGGGTGCTGCCCCTACTAGAGGGAAGTCCCAGGTAGCTGAATAAAGAGGTTCCAAGTAAAAGAAAGAAAGAGTTGTTTTATTACCCTGGCACAAATGGAAACCAAACAAGTAAATAAAGGAAGAGTTTCTGAGAGAAGAATTTGTTGGTTTGGTTTCTGGGTGTATCCCCAGTGGTTTCACTTTGCATTTCTGTAGCATTTGATTGAAGTGATATACTGTGAGAAGTTTCTGCTCATGGCTTTCCAATAAGAAACTCTGGAAACCACACTCAGGGGTAGGGACCAATGAAACCCAAAGAAGAGATCACGTCATAGCTATCCTTCAACCTCCACTGATGACTCTCAGGTAATGAGCTCCATCCCCATGCTCTCTTCTGTGTCTTAAGCTGGATTTCTCACTCCCTTCAGGAAGTCTTTATTTGAAGGTTCCCAAAACATCTCATATGGACCCCTCTCTGGCTAGTGCAGAAAGACCATTTTGCCTTTTCTTGAAGAAGAAAATTTAAGCCTGGAAAAGTGAAGCAACTTGTCAAGGTCACGAATCTAGTCAGTGACAGACGCTGTATTTGTGGCCAGTGGAAAAATCTCTAGAAACCTTCAATCCAGGCAAATTATCTTCATTATCTTTGCCCCCGAAACTGCTCCTTCTCCTATTTTCTCTTGTTCAGCAAACAGCCCTACCATTTATCCAGGTACCCCAGTCTGAAACTTGGAACTTCTTCTTGACTCTTTCTCTGAAACCACTTCAAATTCAAATTCATCATCAGGTCCTGTCATGGCTGCCTTCTAAATAAATTTCACACCTTGCTCGTCCTCAGCAGGCCTAGGGCCAATGCCTTACTGGAGTGAGTCACCAGTTCTTACCAGAGCTGATATGAAAACCTCCTCCCCAGAGTCCCAGCCTCCACGAAGTTCCCTCCAATCCATCCACCACATCATTCCTCATGCTTTTTCAGAAAAGCAAATCCAATTACCCACCTTTCCACTCTGCAAAGTCCTTCAGTGGCTCTGGCCACAGAGGCATCTATGAACTATGAAACAAGGAGGAAACCTATAAGTCTGGACGCATGAGCAGGAATTCTAGCCCTGCTACTCATCTTGGGCAAGTCACTTGGCCTGTATGAGCCTCCATTTCCTTACCCATAATACAAGGTATTTTGAACTAGGACAATAGATTTAAACTTTTTAGTCCAGGATCAACAGTAAGAAATACATTTAAACCATCACACACACACACACACAGACACTTATGCATAAACACACAGCACACACAAAAATGCACACACAAAAAACACATATATGCACATGCAGACCACACGTATACACACACGAACTCACCTGCTACACACAAATACACATATGTACACACAAATCGTATTGTAAAACACAAAGTTTCCCAATATGAAATGTAGCCTTTCTATGTACAATGTACTCTGATACTTTTTGTCCATATTATTTAATTTCTAAATTTTTAATGATTGAAGTAATGCTAGTTGTGACCCACAGAACTGATGACAGGACTCACTAGGAGGCTGAAACCTGCTGTTAAATACTGAGCTACATGATTTCTAAGTTTCCTTCTAACTCTGAAGAGGTAGGTGGGCCAAGTCAGAAAAAAGAAGAGCTTCCAGAATATAAGAAGAAAGGTTAGGAAGAATTCCTTCTAACTAATAAAATCCTGGGCACAATAGCCTTTCCATGTCCCCTGTTTACTGTTTGTAGGAAAAAGGCTTCAGCCTCTTAGACCTTCCCTGATTTCCAAAGGATGGATTCAAACAGTTACTCATTAGGGGAGTGAAGGAAGGCAGAAAGAAACAATAGTACCGCAATGGGACAGGGTCCTGGTTCCTCCTGGGGTGGGGTGGGGGATTGGGGGAGAACAATCTGATATATATCTCTGAGTTCTTCTACGGAAACTAAGGCCTCCACCCAGGTGGAGGATGGTAGCTTCAGGCTGAGCACATGTGTGTGGACCCCAGACAGATTGGAACCAGAAGGCTGATGACTGAGATTCCTGGAACACCACCTAGCTACCTCACCATTAACCAATCAGAGGAAGGTTGCACATTCTGCAGCCCTCCCCCCAAATTTGCCACCTGTTCTCCCTGCTCGGACCTTCAATAGACCTTTCTCTGCTCCAAACTCCGACATTTCGATTTGTTTGGCCTCACTATGCTGGGCACACGAACTTGAATTCAGCAACACTAATACCATAAAAACACTCACTTCATCACAAGGCAGTCCCATATCCTAGTCAACAGCTCACTATTTTGCTAATTGCAAATATGGAAACCACAGACACCAGTTAAAAATTAACCACAGGCCTCAGTTAAAAATTGTGTAATTGGCTTCATGATAGTATCCACAATTCCCCATTTCTCAGTCTCTTTTAAAACAACACACAGAAAGTGTGGGGAACAGCTTATTTTTAGCTTAATAATTATCTTGCAGACCATTCTACTCATATATCTATATTCAGATGCATCTCTTTCTTAATGGCTACATAGGATTCCATTTTATAAATTGAGCCTAATTTAACTAATTCCTTATTGATGGCCATTTCTACTATACTACAAACATCCTAGAAGTGAAATTCCACAGACAAAGAATATATGCAGCTGTCATGTGATAGGTATGGCCAAGTTATCTTCCATGGAAACTTTACCAGCTTACACCCTACTTACCAAGTATGAGTGCCAGTTACCCCAGATCCTTGCCAACATTTGTTTGAGAATCAGCCACATGGATTGAAATCTCAGCTTCTGCTTGATGTATGTGACCTTGAACAAGTTGCTGAACAACTCTGAGCCTCGGTTTCCCTCCTTTTGGCAAAACCCACAAGGTTGTTATGAGGATTAAATGCAATAGTGAATGCAGTAGATCTATTATAAATTATCAGGTGTGGTTGGCTGCATCTTTTTTTTCCAGCCCCATCCCAGTAACACTAATATAATATTTAACTTTAACATACTATTGTATGTTAACTTACAATTGTAACAGTGTACATTCCTCGAGGGTAGTCAAATTTAAACAGCATGCCTCCTAGCTTCTGTGGCAAACTTCTGTGCTCAATAAACGTTGACACATCACAAAAAAAAGAGCTCACATCTTTTTTTTAAATATATGGTTTTCAAGTGAGTCTTGCTTATTGATGATCTTGGGTATTTAAAGTCTTCTAAGCTCTTTTGCAGGACAGATAGTGCTGAAGAACTCATTGTAGATGATCAATATCTATCACCAAAAATAGTTAATTATTGTTCTGACAGAAGTTGGTTTTGGAGTGCCATAATATAACCAAAGAAAAATTAAAACAACATTTCTTAGAGCTGTTTATTAGAACTTGAATGTTTTTAACAGATTTATTGATGTATAATTTACATACCTTAAAATCTATCTGTTTTGAGTATAAAATTAGTGATTTGGGATAAACTTACAGAGTTGGGCAAACATCACCAGAATCCAGTTTTAGAACATTTCTATCAACCCCGTAAGATTCCCGAATGCCCATTCACATCTCTGCAAGTTCATGGCATCAGTTAACCAGGGATGAGTGAAGAGCTTGGATCATCTCTGGTCCCCACCCTGCCCAGCACGTGCTCAGAAGGCAACCAGTGGGTGTGGGGTAGTTGTTCAAGCTGCTCCGTAGTTGTCTCATTTCTAGGATCTCCTAATTAAATTCCTAGCTTGTCAACCATAATAGTGCTTTCCCCAACCTGCCACCAGGATCATTCCTTTAACTGACAACACAACCGGGGGTGGGTTTTCTGCCTTCTGCTAAAACTCAGTTGCACTCTCCCAAGCACTGAAGCTGCGGGCTTTATCGGTATGTCCCATCCTTCTAGAACCTTCTCACTGACTGAGCTGGCACGGGGCTGGGAGCAGTCCAGGCAAGAATGCCACAGAGTCCCACTATTCTTAATGAAGTATAGCAGTTCTTTATGAAACAAAAAAAAACACTTCTCAGTTTGTTGTTTGCCTTTGGTCAATTTCCAGAGCCCTGAAATGGATGTGCTTGACAATGTTGTCTCGTTTTATCATTATTTTCTAAGGAGATGATTTGTTGACTTGCTTACTCTGCCCTATTGGAAGTCTGGAACTTGGGTTTTAAAACGAGTAGTTTTCTTCTATTTGGCTTCTCAGTGTTCCAGCAGCTTTGATCCTTGGCCTCAGTGGACATTCTCCTATAAGTGCTGATGCCTTCAGAAGGCAAGTCAAGACTCAACGTCACCATGCCAGACCTGTCAATCAGGAGGTGGCTGGCCATCACTCAGCATACACAGATTGTCTTGGTTCTTCAGGAGCAACTTGATGGGCAAAATGAGCACAATAGGGCAAGAAAGCAGCAGTAAAAAGATGTACTAACTATTCATAGAGTAATAAAACCTCCTCTGTGGTTTAAAATCCAAGAACTGAACCCTTCCCCAGCCTAGAAAATCCAGAGGTGAGGACCTTTGGACAAATGACAACCCAGTACAGGACTGTGCACAATTAGAATTCTAGGAGAGGGCTGTAGGGCTGAAAGAAGTTGTTGTTTTGGGCCTGACATATTTTATTCTATGCAGTGTAGCAAATTCAGGGCTCCTCTTATATCCAGAGAGAGGAATCCCCTTACTAATATACCAAGAAGGCATATAGCATAATAGTTGATATGCAGGGTCTGGAGCCAAACTCCCTCAGCTTGAACCCATTCACCCTTTCTGCCTGCCTCTTTTACTGCAGGGTGACCTTGGACAATTTTCATAAGCTCCCTTGGCCTCACCTGCCACAACTATAAAATGGGGAAGAAGGTGATATAAACAATACGAGCCTCAGAGGCCTGGTACGTGTGGAAGTTCTTAGAATCATTCCTGACCCATCACTTGAGCTCAGGAGATGTTAGTTCTTATTAATATTTTTAAACATCATCATTTCTAGGGCTCCCCAGTATATGCCACATGAGAGGCCATTGGCCGTGAAATCTCCTTACCAGCCCTGGGATAGAGCAGGGGAATGAGAGCAGGAGCTTAAGAACAGTGCTGCTTTCAGATGAAGAATTGTGCCCAACAAAACGGCACTGAATCCAGTCAGAATGACCCATTGGCCACCACATTCCTCAGACTCGTGTTCTGAGGCTCCTTGGGACCAGTCCACCTCCACCCCCTGGGCCATCATGCCTCCACTGTGCCTGGGCCACACTCCTACTGCCCAGCACCGCTTTCCCCAAGCTGTGCATCCAAGAGGCAAAGGTCCCTTCACCTGGATTCCTTGCTCTTCCCTTCGGCTCCTGTGGCCAGGGCCCTGGCAGCCTGCACTGCCCAGATCAGCCTGCTAGCTCGGCCTGGCTCCAGGCAATGGCTAACATACCCTAAGGTGACACTTGAGAGCCCCATAACCCTGCCAAGACAGCAGGTATCTGTCTTTCTGATCATCTGAAATAACAAGCCACCAAACTGATAAAGACTAACTAGGTGAAATATATATATATGAAATATATATATATACACACATATGTATGTGTGCATGTATATATGAAACACATATATACACATATGTATGTGTGTGTATATATGAAACATATATATACACATATGTGTGTGTGTATATATGAAACATATATATACACATATGTATGTGTGTATATATGAAACATGTATATACACATATGTATGTGTGTGTGTGTGTGTGTGTATATATATATATATATATATATATATATATATGCCATATTCTGCATATGGGTCAAAATTACAAATATTCCAAAATCTGACTTCAATTCTTCCTTAGGGCTACATGAAACACCATAGAACATTTTCAGTGATTCTTAATCTCTTAGAAATATAGGCCAGTGCTATTTGGAGAGCTCAGTATTAAACACGCTAAGAGTCTTTACATTGAATTCCCACTTTCATGCCATATTAATATAAAACTCAGATCTACACCATATGGGTTTAAGTGAAAAAAATAAAGGTGAAGACAACCAAATCAAAACAAAATAAAACAAAACAAAGCACTAAGAAGGCAGCATGTGTAGTGGATTCAAGTGTAGCCAGTGAGCACAGCCTGCCTGCGTTCATACACTCTTCCCCAAGTAGCCACGTGAGCTTGGCCAAGCTGATTGACCTTCCTGCACCTGCTCCTTCATCTGGAGAACAGGGATAATCATAGTACCTGCCCCACGGGGTTGTTTTAAGAAATAAAGTATGTAATGTGTGTAGCACACTTAGGACAGTGCCTGACACATTGTTGATGCTTATAAATGTTAGATGTTCATTATTTATTCTAATTCTTATCCTATTATTTACTGGCCACATAAATCAGCATTTCCTAACTGCTGGTCCAGGGAACTCAAAGAGGCCACAAAAACCTACCACTAAATGGACTTAGTTTTTAAGACCAAAAACTCACATGACTCATAATCAATAAGGTAAATAACATATAAGTCAATGTGTTCGATGCAAATTGTATTTTCAGTGATAAAATAAATAAAGGAAAAATTATTATTCAAACGTTTTACTCTTTTTATTGAAAATGTTAAGAAGAATATAGTCTATGCTTTCAAAGATTTAACAGTCTGCGGAGGAGAATTTTTATATTTTACCAATCCACACTAAGCCAGTGTGGGGACACGCTGCTAGAATAAGCACTTAGAAAGAGCCTGCTACGCTCTTTCATTAGGGTGTAAATTATAGATGCGGTAGATTAGTGACTGTCCCAGGACACACTCAGCATCAATAACAGCACTAAAATAATTAGAAAATAGTTATTTTAATGAGAATGTTTCATTGTGCCTAAAATGTGCAAGCAGTATGGCTTATGCTGAGTACTTGCTTTCCTTTTAAGAGTGGAATTCTGGTATGTACTAGGCAGAGTGTGCCTTCATGACCAGCTCCCAGTAAGAACCCTGGTCACTGAGTCTATTTTTTTTTTGGCTGCGTTGGGTCTTCGTTGCTGCACACGGGCTTTCTCTAGTTGCGGCGAGCAGGGGCTACTCTTCATTGCGGTGCATGGGCTTCTCATTGCAATGGCTTGTCTTGTTGCAGAGAATGGGCTCTAGGTGCATGGGCTTCAGTAGTTGCAGCACACGGGCTCAGTAGTTGTGGCGCACAGGCTTAGTTGCTCTGTGGCCTGTGGGATCTTCCCGGACCAGGGAGCGAACCCGGGTCCCCTGAATTGGCAGGTGGATTCTTAACCACTGCACCACCAGGGAAGTCCCTGGTCACTGAGTCTTAATGAGCTTCCCTGGTATGCAGCATTTCACACATGTTGTCCCAATCTGTGGTTAGAAGAATTCAGTGCATTCTGCATGACTCCAATGGCAATAAACTCTTGGAAACCCGCACCTGGTTTCCTCTGGTCTTTGCTCCATGTACATTTCCTCTTTGCTGATTTTGCTTTGTATCCTTTCGCTATAGTAAATCATAGCTGTGAACACAAACACACAAAGAAAATAGTTATTTGAAACAGGGTGCTAAATATATTTATAACACATATAACAAAGGCATAATATTCACAATATCTTTTTTTAATTAATTTTTTTGGAGTATAGTTGCTTTACTATTCACAATATCTTAAAACATCTTACTTATCAACTAGAAACAGACTAACAATTCTATTTATAAATGACAAAAGAGAATGAATAAGCAACTTACAAAAGAAATACAAATGACCATATGATATGAAAATATTCTTAACCTCGTTAAAAATGAACAATATGTAAACTGGATATATTTGCTCCTAACACACTGGCAAAGAGAAAAATAAATAATTGGTAATACCTAGGATAAGTAGCAGTTTGGTGGCAGTGTGAACTTGTACAGCCTATGGCAGGAATGCTGCAAGACTTTTCTTCCTCTTAGGTTCAAAGCCAGCTGGAAAAAGTTCCATCAAAGTCACATAGGCTCTAACTGAGTCTAATGCTCTTCCCTAAACCAATCTCTGTGGCCACAGAATGCAGTACCATGATTGGCTTAGCCTGAGCCAGGATTGGAACCCCTTCCAAAAGAGACAAAAATTTGGGGGTCTTCAGTATGAAGACATGTAAAGCCACTGAAATGAATAAGATCACCCAGGAAGAAAATTTAGAGAGGAGCCCCAGCACCCAGCCTTGGGAAACTACAGTATGACCACAGATACTGTGAGTACCTTTCCAGTTATTCTGTGCCCTTACGTTCATATTTATGTACATCTATTTTTATTTTGTCTGTTAATGCACAAGGGATTAGCTCATGTGTATTGTTCTACAGCATGTTTGTTTGTTTCACTTACTATTATATCCTGGAGAAATTTCCATGCCTGGCGTCCCCAAGTTAAGAGCATCCCTGACCCATTTTTCTGAAGAATTAACTCTTGACTGGGGCCAGGAAGGAGGTGGAAGTGGTCTGTTCCCCAAACACATCTGGTTTATGCCCCCACCCACCTCCCCCCACCTTCCTGGACAATGGTACCACCATTTCCTGAGACTCGTTTTATGTTTTATTTTTTGTTACCCTTTTCAAAATTTATTTTCATGATTTGGTCTCTTTAGGGATACTTTTGTGCTGTCATTTCAATGAGATTTGAGAAAGATAAGTGTGTAAATCGTATGGTCAGCCTGCTCTAGCAAAGCAAAGTCTTCATAATGTAATTTTAAGGGATAAAAGCATGTTGCAGAAATATTTACATATACATGTATAACACATATATATTTACATATAATACCATTTTCAAAATTAATAAATGTATGCTCTGTATGTTTAGAAATTGAGCAAGAACTTTCCAGAGTATACATTTCTATATTTTTAAAAGTTTTTTGAATGGGCAGAGATCGATACTTTTTAAAAACAGTAAACTGGGACTTCCCTGGTGGCGCAGTCGTTAAGAATCTGCCTGCCAATGCAGGGGACACAGGTTTGATCCCTGGTCTGGGAAGATCCCACATGCCACGGAGCAACTAAGCCAGTGCACCACAACTACTGAAGCCCGCACGCCTAGAGCCCGTGCTCTGCAACAAGAGAAGCCACCACAATGAGAAGCCCGCACACCACAATGAAGAGTAGCCCTCTCTCACCACAACTAGAGAAAGCCCGCACACAGCAATGAAGACCCAACACAGCCAAAAAATAAATAAATAAATACAAATTAAAAAAACAAAAACAGTAAACTGATTTTTAATTTTTTAATGTTCACTGAAGAAATTATTGAAAATTCAACAAACAAAATTAATTTAAAAAAAAAAACCTTCCACAGTCCTTTCACTTTGGTTATAACTATCTGACAGATAACTATTTGGGCTTACATCCCCTTCATCTTTTCTCCCTGCAGGCATGCACACACTTGTTCTCCCCAGTGCCATCATTGTTAACATGATGTTTTCTCTCAACAATATGTCATAAGCATCTTTCCAAATCAATAAAAGAAGTATCAACTGATCTCAAAGAATAGATTTAATATCCTCTGTTCACAGAGCAATAAAATCAATCAGTGTGAGATCAATGTGAGAAGACAGGGAAGAATACATTTGGAATTTTAAAGACATCATTCTAATAATGTACGGGTACAAGAAGAAATTGCAAGAAAATTTCAAAATATTGGTAGCTAAAAGATAATCAAAGCTCTAAAAAATCAAGATGCAGTGAATGTTGTATTTGTATGGAAATGTGTAGTCTTAACTGCTTTTATTAAGAAATACAAGAAATATTTAGTAAATAAGATTTTAAAAATCTGGGTATGATATTGTGATTTATAGGAAGAAATATATATTTGGTCTTTCGGATTTCTGGCACAGAGCTCCCAAAACCCTCGGAGTTTCCTAAGTGTTGAGAGCTATAAAGGTGTCTTTTATTATGTTAATGAGGTGGCTTTTGGAAAGCCCCTAGGTCATCTGAGGATGGGGATTGGTCACCAGAGGAAACAACCAAGGGATTAAAGTGTTGGAACTTTCAGTCCCATCCCCGATCTCCAAGAAGGGGAGGGGGCTGAAGGTTGAATAAATCGTCAGTGGCCAATGACTTAATCACTCATAACTACTTAATGAAACCTCTGTAAAGACTCGAAGGACAGGGTTCAGAGAGCTTCAAGGTTAGTGAGCACATGGAGACTGGGGGACAGTGGTGTGCCTGGAGAGGGTAAGGAAGCTCCGAGCCCTTTCCCATACCTTGCCCTATGCATCTTCTCGATCTGGCTTTTCCTGAGTTATATCCTTTGATAATAAATTGGTGAGCTAGTAAGTGAAATGTTTCTCTGACTTCTGTGATCTTCTCTAGCAAATTAATCAAACCCAAAGAGGGGGTTTTTGGAACCTCCCACCAGAAGCACAGGTGGCATCTTAAGTGAAGGGGGAGGCACTCTTGTGAGACTGAGCCCTTAACCTGTGGAATCTGATGCCATTTCCAGGTAGACAGTGTCGGAATTGTATTGAATTGCTAGACACCCAGTTGGTGTCAGAGAATTGTCTGGTGCCGTGGGAAACCCTCCTCCCAGTTTCCCACACATTCAAATTGGGTGGAGAATTGTTCCTGGGTTTTAGTTACATTGGTGTGTATTACATATATATTAACTGGGGGGTGGAGAGTTTGGTTTTTGGTTTTCTGGGTGTTCAGGATATCTCATATATTAAAACTTTTGAAGAAAAATAAAGGAGTTAACTCAGGAAACATTTGACTCAAAGTAAACTCAAAGAAAGCAGGAAAAAAGAAATAAATACAAAAGCAGAAATTAATGATGATCAATAAAAATAAAAGCCAGTTCTTTGAAGAGACAATAAATAAATTCCTGACTACAGTGACCAAGAAAAATGAGAGAAGCCATGAATTCAGCATGGCATTAGAAAGGAAGGGGAAGACATAAATACAGATGCAGTAGAAACTGTTAAAACTATGAGAAAACAACATTATAAATTTGAAAAATATAATCATATAAATAAATTTAAAGCAAAACAGAAGAGTTGAATAAACCAACAATATTTAAGAACTTAAGTAAGTTCCAGGGGAGAAAAGTTCCCCTCGTCCTCTCACAAATGGCACAATGTGGTTTCATAGGCAGGTTTTAACACCATTCAACAGATTATTGCTATCCAATGCAACAATCTCAGCAAACAAATTTTAAAGAGAAAGAAAGCTACCAACTTATTTTCTAAGACAAAACTGCCTTCACCTGGGTTTCTCTGAAAACAGAGCCTGAGATACAGGCTTGCATGTAGGTAGTTTATTTGGAATGGGATCTCAGGAAGCAAAAGTGAGAGATAGAAGGTTGAAGCAAGGAAGGAAAAAGGTTAATGTAAGGATGCATCTTTGAGTCGGCTTCAGGGGAGGGATGGATTGAGGATTGACGGCTCAAGGACAAGCAGGGTTATTTTGTTTTCTGGGGTTTTTTTTTGGAGACTGAGTATTTTTATTTTATTTTATTTATTTTCCTTTTTTTTCTTTGGCTGCATCAGGTCTTTTTTTTTTTTTTTTTTTTTTTTTTTTTTTTTAAACATCTTTATTGAAGTATAATTGCTTTACAATGGTGTGCTAGCTTCTGCTTTACAACAAAGTGAATCAGTTACACATATACATATGTTGCCATATCTCTTCCCTCTTGCATCTCCCTCCCTCCCACCCTCCCTATCCCACCCCTCTAGGTGGTCACAAAGCACCGAGCTGATCTCCCTGCATCAGGTCTTAGTTGTGGCACACAGGCTCTTCGTTGAGGCCTGCAGGATCTTTCGTTACAGCACATGGTCTCTTCATTGCAGCGTGCGGTTTTCTCTCTCTAGTTGTGGCTCGCGGGCTCCAGGGCATGTGGGCTCTGTAGTTTTTGGCATGCAGCCTCTCTCATTGAGGTGTGCCAGCTCAATAGTTGTAGTGCGCTGGCTTAGTTGCCTCATGGCATGTAGGATCTTAGTCCCCTGACCAGGGATTGAACTCATGTCCCCTGCATTGGAAGGTGGATTCTTTACCACTGGACCACCAGGGAAGTCCTAAGGATAAGCAGTTTTTTACAAGGGGTGATGAAAAATGTCCTAAAATTGATTGTAATGATAGTTACATAAATGTAACTATACTAAAAGTCATTGAATTTTACAATTGAAATGGGTAAATTGTATGTGAACTATGTCTCAATAAAGCTGTTACAAAAACAAAAGGGGACTGACCTTCAAGATGGCAGAGGAGTAAGACGTGTAGATCACCTTCCTCCCAACAAATGCATCAAAAATACATCTACATGTGGAACAACTCCTACAGAACACCTGCTGAACACTGGCAGAAGACCTCAGACTTCCCAAAAGGCAAGAAACTCCCCACGTACATGAGTAGGGCAAAAGGAAAAAGAAAAAACAGAGACAAAAGAATAGGGATGGGACCTGCACCTCTGGGAGGGAGTTGTGAAGGAGGAAAAGTTTCCACACACTAGGAAGCCCCTTCACTGGCGGAGATGGGGGGTGGGTGTGGGGGAAGCTTCAGAGCCATGGAGGAACACGCAGCAACAGGGGTGTGGAGGGCAAAGCAGAGAGATTCCCACACAGAGGATCAGTGCCGACCAGCACTTACCAGCCTGAGAAGCTTGTCTGCTCACCCGCCAGGGCGGGTGGGGGCTGGGAGCTGAGGCTTGGGCTTCGGAGGTCAGATCCCAGGGAGAGGACTGGGGTTGGCTGCATGAACACAGCCTGAAGGGGGCTAGTGCACCACAGCTAGCCGGGAGGGAGTCTGGGGAAAACACTGGACCTGCCTAAGAGGCAAGAGACCATTGTTTCAGGGTGCGTGAGGAGAAGGGATTCAGAGCACTGCCTAAACGAGCTCCAAAGACAGGCACGAGCTGTGGCTATCAGTGCGGACACCAGAGATGGGCATGAAATGCTAAGGCTGCTGCTGCAGCCACCAAGAAGCCTGTGTGCAAGCACAGGTCACTACCCACACCTCCCCTCCTGGGAGCCTGTGCAGCCCGCCACTGCCAGGGTCTCATGATCCAGGGACAACTTCCCCGTGAGAACACACGGCGCGCATCAGGCTGTTGCAACATCACACCTGCCTCGGCCACCGCAGGCTCACCTTGCATTCTAATTATAACTACCATACCCCTCCCTCCCCCATGCCTGAGTGAGCCAGAGCCCCCTAATCAGCCGCTCCTTTAACCCCCTCCTGTCTGGGTGAAGAACAGTTGCCCTCAGGTGACCTACACGTAGAGGCGGAGCCAAATTCAAAGCTGAACACCAGGAGCTGTGAGAACAAAGAAGAGAAAGGGAAATCTCTCTGTGCAGCCTCAGGAGCAGCAGATTAAATCTCCACAATCAACTTGATGTACCCTGCATCTGTGGAATACCTGAATAGACAACAAAGCATCCCAAAACTGAGGCGGTGGACTTTGGGAGCAACTGTAGACTTGGGGTTTGCTTTCTACATCTAATTTGTTTCTGGTTTTACGTTTATCTTAGTTTAGTATTTAGAGCTTATTATCACTGGTAGATTTCTTTATTGATTTGGTTGCACTCTTCCTTTTTTTTAAATATATATGTATTTTTTCCTTTTTCTCTTTTTGTGAGTGTGTATGTGTATGTTTCTTTGTGTGATTTTCTCTGTATAGGTTTGCTTTTACCATTTGTCCTAGGGATCTGTCTGTCTGGGTTTTTTAAATATAGTTTTTAGCACTTGTTATCATTGGTGAATTTGTTTATTGGTTTGGTTTCTCTCTTCTTTTTTTTTAAATTACTTTTTAATTTTATTTAAATAATTTTTTTTTATTTTTTATTTTAATAACTTTTTTTCCTTTCTTTATTTTCTCTTTTCTCCCTTTTCTTCTGAGCCGTGTGGCTGACAGGGTCTTGGTGCTCCAGCTGGGTGTCAGGCCTGAGCCTCTGAGATGGGAGAGCCAAGTTCAGGACATTGGTCCACCAGAGACCTCCCAACCCCTCATAATATCAATCAGAGAGAGCTCTCCCAGAGATCTCTGTCTCAACGTTAAGACCCAGCTCCACTCAATGACCAGAAAGCTCCAGTGCGGGTCACCCCATGCCAAACAACTAGCAGGATAGGAACACAACCCCACGCATTAGCAGAGAGGCTGCCTAAAATCATAATAAGTTCACAGACACACAAAAACACACCACCAGACACAGTCCTGCCCACCAGAAAGACAAGATCCAGCCTCATCCACCAGAACACAGGCACCAGTCCCCCCCACCAGGAAGCCTACACAACCCACTGAGCTAACCTTACCCACTGGGAGCAGACACCAAAAACAACGGGAATTACAAACCAGCAGCCTGTGAAAAGGAGACGCCAAACACAGTGAGTTAAGCAAAATGGGAAGACAGAGAAATACATGGCAGATGAAGGAGCAACGTAAAAACCCACCAGACCAAACAAATGAAGAGGAAATACGCAGTCTACCTGAAAAAGAATTCAGAGTAATGATAGTAAAGATGATCCAAAATCTTGGAAATAGAATGGAGAAAATACAAAAAACGTTTAACAAGGACCTAGAAGAACTAACGAGCAAACAAACAATGATGAACAACAAAATAAATGAAATTTAAAATTCTCTAGAAGGAAGCAATAGCAGAATAACGGAGGCAGAAGAACAGATAAGTGCCCTAGAAGATAAAATAGTGGAAATAACTACCACAGAGCAAAATAAAGAAAAAGAATGAAAAGAATTGAGGACAGTCTCAGAGACGTCTGGGACAGCATTAAATGCACCAACATTCGAATTATAGGGGTTCCAGAAGAAGAAGAGAAAAAGAAAGAGACTGAGAAAATATTTGAAGAGATTATAGTTGAAAACTTCCCTAATATGGGAAAGGAAATAGTCAATCAAGTCCAGGAAGCGCAGAGAGTCCCATACAGGATAAATCCAAGGAGAAACACTCCAAGACACATATTAATCAAACTATCAAAAATTAAATACAAAGAAAAAATATTGAAAACAGCAAGGGCAAAGCAACAAATAACATACAAGGGAATCCCCATAAGGTTAACAGCTGATCTTTCAGCAGAAACTCTGCAAGCCAGAGGGTGTGACAGGACATATTTAAAGTGATGAAGGGGAAAAACCTACAACAAAGATTACTCTAGCCAGCAGGAATCTCATTCAGATTCAACAGAGAAATTAAAACATTTACAGAGAAGCAAAAGCTAAGAGAATTCAGCACCACCAAACCAGCTTTACAACAAATGCTAAAGGAACTTCTCTAGGCAGGAAAAACAAGAGAAGGAAAAGACCTACAATAACAAACTGAAAACAATTAAGAAAATGGTGATAGGAACATACATATCGATAATTACTTTAAATGTAAATGGATTAAATGCTCCAACCAAAAGACATAGACTGGCTGAATGAATACAAAAACAAGACCTGTATATATGCTGTCTATAAGAGACCCACTTCAGACCTAGGGACACATACAGACTGAAAGTGAGGGGATGGAAAAAGATATTCCATGTAAATGGAAATCAAAAGAAAGATGGAGTAGCAATTCTCATATATATCACACAAAATAGACTTTAAAATAAAGTCTGTGACAAGAGACAATGAAGGACACTACATAATGATCAAGGGATCAATCGAAGAATAAGATATAAGAATTGTAAATATTTATGCACCCAACAGAGGAGCACCTCAATACGTAAGGCAAATGCTAACAGCCATGAAAGGGGAAATCGACAGTAACAAAATAATAGTAGAGGACTTTAACATCCCACTTTCACCAATGGGCAGATCATCCAAAATGAAAATAAATAAGGAAACACAAGCTTTAAATGACAAATTAAACAAGATGGACTTAACTGATATTTATAGGACATTCCATCCAAAAGCAACAGAATACACTTTCTTCTCAAGTGCTCATGGAACATTCTCCAGGATAGATCATATCATGGGTCACAAATCAAACCTTGGTAAATTTAAGAAAACTGAAATCATATCAAGAATCGTTTCCAAACACAATGCTATAAGACTAGACATCAATTACAGGGGAAAAAAAGTAAAAAATACAAACACATGGAGGCTAAACAATACGTTACTAAATAACCAAGAGATCACTGAAGAAATCGAAGAGGAAATCAAAAAATACCTAGAAACAAATGACAATGAAAACATGACGACCCAAACCTATGGGATGCAGCAAAAGCAGTTCTAAGAGGGAAGTTTATAGCAATATAATCCTACCTCCAGAAACAAGAAAAATCTCAAATAAACAACCTAACCTTACACCTAAAGCAATTAGAGAAAGAAGAACAAAAAAACCCCAAAGTTAGCAGAAGGAAAGAAATCAGAAAGATCAGATCAGAAATAAATGAAAAAGAAATGAAGGAAACGATAGCAAAGATCAATAAAACTAAAAGCTGGTTCTTTGAGAAGATCAACAAAATTGATAAACCATTAGCCAAACCCATCAAGAAACAAAGGGAGAAGACTCAAATCAATAGAATAAGAAATGAAAAAGGAGACGTGACAACTGACACTGCAGAAATACAAAGGATCATGAGAGATTACTACAAGCAACTCTAGGCCAATAAAATGGACAACCTGGAAGAAATGGACAAATTCTTAGAAAAGCACAACCTTCTGAGACTGAACCAGGAAGAAACAGAAAATATGAACAGACCAATCACAAGCACTGAAATTGAAACTGTGATTAAAAATCTTCCAACAAACAAAAGCCCAGGACCAGATGGCTTCACAGGTGAATTCTATCAAACATTTAGAGAAGAGCTAACACCTATCCTTCTCAAACTCTTCCAAAATATAGCAGAGGGAGGAACACTCCCAAACTCATTCTATGAGGCCACCATCACCCTGATATCAAAACCAGAAAAAGATGTCACACAAAAAAGAAAACTACAGGCCAATACAACTGATGAACATAGATGCAAAAATCCTCAACAAAATACTAGCAAACAGAATCCAATAGCACATGAAAAGGATCATACACCATGATCAAGTGGGGTTTATCCCAGGAATGCAAGGATTCTTCAATATATGCAAATCAATCAATGTGTTAAACAATAGTAACAAATTGAAGGAGAAAAAACAAATAATCATCTCAATAGATGCAGAAAAAGCTTTTGACAGATTTCAACACCGATGTATGATAAAAACCCTCCAGAAAGTAGGCATAGACGGAACTTACCTCAACATAATAAAGGCCATATATGACAAACCCACAGCCAACATCATTCCCAATGGTGAAAAACAAAAACCATTTCCACTACAATCAGGAACAAGACAAGGTTGCCCAATCTCACCACTATTATTCAACATAGTTTTGGAAGTTTTAGCCACAGCAATCAGAGACAAAAAAGAAATAAAAGGAATCCAAATCAGAAAAGAAGAACTAAAACTGTCACTGTTTGTAGATGACATGATACTATACATAGAGAATCCTAAAGATGCTACCAGAAAACTACTAGAGCTAATCAATGAATTTGGTAAAGTAGCAGGATACAAAATTAATGCACAGAAATCTCTTGCATTCCTATACACTAATGATGAAAAATCTGAAAGAGAAATTAAGGAAACACTCGCATTTACCATTGCAACAAAAAGAATAAAATACCTGGGAATACACCTACCTAAGGAGGCATAAAACCTGTATGCAGAAAACTATAAGACACTAATGAAAGGAATTAAAAATGATACAGTTGGAGAGATATACCATCTTCTTGGATTGGAAGAATCAACATTGTGAAAATGACTATACTCCCCAAAGCAATCTACAGATTCAATGCAATCCTTATCAAACTACCAATGGCATTTTTAACAGAATTGGAACAAAAAATTTCACAATGTGTATGGAAACACAAAAGACCACGAATAGCCACAGCAATCTTGAGAAAGAAAAACGGAGCTGGAGGAATCAGGCTCCCTGACTTCAGACTATACTACAAAGCTACAGTAATCAAGACAGTATGGTACTGGTATAGAACAGAAATATAGATCAATGGAACAGGATAGAAAGCCTAGCGATAAACCCAAGCACTTATGGTCACCTTATCTTTGATAAAGGAGGTAAGAATATACAGTGGAGAAAAGACAGCCTCTTCAATAATTGGTGCTGGGAAAACTGGACAGCTACATGTAAAAGAATGAAACTGGAACACTCCCTAACACCATATACAAAAATAAACTCAAAATGGATTAAAGACCTAAATGTAAGCCCAGACACTATAAAACTCTTAGAGGAAAACATAAGCAGAACACTCTATGACATAAATCACAGCAAGATCCTTTTTGACCCACCTCCTAGAGAAAGGGAAATAAAAACAAAAATAAACAAATGGGACCTAATGAAACTTAAAAGCTTTTGCACAGCAAAGGAAACCATAAACAAGATGAAAAGACAACCCTCAGAATGGGAGAAAATATTTACAAATGAAGCAACTGACGAAGGATTAATCTCCAAAATATACAAGCAGTTCATGCAGCTCAATATCAAAAAAACAAACAACCCAATCAGAAAATGGGCAGAAGACCTAAATAGACATTTCTCCAAAGAAGATATACAGATTGCCAACAAACACATGAAAGGATGCTCAACATCACTAATCGTTAGAGAAATGCAAATCAAACTACAATGAGGTATCACCTCACACCAGTCAGAATGGCCATCATCAAAAAGTCTACACCCAATAAATGCTGGAGAGGGGTGGAGAAAAGGGAACCCTCTTACACTGTTGGTGAGAATGTAAATGGATACAGCCACTGTGGAGAACAGTATGGAGGTTCCTTAAAACTCTAAAAATAGAACTACCGTATGACCCAGCAATCCCACTATGGGGCATATACCCAGAGAAAACCATAATTCAAAAAGAGTCATGTACCACAGTGTTCATTGCAGCACTATTTACAATAGCCAGGACATGGAAGCAACCTAAGTGTCCAATGACAGATGAATGGATAAAGAAGATGTGGCACATATATACAATGGAAAATTACTCAGCCATAAAAAGAAACAAAAGTGAGTTATTTGTAGTGAGGTGGATGGACCTAGAGTCTGTTGTACAGAGTGAAGTAAATCAGAAAGAGAAAAACAAATACCGTATGCTAACATATATATATGGAATCTAAAAAAAAAAGAAAAAAAATGGTTCTGAAGAACCTAGGGGCTGGACAGGAATAAAGACACAGACATAAAGAATGGACTTGAGGACACAGGGAGGGGTAAGCTGGGACGGAGTGAAAGAGCAGCACTGACATATATACACTATCAAATGTAAAATAGATAGCTAGTGGGAAGCAGCTGCACAGCACAGGGAGGTCAGCTCAGTGCTTTATGTCCACCTAGAGGGGTGGGATAGGGAGGGTGGGAGGGAGACGCAAAAGGGAGGGAATATGGGATATATGTATATGTATAGCTGATTCACTTTGTTATACAGCAGAAGCTAACACACCATTGTAAAGCAATTATACTCTAATAAAGATGTTAAAAATAAACAAATTTTAAAAAAAACACAAAAGGACAAGAATTATTTGAAAATTATTCACATTATTTAAAAATAAGAAAATAAGGGGCTTCCCTGGTGGCACAGTGGTTGAGAGTCTGCCTGCCAATGCAGGGGACACGAGTTCGAGCCCTGGTCTGGGAAGATCCCACATGCCGCGGAGCAACTGGGCCCGTGAGCCACAACTACTGAGCCTGTGCGTCTGGAGCCTGTGCTCTGCAACAAAAGAGGCCACGACAGTGAGAGGCCCGCGCACCGCAATGAAGAGTGGCCCCCGCTCACCGCAACTAGAGAAAGTCCTCGCACGGAAACGAAGACCCAACACAGCCAAAAATAAATAAATAAAAAATAAAAAAAAATTTTTTTTAAATAATAAGAAAATAAGACCAAAGTAATAAAGAGAAGAATGCAAAGAAGGTGGTGCACAGGGAGAGGGAGAGGGAAAGAAAAGGAAGACTAAAACTTCTTTGAATCAGTAGGTAAATACAAAATTGTTAATTTCTTGTGATATAATTGTCTATATAGAAAAGTTGACTCTTCAGACAAACCCTTTAAATGTTGCTGAATCCAAGGTTAACACACCAAAATCAATAGCAGTCTGTAGCAGGCTTATTAATGGCCCCCAGTTATATCAGGTCCTGATCCCTGGAATCTAATAAATGTTGCCTTATTTCAAAAAAGAATCTTTGCAGATTCGATTAAGTTAAGCATCTTGTGAAGAGGAGACGATCCTGAATTATCCAGGTGGATCTTTTTTTTTATGCTTATTTTTTATTTATTTTTTCTTATTAGTCATCCGTTTTGTACACATCAGTGTATACATGTCAATCCCAATCGCCCAATTCATCACACCACAGCCCCCACTGCCCGCCACTTCCCCCCTTGGTGTCCATACGTTTTTCTCTACTTTTGTGTCTCAATTTCTGCTCTCCAAACTGGTTCATCTGTATCATTTTCTAGGTTCCACATATATGCGTTAACATACGATATTTGTTTTGCTCTTTCTGACTTACTTCACTCTGTATGACAGTCTCTAGATCCATCCACGTCTCTACAAATGACCCAATTTCGTTCCTTTTTATGGCTGAGTAATATTCCCTTGTATATATGTATCACATCTTCTTTATCCATTTGTCTGTCGATGGGTATTTAGGTTGCTTCCATGACCTGGCTATTGTAAATAGTGCTGCAATGAACATTGGGGTGCATCTGTCTTTTTGAATTATGGTTTTCTCTGAGTATATGCCCAGTAGTGGGATTGCTGGGTCATATGGTAATTCTATTTTTAGTTTTTTAAGGAACCTCCATACTGTTCTCCATAGTGGCTGTATCAATTTACATTCCCACCAAAAGTGCAAGAGGGTTCCCTTTTCTCCACACCCTCTCCAGCATTTGTTGTTTGTAGATTTTCTGATGATGCCCATTCTAACTGGTGTAAGGTGATACCTCATTGCAGTTTTGATTTGCATTTCTCTAATAATTAGTGATGTTGAGCAGCTTTTCATGTGCTTCTTGGCCATCTGTATGTCTTCTTTGGAGGAATGTTTATTTAGGTCTTCTGCCCATCTTTGGATTGGGTTGTTTGTTTTTTTATATTAAGCTGCATGAGCTGTTTATATATTTTGGAGATTGATCCTTTGTCCGATGATTCATTTGCCAGTATTTTCTCCCATTCTGAGGGTTGTTTTTTCATCTTGTTTATGGTTTCCTTTGCTGTGCAAAAACTTTTAAGTTTCATTAGGTCCCATTTGTTTATTTTTGCTTTTATTTCCATTACCCTAGGAGGTGGATCAAAAAATATCTTGCTGTGATTTATGTCAGAATGCTCTTCCTATGTTTTCCTCTAAGAGTTTTATAGTGCCCGGTCTTTTACATTTAGGTCTCAAATCCATTTTGAGTTTATTTTTGTGTGTGCTGCTAGGGAGTGTTCTAATTTCATTCTTTTACATGTAGCTGCCCAGTTTTCCCAGCACCACTTATTGAAGAGACTGTCTTTTCTCCATTGTATATCCTTGCCTCCTTTGTCATAGATTAGTTGACCATAGGTGTGTGAGTTTATCTCTGGGCTTTCTATTCTGTTCCATTGATCTATATTTCTGTTTTTGTGCCAGTACCATATTGTCTTGATTACAGTAGCTTTGTCATATAGTCTGAAGTCAGGGAGTCTGATTGCTCCAGCTCCGTTTTTTTCCCTCAAGACTGCTTTAGCTATTCGGGGTCTTGTATGTCTCCATATAAATTTTAAGATGATTTGTTCTAGTTCTGTAAAAAATGCCATGGGTAATTTAATAGGGATTGCAATGAATCTGTAGATTGCTTTGGGTAGTATAGTCATTTTCACAATACTGATTCTTCCAATCCAAGAACATGGTTTATCTCTCCATCTGTTTGTATCATCATTAATTTCTTTCATCAGTGTCTTATAGTCTTCTGCGTACAGGTCTTTTGTCTCCCTAGGTAGGTTTATTCCTAGGTATTTTATTCTTTTTGTTGCAATGGTAAATGCGAGTGTTTCCTTCATTTCTCTTTCAGATTTTTCATCATTAGTGTATAAGAATGCAAGAGATTTCTGTGCATTAATTTTGTATCCTGCTACTTTACCAGATTCATTGTTTAGCTCTAGGAGTTATCTGGTGGCATCTTCAGGATTCTCTATGTATAGAATCATGTCATCTGCAAACAGTGACAGTTTTAGTTCTTCTTTTCTGATTTGGATTCCTTTTATGTCTTTTTCTTCTCTGACTGCCATGGCTAGGACATCAAAAACTATGTTGAATAATAGTGGTGAGAGTGGACATCCTTGTCTTGTTCCTGATCTTAGACGAAATGCTTTCAGTTTTTCACCATTGAGAATGAAGTTTGCTGTGGGTTTGTCATATATGGAATTTATTATGTTGAAGTAGGTTCCCTCTATTCCCACTTTCTGGAGAGTTTTTATCATAAATCAGTGTTGAATTTTGTCTAAAGCTTTTTCTGCATCTATTGAGATGATCATATGGTTTTTATTCTTCAATTTGTTAATATGGTGTATCACATTGAGTGATTTGCGTATATTGAAGAATCCTTGCATCTCTGGGATAAATCCCACTTGATCATAGAGTATGATCCTTTTAATGTGTTGTTGGATTCTGTTTGCTAGTATTTTGTTGAGGATTTTTGCATCTATATTCATCAGTGATATTGGTCTGTAGTTTTCTTTTTTTGTAGTATCTTTGTCTGGTTTTGGTATCAGGGTGATGGTGGCCTCATAGAGTGAGTTTGGGAGTGTTCCTTCCTCTGCAATTTTTTGGAAGAGTTTGGGAAGCATGCATGTTAGCTCTTCTCTAAATGTTTGATAGAATTCACCTGTGAAGCCATCTGGTCCTGGACTTTTGTTTGTTGGAAGATTTTTAATCACAGTTTCAATTTCACTACTTGTGATTGGTCTGTTCATATTTTCTATTTCTTCCTGGTTCAGTCTTGGAAGGTTATACCTTTCTAAGAATTTGCCCATTTCTTCCAGGTTGTCCATTTTATTGGCATAGAGTTGCTTGTACTAGTCTCTTAGGATGCTTTGTATTTCTGCGGTGTCTGTTGTAACTTCTCCTTTTCCATTTCTAATTCTATTGATTTGAGTCCTCTCCCTCTTTTCTTGATGAGTCTGGCTAAAGTTTTTCAATTTTGTTTATCTTCTCAAAGAACCAGCTTTAGTTTTATTGATCTTTGCTATTGTCTTCTTTGTTTCTATTTTATTTATTTCTGCTCTGATCTTTATGATTTCTTTCCTTCTGCTTACTTTGGGTTTTGTTTGTTCTTCTTTCTCTAGTTCCTTTAGGTGTAAGGTTAGATTGTTTGAGATTTTTCTTGTTTCTTGAGGTAGGCTTGTATAGCTATAAACTTCCCTCTTAGAACTGCTTTTGCTGCATCCCATAGGTTTTGGATCATCATGTTTTCATTGCCATTTTTCTCTAGGTATTTTTTGATTTCCTCTTTGATTTCTTCAGTGATCTCTTGGTTATTTAGTAATGTATTGTTTAGCCTCCATGTGTTTGTGTTTTTAAGTTTTTTTCCCTGTAATTCATTTCGAATCTCATAGCGTTGTGTTCAGAAAAGATGCTTGATATGATTTCAATTTTCTTAAATTTACTGAGACTTGATTTGTGACCCAAGATGTGATCTATCCTGGAGAATGTTCTGTGTGCACTTGAGAAGAAACTGTAATCTGTTGTTTTTGGATGGAATGTCCTGTAAATATCAATTAAATCTATCTGATCTATTGTGTCATTTAAAGCTTGTGTTTCCTTATTAATTTTCTGTTTGGATGATCTGTCCATTGGTGTAAGTGAGGTGTTAAAGTCCCCCACTATTATTGTGTTACTGTCGATTTCCTCTTTTAGAGCTGTTAGCAGTTGCCTTATGTATTGAGGTGCTCCTATGTTGGGTGCATATATATTTATAATTGTTATATCTTCTTCTCGGATTGATCCCTTGATCCTTATGTAGTGTCCTTCCTTCTATCTTGTAACATTCTTTATTTTAAAGTCTATTTTATCTGATATGAGTATTGCTACTCCATCTTTCTTTTGATTTCCATTTGCATCAAATATCTTTTTCCATCCCTCACTTTCAGTCTGTATGTGTCCCTAGGTCTGAAGTGGGTCTCTTAGAGACAGCATATATATGGGTCTTGTTTTTGTATCCGTTCAGCAAGCCTGTGTCTTTTGGTTGGAGCATTTAATCCATTCACGTTTAGGGTAATTATCGATATGTATGTTCCTATCACCATTTTCTTAATTGTTTTGGGTTTGTTTTTGTAGGTCCTTTTCTTCTCTTGTGTTTCCCACTTGGAGAAGTTCCTTTAGCATTTGTTGTAGAGCTGGTTTGGCGGTGCTGAATTCTCTTAGCTTTTGCGTGTCTGTAAAGCTTTTGATTTCTCCATCGAATCTGAATGAGATCCTTGCCAGGTAGAGCAATCTTGGTTGTAGGTTCTTCCCTTTCATCACTTTAAGTATATCGTCCACTCCCTTCTGGCTTGTAGACTTTCTCCTGAGAAATCAGCTGTTAACCTTATGGGAGTTCCCTTGTATGTTATTTGTCACTTTTCCCTTGCTGCTTTCAATAATTTTTTTTTGTCTTTAATTTTTGCCAATTTGATTACTATGTGTCTCGGCGTGTTTCTCCTTGGGTTTATCCTGTATGGGACTCTCTGTGCTTCCTGGACTTGGGTGGCTATTTCCTTTCCCATGTTAGGGAAGTTTTCGACTATAATCTCTTCAAATATTTTCTCTGGTCTTTTCTCTCTCTCTTCTCCTTCTGGGACCTCTATAATGCGAATGATGTTGCATTTAATGTTGTCCTAGAGGTCTCTTAGGCTGTCTTCATTTCTTTTCATTCTTTTTTCTTTATTCTGTTCCATGGCAGTGAATTCCACCATTCTGTCTTCCGGGTCACTTATCTATTCTTCTGCCTCAGTTATTCTGCTATTGATTCCTTCTATTGTATTTTTCATTTCAGTTATTGTATTGTTCATCTCTGTTTGTTTGTTCTTTTATTCTTCTAGATCTTTGTTAAACATTTCTTGCATCTTCTCAATCTTCGCCTCCATTCTTTTTCCGAAGTCATGGATCATCTTCACTATCATTATTCTGAATTCTTTTTCTGGAAGATTGCCTATCTCCATTTCATTTAGTTGTTTTTCTGGGGTTTTAACTTGTTCCTTCTTCTGGTACATAGCCCTCTGCCTTTTCATCTTGTCTATCTTACTGTGAACGTGGTTTTTGTTCCACAGTCTGCAGGATTGTAGTTCTTCTTGCTTCTGCTGTCTGCCCTCTGGTGGATTAGGCTATCTAAGAGGCTTGTGGAAGTTTCCTGATGGGAGGGACTGGTGGTGGGTAGAGCTGGCTTTTGCTGTGGTAGGCAGAGCTCAGTGAAACTTTAATCCGCTTGTCTGCTGATGGGTGGGGCTGAGTTCCCTCTCTGTTGGTTGTTTGGCCTGAGGCGACCCAACACTGGAGCCTACCAGGCTCTTTGGTGGGGCTAATGGTGGACTCTGGGAGGGCTCACGCCAAGGAGTACTTCCCAGAACTTCTGCTGCCAGTGTCCTTGTCCCTTGGTGAGCCACAGCTGCCCCCCGCCTCTGCCGGAGACCTTCCAACACTATCAGGTAGGTCTGGTTCAGTCTCCTATGGGGTCACTGCTCCTTCCCCTGGGTCCTGATACACACACTACTTTGTGTGTGCCCTCCAAGAGTGGAGTCTCTGTTGCCCCCAGTCCTGCCAGAGTCCTGCAATCAAATCCCGCTAGCCTTCAAAGTCTGATTCTCTAGGAATTCCTCCTCCCATTGCCAGGCCCCCAGGTTGGGAAGCCTGACGTGTGGCTCAGAACCTTCACTCCAGTGGGTGGACTTCTGTGGTGTAAGTGTTCTCCAGTTTGTGAGTCACCCACCCAGCAGTTATGGGATTTGATTTTATTGTGATAGTGCCCCTCCTACCATCTCCTTGCACCTTCTCCTTTGTCTTTGCGTGTGGGGTATCTTTTTTGGTGAGTTCCAGTGTCTTCCTGTAGATGATTGTTCAGCAGTTATTTGTGATTCCAGTGTTCTTGAAAGAGGGAGTGAGAGCATGTCCTTCTACTCTGCCATCTTGAACCAATCTCTCCAGGTGGATCTTAAATGCAATCATATGTATCATAGGAGGGAGATTTCACACACACACACACACACACACACACACACACACACTGGAGAAGGCAATGTGAAGACAGAGCAGAGAAGGATTTGAAGACTGACCTTGAAGATTGGAATGATGCGGCCACAAACCAAGGAACACCGGCAACCACCAGAAGCTGGAAGAGGTGAGGAATGGATTCTTCTGTGGAACCTCTGGAGGGAGAGCAGCCCTGCCGACAGCTTGATCTCGGCCCAGTGGTATTTTTTTGTGCTTCTGGCCTCCAGAACTGTGAAAGAATAGATTTCTGTCATTTTAAGTCATCAAGCTTTTAGAAATTTGTTACGGCAGCCATGGGAAACTAATGCACAGTCCTATAGCACCCACCAGAAGAAACGAATTAAAAGGTGTAACGAACAAAAGTTCCTACTCACAAAGCAATAAACTCTTCAAGATACCTAGAAACAGATCTCACACTATACAACACTCATCACGGACTTTCTGTATTCACCCAGGTCTGGCTTCCCTATCAGAGCAAAAGTTCTCTGAGATTGGAGAACACATCTTTAGGAATGATGTGTCAAGTACAGGTGCTAGAGATTTAAAAATAAATAGACATAGACCCTGTCTTCAAAGCAGACAGACAAGTAATAACAGTAGAATTCAGTAAGTATCTCAATGGTAACAAGAGTTCTGTGGGAATTTGGTAGGGAAGAGGGTAGGAGCAACTAACCTTGAAAACTACCTTGAAAAATTAAGAAAGTTTCAGGAAGGAGATAGCACCAGAACTGGCTCTTCAAACTTCAGATCAAGAAGAGGTGGGGAAGTCAGTGCAGGTCGAGTGAACAGTGGTGCAAAGATAAGGAAGTATCAGGAAAGAACCTGACATGTTTGGGGAAGGGTACAAAGTGCATTCTGATTATTTACACTGCGGGCACTATCCCGTATGTATTATATACTTCATAGGAAAAAAGCTAGCGAGTCAGAAGAAGCCAGATCAAAAAGGAAAATTTGCCTTAAACCAAACAAAAGTGTTCCTTGATGAAAAGGGAGATAGAGAAAGTCTTCAGCTGTGGAGCAGATTTGATTTTTTCTAGTTCACTCTGGTGGAGGGTGGGAGCGGACTGGTATCAGGCCAGTTAGGAGACCATGAAGCCGTCTAGGTAAGAGGTGATGAGAGCATGAGGAAAGCAGTGGGGGTGGGGGACAGGGGACAGATTGGAGAGGTTTTAAGCATTGAGGACAAGGAGACCAACTAGACATGGAGGCGAAGGGGAAGGAACAGTCCTCCAGAATGGCAGCCCCACAAGGACAGGGAATTTTTGTACCCTGCTGTATCCTTGGCATTTACACGAATTCCTGGCACATGGTAAGTGCTCAAAAAACAACTGTCTAATGAATAAATGACGTATGATTCCCAGTTTCTAGGTTGGAAGATAGATTCAATGGTGACACGAATAAGCAAAAACATGGGAGGGGGAATCAATTTATGGGCAGAAGTGCAGTGGCTTATCTGAGTCCTATTGGTTTACATGCCTGTAAGTGAGATGTGGGTTTGGAGCTCAGGAAAAAGTTTGAAACCACTGGAAAAAGATGAAATTTCCCAGGAAAAAGGACCAGAGCAAGAAGGGATAAGATCAAGAATGGACCGTCCCCCTTACTCAGTCTGCTTGGGCTGCCATAACAAAATACCATAGATTGAGTGGTTTAGACAACAGAAGTTTATTTTCTCTCAATTTTGAAGGCTTGAAGTCCAAGGTCAGGGTGCCAGCATGGTGGGGTTCTGGTGAGAGCTCTCTTCCTGGCTTGCAGATGGCTACATCCTTCCTGTGTCCTCACATGGCAGAGAGAGAGAGAGAGAGAAAGAGAGGGCTCCCTAGCATCTCTTCTTATAAACTCACCAAGCCCATCATGATGGCCCACCCTCAGGACCCCATCTAAACGTAATTACCTCCCAAAGACTTCATCTCTAAATACCACCACATTGGAGGTTAAGGCTTCAAAATGTGAATTTGGGGGGTTGGGGGGGACACGACTGAGTCCGTGGCAGAGATTGTTAATGCCCTTTGAGAGAGCTGCTTCAGAAGAGTGGGAGGAGCAGAAGCAGATGATAATGGTAGAAAATGGATGGAAATAACTTACATTTTTAGCCCTTTGTGCCTGGAGTATAGTAGGACCTTAACAGACATTCCTTAAATGAATGTTTGGGGGGATTCTCTGAACCTGAATCTGCCCCTTCCTAACCTAAAATATTCAATAGTTACACCTTATCTTGAGTTTCTCCTGCATCCTTCCACCAAATCCCTCTGGACTAACTTTTGCCGTAGATTTCACAGTTGTTCAGTGAAAGCGCCCGATAACCATGCCCCAGTGGAGAGCACCAGCCCGAGACCCAGAAGCTGGCTTCGCGCTGGGAAGACCAAGGCTGAGACATGCTGTGCTGAGTGTCTACAAGATCATGGCTGTGATCGTAGACCTCAGGGTCCAGAATGCTTTGGGAAGGCTATTCCTGGGCTTACAAACTAAAAAAAAAAAAAATTAACAGCTGAGCAGGTAAAATAAATGAGTAGAGCCAGCTTCATGTAAGGCAGCTGAGAGTGGGGATGACTGGGGAGCGTCCACAGGTCTGCATGAGGCGACCTCGACTCAGTTCCAGCCAACCAGTCCACGAAGAACTGTGGTCCAGAACTGCCAGATATTTGTATCTTCCAAGGGAGGCCATCATCTCAGATTATTCTATAAAACTGCCCAATTTTTAATCTTGGCAACTAATTCAAATTAGTCATGGGGGTTCAACAGGGCACACCTGCAGGGCCATGAGACACTCAAGTCACACGAGACTCTCAAGTTGCCTGCGGTGGCCCTGCCTTAGATCTTGCAAGAAGTAAATGAAAGATTCATGAAGAAAAGTTTTACTCCTACATTATAAGTCATAAAGTTAGAAACCTCATTAACCCCCAGGGTATGATTTGGGTTGAGAATAAAAATAAAGTCTCATTAAATTCATGGAAACAGAACCAAATTTGAAGTTATGGAGGACACCCCGTGATGTCAGGCACATCCCTAACCGCTCAAGAAGGACAAGCAGGCCGTTGACAACACAGCCCGCCATGTCCCCATCAGAACAGACCCTGCGAGGAATGGCCCACAGGGCGATGATGTCGTGCAGACCCTCTCTCTCATTAGGAGCAGGTGGGAGTAGCAGTGGGGAGACAGTCAGGAGAAACAGGACAGGATCAGCTTTCTCATTTATACAACAAAGGGGCTGAGCCTGAGATGTTCCCTCCCGTCCCTTCTACTCTGCAATTTGCACAGAACGATGGGCTGACTTCATTGCTGCTCTCCTGCTCTGACACTGTGTTGTTTTCTCACCGGCAGGAAGAAGCTGTGCCTCCTAGACTTGATGAAAAGCTGTCACCACAGGCCTCAACAGTCAGCACACTGAACGAACGTCTTGGGGGAAAAAAAAAACCAGTGTCAGAAATTCATCTTCATAACCAGTAAGTGAAGACTGGCCAAGGAGAAAGACAAGACTAGCAGGAATAATCTGGTATTTTTTGGTTTTCCACTCAGCATCCCTTCCCTTATGAGAAGGGAAGAGACAACTTAAAAAGTCTTGCTCTGGGAGAGTAAATTACACTCGTTTATCCATTCAGTCACTCACTCAACAAGTATTTATTGAGTCCTCCAGGCTCCAGCCCCTGTGTGAGGCTGCGGGGCACCGCAGTGAAGGACAGGCGCGCTCCTGCCCCCAGGAAGCTCACGTGCTCCCAGGATGGGACAGACCTCAAATAAGTAAGCATAATAAACCAAATTTAGGTAACACAGATTTTATATATTTTTTTTAAAGATTTTTTGATGTGGACCATTTTTAAAGTCTTTATTGAATTTGTTACAATATTGCTTCTGTTTTATGTTTTTGGTTTTTTGGCCACAAGGCACGTGGGATCTTAACTCCCCAACCAGGGATCAAACCCACACCCGCTGCATTGGAAGGTGAAATCTCAACCACTGGCCTGCCAGGGAAGTCCCGAGATTATATATTTTTAAAATTTATTATTATTTTTTATGAGCTATGAAAGAAGACACCATGTGCTGTGATATAGTAACTTCAGGAGTTGTGCAGAGGCCCCTTTAAAAATGATATAATGATATAAAATGATAAGCTGGAAGTTGGAGGAGGAGCGGGTGGCAGGAACGGCTCAGGGAAAGGTGTTATAGGAAGAGGACATAGAAGTCCAAAGAACTGAATCAGAAAGAGCTTAGCAAGTCCTAGAAACCATCAGAGGGCCAGCTGGCCAGAGCCTGCTAACAAGAGGTTGAGTAAACTGAGTCTGAGATTACTGGAGAGGTGCTGGGACTCCGATAGCCACCATGAGGAGTTTGGATTTTGTTTCAAGGTCAGTGGGGAGCTGTTTTTAAGGGGATATTAGGAGGGGCTTGACATTATCTGAATTTTTTCAAAGATCCCTCTGGCTGCCGCATGGAGATTAGATTGCAGGAAGGCAGGAACCTCATTACAAAGCAGATAACAATCATCCAGGCCAGAGAGACGGCTATGGAGAGCAATGAATGGACTTGGGATACGTCTTAGAGGCAGAACGGAGAGAACTGTTGATGGGTTGGATGTAGGTGATGCAGGAAAGAGAGAAATCAAGGATGACCAATAGATATTTGACCTAAGACACAGACATTTGTGGGTACCATTTACCACAGTGGGGAAGGCTAGAGAAAAAGTGGGTTCAAAGAAGAAAAAATGGTTACATTAGTAAGTAAGTGACTGTCCTGGAAGATCCCACAATGTCCCACGTCACAGTGCTGATCATGCCACTGCCTTGCCTGAAACATACCAACAACTTCTCAGTGCCATTGAGACACATTGCAAAGTAGCAAGGAGTCTACAATGCTTTATGGTTTGGGCTCAACTTTATTTCATCAGCTTTATTTGCCAGCTTCATCTGCTTCCACTTGCTACACACATTCTACCCTCTTTTCTTTTTTTTTTTTTTTAACATCTTTATTGGAGTATAATTGCTTTACAATGGTGTGTTAGTTTCTGCTTTACAACAAAGTAAATCAGCTATACTTATACATATATCCCCATATCTCCTCCTTCTTGCATCTCCCTCCCTCCCACCCTCCCTATCCCACCCCTCTAGGTGGTCACAAAGCACCAAGCTGATCTCCCTGTGCTATGCGGCTGATTCCCACTAGCTAACGGTTTTACATTTTCTACCCTCTTTTCTTCATTATTATTATTTTTGCCATTCCACATAATTTGCAGTTGCTTGAATATGCCTTTCTCTCCTCACACCTTTTAGCCTTTGAACTTATTGTTTGTTTTCCCTACAACAGGCTTCCTTCTTCATTCACTTGCTGAACTCAACTCAACTCAAAAGTAATACCTCTTCTAAGAAGGCTTCCTTGATTGCTCCAGGCGGACTTGCCTGTTTTCTAACTGGGCAACATAGTATTAATTTAGAACATAAGAACAGGGAGTCAGAGGGCCTGGGTTCAAATCCACCCAGCAGCTGGGAGTTCCTCAAGGTCAGGGACTACACCTGGATCAACTCTGTACCCCAGAAGCGCCTGGGAAAATCCTTGGCACAGAGTACGGAGTTGCCTGGTGAAGATCTGGTGAAGAGGTGTAAAAGACCTCACTGTTCATGCTAGGTTTTGAATCCTCAAACCAAGTTCTTAAATCTTCCTTCTAAACTGAGAGGATACACTCCAGAGACATCTATGTCTGCACTACTAAAGGGCCCCAAATAAGAAGTGATTGCACTCATTTTCCTCCAGTGCTTTCTCTCCCCTGTGACTTTTTTTCTCATCCCAGCCCTCCAGGCTCACCTCTGTAGAGCCAATCCTTACCCCAACCGCCAAGACCCCAGCCCTCATCGGGAATGGAGGAGGTCAAGCGGTGGTCTGCAAGATTTCCAGATACATTTCAAGGATCATTTAAATTTCCCAGAACCTATTGACCAAAAATTAATTATTGAAAGCCTACTATGTGCCCACTACCAAGCTAAATGTCTTGGTGGATCAAAGTTTTATATTATGGTGTGTGAAACATGTACAAATGCTAGGATCTTTTAAGAAAAATAATATAAAGTGACAAATATAAGTTTAGGAACAGAGTCCGGAAAAGCATGGTAGAGTGAGGGACCTTGAAGCTTAAACTTTATTAGCTTCACATAAGTCTGCTTCTAGCTTAAGAGCTCTTAACCTATTTTGTGCCATTTGATAGCCTGGTAAAGGTATAGATCTCTTCTACGTTTTTAAATGCATAAAATAAAATACAGAGCATTACAAAAGAGACTACTTATATTGAAATACATCTGGGAAATACATTCGAAAAACAAATTTGTGATATAGTCATCTGTTTTTCTTTATTAGGGCATTAAATATCAAGATCTTGCAACAGGTCAAAGAACTAGTGCTTTCCTTTCTTTAGAAGAATTTCCCTACTGTGAGTTCAGTACCTACTTTGTCTCAGTAACCAGCACCCTCTTGGGTGCCTCGCACATGGGTGAGCTGAACACGCTCCAGTGTTCACAGCTGTGCCAGCCAGCTTATGGGTCCTCGTGCTCTGTCTCTAGTAACCAGTAGTGGTGGCGCCAGCTTGAAAGTTGGAGCCATAATCACATGCACCCCACATATATGTTCTCCATTTCTTCCTTATTCAACCATCCAAAAGATCTCATGTTAGTCTGGAGATTTGCACCACAGGCTGGGAGGCACAGGAAGAAAGAAAAACAGCAAGATTCACAGTCTGCAAATCTGGGTTCAGCTAGCTGGGTGGTCTTAGCAACCACTCTGAATCAAATCTACAAAATGGGCAGAAGGAAGGTTTCTGCCCTGCAGGGGTGTTCTGCATACAGGAAGGTATTTTAAAAGTACTTTGATAACTAAACATTTCCGGGAAGAAGTTATATAATTTGACATCCTGAAAAAGGAAGAGAGAATATTGAATTTAGTGATGCTTCCAGCCATCCATTCTCTCAGTATTGTGAGAAGTGCTTTAACATTCATTGCCAAGTTTATTAAAATTGATTGTCTGACATACTATGTGCTCTGCCCCAAGGCACATGATAGAGTAAAGCAGGGCTGGGTTCAAACTCAGGTCCCTGGGTTCTGAGTCCACTAGTTTTTCCATTCTGCTGGGTAGCTGGGTTCCAGGTCAGCTGGGAGCCAGTCTCCGTGCTCAGGGGGCCAGACCATAGTGTACAGTGAGTTTCCTCACATATTCCTCTACTTAGGTCACCCAAATTCTGGTTGTCCCCCTTTTCTTCATGGCCTCAGTACTCCTCAAGACCACAAATCCACCTGTCAAGGCAGAGGAGGCCTCTTCCTCTTCCTGAAGGCCTTGGCCCCTGGGGTGAGGTCCAGCTGTTAGTACAGCTGTTAGAAGAGCACTTATTGCTTCATAACAAGTCTTTACTCCCCTTCATAGGACCCTCACCAAGAAATTCATGCACACATTTAAAACGTCTTGAATACCTACAAGGTGTTAGGCACTGTCCCAGGCCCTTTGTGGGGGGACAGATTTGACCCAGGTAGAGTCAGTCCCTGACGTTGAGAACCCCCAGATGATGGAGTTAGGAGTTGAACCCAGGCAGGTTATGAGTTTTTTTTTTTTTTAATTTTTATTTTATATTGAGTATAGTTGATTTACAAGGTTAGTGGTTATGAATTTTATATGGAAAGTGTTCTCAGAGTCACCGGATCCAATCCTCCCATTTACAGATGAAAATGCCACTTCCATATTTACCAGGTGCCAGACAGTATTCTAAGGACTTTAAAAATGTGAAGTAGGTACAAAAGAAAAAATGAAGGCAAAGAACTTTTAAGTAACTTGCCTAAGATCACATAGCCAGGAATAAATGGCAGAGCTGGGCTTCAAACCCAGAGAATTCAGCTTCGGCAGTCACACTCTCAACCTGCTTTACTGAGGGAGGAGTAGGATGCCGGCCCCTCTGATGGGTTGCCAGCCCTTCCCCCCCACACCTGTCCGGATGCTCCCCCAAGCATCTGGCAGGCCAGACCTGACCCAGTCTTGAGTCAGAGAGCAGAGATGCTATCAGTGACAACCCTGAGAACAAACAAGAGGCGAGCTTGTTCTCTGCTATTTTTTTCCAGCCTTTAGTCATCCGGGAGTGGTTAGTTTCCCAGCATTTCCAGTCACAGAGAAAAGCCCCCAAGACACAATGGAGACGGAGCAAATAGTGGCCCCCACCCACCCTTCCAGCTAAGCCTTCTCCACTCTTCTCTCCCAAATCCTGCAGCCTCCTTTGCCCTTGACCTGACTTTGAAAGGACAAATCATCAGTCTCCCATTAGGGCTGACATTTGAGTGGAGGAACATCAATAGATGTGTTGAGAGAGATCTGCTGATTGGATCCAGGCAGCTCATGAAATGTGGCATCAAAACCCCCTCCGGGGGCTCCCAGGCAAAGTGCTCCAGCTGGCCCTGGGCAGAGCAGACCCGCAGAATCTAGACAGAGACCTCAGGCCTGCCAGCCCTGAGTCTTGGCTGCAGAGACACTCTCTTCCCCGCCCAGTATATTTTTGCAGCTCCTTCCTGCTGCCAGAGAAGAACAGACTGGTCTCCTCTGTGCTGTCGTTTCCAGGTCCCAGCTGCTGTCAGCATCAGCCCCTCTCATACCCCTGCAATACAAGGAACCTGGTCTGAAAACACCCCAGACTCTGTGGCTGGTTTCAGGGTCTCACAATTGCTTTCAAGCCATCATTTGTCCCATACTTATTAAGCATCTACTATGTGCCAGGCATTGTGCTCCATGCCAGAGATCAAGTAGTAAATAAGGCAAATATGATCCCTGCCTTTAAGGAACTTACAGTCCAGTGGGGACAAAGGCAATCACGACAAGGACTAACAAGTACAGGACAAGAGGAATGTAGCCATTGTCTGGGTGGTCAGGGAAGGCTTCCTGGAAGAAGAGATATCTAATCTAAGATCTGAAGAATTAGTGAGGCTTAACTAAGCAGAAGTAAGAGGAAGGAGAACTGGGTGAAAAAGTATTTGAGGTAGAGAAAGGAACATATGCAGAGGTCTTCATGAGAGGAAACCCTTGGCTTTCAAGAAATGAATGTTGTGAAGAACGTGAAGGGCAGAAAGGTCATGGAATGTGGAGAAAGGCTGGAGTGACTACAAAGGGCTATAGACTGAGGTAGAAGTTAGATTTATGAAGATAATCAAGGCCATTATTGGGTTTTATGTAAGCAAGAGTGTGTCTGGCTGACCACTCATCATTCCTCTGGCCATGATTTAAGTAACCTGGCCCTTCAGCTCATATGTCAGTTCCACAGAAGGGCTGTCCTTGAGCATCTAGCTTGCACAAGGAAGAGGGTCAGAGCTCTGGCTTGAGTGAAGGTTGGACATTTTGACTGAGCTCGGCTGTGACTGAGAAGCTATGAGACCTGGCTGGGCTGAATCCTAAAGAGGGATTCAAAGATCTCAGTGAGCCACAGCTCTTGGAAAACTAAAGCCTCCCAACTTATAGTCAAAGGGTAGAAGCTCTTCCCTGAAACCAGTTCCACAAGGTCAGGGAATCCCTTGCGACAGTGAACGCCAGAGGGAACCAAAGCCGGGCCTTTGAGGAAGAGGTTTGAGGAGAATGTGGGCGTTTCTCATAAAAGGGTAAACAAGATCTTTCATTTTCTCTTGGCCTCAGGCAGGTAGGAATTGCAAAACCAAAATATTGAGCCTTTTCACCAGAAACAGCGCTACTCTCACAACAACCCACCCTGACAGAGTCTCATTACTCAGCTCTAAGGGTTTAAAAACCCCACAGGCCTTAGCAGCAACGCTGAGAGAAGTGAGAGAAGGGGAGACCTGTGAGCTCATGGGGTGAGAGTGGGACCCTCTGCAAGGGCAGGACCCGCACCCATCTGAGAAACCAAAATAAAGAAGAGGCACCAACACGGAGTGCGTTGGAAGACAGCTGGTCACCTCCAAAAGAGGGAAATGAAAAATCCCACAAATGTGAGTGGAACCAGGGTGAGCGGAATTTCCTCCTGCTGTTCAGGAAGGAGGGTTTCATGAGGCAGGTCTCCAAGACAGAGCACAGCGCTCTGTGTCTGCCTGGGCTCCATCCTCAGAAGACCCTCAGGAAGAAACGTGGTCCTAATGCTCAGAAGTTCCCATCAGTCTTTTCTCTTGAAAGGCCATTGTGAAAAGCCTGACGAAAACTCGACAAGTGTAAATATTAACCATGTGTTGAGTGAAGAGAACTTCTCAAGCAAGAAACTAGCCTCTATTTTTACAGATGTGTGTAAAATAAATATCGCCCCCTGGAAACACATCTTCCTATCTCTAACGCCACATCTCAGGTGGTGCTTGAGGTCCACCCAGGCTCTGGGCTCTGAGAGGAAGTGTTTCTTGATGCAGGTGAGACTCGCATGGACCAGCTTTGAGTAAGTCTGGCTTCTAAATAAGTTCGGAAACCGAGGGACTCCTTGGTGATCAATGAAAATGATAAATGGGCTGGAAAAGTGACCATTATGTGGGAAGGCTACAGAAATTGAGGTCTTTTTTTAGTCTGAAGAAATAGGTTGAAGAAGAAAAGCCTGGGGAACCGGCGGGGCTTGGGGAGCAGAGCGCTTGATAGCAGATCATCAGATATATTAAAAGCTATGTGTAAGATGTGAGTAAGGTCTTCTCAAACGCAGCGGGGAAAAATGAGAAAATGCACTTAACTAGCCACTCAGTCCTCTAACCCAGTTTGCACACTCCCTTTTCCCCCAACTACTATCCTCTCCTCCAAAAGCTATTTAGAGAACCTGGGAGTTTGTTTGTGTTTCAAGACCACATATACTCTTCACTCGTCCTACAGCTTTATCTCTGCAGCTATCATTTTTCAAAATAGCGGCCAAACAACTATGGACCACTGTTTGACAGAATGTGAGATCATTAGTATAATACAAGATTTCATATGAGTAAGCACACTATCTCAGCTATCACTTCTGTCCTTAAAAGTCCCCTCCTTACCCACGGCCAAAGTCATAGGCGCCTTATAAAAATAATGATAAAGAGGCTTTAAAGATTTCAAGAACTCTTGGCTTCTCTCACATTTGGATTCAAGCCCTCTCACTTTAGTCTGGTTTCCTAAGATACCATTCTGTTGCCGCAAACCTGGAGTCTCCACAGGGCCTCTGGATGGATGACTCAGTTGTCCTGAAACATTGGTTTTGTTTTTTGTTTCAGCCCAATTTCATTTACCGTCTCATCTTCGGTTTCGTAGTTTACAGTCCATGGGCAAATCCCACCCAACGTTATTGGTCAGCTCCACAGTTCAGCTCCCTGAGGAAGGCTGCTATTCTCTAGAGGGAAGAGCCTACAAGTCCTGTCGGCTGGAAGGTTAACATAAGCTCAGGAAGACCCAGCCAACATCTCACAAATGGCATTCTTTGGAACAAGCCATGTTAGTGGATTACACTAACATCAGGATTGCAGAGTCAGATAAGTGGGGAGAATGCTGGGCTTAAGTTTATCACTCTATCCCAGTGCCTAGAACAATACGTGACACACAATAAATATGCAAGAGTTGTTGATTGAATATGTGAATTAAATACCTATCGATAGGACTTCTCAAAAGCTTTAAAGTGCTGGTGTGCATTATAAACCTCCAGGAGGGTGACAATTTGCTCAAAACTTCCTCAAGGGACCCCTCTCTTATTTTTCACCAAATACCAATTAACATCTCATGGGACACAATTATACTGAGGAACTCAGTTTGGGAAATGCTGACCTAGTTTCTTTTTCCCCTCCAATGTGATTTATCTACTGTTTTAGCCAGTCATATCTTTGAAGCCAAAGCTACCTAAAAATAAATAACTATTTTTTATAATGCATATTTTCCTCCAAACCGCAAAAGAGAGTTTCCTAGCTGTGGAATCAGTTTTTTATGTAGTTCCCCAAAGGAGCAGCACAGGAGAGAATGACTGGCCCTTTAGAGGAGCCATATGCGTTAAAGATCTTGAGTGACTGGTTGAATCCCAAGAAATAGAGGCTATTTGGTGATTTGCTATTGTTATTTTCTGGCCAAAAATACCTGATTCAAATAAACTTAGGTAAAGTTTTAATATCAGTAAGGTTTTCATGCAGTAGCTTTAAATTAAAGGTCATTTTTCCTAGAAGTTTGAGTGCCAGATAGCATTTAATGTAGCTATGCCTCAGTTTCTCCTGCTTCATGAGACATCCTCCTCCTCCTGCCTTCTATGGATGCTAAGAAAATGCCTGAGTCATCCATAAACTCAACAACAAAAAAACCAAACAATCCAATTAAAAAATAGGCAGTGGATCTGAATAGATTTTTTTTTTCAAAGAAGACATACCGATGGCCAACGGGCACATGAAAAGATGTTCGACGTCACTAATTATTAGGGAAACGCAAACCAATACCACAATGAGATATCACTTCACACCTGTTAGAATGGCTATTACTGAAAAGACAAGAAATAACAAATGTTAGAGAGGATGTGGAGAAAAGGGAAGCCTCATCTATGGTTGGTAGGACTGAAAATCGGTGCAGCCACTATAGAAAGCAGATCCCTCAAAAAATTAAAACAGAACTATCATATGGCCTGGCTATTCCACTTCTGGGTATTTATCCGGAGAACAAGAAAACATTAATTTAAAAAGATATATACACTCCTATGTTCACTGCAGCATTATTTACAGTAGCCAAATATGGAAACAACTTAAGTGTCCATCAATGGATGAATGAAAAAAGAAGATGTGGTATACATACACAGTGGAATACTACTCAGCCATAAAAAATAATGAAATCCTGCCATTTGCAACAACATGGATGGACCTTGAAGTTACGCTAAGTGAAATAAGTCAGAGAAAGACAAATACCATATGATTTCACTCATATGTGGAACCTAAAAACAAGACAAAAAAAAGAGAACAAACAAGACAAAAACTCATAGATCAGAGATCAGATTAGTGGTTACCAGAGGGGAAGGGGATTGGGAGTAGGTGAAATGGATGAAGGCGGTCAACTGTTTGATGACAGATGGTAACTAGACTTGTGGTCTAGTGTGGGAATCACTTTTTAGTGTATACAGATGTCAAAGTATAATGCTGTACACCTGAAAAGATATATATATATAAATGCCTGAGCCAATAGATGTAAAGAATCTACAACTTTTCATACATCTGTGCTTTGTATGTATTCACAATTAATTATAACATTTTATCTACCATGCAATTATTTATCAGGAGCAGACAGAAAATATGAAGTTGGAATGGTCTCAGAGGGGCCAAAAGAAACATCTATTTCATGGTTTTGCCCTGAAGTTTATACACCTTCCTCACTGTAGTGATTCTCATATTTTCACTCAGAGCCAACTTTTCTTTTTTTTAATCACTTGGACAACTTCTCAATTTTTAAAAATTAAAAGAAATTTTAAACATTTTAATACAATTTTTAAAGGATACATTTCATTTACAGTTATTATAAAATATTGACTATATTCCCCATGTTGTACAGTAATATATCCTTGAGCCTATCTTACACCCAATAGTTTGTACCTCCCACTTCCCCACCCTTATATGCCCCCACCCCACTGGCTACCACTAGTTTGTTCTCTATATCTGTGAGTCTGCTTCTTTTTTTGTTATATTCACTAATTTGCTGCATTTTTCAGATTCCACATATAAGTGATATCATACAGTATTTGTCTTTCTCTGACTGATTTCACTTAGCATAATGCCCTCCAAGTCCATCCATGTTGCTGCAAATAGCAAAATTTCATTCTTTTTTATGAGAGCTAACTTATTTTTATCTCACACATAATGCTAACAAGTTTAAGAAGTAGTTTAAAACTTTAAGAACAAACTTAAGTTTCTGAGAATTAAAAAAAAACAAAACAGCCAAGCCTGGGGCTCTTCAGCGTGATGGACAAATGACCTTACTGCAGTGATCTGTTTAACCCTTTGTCCTGGCATCCCTTTCATTCTGATGGCTGCGGGCTCTATCTCTTTACATCTGTACGTCTGGCTGATGTCTCACATCCGGAAGCAATCCTCCTTGGGAGGCACAGGAAGAATAAGGGGCCACCAGTTCCTCGGTGGCTCAGCATCACACTGGTTTTAGAGCCCTGCTCTGACAGTAGTACCCCAGCTGTCCATCACTGAGTTCTGCCATGTTCTGGAGATATATCCCTGCCTTATACCAATCTGGTCCCTGATGAAGTCAGTTTTGGGCCAGTCTACTTTAGGACACTCTAATTTGAAGGCTGATATTTTTTTCCTTTAAGAATGATGACTCCATTTTTCAAAAACAAAAATTAGGACTAAATCTGATGACAAATAATTTTCTGACTTGTGTCTCACATTTAGTGGCCCATTTAATACATTATCATTATGGAAGCAAAATCTAAAGACAGAAATAAATTCAGCTATTTACATCTATATATAATCAGCTATACAATTATTAAACATTAGAAATTGGAATTTTCTTTGAAATCTGGGTTACATGGCCACCTTTGTTCCAGATACCTGTAGGTAGACATATTTGCTTCTTGAATTAACTTTATTTCTCTCTGCTATGGGAATATTTCTACATATAAAAACAGGCTCAAGCATTTTAGTTTCTATGGCACTAGGAAAAAATGAAACCTGTTTTCTTTATGAAAAAAAAAAAAAGAAAAAGGAGCCCATTTCTTTGCGTGTAGGCATATGTGTCTCCCTCTGGCTTCCTGGCCAAGTCAAACAGGTTGGTTCAGCGCAGAGGCCTTTTATAGTGTGGCGATCTGGGCTGCACGTGTCTCATCTGTAAAAATAAAGTACAGAACGAGGGTTTCTGTCAGTTTCAAATGCAATGATATGCATGCTAGTGCTTTGAGAGGGGCTATAAAAATACAAGGCATATTATTACCAGTGGGGTGGGGATTCCAGCCAGGTACCAGGGTAAACGTGGTCAGGAGATGGGGGAAAAGACTCTCAGGAAGTCCCTGAAGGCCTTGCCCACCTACTCCTTAAGCTGCAGAAAGGCCTCCACCCTGACCCTGGCAGGGTGAGAGAGAGAGACTCAACCTCTCCTTTTCTGCTTCTTGTGGTCCTAGAACTCTGCTTCCTTCTGACCACCCTCTGCGGAGAGAAAGTAAAGTAAAATAGATGGCAATAGAAGAAAGCAATGTGTACGCATTCTTATGAGCCTGGCCATGTTAATACCAATCCTTTCCTGGGACAACTGCTTCATCCCTGTAAGTGTGGCTGACCTCTCAACTCTGAAACAATCCACCTTGGGAAGGATGGGGCAGGATAAGGAGCTTTTATATTGCTGCATATATTGCTGCTAAAAAAAAGTATTTAGACATAAGACATATACGTATATAATATATATATGACATGTGTATAACATATAGATATAAACATATAAAGTCTGGAGTTTGTATCGGTATCCAGCCAGTCCTTTCACTGGAATCATGGACTTTCATTAGAATCACTGTCCTTCTATCAGAGGTCCCCAAACCCGGGCCACAGCCCGGGATCAGCCCTCCTATGATACAGGGCAGAGCTGTAAATGTTGAAGAATGGATCTAAAAGTAAAAACGCCCAAGACTGGCCCAGGTATTAACAGTTAAAATGTGAAAATTGGTCTTCCAGTAGCTGGAGCTAATGGGCTTCAGGAGGCAAATCACTGGGTAAATAAAGGCTTGTTCTCTAAATCTCTGGTCACTCCAACAAGGGGGAAATCCTCTTTTTTGGTTGAAAGAATTCATAAGTAAAATACTTCATTCTACAGGTAGCAAAACCATGGTATTGTTACTCATGAGAGGTTGAAAATATAAACAGAGTTATACACTTAGGTAAATTAATTCCATAAAAATGCATTTAGCACCTATGATGTTCAAGTTGCAAAGGCAGAGATTCCTAAATGATGTGGCCATGGCATTCTGGAGTGCTATAAGCCAGGGGTCCCCAACCCCCAGGCTGCAGACTGGTACCGGTCCTCGGCCTGTTAGGAACTGGGCCGCACAGCAGGAGGTGAGCAGCGGGCAAACCAGCAAAGCTTCATCTGCCTCTCCCCATCGCTCCCCATTGCTCCCCATCGCTCCCCATTGCTCCCCATCGCTCCCCATCACTCACATTACTGCCTGAACCATCCCCCCCGCCACCACCTGCCATAGAAAAATTGTCTTCCACGAAACTGGTCCCTGGTGCCAAAAAGGTTGGGGACTGCCACTTCTATAGCTCCTTTGATGTCTTTCTATTGATGGGCCAACCAAAGTATCTAACTAGTTATCTACCAGGACAGTGTACATGGAAACAACATAGCCCGCTTGCAGCAACTTCTCCAGCCGTAGAGCATCTTAGGTCAAGACTGGCTTTCTTAGTGTTTCCCTGTGGACAAAACTTACTGCAAATGATAAACTCTCTCTCTCTGGATTGTATGTCTGTTCCTCTATGTTCGTGCACTGCTCTATACCTGGGTACATGTTCTTTAATTACTCCTTCATTCATTCATCAAGTATGTATTGATCTCCTTCAATGAGTCAGATTTGCCTAAAATGCCTTTTTTAAAAACAAAGACCCTTTGCCTTCTCTCCTCCAGAGCCAGGCCACATACCACCTCCTTGGGACCACCTTATTTGTGAAGAATTGCTCATTGCATTTATCACACTATATTTCACCTGCTCACTGCCTGCCTCCCTCACCAGGCTATGAGTACCTTCAAGGCAGGACCCAATCTTGATCATTTTTTAATTCCTAGTTCCAAATACTGGCATATAGGAGACAGTCAATAAACGTTTGTTCACTTGAATTCTATGTGACAGATCCAGGGTCAGGCATGGCAATAAAAAGATGATTAAGACAAGGACCTTGGGACTTCCCTGGTGGCACAGTGGTTAGGAATCCACCTGCCAATGCAGTGGACACAGGTTCAATCCCTGGTCCAGGAAGATCCCACATGCCGCGGAGCAACTAAGCCCGTGCGCCACAACTACTGAGCCTGAACTCTAGAGCCCCTGTGTCGCAACTACTGAGCCTGCATGCTGCAACTACTGAAGCCCACGCGCCTAGAGTCCGTGCTCCACAAGAGAAGCCACAGCAATGAGAAACCCGCGCACCGCAACAAAGAGTACCCCCCCCCCGCTCTCCACAACTAGAGAAAGCCCGCACGCAGCAACGAAGATCCAACGCAGCCAAAAAAAAAAAAAAAATACAAGGACTTTTCCTCAAGGCGCTCACAGCCATCCCCTCCCAGTTCACCTTACATAAGCCTGGGAAGTATCCATGCCCTTTCTTCTTTTCCTTATTCTTTCTAGTCCTGCATTAAATATTAAGCAAAATAAGCACGTGCTTACTTGTTCAAGGGGAAGGGGCACCTTGGCATTTTCCCCTACCTCAGGCCCTTAACTTTCACTGCTACTCTAGATAGACCTGAGCGGAATTTTTTTGTAATTGTCATTATCCGCTTATATTCGATTCTAATCAGCATTGTTAAAAACAATTTTCTTTGACACAATGACTAAATTTTAAGTTTGATTTGAAGGTGTCGTCAGATATCTCATTTGTTTCCACCTCATGATGTGAGAGTTTCACTTCCATTCAGTGTAAACACAAGGGCTGGGTCTGACTAGCATTTAACTCATCAGCTGATTTGTGTAACAGACCTGTATTTGAAGTGATGGACCAGCCAAGGAGGCAGCATTGTTGGTCTGTGTTTAGGGTATCAGTTGACCTTAATCTAGCCCTGCTCCTTCCATTACTTGTTAGCAACTGTGGTGAAAGGCTTGTTGCAGGAACATGAAACATCTGGATAAAGAGAGGCACCTTGAGTATCAAGTCCAATCTGGCCCTGGTCTAACTGCTCAGTCTTTTTTCTTACATGTACCCACCCTTGTGCTCCATTCCACTTCCACTGGGACCCTCAGTTTCTCCCCAAATCACTCCCCTCCACAATATGGACTTCTTCCCCGTCCTATTCGCTCATCTAGAGTTTATCCCTAGGAGGACTCAGCTTCAGTCCGGCCTCCTCCACGGGGCCTGTTTGGAAAATGCCTGGAACTCATAATACATCGTGGCAAGTAATAGGCATGAAGCATCCTTATCCAATGTCCCATGAGCTCTTGTGTGTCATTTTTGAATGTTCACTTATAAATATTTTTTAACTCTCAATTAGCAAGTTACTGGAGGTCTGAGTTTGTGTTTTTTGGTACAGGGTAATGTGAACAGTAGGTGTACAATAAATGTTTTGTATTAAATACTTCCCAGATTTCAGTTGTTCATGGGACCCCCATCTCTCCCCATTCTCCCCTTTCCCAAATCACAGATCATGGTTGTCACTCTTTAGTCCAAATTCGGGCACATTTAAGAGTCTTGTCTGCATCTCTCCCTTAAGGGAGGACATCCCCACGAAAATTCAAATAAACATAGTTATGGGAAGTTTGAACCTGACACCCTCATTTATGTGTCCTCCTGAAGAGCAGTGGAGAGTTCCACTTCCTTATTGTAGAAAAGATCTCTCCTGTCTTTCAACAAGTGAAGGAGGTCTCCTGGGAGGGATTAAGCAGGATCTAAACAAGGAAATCTCAATATGTCAAGTACATACCGTCAGCAGAACTGTCTCCTGGAGCCATGGGCAGGGACTGCTGACCTGAGCAAGGTGGGCAAGGTGACAAGTTTGGAGTTGAGCAGGATGGCAGCACCAGTAACCTCAGCTGCCGCTCGGTATCTGCCATAAGCCGGGTATTCTGCGAAGAACGTGACAGGCACACTACCCTTTAATCCTCACAACACTCCCATGAGAGCAGGACTATTATTGCCCCCATTTAACAGATGAACAAACTGGGGCTCTGTCTATCTAATGGCGTGCCTGAATTCCAGCATCAGCCCAGCCACTACACCACACTGAGTGGGGTTTTCTAATAACTACTTAGGCTCAAGTCCAAGAAATAAAAATGTTAAACATGAGCTGAGTGTTCTTTATGAGCATGAACTGATTCTGAAGTTGAGGCTTCTAAAATGGCTCCAAATATAATTTGAAGTCATTTCCAAGTGTTTAGATTTATTGGGTCCAGAAAGCTCTGAGGATTGTAGAAAAAAGGTTGTTATATGATGCAGCAAGACCAGCTGCCCGCTCTGTCCAGTCTTGAAAGCTTCACTAAACACAGGCAAAAATATAAGCTCACCCGACTGCACAAGGGCAGAATGGTGCTGCAGGTGACCCTTCCTGACCCAGCTAGGGATCCACCTTGACCTCTAATTGTCTTTATTGTAGACGTGATGGGCAGGGCCAAAGATATGACAATAGCCGTTGATTACAAGTCACTCAGCTGCTGGGAGGGGATGATTCAAGGGTCTTAGTGCAGTGTTCTGGAGCTGAGCTTTTAAAATGCATTGGTTGTGGTGCATGACTCTTTTTGAATTACGGTTTTCTCAGGGTATATGCCCAGTAGTGGGATTGCTGGGTCATATGGTAGTCCTATTTTTAGTTTTTTGAAGATCAGCTCAGTGCTTTGTGACCACCTAGAGGGGTGGGATAGGGAGGGTGGGAGGGAGGCTCAAGAGGGAGGGGATGTGGGGATATATGTATACATATAGCTGATTCACTTTGTTATACAGCAGAAACTAACACAACATTGTAAAGCAATTATACTCCAATAAAGATGTAAAATGCATTGGTTGGTTATCTGTTAAATCATTGTAGTGAGTAGTTACCATCATGAGAGAGAGAGAAATGGGGGTGGGGGGAGGAAGAAGGAAAGGAAAGAAAGAAAGAAAGAAAGTGAGAAAGAGAGAAAGAGAGAAAGAGAGGAAGAAAGGAAGAAAGAAGGAAAGAAAGAAAGAAGAAAGAAAGAAAAGAAAGAAAGAAAGAAAGAAAGAAAGAAAGAAAGAAAGAAAGAAAGAAAGAAAGAAAGAAAGAAAGAAAGAAAGAAAGAAAGAAAGAAAGAAAGAAAGAAAAAGAAAGAAAGAAAGAAAGGTGGAGGGAGAGAGGAAGGGAGAGAGGAGAGAGGGAGAGGAGGAGGGATGGGGAAGGGGAAAAAAAGAGAGAAAATGGAGTGCATTTCACACAGTTTAAGTATTGTTTTGTTGGAAATCATTTTTTAAATATATAGGTTTACTGGAACATGATGTAGAAATCATAGTCTAAAAACACATGAGAAACACTGGCTTTGATCCTTGAAGTAAAAAGTTTCTTCAAAATACAGACTATTGAACTTCCACAACAACTGGACTAAATGGAAACCCTTCCAAAGTTTTCCTTCCTTCCCACCTAGCTTAGCTCGCTGGAGACGTTTGAGAACATTTCACGTTTGTTTAACGTATCCACAAGATTCCCTCCCTATCCTCCGACCTTGGGAGCTAAGAAAACACATGAGTGACTATTTCCTGAACCCTTTTTCTTAGTCACCTAAAAAGGTTTCAAACTGTCATAAGTTTCTGAGCATTTCTTGGGCTGGGCACTGAGTGTAGGATGCAGACCCCCAATGAGCCCAGACTGAGGGAGTGACCCCACTCTGCTCCCATCTCATCTCTTCCTTTGTCTCTCACCAAATTGGGATGCCTTGTGCTTAGAACTATTTTCTATCTCTGCATCCCCACAATTCAGTGCGCTGTATGCAATAGGCACTCCGTAAACGTTTGGTGAATAAAAAAAAAAAAGAGTGAATCTGCTATCAGTAAAGATCAGCTAGGTGAAGTACATTTAGCTTTGTTAAGGCCTTTCATTGACCAAGAGGTTAATGAAATTTGCTTGCATAGTCAGTGTCTGGCTTTGAACCCAATTAAAATTCATCTTCCTCTGATTAACGGGGTTAAGTGAAGGTCTCCAAATTACAGTAAAGGATCTAGGAGATGCGTGTTCCCATCTCATAAATGGTGGCCCCAGAGAGCATTGCCAGGAGACCAGTTATTTGCCTAAGAAAGCAGATAAATAATACCTGGAAGAGGAAAAATGCTTCTGCGTTTGGGATACAGACAGGTGAACAAAGGAGAGAGGGGAAAAGGCAGACTCGGCCTCACGGGGAGAACCCTGGTGGATCAGAAACTCACCCAGAGGCCAGAGAAGATGCTGGGTGCCACACTGGAAACCAGTGAGGACAGGTGGGGAGAGACATTTCTGGGTGCCACCCACATGATGCCTCTCAGTTGTCCCCCAACTTTGCCCCAAGGGAGTTTAGTGTCAGTCCTTGAGAGAGAGGGCTATTAAACATCAGACCATACGGCACCCTTTCTGGGCTAATTCAGGAGCTGTGTCACTAGGGGGGGAGCGACTGTCCCCCACCTCAGTCCACACAGGGTGAAACCCCAACAGTAATGGCATCACAGAGTTTGCCTCAGGGTGAGAGACCATGGCTGCAGGGGCTCCTGGTCAGACTCCCAGCATGACAGTGTGAAGCCTACGCCCATAGCAGAAATACTCTGAAAGGCATCACGGAGAACTATGGAGTTGCTCAGAGACTGAGGAAAGGAGAATCCTGTGTGTTCTGGCCCAGGCTGTTGGGTAGCTGCTCAGCGCTAAAGTTAGCTTCCCTTCCTGTCACCATTATTAGCCAACCCTTCATCTGACCCTTCTCAGCTGATGTGGCTTGGCAGAAAATAGGGCTACACAGCACTGTGGAAAATCCTTCAGCATCAATCAGCCTTTTTCCAAAGAATTCAGATATCTGCCAACCCAACCCTGGGGAGCTCATTCATGTCCAGGAAATGTGCTAGTGAGTCAGGCCCTGGGAGCCTAATTTCATTATTAAAGAAGGTTCCTATCCTATGAGGAACTACAGATCTGGACTCTGTCTCTCTCAGCGTATTCTAAATTTAGGATACGGGGTTCCATTGTGCAAAGCACACTTCTCTACGAAGCCACAGAAATCCCTTCTGAAATTACAGCCAGCAATACTCTTTTGTTTCTATTCCATTATCACATCAATTCACTGACAACGTGTACCAAAACATCTAGGAAATTTTCAAGCTGTGTACAACTGTTGAAGAGACTTATACAGAGGAATAATACTGTCATTGACTCATGGTTTCCAGTAAGAGGGAAAAAAACCAGCCTCCTTATTTCTTAAGAAAAATCTATCCATTGAAATGTCATCCACTTGTTTTGTTAAAGACCTTGGGTGCTCACATGCCCTATAAGCTCTTGAGGTGGAGACAGTGTGTCCTCATGTTAAAGGAGAGAGAAAACATTGGTGGGCTGAGGGGTGTCTCATGTTTTTAAGATTTAAGTTTCTACATTGCACGTTCGATTGGAAAGCTACCAAAACCAGCTGTAACAATAATAGCTGTTGTTTATTCTGTATTTACCATATGCCAAACACTTTCTATGCAGTGTCTTATTTAATCCTCAAAACAACCCAATGAGCAGAGCTGACATTCAGCCTGTGTGCAACAGTAGGTTTATAAGCTACTGAAATATTTCCTTACTGGTTGGTAAAATATTCACTGCCCTGGGACCCCTGTATGGCAGCTCCCACCCTCCCCACGTACACAGCATGCTGTCTATCCTTACTCTCCTCTGGGGACCTCCAGGACTGTTGTTCTCTAGACTAACATGTTAATGCTGGTGACTGTTGTGATTGGGCAGTGTCTAGGCTGTACTCCTGATTAAATATCTTCAGTGTCTCCCCTGCCTTATGAGGTACATATGGTTATCCTCATTTGCAGATGAAGATTGGGAAGCTTTAGACAGTATGGCAGACTCTCTTTTCCAAAATTAGCTCCAACAATATTTCCAAGCACACATGCTCTTCAAGAACCTTGTCACTTCCCTATCAAGAGTTGGTATCTATCTCCCCTCCCCTAGAAACTCGGTGGGCCTGTGGGGCTGTCTCAATGAAGAGAATGTGGCAGAAGCAAGGCTGTGTGACTTCTAGGGCTAGGTCAGCAAAGGTGATCCAGTTTCCACTTGGCTTTCTCCGGACACTCACTGGAGGAATACAACCACCATGGAGAAGAAGCCCTGGCCACATGAAGAGGCTGTGTGCAGACGCTCTGGCTGACAGTCTCGGCTGAGGTCCCAGCTGACAGCCAGTCTCAATAGCTAGACGTGTGAGTGAAGGAGCCTTCAGGTGATTTCAGCCCCCAGCCTGTGAGTTTCCAGCTAAGGCCCTAGACATCAGGGAGCAGAGACCAACTGTCCTGCTGTGCCCTGTCTAAATTTCTGACCTAAAATGTATGAGTATGCCAAATGGGAGGAATTTGTTACATGGCACTACATGATCCTAACAGAGAGATTAAACAATTTGCCCAAGGTCACACAGCTAGTAAGTGGTGAAGCCAGGATTTCTACCGCAAATCACCTGACTTTGAAAGGTGGCATTCTTAACCACCAGGTGACACTGATCCTGTGGCCACAACACCAAGAGGCAACATGGTAGGGCAAAGATGCCAGCTGGACAATCTTTCAGTGGATGCATGGAGTTGAAGGATGGGCCAAGCTCTTTTTATCCTGTGGCTCTGTGGTTCCCATTTCCAACATCATCTCCCAATCCAAGATGGCAGCTCCAATTCTCGCCATCACATCTGCATTCCAGGCATTAGGAAGAAGGAAAGAAGAGAGGAGCATGCACTGCTCCTTTCAAGAAGATTTCCTGGGAGGTGCAGACGCTATTTCCGTTTAACGTACCACCATCCAGAACTTAGGTACATGGTGCACCTAGCAGCAAGTGATGTTGGGTGACCTTGTGTCCAGTTAAAAACTAGAGGCATATTTCTGTATATTCTAGAGAGTAAAAGGAAAGATCTGACATTGGGACAACTCTCAATCTCTGCCATAGAAACTAAAGGGGATTGGGTAGGAAAAGTGATTTCGAATTTGGAGCTATACTAATCCCTGTCTTCCTCTACTTTCCCCAATCTTTTGGCTTAAAAAAATTATTTATCATCTATTAGTAAATGTTTTGTAGAGGATTTAAGCTGACTTTACTGTACGAGTTTTGAATACCTTGAGACAACAGGAATCCCCTGGCTGTGTTGCAAGGGGAGATCTGCCCCGAAGGTAATCTGGGCTCAATCTACTATGGTCCATCGTGCTCCGAAAGAGTGGAAATGCTGGGTGGACCAAGAACCTAAGAAAATGGTGTCCTATTCAGGCATCACACCAGAGAAAGCCACACATGGTTGGCTGGTGGTTCTGGCATGACTGAGAAATAAATGTTACAGTGAACTTTGAAGGAGCCCATTTCCAGTTTTCAAGGTGTATTTCCTTCCCTCTTAAGTGTACATCTAGAGAATATTTCAGATGATGGCTGCTCGGATGACTACACTGCTGAAACTGATTTCACTGATTACTCTCTAAAATCTGAATGTCTACTGTCTTCTACATTTCCAAAGTCCTTCCCAACATGGAAAGCTTTTAGGTAGGTGAAGGTGGAAATCACAGGGTCCCTTGGAACAAATACATCATTTGATCTCATTACAAGCCTCTAAGGTTTACATTTTTCAGTGCTTGATGACTCAAACACAAATTCTTTAAAGAAGGGACCTGGAATGCCATAAACAATAGAAGTGAGTTTAAAAGAAAGAAAATCATAGCATCCCCAATACACAAATCTGTCTTTACATCATTTTGATGAAAATTTGCCACCATGTAACTAAATAAAACAGAAAATCAAGTATGGCTTAGCAATAGGGAGAAAGGGCTGCAAATAAAATGTTCTGTTGGCACAAAAATGCAACATCTGTTTCTGAAGTGGAGTCTGTCTGATCTTAATTAGAGATGTCTTCAACTTGTTTCTACAAGAAATAGGACTACAGCCTGTATAGAATGTTTCACCCAGGCCTCCAGAGGAACTCGGGAAAGGGTACATAACAAGAAGGCCTAACCCCATGAACTCCCTGAAATCTAAAAGCCTGATCCTGAAAATAAAACTGGGTAGAAACTCTGTGACCAGCAGATGAGAAAGGGGCAGGGGTTTGTGTTCTGCCCACAGGAGAACAGGGTAAATTTTGCTATGGATGTTTCCCTCAACCACATGTAAAGCCAGCCTGAATATAAAAGCAGTGTAAGTCTGCATAGCATTTTGTGATATACAAATAGGTTTTCACACACATCACCCTTAGCCCTCTATAAGACTTTCTGCAGCTTGTAGGGAAGGCATACTGTCCATTTAATTCTGATAATGGAAACTAAGTTTCAGAGCACTTGTGATTTTCTAGGAGTCACCAGCTGGCGAATGGAAAAGCCAGAACTCAAGCCAGGTCTTCGATCCCGAATAGATTATTCTTTCCATTACACCACATTTCTCTCTCTCTCTCCACTTTTCCAGGAGTCCAGACTGTGTAAATACATACAGCACAGATATAATGGTTTTAAAATATGTCCACAGAATTCTTCAAAACTCCTTCTTAAAACAGTAGGGCATACTCATTCCTCTCGCTTTCAGCATGGACTGGACTTAGTGACTGTCATCTAACAAATAGTATATGGTAGAAACGACCGTGTCAGGACAAGTTCATAAAAAGTATTGTGGCCTTCTCCCTGCTCTCTCTTGGATAACTCATCTGGGAGAAGCCAGTGGCCATGTTGTAAGGGCACTCAAGCAGCCTTACGGAGAGAACTAAGGCCCCCTTCCAACAGCCAGCAAAGAACTGAGGCTCCTGCCAACAGCCTTGTGAATGAGCCACCTTGGAAAAGGATGTCGTCCCAGTCAGGTGTTCACATGACTACAGCCTCATCTGACATCTTGACTACAGGCTTGTGAGAGACTATGAGCCAGAATCACCCAGCTAAGCCACTTTCAAGTTCCAGGCACATAGAAATTGTGAGATAACAAATATTTATGGCTTCATACCACTAAGTTTTGGGGGCAATTTGCTACACAGAAATAGATAACTAAGATATTAGGGAATACTTTATTTTGTTCCTTGACTCCCAAGGGTGTGTTCTTTCCACTATACCATACATTTTCCTATCTTACTCCACTTTTCCAGGTTTCCAGACTGTGAAGTACATACAACCCAAGAAACTCCTCATTCAGTTCCTTGGCTCCCAGAAGCCCTACCTTTTGGACACATTCACCCAGATTCTTATTATCCTTTAGCTATTCTATTCATCTGAGTCAGTACGTTAATATTTAATAATTTAATAATAATCATCCCTTCCAGATACTATGTCTGTATTTTAACAGGGAACTTCATCATCTTAAGCTAAAGGGCAGTCTCAGCATAAGGTAGAGTGGGAGGGGAATTTCTGGCCCTTGAAGATCCCTAGAGCTGTACTCATAGTGTTCCCTAGTCTTTCTCTATGCATGGATACCCTACAGGCTATGCTCACTGTGTGACTACCCACGACATCCAGGGACCCAAACCCTGAATTTGAAAAGGGTCCTACAAAGGAAGTAATTGAAAGATGAAAAGTAGAAGGTGGAATCTGAAAAGGCTACACACCGAATCATTCTAAATGCTATGACATTCTGGAAAAGGCAAAACTATGGAGACGATAAAAAGATCAGTGGTTGCCAAAGGTTAAGGGCAAGGGAGGGATAAATAGGCAGGGCACAGAGGATATTTAGGGCAGTGGAACTACTCTGTACAATACTGTACTGACGGACACATGTCATTATGTACTTGTCCAAACCCATAAGCTGTACACCACCAAGAGTGAACCCTAATGTAAACTATGGCCTCTGGGTGATCATGATCTGTTGATCTAGGTTCACTGGTTGTAACACATGTACCACACTGGTGCAGGATGTTGATAGTAGAGGAAACAAGGGCATATGTGGGGACACAGGGTAGATGGGAAACCTCTGTACTTTCTACTCAATTTTGCTGTGAAACTAAGATTGCTGTTTAAAAAAGTCTATGAAGACCTAAAAAATAACATCTAAAAAAACAAGTAGGAGGTTAGTCTAGATTCATAGATTGTGTAGAAGAGAGGCAGACAGCAATGGAGAAGGCCACAGTTTTAAGGAAGGCCTCCATCCAACAGCAGAATTCTTGACGCCCATGTAATGAGGAGTCAATATGGCACCTCATCAACAGCAGAGTCTATTTCTGAGCTATTTGTTTCCTGCCCAGCCTTGGGCTAGATCCTGGGAGTACAGTAGATGACTTCCCAGATCTACATTCTACTTAAGGAAACAGTATAACACACAAAAAGGAGAACAAGCAAGAGCAACGAATACAAACCAGGATGATATTGGTTGCTGAAATGCAAGGCAGTGAGGTCAGGTGTGGATTGGCTAGTAAGATGGGGGATGAGAAGTGGCTGAAGTGGGGTTTAAATGATGCAATGCACAGAAGATAAGATAAAAGGTAAAGAATTGGGTGGGAAGAGTGGTTATTTGGTGGGGATTCGAGTGAAGTTATCTTAGAGGAGCTGGATTATGGGTGATGTTTTGGCGGCACTGTTTTGGGATTTTCAAAGAAGTAACTCTAAGTCTATGGACTTGAAGTTTCTCTCCAAAGTCTCGGAAGATGGAGAGCGCTCCCGATGGTGAAAATGGAACGTGGATGGGCTCCCTCTGCCTCCACAGGGAGCCCTGCCTGCTGCTGAGTGGGGACTGCGCATGCGGATGCTAAATCTGCTTTCACAAGAGGACCCGGTGTTCCCGCCCCACCCTGTGCTTTACTCCCAGAGCCCGGCAGCCTGCGGAACTACCCACTCTGACCCCAGGCAAGGGTTCCAGAGGCCAGCTGGGTGCTGGGGTAAGGCGGGGCTGGCTTGTGGGCTGTGGGTACGAGCCCAGGGCACTCAGACAGACAGAGGTCAGAACTGACTGCCAGACACACAGTGGAAATGAAGGATTAGGGTGAGGGGGCCCCCAAGAGGGCGGCCGATCAGGAGGCAGAACCAGCAAGACTCTCTGAGATGGGAAACCGAAAGCCCAGACCTTGTTACAAAACTTCGCTCTCAAATGGGAAGAGGACCCCTAAGGTGCAGCCCTGAAACTGTGCCTGTCTTTATCTGGTTCCTATCTGTGAAATGGGGATGCTAAATTGTCCTTGCCTAACAGGGATGCTATGAGAATTAGGTGAATTCGTACATGCACGATCACTTAGAACAATGCCTCGCACAAAATAAGTGGTTAATAAGGATTAGTTGTCATGAAACTTGGACAGAAGCATCAACAGCTCCTAGAAAGAAAGTGCCAGAGGAATACACACACCACTTGGTGACAAATACACATCTTGACAGCATGCTAGAAACTCTTTCTGCAAGCATTCTGCTGAGCTGACTGCCCTCTGCTTTAGGGAATGGTACATCCGGCCAAGCCCCCGGGATCCTGCCTCACTCTGTGTGGAAAGCCGCAGGGGGGCTGCGCAGTATCGGGCCCGCCAGTCTATCACCGCCCGTCTCTCACCGTACGCGCAGTGCGGACCGTCCCGCAGCCGTGCAGCCACCCCAAGCCTCAGCCCCCAGCCTGCGGTCAGCAGAGCAACGCTGCTTTCTCCTTTCAGGGGGAGATGTGACCTGAGAAAATCAAGTTGCCTTTATCTCGGGCACAGCCCACCCTGAAGCCCGCAGTAACTCCCTCGATTTCGTGAAGGAGCAGTTCCCAGGGTTATCTTTAGAATTCACACTCCAAATGCTGTAGCAAGGGAAGAATTTTACTGATGAGTGAGGAGATGAAATGGCTTCGCTCAGTCGTCACGGTCACAGGAGGAGGGGCCTTGGCTTGTCGGTAGGACAGAGAAAGTGTTTCAAAAATGTCCATGGCATCTCCCGAGAACTTTCACTTTCTCCCCACTGAAGCAGCTTTCCTTGTCACCATGTGCTGGGTGTCACCAAGGGTGAACGATTCAGAAGTCTTGGGATCTTCTTCCCTTTCTTTGTGGAGACCCCCCTCCCCACTACTCTTGTGCCAGCATCTGTGTTTTATTCCTCGGCTCAGCTGTCTTCTAGACTTGGAAGCATCTAGCAATGTCGGTCATTCATTCAGAAATATTTCTTAAGGACCCATCATGACCCTGTAGGTGAAAAGATGGATATGATAAATTGTCTGCTCTCTAGGGTCCCTGTCTACTTGGTAGGGTGACAATGAAGAAAAAAGCAATGTGGTAAACTCTACACTATAGGATCGTTACATTATTATAACAGGGTTACGTGTATTGTAACAGTGTATTATAGCAGTGTACCTGAGGGTCCATACCCATAACCCACCCCCTGATGAATGTCTTAGAGTCCATCCCTGTCAGGGAGAGTTATGTTTTAATAAAAGTACTGAAAAGCAGAAAAGCTTTCAACACAAAAGAATTGATCTGTGGGGAAGAAGAAACTCCTTGCCAGTGAGAGAGAATTGGGGTCAGGAATTTTCCTTGCACTTTTCAGTCATTTGAATGTACCTTCCTTAGACGGTAGTCCCAGGACCTAAGATTGTAACTCCGATGCCCCACCCTCATGCCAAGTGTCTTAGCAAAAGAATCACCTAGGAGTAACAGTTTTTCTATGGAGAGAGGAAGGTTTGTCTGCTGTGAAGAAAAGCAAGACTTTTTCACCATGTCTTCACAGTAAGGACATGATTTCTTCCAAGATTCAAACCCCTTTCCAGGTGAAGAAGATGTCTGGAGTCGGTTGCTAATGCATCATCATTTATCTGCAAAGGATGCTAATGGGTCCCTGGCCATGAAGGGGGAACTGTCATGGTCCAGGATGCCCAGCTGATGCCCAGCAGCATCAGCTAAAATTAGGCTTTATCTCAGCTGGAAAGATCTCCCTCTTTTGGGAAAAGCTATTATGGGAGATAAAGGGATCTAGTTGTTGCCTTTTCATAACCCATTTCTGGCTAAGAATGACTTCATGGGATCTCAACCACAAGGAAAAGGGGAAGCACTCTACTATTTCAGGCATCTTGGAAAGAGCCCCTGCTTTGAACTCTGCCCTGCCCACTGCCACTGATCATGGCCAAAATTAGGGGCACACTGTCCTGGGACCCCACCACTGCTAAGAGTTGACACTCATTTAAAAATAAACAAAACTGGAGAAAAAGCCACTGGAGTTGGGTCTGCAGGTCAACAGAATATCCATAGGACAAACATAGTGTGAAAGGGTCCAAGACAGAAGCCCAGGAGAAATAAAGGGACACAGATCCTCATGCTGCCTTCAAAGAGCTAACAACCCACATGCAAATTCCCCCCAATAGAGCAGAGATTATCTAATAGCCACCTCTCCCCAAGGGTTGCTGAGTGGAATACTCAGTGCTATAAAAGGAGGGGGGAGCTAAGGAGGAGAGCAATTCTGTTGGTCAAAGAAACTTAAAGAAAACATAGGACTTGTGTTGGGTCCTTGAAGCCCAGAAAAAAGGCAAAGTAAGGCAGTCTCAGGACTAATAATTGTAACTCAAATGACGTTTTCAGGTATCTGAGTCACAGATCTGAATTGTATATATGAGGGGTAGAGCACACTAACTTACAGAAACTTGAGCTGGCTCACATAGCAAATTTTTATTAAACTATGAATTGATTTTAACTGGGAAAGATTTGTTTTTACAAAATGACTGAATCAATTCACATGGAAAGAAACCAACATATTTTTCAAAAATGACTGATCCAAATGAAAGCAAAGGCATTTATTCATTCATTTTCTCATTCAACAAACATTGAGTGTCTGTTAGTGCCAGCCAGTGTTCTACGTATAAGGTTCCTGCCTTTGGAGCTTACGGTTTGGTAGGGGAAAGCCAGACGGTAAAACAGATTGAATAAACAAGGAAATATCAGGAAGTAATAAGATGAAAGTAAAACCAAGTTATGTGCTCGAGCTACTAATTCAGATTGGGTGGTCAGGGAAGGATTTTCGGGAGAAGTGATTTTTAATAAGAAATGGAAATGACCAGAAGGAGCTGGAAAGGTAATGATAGGGCGTTGGGGTCATTCCAGGCAAAAAGGAACAAGACTGAAGGTAGAAGTAAGCTTAATATGTTCAAAAAACTGAAAGGAAACGAGGGCTGGAAAGTGATGGGCAAGGGGAGGGTGGTACAAAATTAGTTAGGAAAGCCAGGCAGGGCCACATCATGGAGGCCTCATAGGCCAGGGTTAGGGGCTTGGACTTTATTCTACGTGTGATGAGAAGCCATCAGTGATTTCAGGTGCTGTGTGGAGTGAGCAGCGGTGGCAGGGAGTCCATATCAGGGGCCAGAAGCCTGGTGGGGATGGCCATGGCTTGGACTAGGCATGCATGCCAGCTGACCCAAATCTTGACTTTTCCATTGCCCATTGGAAAGCATCAACAAGCTGTACTTGTGTGTGGTTGAAAAACAAAAACAAATTCTCCCAAATAAGATTCAATCAAACCATATAGGGATGCTTTTTTCTAACAGGCCATACTAGAGTTCAGTTAGAGTCTCAGACAAAAGGACAGACCAGACACTGCTGTTGAGGTGTCCAAGAATCTTTAGGAGCCTAGGAATTTGGTGAGAAGATGGGTTTGAACTAACTAGACTGGGTCTTGGACAGCTGATGTGGAAAGGAGGTTGGCTGCCGTGGTAAAGAGCAGGGGATACCCCTGCATCGCCATCTTCCTAAAGTAGCAGTGGTCTCCCTCTGGTGTAAGATGATTTCACGGAGACTCAGTTTGATCTCGAAAGGCATTATAGAGAGTAAGTTTGGAGAACACGAGATGGGACTTGAATATGAATCTCCTCTGGTACCTTCTGAGCTTTTCAGCATATCATTCACTGGTTCTTCTTGGCTAGGCAGAAGAAAGGATCAGATTTCGTCACTCACTGTACGCACAGAGTATTATATAACGTTCTACAAGGTACACGGAAACTTTAAAAAGCCTATTATTATCATTTGCCAGATGCCAGCTGTGTTTATATAACTTGATTTTCTTGGTTACTGGTCTCCATTTTGTAAATTAGTTCAAACCAATAAATCAAACTCCATTTCATTCTACGAGAGAGCTTCAGACTAGGCTAGCAAGCCCTGTGTGGGAACTCTTTATAAAAGAATAAGAGAGTCAAGGTTGTGTTCTTAATGCCCATTTTATATGCATGACTTGAGTTGAGCCCTTATGCATAATTCATGCGGTCATTTACAGGCTTTTACACGAGTCCTTCCTTTAAGAGTTAACTAACAGAGGACAATATCAGCCATGGCAACCAGGATGTTATGTAAATCTATCTCTGCACCAACAGAAGAGGGGGTGGGTTGAGAGGAGGAAAGGGGGGTACACATGCCTCTTGATGTTACTCATCATTTATTAATGTATTTAACTGAAAAGAATTCTGCAGGGTAAATATGTGTATGTACATTACCTCTGGGTGTGAGGGCACTGTTTAACCCTGTGAGCAACCATTTGAATAAATGGAAAATAACTGATTTCACTCATTTCATTTCCTCTCCTTCCAAGGAACAGCATCATGAGAAGGTGAACAAAGTCTTGGATTTGATATCAGGTGACACAAAATTCTTGTCCCTACAGCCCATTATACTAATCAAGTTACTTAACTCCTTTGAGTCTCAGTTTCTTGTATATACAGTATAAATAAAAATACTTGTTCCCATTTATTTACCTCATACAGGGTGAGAGGGGACTACAGAAGGGTATAAATAGGAAGAGGAAGGAATTATTGGGGGTCATCTGGAAGGCAAGTGACCAGATGTCAGTAGTAGATTTTCCCAGAGTCATTGGGACGATACAGAGCCAAGTCAAAGCAAAGGTCGAGCAAAGTCTTTCTACAACAAAGGTCCTGACATAACTGCTGTTCACTGAATTGCTGGAGGGAACCAAAGTGGGACTCTCTATCTTGCCGAATGGGACTTTGAAATTTTCATTTCCAAAAGCTGATCCAAAAGCAGTGATAGGGTCTGACCCATGAGTATTTAAAATATTTACCCTTTACCTGACGAACAGATGTTTCCTTCAAGTGCAGGTATAACACAAGACTGAGTCAAAAAGCAAGTTAGGCGCTCTCTCTCTCTCTCTCTCTCTCTCTCTCTCTGTGTGTGTGTGTGTGTGTGTGTGTGTGTGTGTGTGTCTCCTAGGCTTTCAGTACTGAGACCAGGCCAGGGCTCCTGTCCAGGAGAATCTTCCAGACGGACTGAGTGAAGCCATCACAGTTCTTTCTGGATTTCATACACAGTCCTGGGGTAGCTTCAAACTAATGGGTGATGACTCCTAGACTAACAGAATTCCTGTAGAAAGACAGCAGCCACATTTCCCTGTGAACAACTGGCTTTTGACCTTATTTCCAACGCCTGAGAACTGAAGACACTTTCTCGTATATCCCCAGTACTTACTCTTCAGTATTTCCTATTTTTAAATTATGGTGTAACTGCATTCTTATCCCCCATTACAGAGGATTTTTGGATTGTTCTGATTCAGCTGTGGAGTAGACAGTACTGTGTTTCTGTTCCAAAATAACCTGTTATTTTTTATTATAAAATAATATGTGCTTCTTATATACATTTCAGAAATCAAAGAAACATCTGAATGAAGAATTAAAAATTCACTGCCAATATTTGATGTCTTAGGAATTTTTTTTCTGTACGTATGTGACTATACCTGTAATTACAACATTAAGAAACATGGTCTATTTTCCCATAGGAAAGTTCATAATTGGGGTTGTCTTCTGTCTGGATTTCATCATTTCATACATCACAGGGGCCACAAATGATGTGCCATAAAACATAGCAACAACTATAAACTTCTATAATTACTTAAAATTATAAAATGAATAATGGGTAATGAATAAATGGGTAATGTTCATAATTCCTACCATAGATAGTATCCCAAATTACACCGAATGCACAGAGGATTCCAAGCCACTGAGCACCACTGCTAATTTCTCAAGAGGTGAGCATTCTAGGAACCAAAGAGTTCCCTTCCCAACCTTCCAGGAAGAGGAGTCTCCAGGATCACCAGGACAATGAATTCTTCACAGTTTTGCGGTATTCCCAGCAAAGGTGATGCCCATAGCCCCAGTCTCTAAGTATGACCAGTTATTGGGCTGATGTCACTGGGGTCTTTGCCTTTACTCTCTGGAAACTAGAGGCCAGTTCATCCCATAATTCTTTATATCCCTAAACCATAGTCCAAAAGGCAAGCCTCTCTCAGTTTCTGGTATCTCGCATATTCTTAATTCTGTATTCCTTAGAATATCTTTCTCCATCTCCTGCCATTATGATGTTTTTTTCTAAGAAAACTTCTGATCATTCCCTCTGGAATCCTCACTCCATGTAAAGAAACTTCCAACACCTCCTATTTCTGGTAATATCGTAGGTTATTTGGAACAATTTCCTGCTGGAAACAACTAAAAACAGCTGAGTTCATCTGCACTCTCTCAACACCTCCATTTCCATTTCCAAAGGATATTGAAACAGCTCGCTTCACTTCAGATGTCAGTGCTTATTAACACCAGGGCAGGGAAGATGCACTTCTGAACTGTCAGAGATTAAATAGTTGAGACAGACATAAAAGCTTTTTTATTTTTTCATAAAAGCTTTTTATGTTGATGTTCTTACATATCATTTATTGACAATCCAATCCTGTTTAATGCTTTCCCATCTCATTTCAGGGTTTGTCAAGAGCCTGCTGGGACATTTTTCACAAGCCATTTTGGACCAATTCCTTGGCAAGCAAATGAAATCTCTTTGGAGGGTGGCAGGCCAATGGTGGCCATATCAGGAGAATCAGACTGTGATTCTCTGTTTGGTGCCAAGAGGGCCCATGCTCCCCTTTACACTTGGTTCAGATGGCTCCCCTCTTTGTGTGTGAGTGCGGTTTGATCTTTGCCTCCCCCTCTGAGCCCCTCCTGCTCACTCATTCTTCCTACTTGCAGTTTGCGTGAATGATGGGCAGAACTTAGGACTGGGATGGAACTCTGTAACAAGCAGGCGAGACAGACATGCTCCTTGGTCGATGGGAGCATGCAATCAAAACCAGACATCACCATATGGTAAGTGGAAGACCTACAGATAGAATACTAAAATCCCACACAAATATGAAAGCAGTATTTACACGGCACAGCCAGTCCAGGGTCAAGTACGTCTGAGCATAAAGAGAGATCCGGAGCTGGGAGAAATACCAGGTGTGTGTACCTGCATTCAGAGAGCACTTGGGCCCCATTAACATACCTACACTGAACGTCTAGTACAGAAATGGTCGAGACATCATTCTCCTATCTGATACCAGATTTCTTCACCTTTAATGAGAGCGCATACAGCACAGCAGTTAAAGCCCAGGCTTTGGATCCAAAAGCCCAGACTCTGGACCCAAACATATCCAGGCTCAGATCCTACTTCCCCGAACTATACTTTTCTCAAGCCCAATGGGAATAATAACAATACCTCCCTTCCTAAGATAACTGTATAAATTAAATGAAAATATGCACATGAAGTACTGAATATAATGCTTAGCACATCCAGAGAACTTAAAAATTATAAGCAATTGTCATCATATATTAGCTTATAGGTGAATTTCTTTTTTTGGCTACTTGAGATAAACGGTTAGAGATTGAATCAGTTTCCTTGAATCTCCAGCAATACCAGCAAACATATTGATAACATTAATTCCAGCACTGTGATTATAATATGTTTATTTTAAAGGTGAGTTTCATGAGTTTTTAAAAATTCCACCTATCATTGTCTTTATTTTTCTTTATTTTTTTGTCCTGTTAAGGATACTTTTTTTGTTTTTGTTTTTGGTAATTCTATATCTTTGAAAGTCCTTGTAGAAATTATCATAGTCTTACTCATTTCTTTAGTTTAGCATTTCTGAAGTAGCTAGCACATAATAGTGTTTCTTTAGAACAGTAACTTGTCATGTGTTGAAATTATACCTTAAAAGCATAAACTCCTATAAAATATTAGAGCCCATTTTAGGTGAAGTCATTTTCTTCTTTCAATAATTCTGTGTGTGCAAAGATTTAACACCAGAGGCAGTAAAATTCATAGTCTGAAAGGGCTATCAATCTTCAGGTAGCCTGAAGGACATGGCACATTGTTAGTGCTTAATAATAATGTATCTTATCATTAACACTGACTTCTTCTTTGCTTTTAGAGTGTTTTAGAAAATCTTCAATGGATGTGCCACCTTGTGGGGTTAGTTGTACGAAGAACTTGAATATGGAAGCCACAGATGTTCACAGCGTCATCACTGAGGTCTTTGCACACCAAGTGGATCTCAGTAGATTCCAGGATTGGTTAATTCAGTGCTAGATCACCAAGGACCCAGATTCTATCTTTCCATTCTGCTATCTATTTCCAGTGTGTCACCTTTATCCTCAGGCTGTCTGCCTTTCTCATAACTTCCCGTCCAGGCCTAAGAGTGTCCGAAGGGAGAAGAGGTGTCTGGCTTACACATCTTTTTTTAAACTTTTTTCTATGAAAGAAAAGGATTTAGCTTTCTTCTCCCCACCATATAATGCCCCTTCTTAGTCCCCCATCCTCTCATCAGAGTCACATCACAACTCTGATTAGAGAGATAGTCAGTGTTTACATTCTGATGACTATTTGGACTTTATTCAAACTGAGTCAGAAGTTGTACTATGATTTATATTCCCTTTCCTCTACAACTTTGTGTATCCCCTAGAATTAATAATTACCTATTTTTATTTGCTTATTTTTCAACATACTTCCCACCAATTTGACTGCAAATTCTCCATTAATCCTCTAAATTCCTCTCAAGATGTTTGGAGACATTGGGTATCTATCAAATCATATTCCTGAGGAATTTTCTTTCGGAGATTTCTGACTTGTTCTGATCTGGGCTGGCTGCCATTTGAGGGTCTTTCTTTAACATCAACCTAGATGTTCTCTTTCCCTGTCTCTTCTTTCAGCAGTTTTCTTTCTTGGTTTACTCCTTAGTTTTTGTGGTGCACACCCTCCAGTCACCTCCCTAAAAAGGAGTGGATCAGTGGTAAATTTATGAGATCTTGACAATGTCTCTGTCTTATCTTCATTTGATTGATAGTTTGGTGGGTATAAAATTGCAGGCTGGAAATCATTTTGCTTCTGATATTTTTGAGGACATTTCTCTACTTTCTTTAGTTTCCAGTTTTGCTGTTGAAAAATCCAGAACTATTCTGATTCATGACTCTCTTTTGCATAGGCTGTTTTCTTTCCCCTCTAGAAACTTGTAAGATCTTATCTGTGTCCTCTGTGCTGTGAAATGTCTTGAGACTATGCATTGACTTGAGTCTATTTTCATCTATGTTGATGGCCACTCAGTCAGCTATATTTCCTTTAGTTCTAGGCAATTTTGTTGAACCATTTCCTTGATGATTTCTTTGCCTCCATTTTTTTCCAGTTCCACCTGATGAATCTTTTTTTAATTGCCAATGTAGTGAGCAAAAAAAGATAAATTTTAAAAGGCTCAATTTTCATTTCTGTGGTTCCTAGTGATGTAGCCTATCTTTTCATACTACCTTTACTCTCTTTATTTCCTAGGTTAATTATCTCTTGTATCCTTTGTCCATTGCATTCCCTTCCTTTCTAGCAGGTCTATATTTAAAATTGAGGGAAAAAAACCTAGCCTATGTTTAAGTAAAAGATTCTTCAACCATTATAAAAGTAAAACAAGAAGAAACAAAGGCAGAAAAGAGCTTAGGTAGTCCCACCCCAAAGACAGCCAGCCAGCCACAGTGGATATTTTGGTGTTTTCTTCCATTCTCCTTTTCTTTCTATGCATATGATTTTGGACTGTGTTGTTATCTGACAAAGTTGTGATCACCTTGTTTGTACAACTGTGTGCCCTACAATCCTATCTTTATTTTGAAACCTCTAAAGAAGGCACTTTGGAAGGTGTGAGTCACTCAGTCCTTTTAAAAATTTTTTATCAAGGCGTTTTCTCCTATAAAATCCTAATTTTCACTCTGCCCACACAGCACTTGCTCTGAAATCAAGGCAGGGAAAAGGCTGCGCCTCTGGGGATATGTGTAACTGGAAAATCTTAAAATAGTTCTGTGAGGAAAGGGAGTGAGTTTAAGATAAAAGTTGTGAATCTCTAAGTTTCCAAGCTCAGGAATTCCCCACTCTTGGGACAGCTTCCTGATTGCTCTTTCTTTCCCGCATGAACCCTGTGCCCAGACCCTCTCACTCTCCCCATCTAAGACCCAGGTCCTTGCCTCACCTCTCCTCCCTCACTGCCTGTTCTAGATCCCAGCGGTCCAGGTATCTTCCTGACTCATTCCCTCACTTCCTTGAAGTCTCACTGCCCAGCCACACATCCTCACCCACTCCTGGTCCACACTCCCAATTCCCTCCACCCGGCACAATCATTTCTTTTGTTCCTCATTACACACATTATTGTGATTATTCCTTATGCTGTGTCCCCTCCCCACCCCACTCTCACATTTAGGGATCTTAGTTATTGTTCACTGATGTATCCAAGAGTAACTAGGACAGTGCCTGGTACACAGTATGTGTCAAAAAGTATAAGTTTTGCTGAGAGAATAAATGATTGCTCAAACCAGCACCCTAGATGCTTTTACCACCCTGGTTTTCTCCCACCTTCATTGTGTCGATTTCCAAACTTGAATTTACCCAACACCCATTTTCTCAGCCTCTGATGCTGTGGCTTCTGCTATTTTCAGGCTGCTGAGAGTTGCTGGAGAAAATCACAGATGTCTGCCAAGCGGATCCACCACAAAAATCATATTGCTGAACCTCATATGTGCCTTTAATTGTGCCTAACAATCTTTGTATGTATCTCACGTTGCCTCCCTAGCAAATTCCACACTGTGATGTTCTAAAACATCTTTCCTTTTCGAATTTGCAAAGAGTCAGACTTGTGGCCCAACCATAGCCAATGTTCAGACTTGAGCAATTGTTTTCGTTTTTGTAATAGGTTCTTTCCAGCTCTTATTTTTTCTCTACTCTTGTTGGCCTCTTTCCCTCACCTACTTCTAACCTAGGCAATCTTGCTGAATTTTAAATCTACTCACAAGCTGCCTTAGATCATTTTGTTTTAACAGAGAGGGTTATAAGTTTGTTGTTGTTGATTTTTTTTCATGTTCTTAGGTGATTTTAAAGCTCTTTGTAGCTTAATTTTGATGGCCATGTCATATTCCAATATATGATAATGTACTTGCCTTTACTAGTGTTGGACATACACATATTATTCCATTTATTTTATCATAAAAACCTAGGCACATAAATCTTTATTTTGCATTTCTGCAAATTCCTTATGGTAGATTCCTAGATTTATTGGAGTCAAAAGGTTTTAAGACTCATGATAAATGCTGCCAAATTTCTTTTCAGAAAAATGGTACTGATTTATGTTCCTACCCGTCACAGTGATCATTTCATTATACCCTCACCAGTACTAGCATTCTCGTTTTATCATTTTTTTCCAACTGGATAGACAAAGAATGTTTCATTTTAACTGCATCTCTTTGGACATTTGTGAATATGACATTTTTCACATATTCATTAACTATATGTACTTTTCATTTTGTGAATTGTCTATTAAATATTTTTCCCCATTCATCTGTTGAGGTATTCATGTTCTTGGTCATTTTATCTGTTTACTTGAGAAATTTATGGCAGTAATTTTGTGCAATGTTTACTAGAAATAATTTTCCAGCTTGATAATTGTCATTTTATTCTTTTTGTTTTTTTCTTTTGCTTCTTTATATGTACACACTGTTTTTAAATCTTGTTAGAGCTATGTATCTTTGCCTTTGGGATCTTTGCATTTGTTTTTAACCTTGGAGAGTCTTCTCTGATCCAGAAATTTGATATTGTCTTCCAGTTTTTATTTTTAATAGTTTGACATTTATAAAAGTTATTCTTCATATACTGGCATGCATTATGATATAAATTTTTTCCCCAACTAGCCAACCACTTGGTCCAGTTTTGGAGTTTTAACTGGACCAACAAATAATATCCTTTCCCCTTCATGAGTTAGAAACCAATTAAGAGATAAAGGCAATGCAGGCCGATGTTGTCTCCTTTATTTCTGGGTAAAGCTGACTAGAATATGTAATTTAAGATTAAACAGCCAAAATAGTCTGTTAATACACCTCACCCCTGGATTAAGCTGCCTGGGCCACCCGAACCCAGGCCCTGCTAGACCACAGTGAATCCCCAAAGGGCAGGAGCAGGAACTTCCTCAATAAGGGGCCACAGAGCAGAGGGCAGAACAGCACTCAGCTTCGCTGAAGCCCAGCAGATCCAAGAGAGGAGGGGTCTGAGCCGCTCACACTCTATTTCTTCTTCTAAACTCATCAGTGACGTGTTTCCCTCCTCCTACCCTAGGGAATAGAAAGTGAGGGCTTGGGAGAGAAGTGGGATGTGGGACTCTAGTTGAAGACCCGTGAACAGAAACACACACTTAGCAACACTTTCCCTCCAATCCTTCCTCCCACCCCCACCAATAAATATCTAGGACCATTCATTGGAGAATCCCCCACTTCCGTCCTGTGCTGTGTACCATCTTTATCATCATCATATATATTCTATGGGCTATTTGTGGCCTATCTATTCTGTTTCCCTAAACTATACTAGCAGTAGAAACAAACTGAAAACATTATTGTTCCTTTCTGTTGTCTTTTACTTTCTGGGAAAACTAATCCCTCTCCGCCATCCACAGTTTTTTTCTCAAAATGTATTAGTTGCCCATGTGCCACAACTACTGAGCCCGCGTGCCTAGAGCCCGTGCTCCGCAACAAGAGAAGCCACCGCAATGAGAAGCCCGCGCATTGCAACGAAGAGTAGTCCCTGCTCGCCGCCACTAGAGAAAAGCCCGCACACAGCAACGAAGACCCAACGCAGCCAAACATAAATAAATAAAATAAATAAATTTATTTTAAAAAATGTACTAGTTACTTTTGCTGGTTGTCCTCTAGCTGCACTTTAGAATGATTTTGTCATATTCCAAAAATAACTCTATTGGGATTTTGATTGGAGTTATAGTATAACTATAAATTAATTTGGTAGGAAATTGACATCTTTATAATATTCAGTTCTCCCATCCAAGAACACGGTATGGTTCTATTTATTGAAGTCTTCTTTTATACTTTGTAGTAAAATCTTGTCATTTATTCATATAAATCTCTCATATTTCTTGTTAAGTTATTCCTAGGTATTTCATCTCTTTTGTTGCTATTGAGAGTGCAATCTTTTTTTCTGTTATGTTTCCTCACCCATTATAGTTAGTAAATAGAAAATCCGGTAACTTTCAGATATTTATCTTAACATATATGCATGTATCTTTCATATATTAAGTCATTCTTCTCACTCTTTTATTCATGTCAATACTTTCTTCCTTTGGCTTTCCAGACCAGAGCTTTCCAGTTGGTGCGCTGCGTGCGGTCCGCTGCTGTGCCAAGAGGGGGACTCGGGTGCTCTATAAGACACTGACTGCCCAGCAGTCAGGGAGGGTCTGGTGCGGCCACTTGTAACTAGTCACCTACATTCAAGAAGCGCCTTGGAGGCTCGAGTGAGCCCTAAGCAGAGGAGCTCTGATTGTGTGAGATCACTATTAGCAATGAGCAGAACCGGCCACATCCCGCACACCTTGCTTTGTGGCAACCTGTTAAAACAGCCCAAGGGTGCCCTCCAGCCAGGATGCCCCCTCAGTGCCAGCTGCAGAGCACATCTCTGCCCTGTGGCCCTAGGACCATGGAGCTGCTGGAGGGATTTGGGTGCCGGGTGCCCATGGTGCCCAGATCACAGCCCAAGGGGGCTCAGGGCAGGCACTTCACCAGGTGGCAGCTTGGAATCTTGGTCCTGACACAGGAGATGCTGCCACGTATTTGTGCTGATGGATTCTTTTAGTGACATTCAAGCTACTTGCAAGATGACTGCTCTAATAACACCTGTCTTTTCCTCACATTAGAGCTTCGTCACTACTTTGAAGTACATGATATGAAAAAGCTATATTGTTTTGAAAAATCTATTTGCATCATCACAACAAATTTCAATATCACATTTGTCTATAAAGCAGAAACTACACACCATTGTAAAGCAATTATACACCAATAAAGATGTTAAAAAAAAAAAGAATGAAAGAACTGTTAGATTTTCCTGGCAACTATTATAAATTTTAAAAATTAAATTAAATATTTTAAATTTGCAATTTATATGGACAAAGTTTCTCATTCGTGTTGACTAGAAAGAGATGATCATTAAAAAGTCAACACCAAGAAATGCTGATGATCCCTTATATAATCTTATATTAATCTCATATTAAAGATTTAGGCACATAATCTTATATTAAAGTTATGTCCAGAGAAGTAAGCCTAAGTATCTAGGTAAATAATCTGAGAATATTTTACATGGAAGTTTTATATAAGTTCAATATTGAATATCTTTTGTAATACATTATGTTTTATTTTTATTATCATAATTATATAATATAAAAACACACTAAAATTTTTTCACCAAGCCACAGAAAATTGCCTCCAAATCCCCTATGGCTTACTCCAATATATCTTATAGATACTATCATTTTCTTCAAGGGCCATGTGTGGAAAAGGGTTGAGAATCTCTGTTTTAGAACAGTAAACATATCATCTGCAAACCATGAAAATCATGCACTTTCTTTTGTAATAGACTTGTTATCTCTGCTTTAAGCCATTGCAACAACAAACACGTCCACACAAAAAAAGAAAAAACACACAAAAAAACCAACTGTGGGTTTGATCCAATCACTTCCTGTGCCATCAGGCATCCCATTTTTCTCCTGAACCATTAATCTCTTCCTCTCCTGGGCACCTTCCCTTCAGCTTAAAAAAACAGGATCAAATTCTCCATCTTGAAAAAGGAAGGAATATTCCATCAGCTTTGCATTCTCAAGCAAGTATTTTAGCTCTCACCTTCTTTTCATCACCAAACTTTGTCAAAAAATGTTTATGCTGACTTCTCCTCCTCCCTCTGCCCTCATTTACTCCTCAGTTCACAATAGTCTGGCTCCTGCTCTGGCCATGCTACCAAAATCATCTCAGATGATCATCTCCTTTGTGCAAAACCCCTATGGTCTCTTTTCAGTTCTCATCATCCTTGGCTTCTTTGCTGACCACCCTCTTTCCCCATTTTTAAAAGCTATCATTTATTCATCACTTCTTGTGATTCAGGAATTGTGCTAAGTGCTTTATTTAGATTACTGAATTCAATCTTCATGATAGCCTTATTTTAGATAGGCCTTACTCTACCCATTTTACAGATGAGGAAACTGAGACTCAGAAACATAAGCAAAATTCCCCTAGGTCTCACAGTAAGTAAGGGGCAGTATTGGGCATTCATATGTCCAAAATCTTTTCAATCCCTTGTTGTCTTCTATGACATTTTGTTTGCCTTGTTCTTTATTCTTATCCTGTATCTCTGTGGCTCGTTTCCAAAGTTAGGGAAATTTTCGGGAATTCCCTGGTGGTCCAGTGGTTTGGACTCCAAGCTCCCATTGCCGAGGGCCCGGCCTCAATCCCTGGTTGGGGAGCTAAAAATCCCACAAGCCACGTGGTGCGGCCAAAAAAAAAAAAAAAAAATTAGGGAAATTTTCACTCATTATTCTTTCAAATATTTTTTCTGAAGTTTCCTCCTTCTACTCTCTTTCTGGGACTCTAATGACATGAATGTTAGATCTTTTGGTATGCTCCCACAGGAGAGAGAGGGGCTATGCTCTTCCTACCCTCACCAAATCTTTTTTTTTTTCTCTGTTGTTCAGATTGGATAATTTTCATTGATTTGTCTTTGAATGTACTGACTTTTTCTTCTGTTATATCCATTCTGCTATTCAGTCCATCTGGGGAACTTTTTATTTTGGTTATTATATCTTTTTAGTTCAATATTGTATCTGGTTCTTTTTATATCTTCTATTTCTTTGCTGAGACTTTCTATCTTTCCATTCATTTCAAGACTGCTTACCTTTACTTCTTGGAACATTTCTATAATAGCTACTTAAAAGTGATAATTCCAAAATCTGTTGGCTGCTGTCACTTATCTTGTCTCCTGTGAGTTGACATTTCCCTGGTTCTTTGTATGTTGAGTAATTTTGGATTGTATCTTTGATATTCTGATTGTTGTGTAATGAGACTCAGGTTCTTGTTTATATCCTATGGAGAATTTTGATATTTCTGTCTTAGCAGGCAATTGATTTGGTTGGGTTCAGGTCACAAGTTCTGACCCGCCTTCTATGGGTTGCAGTTCTAATGACAGTTCGGTTTTCCAAGTCTTTGCAGGCTATTGGGATCTGTGCCCTGTATGTGCCATCCAGTGACCAGTGTGGGACCAGCATGGTGGCCTGTCCCATAGTCCAGTTCTCATAGTCTTTGGAAATCTATTTAGGGCCATGTCTATACATGTACAGCCAAGGGTGAGCCCAGGGATTCATAAACAACTTGATGAGGTTGACTTCCTGAACTCTTCTCTCTCCATGATCATCTTATCTTTTCAGTTCCCTGGGGCTTCCCTTTTCAGTCTGGGTGTTTAGCTACCTGATTCTGCTGTCCACTTCCTACAACATGGAGTGTACATTCCCAGACATGGACTATGCACTCGATATGGTAGGGTCAATTAAGTGCCACGTCCACCCCTGGACCAGTAACAGTCAGCAGGGGGGTCTCCTCTAGCTGATGGCTTTTACACCAATTAGGACACTCCTAAGGGACTGAGGATGACTGACATTTGACAGAACTGGGCTCTGTGAAGAACAGAGACATGGTCGTTGGGTAGACAACCAGTAGTGTTTAGCCAGTGCTTCTTTCCTCCTTTTCTTCCCTAAACCACTAAATGTCAGCACCACCCTCCCAATCACTCAAGCTTAAAACTTCAGAGTTTTCTTCGCCTCTGTGCTTCTCCTCCCCATCCTCACCCCTGTAAACATCTAGGCAGATGCTCAGCCTAAACATGCCTCCTCATCAAGGCCTCTCTCTTTGATCCTCTCTGTCTAGCCACATTTTAATTTTAATTTTAAAAAAATTTTTGGCCGTACCCCATGGCATGTGGGATCTTAGTTCCCCGACCAGGGATCAAACCCACACTCCCCTGCATTGGAAGCACAGAGTCTTAACCACTGGACCACCAGAGAAGTCCCCTAGCCACGTTTTAAAGCTCTCCTTTCCTGCTTCAGATTTCCCTTCTCTGTGGTTAGCTTCTAAAAGCAGAGGGGAACTGATCATCAAACTCCCCTGGCCTACAGAAGAAAGTCCTCGGCGCTGTGATCAAGGCCTCCCCGCATCTGCCCTAACTTCTGTGCCTAGGGTCACACGACACCCCTCTACCCCCAACACTCCACCAGCTACCTTTGACTAAAAGTCAGTCCTTAAACATACCCTGCATTTTGTGCCTTTTGTTCCATCTGTGTCCTCCTAAAAGACCCTTCTACGCAATCACAGGATTCAAGGCTCAGCTAAGACACCATGAAGACTGAGACCACACAGAGTTAGCATTCATCTCCCTTTCCCCCGAGGCCTTGTGGACATCTCCACTGTAGCTCTTGATCACGATGCCTTGAGTCGCACTGTTGTCTCCTTCACTAGAGCATGAGCTACTTAAGACGTGAGACCCATTCTCGTTCTCTTTTGTAGCCTCTGCAGTTCCTGGCCCAGTACCTCAGACACAGTAGATACTGAAGACATGGTTGTTTCATTAGATTCAGTTAAATGGACTTGACTCAATAGCCTCTGGTATAACATTCTTGGGATCAAAGCAATCTAGAAAAATAATTTTCTCCTTCTAATAGGCTTCTGTGGGTGTTTTATACAGAAAGGCATTTAATAGAAATTATTCTCTCCCCAACGTAGGCTGGGTGCTCACCTCTATGCTGCTATAGCTCCCTCTACCCCTCATTTTATATCATTCATCATTTTTCAATTACTTGATTAGTATCTGTTCCCCCACCTCACGCTTTCATATCATTCTTTGAAGGCAGGGACTGATCTTTCTTTTTCTCCACTGTATGTCTGACACCTACCACAGTTTCAGGTTTGCAGAAAGCACTCACAAATATTTATTCTATGAATGGAGTTGAGTAAATAAGAGCTACTGAGAAGAGATAAACGGAGGTTTATTGCATTGCAAACTGCAGTGATAAGAAATAAATTCAGACATCTAGAGTCAACTGACCAACAGAAAAAAGAAAATACCATATATAGTCTACGTTTATCAAGACAACCTTTGCCTTTTCCTTCTCCCATTCTCTTTCTCCCTCTTTCTTAACTTCTCCAATTCTTTCATTCTCCTTTATTCTCCCTCCTTGTTTGTACATGGGGATGGGGCTGCCAGTTGTCCCCTCATTTCCATTCTCATCTTCTTGCATGTGAATAGAGGTTTTAGCTTGTCATAAGGCCACCTAAGTAAAGTTGACATTTCTTAGCCACCTTTGTGGCTTGGTGTAGCCATTTGACTAAGTTCTGGCCAGTGGGATGTAAGTAGAATGAGGTATGCAACTTTGGGACCATACCCCTGAGAGAAAGCAGTGAGCTCTCCCCTTCCATCTCTCCCCTTCCCAACAGCTGAAATGCAGATGTGCTGGCTGGAGCCAGAACAGTCATGTTGGCCCACAAAGTAGAAGCTGCACGTTAAGTGTAGTAAGAAGATCAAAGAAGCCGGATCCCTAACTCCATGTAGCCACCAGACCCACCCTGGCTGCTTCTACCCACATTGTTAGGAAAGTGATCTAGAGAAATGTCTATTTTATTAAACTTTGTCTCTAAAATAACACCAATACTTACCTCCTTAATAATATAATGCATGGTCATCTTTATGGCCATTTTTCCCAATAGAAAGAAAAAAAAAAAAAAAGATAAAAGTACCTTTGAAAAATCCTACTCCCATAGACCAAAACTCTTGGCTATACACCATGTGACAATACTTCTATCATCTGGAACCTACCTCCAGAAGAGAATGATATGGGCTGTCGGTGCACAGTATCTCATTTCCAAAGGATAATATGTTACCACAAAGGAATTAATTCAAGCAAAAGACATTTTGCAAAAATTTTATGTCTTGCTCTGTGTCTTGAAAAATTATGGATACTTGCTACTTTGGGATATTTCTATTAAAAAATAAAGTTGACCTTTCAGTGTCTAAATGAGAAAGGAAATGTTATAATTGCATGTCTACTGAGAATCATCTTGGTTATAAGAAAGGGGTTAGACTATACCCATTTGGACTTTTGGGACAAAAGAAAAACATTACTGATTATTATTTAATGTTACCTTGAGTAGATAGCAAAAGGGATTCTATTGAAAAAGCCCTTTGAATTATGTTTGTCTCTCAGAGTTCTGAATCTTTCATTCACTTCTCAATAAAAATAATTAACTACTTAATTTATGGTCTGGCAAAGCGAGGGGAATTATTGGCCCAGAATCCCCCTAAAACACCTAAGTACTGAAATGTGTGCATTTTATTAATTTAGCTACTGAGAGCTTTGATTACTTACTCATATTTATGCAACTTTTCAAATTTATTGATGACAATAACTTCATATTTTGTTGTTTTTTTTAAAAAAAGTAGTCTCAGCATTTTTAGATTTAACCTCATGGTTTCTAATATCCATGAAAAACTTGGGAAGTATATGGTATGATATTACATAATTGCTGCAGTTCACAATGGAAATTATATCCTAGAATGATCTATATGGCAGTTCACAACGGTCTGGGAACGTTCAGGATCTCACCTCTCAGCATTATGACTGTCCTCTCTCTTCAGCAGGAAGCTTGCCTGGTTCAATAGACTTTGTTCATCAAGAAATCTGATGAAGGTTTCCTTCTATAGAGTCTAGGGTTTGTGGTTCCTGAAGGACAAAGAGAAGAGACTATTTCCTTTCAAAGCCCTTTTGTTAGTCCTTATTGATAATAGGGCGAATCGAGTGTTAGTTACTGGTCCCTCTTCCTTACAAATCGTTCCCTTGTTGAAGGGACAGAGCAAATATTACTGGTAGGTGTGCAGTTTGGAAGGAAGACTATCACTCAAGAGATCTCAAATGAGTAAGACCCTTCACAGTGGCTTCCGAGCATTCATTGCTCTGTTCAAGAACCTAGCACAGGGTCATGTACACAGCAGGTGCTCAACAAATATCTACTGAATGAATAAACAAATAGATTCAGTGCATAATGCAAGAAAACCTAAGAAATACTTCCTGCCTTCAAAGAGTTTACCAGTCATACATACACATTACTTAAATTAAAAGAAACCAATTTCCTAAGAAGCAAAGGATTAGTACAGATTTTAAGTACTGTACCTTTTCTGGAAGGTCATTCTCTAGGGCATAGAATGAAAAAGTTGAAAGTGAGATGGGCCGTAAGAGAAGAGAAGGCAGAGAGGGAGAAATTCCAGAGAAAAAGAAGGACAGGCATGAATGTGTAAGGTACAGCCAAAGACACCAGGCAGATGAAATGGCTGAAGAAGAAGGGAGTGGTTGAGGATGAGGTTAGGGCAAGAAGTGGGGCTGTGTGCGGAAGGCTCAAGACGGCTGGCTGAGAGCTTGGAGTCCGCCGCGGGTCACAGGGAGCTACTGTGGTTCACTCCATTGGAGGAGACAGACAGGAGGGGGCAGGAAGACCACTTAGGGGGCAACTGCTACCTGGTCCACGTGACCAGGAAAGAGTCTAAATTAGGGCAGTGGCGGGGCAATGGAGAAAAGGAATGACAACATCGAGAAGGACAGCAAACGTCCCCTGTGGGAGCCAGGAGGTAAACCTGCAATACCTCTTCCTGGAATTTCAGCTGGTGAGTCAGTCAACCATGGGCTGCTTTGACACAGGGTAGACTAGAATCAGCTCTAGAGTAGAAAAAAACTTTTTATAAAACAGCTCTATTAGCTTTGTTTACATTTTTTTCAGAAATACACAAGGTCATTTATTTTAAAAAATACACAAAGTATACAGAAACAATAAAAAGTACCCCAAATCCCACTCCCACCCACCAGGATTACTGCTATTATTTTAGTGAATACCTTTCCTCACATTCTTCTATGCACAGATACATACAAAGTACGAAAGAATCTTATTAAGATGCGATCATTCCATATATGCTGTTCCTGAATCAATTTTCCTTACCCCCTAACATGTTGTAAACATTTTTCCATGTTGATTAATATTGATTTACATATAACAATGTCAATTTGTTTGCCTATATCACAATGTTCCACTAATGGATATTTAGATTCTCACTCTGTGTGTTACTGTAAACAATCCTGCGATTAACCTTATTATGCATATTATTTTTCAACTGTATCATTAGCTCCTTAATGCAAATCTAAGAAGTTGGATTGGCTAGGTCAAAGGTATGTATCATTTTATGTTTTGATACATATTCCCAAACCATATGGGATACAAAACCCTCCAGAAAAGTACATTCATTTATTTATTTACTCAATAACTATTTTTTGAGCACCTACTATGTACCAAACATTGTTCTATATGCTGGGAATACAATAGTGAATAAAATGGACAAAGTCCCTGCCCTCATGGAGTATATATTCTAATGCAGGACAATAAGCAATAAACAAACAATTCAACATGTAATATATTGTCAAATAGTGGTAAGTGCTAGGAAAGCAAAATAAAACTGAGTAGGGGGCTGGAGAGTCCCAGGGGGCAGGGGGAGGGAAGAGAGTGTGTTACATAAGATGGCAGGGAAGGGACTATGAGGGAGAGACATATGATCCGACGTGTGAATGACCATGGGAACAGTGGCGCAGAGAAGGAACAGGAAGGGCAAAACATCTGACGTGGGAACATGCCTGGCGTGGTTCATGGCCAAAAAGCCAGTGTCTCTGGAGCAACTCGAACAAGAGGGAGAGTTGTGGGAGATGCCGGTGGAGAGGTGGCCAGGTCAGACCAGAGAATTAGGGATGAGCACTTGTAGAGGTGTTCTAACTCATTATGATATTGGCCGAAGGAATCTGAGATTCTAGTCTGAGACTTTTAAAAGGAGAAGGAGAAAGATGGAACTGGGTCTGCTTTAGTTGTGTCTTACCACTTCTCAGTCTTCTATTCATTAGACACTGCTTAGTGGACGTCTGCACTCCTTCTCCCTCACCACTGCCCACCCAACCCCGCTTTCCCACTTATAAACAGCATCTTTCCCACTTATAAACAGTTCCAGCAAGGAAGGAACACAGGTTGGACTTCGTACCTGGGAGGTGATTTAAGTTTCCCTTATGTTCATTATGCAGGTCTTACCTCACAATACCTCCCAACTTCAATCAGATTTGAAAACTCCTTTTGCCAGCCTCTTAACTACGCTGAGAGAGTCTCTGCTCCCCTGATTGGAGACCCTCTGTCACCCTAACAAAAACTCAGGCAGCCTCGTGGGCTTGTCATGGCTGACTTATACTAACTTTCCCAAGCCCTCCTAACACAGAATTTCTAACATGGAAGGTGGTCTATAAATATTTGCTGGATAAACAAAAGAATGTATTCACAATTTTTCTCTGAAGGCATCTTTACTTTGTAGGAGCTCTATTCTACTACTTTTTTTTTTTAATTAATTAATTTATTTATTTATTTTTGGCTGTGTTGGGTCTTCGTTTCTGTGCGAGGGCTTTCTCTAGTTGCGGCAAGTGGGGGCCACTCTTCATCGCGGTGCGCGGGCCTCTCACTATCATGGCCTCTCTTGTTGCAGAGCACAGGCTCCAGACGCGCAGGGTCAGTAGTTGTGGCTCACGGGCCTAGTTGCTCCGCGGCATGTGGGATCTTCCCAGACCAGGGCTCGAACCCGTGTCCCCTGCATTAGCAGGCAGATTCTCAACCACTGCGCCACCAGGGAAGCCCCTATTCTACTACTTTGATTAGCGTCAATTTCAGAGGCTACATTCTGACCATGTTCTCCATGTTCTGATGCACTTTGATTGCAGCTCCCTGAGCCCCGCCTTTGGGTGTCTCCTTACCATCTGCTGGGAAGGTCCAGGGGATTTAAATGTGCCCAAGGAGAGCACTTATAGACAACGCTTAAGGCAAGCCTCGAGTAAACGCAGGGCTTCACTCTGCTCCAAGATAGCTGCCTGCGATGATGATTTCTTCTACAGTGATATTCTAGAAATTGCACAGCAAAAAAAGGACTAAGTTAGAGCAAAACAAATTTTTTTAATTAAAAGCAAAAGGTGATTTGCTGACAATGGAAATTGCAATGTTGGTTAATTTATTGTTCTTCAGTTTAAACAAAATTAATAATAGCGTTTTCTTCTGGTTATAAAAGTACTTTGTACTCATTCTAGATAAAAATTTTAAATATCAAAAAGCATAAAGGAGAAAATAAAAATTACTCATAATCCATTATCCGCAGATAGGCATTGTTGACATTTTGCTGGATTTCCTTCCATTTTAAACATCATTATTATCATACTATACATCTATGGTTTTATATCTCTCTTTTTCACCTGACAGCAAATTCTGAACATTTTCCCCAAAATATGTTTTTTAATATTATTACTAAAAGATGCACAATGTTCCAACTATGCCTTTGTCATAATTTATATTATGTGCCTATTATAATTAGTAGAGACCATTAGTTTTCAACCTATATTATAAACTCTTATAAATAATGTTGCAGTGAACATTCCTGTACATAATCATTGTCTAAATCTCTGAACAATTCCCTAAACTAGACCCTCAGAAGTGTAATTATTTGGTCAAAATATATGGTATTTTTAAAAGGCTTTTGATAAGTATTTCAAAACTGCTTTCCAAAAAGTTTATATTAACTTACACTCCCCTCCCACTAATCTCAAGCATCCCCCTCATGCCACTGTATTTTAATAGAGTAGCAAAGATATGCTGGGTTCAAATCCCAGCTCTACTGTCTTAGGAAAGTTATTTAACCTCACTAAAGCTCAGTTTCCCTGTAAATCGGGGATAGTAACAGTATCTAGCTCATAGGGTTGTTGTGAGGATTAAATTAAATAATATAAAATTGCCTAGTACGGTCCCTAGAACATACCATGTAGTCAATGTTAGCAACTATTACCAGTAACCAGTAAAATCACCCTTCCCCAGATCATTCCAGAGTAATATTTGGGTACAAAATCCCCTAAACACAGTCAGAAAAAGTACCAAGCTTCCCTGTTTAATAAGACTGCTTAAGTAGCTGAAGTCACTCAATTATTGTATCCATACACAAAGCCTCAGCATTGTAAAAATACTAGCCTATTTGGCTTCCACCTGGAAGCAAAGAGGGTCTTCTGAAAGGTGTTTTCTGCCCTTTATACATTATTTTAACAATGGTATGTTTTTCTTTATTATTTAAAGGGAAACATTTATTTAAGGGCCAATGGCTCAAATTTGGATTTTTTTTTTTTCCAGCAAGAGAAGGAATCAACATAAGCAGCCTTGTAATTCATCATCATAAACAGATCTCATAAGCATCAATCTACTACATTTTGGCCAGAGCCTCTCAAAAGAGATGACTGTTTTTTTAAAAAAAGTCCCTGAGCAACTTAACAAAGAAAATGTTATTCCAATTAATGTGAAAGGTCTGCTGGAACTTTGCTTAGAATTCAGTGAGTTTTTTGTTTGCCTATTCCCAGAATTTTTGGTTGAGATGATCCCAAGATATATAAAATCACTTGTAGAAAGTTGTTTATTAGATAGATGCCCTAAAATTGTTGCATGAAATTGGTTTAGCTGTATTTAAATCTAAAATAGATCAATTTCACGTGCTTTATGAGAATATATTTGCTTACCCTTTTTATAGAGCTAAATAATTACTGGGTGTGGGAACATTAGTTCTCAGCTTCTGGAGAGAAACCACTCAACACTGTTCTGTGGCCATTGTCTAAAAGGATATTACTACCAGTGGAATAAATATACAGAATGTGCTCTAAGGTCTTTGGAGTTCCTTGACATTGGGTAAACTTATGTCACTGGTTAGGAGAGAAACACTGGGGCATTTCATTCTGCGAAAACAACAGAGGAAATGAAATTGTAGGATATCAGAAAAGGCCCTGGCTGCTACTTTCACCTCGAGTTTCTTCTCTGGAAATCTACTAAACAAAAAGCTTTGGTCTGACACCAAAGATAGCATTTGAGAACACAAAACTGATTCAACTCTTCCCTTTCTGAAGTACAAATATGCCCAGTGCTTTCCTGTCCTATTTTCCTTCTCCTTACTCTGAGATCAGTGTCATCAGACCCTGTAAATTTCCCATGCAGTGGGTCCCAAATAAACAGAGGTATACGATAACAAACAGTTGGGTTTAGACATCTTCCTGTTCAACTGCTTTGGCCAGAAAAGATAGGTAATTCCTCCTGTGAGATAGATTAGAGAAAAATTCTAACTTAGAGTTGTCCAGAACCTGAATGAGAAAAAGGTACCCTTTCCCCCCTGCTGCAGTGGGTATCCCTTAGCTTGACAAGCAAAGCACAGGATAGATTTTGCCCTGAACTATCTCTTTGGGCTGCACAATCGTACTGTGTATCCCTAAATTTCATTTTCATAAATGCAATATGTGTTGCTGAATTCTTAACGGTAACACAAGAAAAGCAACAAGACAAATGATAAAATGTAACTTCAGACCTCAGCTTTACACTGGAAATCAAAATGTTTTATTGTGAATCTGCATGTGCCCAGCTCTGTGAAAGGCTTGCAGGGGATACAAATGGAAAAGAAAAATCCAGTGAGTTCCTGAAGGATGCTATGGTATAAAGGTCTCTCTGTATATTTGTTATTGCTTGTTATAGATCTGGGGGAAGGGAGAGAGAAAGAGTATCATACTACAATCGCAATAATAAGACCTTGTTTAATGTCCTATGCTTCTGTTAAGAGTGACCTCAAGAATCATACCACATGGATTCAAATCCCAGCACTGCTACTTGCTAGCTATATGACTTTCAGTGACTGACTGAGATGCCCTGTTCCTCAGTTTCCTCATCTATAAAAATGGGGATGATAATAGTAATGACTTATGTTATAAGTCATTACTATTATTCTGTGTCCATCACAGTTCTTCTAGTACCAAGGACAGTATATTATCTTTAAAAAGGAGAACACCATCAGTTGTCATAATCACTCTGAATTTAAACTTCAACTTTGGAACTCTGAGCAGACCCTGTATTTAAAATGGTTATTTGGTTTCTATTTCTAGCCATGGCAGGTAGCTTGTAGCAAGAAAATCCTCCCATGAGAACACCTAGAAGAGTTAAGTTTAAAAAAAATTTTAATGTCTGAAAACATTGAAGAGCCACCAAGGCAGCCAGGGCTTGAAGAGTCAAGATCCTTGAAAGAAGGCAAACTCACTGAGATAAGCCTGACATTCTACAATCCCCACTGAGTCATCTGCTGACTCATATTTATAATGGATAGAGGACAGAGAAGCTGAGCAGAAAGTGGCTGTTAAAAAGCAGAAAAGGTGAGCAGAAGTTTTGGCAGATTCACTGGAGAGACAAATATGGAAGATCAGGGCCACCAAAGGAGCCAGGACTTGAGATGCCAAGATTTTGGAGGGAAAGAAAGTGCAGAGAACTGATTTAAATAGAATTATCTGCTTTGGGACTTCCCTGGTGGCACAGTGGTTAAGAATCTGCCTGCCAATGCAGGGGACACAGGTTTGAGCCCTGGTCCGGGAAGATCCCACATGCCGCGGAGCAACTAAGCCTGTGCGTCACAACTACTGAGCCTGCGCTCTAGAGCCCACGAGCCACAACTACTGAGCCCACGTGCCTACAGCCCATGCTCTGCAACAAGAGAAGCCACCGCAATGAGAAGCCCGCGCACCGCAACGAAGAGCAGCCCCTGCTCGCCACAACTAGAGACAGCCTGTGCACAGCAAAGACCCAACGCAGCCAAAAATAAATAAATAGATTTTTAAAAAACATAAAAAAATAATAAGTAAATAGAATTATCTGTTTCTTGACTCTACATATTTGCCAGTTAGTAAGCAGAACAGGCTAAGAGTTAGGAGGCAGAACAAAAAGTGGCTGTTAAGAGACTGAGAAACTAAACAGAGCTAATGACAGTACCACAGTGCTGGATAAATAAACATTAGCATTTGGAGCCTACCAAAGCAGAGTGGCCATGGTAAATACCTTCTGCTTTCAGTTGGAACTGATGGGACTACATCCTAGAAATAAGGATAAATAGATATAGACCAACCTTTGTAAAGGCTTAAAACCCAGCCTCAAGTAAGCTTATTCCCTGATTGGTTTAAGGTATTCTGCTTTTAATCTGACTGTCTGCCAGAGTTAACATCACCGAGAGTCTTTACAATTTTTCATATGCAGTGTCTGGCATTCAATCAAAAATTACCAGGCATACAAAGAGACAGGGACAAGAGAAAAAATACACAATAGAAACAGACACAGAGATGATCCAGACACCGGAATTATCAGACACAGAATGTAAAATAACCGTGATTGACATGTTCAAGAAAATAGATGACAAGATGGAGAATTTCATCAGAGAACTGAAATCTATGTATTACAAAAAAGCCAAATATAAATTCTAAAACTGCAAAATTCAATAAATGAGTTTAAAAACAGTTTAGACAGATGAAGAATGCATTAGCAACCTGGAAGATTGGTTGGCAGAAAATATCCAGATGGAAGCATCCAAACCAAAAAAGAAGAAAAGAGGGTGGAAAATTGCATAAAAAAGCATGTAAGACATTGTGAAAAGGTCGAACATATATGTAATTGGAGTTCCAGAAGGGTTCCAGAGCGAAATTGAGTTGAGCGCAATAGGAGCAATATTTGAAAAGGTAATGACTAAGAATTTTTCAAAACTGATTTAAAGGGATCAAGGTATAGATCAAGAAGTACTACAAACCTCAAGCAGGATAAATACAAACACACACACACACACACACACACACACACACACACACACACACACACCCCTAGGAATGTTCATAACCAAGTTTCTGGGAAAACTAAACAAAACAAAACAAAAAAGAAAATCCTAACAGCAGCCAGACTATCTTCCCAAATTACCTTCAAAGAAGCAACAATTAAACAGCAACTTCTAAACAGAAACAGTGGCAGCCGGAAGACACTGCAATAACATCTTCAAAATGCTGAAAGAAAATAACTGCCAAACAACAACGTATTTCAAATATTAAGCCAAAATAAAGACATTTAAGACAAACGAAAGTTGAGAGAATTTGTTGCCAGCAGACCTGTGCTTTTTTAAAAAAAAAAAAGTCTAAAAGGAGCTCTTCAGGCAGAAGGAACATTATCTCTGATAGACGACCATACAAATGTGGAGGAACGAAAAATGCTAGAAACTAAACAAATAAATAATGACTATATAAAACTATAAAAATGGCTGTTTGGGGACTTTAAAAAGCTAGTAGTAACCAGCCTACTTTTCAGGTCTTGTTTGTTGAGAAAGGTTCATTGTTTTTTAAGAAGCAAAAAAAAGATCACCTTAACTAGGAATATTCCATTTCCTTCCACATTAGGAGCCTTACAGCATCACGATGCTAGCCCCGACCCTTCTACTCACTGAAGAATAAGGCATGTGATGGGCCCCCGAGGGATTATTTAAAGCCTCATTAGTCACTGTTTAGAAACCAATGCCACAAAAGGAAATAGCAACATGCTAAGGGCAATGCTGCTGTGTTACAGGGCTCCACCCATTGTCTCACTGTGTGTACATTATCCCAATAAGTTGCCCCAACAACCCCACCAGGTAGGTGTTTTTCTCCCTATTTTATAGAAGTTCAGAAAAGTTAATGAAATTGCCCCAAATTGCACAGTTAGAAAGTGACGGGGGCTGGATTTTAACCCAGTACTGCAAACGAAGCCCATGGTCTTTCCACTCTACCAGGCCAGAGGCTGGAAAGGCTCCAGCCAGTAAACTAATGTGAGTGCACATAATAGTTACAAGAGAAGATCTAAATGTGCGTAGCACACATGTAGAATATTCTTCAAAATAAGAGTGAGAAGATGGAAGGATGGATGGATGGATGGATGGATGGATGCAGTCAGACACAAAAGCCCCTGCCTCAGCAGTAGATGGTTAATCCACTGATAGATTCAATGTTTATATTACAAATCAAGCAAAAATGCTGAAACTTAGAGGAAATTCTCTGTTCAAAAGCTGCAACAACATGGATGGACCTAGGGATTATCATGCTAAGTGACGTAAGTCAGACAGAGAAAGACAAATATCATTTGATATCACTGATATGTGGAATCTAAAAAAAAAAAAAAAGAAACAAATGAACTTATTTACAAAACAGAAATAGACTCACAGACAGAGAAAACAAACTTATGGTTACCAAAGGGGAAAGGGGGGGAGGAATCAATTAGGAGTTTGGGATTAAAATATACATACTACTATATATAAAATAGATAACCAGAGACTTCCCTGGTGGCGCAGTGGTTAAGAATCCTCCTGCCAATGCAGGGGACACGGGTTCGATTCCTGGTCCGGGAAGATCCCACATGTCGCAGAGCAACTAAGCCTGTGCACCACATGTCGCAGAGCAACTAAGCCTGTGCACCACAACTACTGAGCCTGCACTCTAGAGCCCACGAGCCACAACTACTGAGCCCGCGAGCCAGAGCCACAACTACTGAAGCCCGCGCGCTTAGAGCCCGTGCTCCGCAACAAGAGAAGCCACCGCAATGAGAAGCATGCACACCGCAAAGAAGAGTAGCCCCCGCTCGCCGCAATTAGAGAAAGCCCGCACGCAGCAACGAAGACCCAACGCAGCCAAAAGTAAATAAATAAATTAATTTAAAAAAATAGATAACCAACAGGACCTACCGTATAGTACAGGGAACTATACCTAGTATCTTATAATAACATATACTGGAAAAGAATCTAAAAAAGAATATATATATGTCTCTGAATCACCTTGCTGTACACCTGAAACTAACACAACATTGTAAATCAACTATTTTTCAATAAAAACTAAAAAAAAAAAGCTGTCAGAATGGGCCCAGCAGCTCTCTTAGCAGTTCACTTCACCTGCCATTAGGTGATCTTTCAGAATACAAATAAAACAAAGCAAAAAATAAATAAATAAAGCTGCAATATATTTGCATGTTAAATAATTCAAACAGCACAGAGGATATTAAATAAAAAGCAGGTTTTCCCCCTACTTCAAAGATTCAATCTCCTTCTCCAGAGGAAATGGTCATTGATTTTCTATGCTCTTATGAGTGTAGATCTATGTTGATACTGTACCTATATCTATGTGTATGTATATATATATATATATACTTTTTTCCTTGCACAAATGGAAGCATATTACACACTGGTGTGAACCTTGATTTTTCACAAGACTTTTCACATAATGAAGATTGTTCCTAACACACGTATAAATCTAATTCAATCTTTTTAATAGCTACACTGAAAAATTCATTGAAAAGATGAATTAGGCTTTATTGAAACAATTCTCTATTAATGGACACTTAGAATGTTTCGAGTCTTTTGATATTAAAAATAATACTTTTAATGGAAATCAGTCTTTATGTATACGTGCAAATAGTTTACAGGATAAATACTTGGAAGTGGAATTGCTGAGCAAAAGCATACATATATTTTTTATTTTAATAGCTATTGCCAACTAACCCTCCAAATATATTGCACTGGATTATACTCCCTCCAACAGAATATGGAAACCTATTTCCACATACCCATAAGTCATCAAACTTTCTAATTTTGCAAATTATAGGTTAAAAATCATATCTAGTAATTTTAATTTGCATTTCTTTAATTTTGAGTGCAGCCGAGTATTTGTCATATGTTTCTAAGTAATTTGTATTTTTCTGTCTTTAAACTGTCTATTCATATCCTTTGCCCATTTTTTATTGGATTGTTGGCTTTTTTTCTTTTTAATATTCACATTCATATACTAAGGAGATCAGCCCTTGATCTGTCATACGCCGTTGCAAATTTTTTTTTGAGGTTATCATTTGTCTTTAAATGTTATCTATGGTATCTTTTTCTTGTAGAAATGTTTGTTCTTTATATAGTCAAATTCATCATTTCTTTTCTTTTTAATGTCTAAGCATCAGGTGATATCATCACGCATGACACTGCAATGCCCAGGAGCTGTATCATTTTTGTTTGTTTGCTTAACTGTCTCAAGATGCAGAAAAGTTTGCAACAATATTCATAAAAATCTTTATTCTGGAGCATCAGTAAGCAATAACAACACCTTTCCTGGAATTTTTTCTTGAAGACCACTGTTAATACTTTTGAGGTTCTTCAAGACAGTATGATAACATATGGATGTTGCCTGTAGAAACAGTGCTATGAATATTTAGGACTCCCCTTCCCCCCTCATTGGGAAGTTGCCACTTAACATTTAAAAGAGTGCAAAGAGGCATTTGTGGAAGAAACTGGTGAGTGTGTGCCTTAATCCAAAAATAATAACTGCACCTCTCATTGTATAGTGATATCTCATAGCGATGACACTCTACCACTGTACAAAAGTCTTACCTGGTCATTATATAATCTGATTCATATGAAAAAGCTAGACAATCAGGGATTACCGTCTCCATTTTGCAGATATGAAAATTAGGGAAGGCAGTGGCTTGTCTAAGCTTACATGGTTACCAAGTAGCAGAAGGGGGCTAGAACCTAAGTCTTTTGATCATAGATGCAAAGTTACTTTAGACTCTACCGTAGCCTCTCTGGCTCAGCTCACTACTTTTCTCCCTGCTGCTGAAATACCTCACCACCAAAGAAGAAATTGCTCCATGGAACCAGCCTCATCAGCATGTCATGTTTGAGGTTGGTATATGCAGCAAGGAACATAAGGCTCTGCCTCTTAGCTAACAGGTCACCTTTTAAGAGCAGAGCTGTACTGGACCCCACATTGTCAGATGGCATGCGAACACCAGCTGATTTAGGCTCAAATTCAATAGCCCCTATAGAATAGAACTGCAGGAAATCTGACAGCAGAGTCCTTGCTATATTATGAAGGATGCTAGTGTTTACAACACCTACCTACAGATTCACATTTACAGTTTCAACTGATCATAAGTCTCTTTGGAATCTCACTTCTTCCAAGAATGGGCTGCCACTCTAAATTATGGCACCAAAGATACAGTCCTAAGTCTATTGTTCAGAGCCTATGACTATGAACATGTCTACTCACGGAGAATAATGATGAAGGCAGGTAGCCTGAGTTACTACTCAAATTTGGTACTATTGCAGGTATCCAGCACTATTGATAATTTGGATGGTATAACTTCTTTTAGTTTGGGGAAGCGAGGTGCCATCCTGTGTACTGTAGGATGTTTAGCAACATGTTACATCAATTCTCTACCCACTAGATGCCAGTAGCAACCCCCTTCCCCCATTATGATAACCAAAAATTTCTCCAGACATTGCCAAATGTCCCCTGGGGAACAAGATCGCCTCCAGTTGAGAAACTCTGATACAGAGCCTTAATACATTCTGCCAAATTCCTGAAAAGACCTTTGATTCCCAGTGATGGATCTACTAGGTGAGATCTCAGATTGGCCCACTGCTCAAACTGAAAGGGAAAGGAATGACTAATAGGAAAACTATCTGAATATACTAAACTACAATTAAAGTTTGCAAACAACTATCGAGTTATCTGCTTAGAAAGGGTGTCTTTACTTATCAACATTTTGGGCAGAATAAGGACTTCAGATGAAGAGGATTAAGTTGATCATATTCTTCAATTCATGACATCACAGGTCCCTTCTTTTATATGTGTGTATACTTATACTTATATATTTTATTTATCTCCATTCCTTATTCTCATTCCCATCACTCCTCAATGGGATTTATCCTAATATGTTTAACACGTATCTTTTTGTTTGCAGGTGTCCTTGTATAATGTGTACCATTTTGAATATATTCTTCTCATTAAAGTATATGGAAGTCCACAATCACTAACAATTCTGAAACCTCACAGCTTTGGACACCAAAGGTTTTTTTTCTTAAGCTCACTTAGCAGCAAAATATGACTCATGGGATGTGAGGTTATTTGTAGCCTTTATCCACTTAATGTAACCATTCCTACATTTTGCTGCAGAAATATTGTGTTCAATCATGAGATGTTACCTTTTCATTTTCTAAAATCCAAATTTTTTGTATTCCCAAACAAATCTGACTCCAAGGGGTTTAATTGTCTACCTCTAGTGTTATATACAGATCTTACTCTGTTTTTATCTTTATGTTTTTACCCAGTATTATGTTTTAAAGATCTACCCATGTTGATGCATGTACATATAGTCCATTATTTCTAACTGCTGCAGAGTACTCCATGAAGTGGATCCCTCACATTTCACCTACTCATTTACCCACTGGTGGGCAACTAGATTGCCTTCAACCCCCACCACTACAAAGAGTGACTTAAAGAACATCTTCATATACAGGCTTTATGGACCTGTATAAGAATCTCTTTGGGATGTACATGCCAAGGTAGAATGCTGGGTAATCAGGTATGCATACACTTAATCTGACCAAAGCCTGACGCCAGAATGCCCTCTAGTAAAGCTGCATCAGTCTACTTGCATTATATAAAAGATCCTAGAATCCTACATTTCACCAACATTTGTCAATATCCAATGTACTCATTTTTGCCAGTCTAAAAGGTACAAAGTGATATCTTATTCTTATTTTCTTTGGCATTTTTCAAATTATAATATATCTGAGCATCCCATGATGTTGGTTAGCCTTTGGGGTTTCCTCTTTGTATATTGCCTGTTCATAAGTTTTGCCCATTTTCATTGGGGTTTCTTTTTCTTGCTGACTTGTAGGAGTTCCTTGTATACTCTCCTATTGGTTTTAGACATTGCAAAATATCTTCTCCCAGTCTGTCAGCTATCTGTTAACTTTGTCGATGGTTAACAGGAAATTATACTACAGAAATTCTTAATTTTTATATAATCAAATTTATGAGTATTTCACTTATGGCTTGGGGCTTTGATGTTTTTAAGAATTCCTTCCCACTCTTAAGTGACAAAGATAGTCTCCTACATTTTCTTCTACTATTGTAATAATTTTACTTTTCACATTTAGTCTTTAACCTACTTCCAGGTGGCTTCACATCTGTATGTTGTTTTAGGTTGGAGTCCAGTTTTATTTTTCACCTTACAGTGAGAATTTTCTAGTAAACAATCCATGCTTCCCTGATTGTTCTGGGTGCCATTGTATCTTTATACTAAATATGCATATATATGAGTCTGTCTGTAATTTTCGATTTTGTTTCAAAGGTCCATTTGGCTGTCCTTTTGCCAAACACTATTTTTATTACTATTGCTCTGAACTATGTCTTTATATCTGGTAGGGCTACTCCCCCATCTTTATTATTCCTTTGCAAGATTAACTTAGATATTCATGGGCTTTTATTCTCATATATTTTAGAGTAGGCTTATTATTAAGTTCTTCAGAAAAGTTATTTGTAATTTGCATTGGGATTGCATTGAATATGTGAATTAACTAGAAGAGACTTGAGCTATTTATATCTCAAGATCTTCCACCCAAGGGTATGTGTTTCCCATTTAAATTAAATCACTCTATGTTCTTGATTAAATTTTCTCCAAAGACTATTTTATGCTTCTGCTAACCCATGTAATAATCACAACAAACCTATGGTACTTTTATTATCATCATTTTCCAGATGAGGAAACTGAGCCCAGAGAGATAAGTAACTTGCCCAAGAACACACAGCAAGTAACTAACAGAACCTGGATTCAAATAGTTTAGAGTCCATATTCTTAACCACTGTACTGCCTCTCCATCTACAGGCAGTTGCTTTATAGTTTGGCTGCTACTGTGAATGGTATCTTCTTTTTATTACTGTCTATTTATTATCTGGTATATTATTTTTATTATATTTTCTAATTGGTTGTTGCAGATGTAGAGAAATTTGGTTGATTTTTGAAAGTTGGTATTTGTATCCAGTGAAGGTGCTGAATTCTCTTATTAGTTCTAGTATTTGATCTGTTGTTTCTGTTGCTAATAGTGACAGTTTTGCCTTTTATGTTCCAATTTTTAAATCCCTCATTTCTTTTTCTTTCCTTATAGCATTGGCCAAGACTGCCAGTACAATGCTAGATATCATGTAGTAGTAATCATGGGCAAAGAATGTCTCTTATAGAAAAGTAATGTTACCCCAGAAGAAGGCTGTTGTTCTATCTTGGCTAAAGGATGTGCAGCACATCAGAGAACTTTCACAAAAGTATAGGCTAGAAACTGTGTCTGGTGGCCAAGAATACATTCTGAGCAGAGGCCCTATGCTCATTTATGCTGCAGAAATTACTTTTCCATAGGAGATGTCCCTTCCAAGGGAGAAATAGCTCAGTTGTGATAAACTTGACTTCATCTGACTTAAGTACATTTAACTCAATCCTAAACCCCTATGGCAACAACACAGCTCAGCACCTGTCATTTGCTACACACAATCTGCTAGATGCAATTGTTTCTGACAATGCATTGCTCTCTATGCCCAAGGGGTAATTCACAGACCGCAGCATTGGAAGGAGCCTTGGAGATCAACTATTGCTCCCGTTATACACACATCTACAAGTCCCTATGGTGGGTACCTCATCGCCCTTGAGCAGATGATCTGCTAGGGGGACTGATGCCAACAACAGAGAGAGTTTGAATCAGACAAGGGGTTAACACAGCTTTCTCCTTTCTCCTAGTTGGCTTCATCACTCCATCTTCAGTAAAGGTTGGCCCTGCCGAGTGTTCATGGTAACATCTCAAGGCTTACCTCATCCTTCCCGACTTCAACAGGGATCCAGAGGAAGCACCCTCTCTTCTCTCCTGTATTCCAAAAGGCTTATCCCTATCCAAGTTTAGTGCATCTGCACAAAGGTGGGCACTGGCAGCTCCATTGTGAAGTCCTGGGGCTTTAGTGCAGTCAGATCCATCAGAGATGCTGAGTGGGTGACCAAACACACCCTTCCCTTTCACACACACCCAGGGTGACTAATGCTCGTGGTAGAAATGAGTGAACTGAAAAGTCCCACAGGAACCTCAAACCCAACACATCCAAAGTGGAACTTCTCAGTGTCTCCTCCAAACTCACTCCCCTCTTACAGTAACCCCTGTGCAGGAACTGGAACAACCTCCATTCAGCCATTCTCAGCACCTTCCTATCCCTCTCACCTGAGGAGTTACCAAGTCTTGGTCCCTCCCCACCCTAAGGATCCCTCTTGCCCACCCTCCATTCTGAATAGGGCCTTGGCCATGCCCTCCCACTCCTGACCCCTGGGATCCATCCTCCATACTACTGCTGAAAGATCTTCCCATCATGCAGATCCAACCATGTCTCCTGCCTAAAACGCTAGAAGGCTCCCCACCACCCTCAGCAGAATGTACACTCCTTAGCACGGCATCTACTACCCTCACTGCACAGCCCCACCACCTTCAGCAACCTCACACCCTGTACAGGACCCCTAGATCGCCACCTCCCTCTACCTTCCCAGACTGTGCTTCTGATCCTTGTTCCCTCAACCTAGAACCTGCATCCCATCCCACTGCAAGCGGTCTAATGCCTACTCACCCTTCAACATTCAGGTCGCAGCCCCCTGCGTCTGGGAGCTTTTGCTGCCTCCTCACCCCCGTTGCTCCTGCTGATGTGCCCTCTCTCTGGCCTCTCCTGCCAAGACCCTGTACATCCATCCCACTAAATTGTAACGATTCTCTCCTGGACACTGTAAAACACTGGATTCTCTAGGAGAGTAAGTTACTGCATAGCCAGTCTGGTTTCATCCCTTTCCGTGTTTAAGAGGGTACCCAGGAACAAAACACATTGAGTCAGATTTGGTGTGGGAGTGCCCCCAAAGTGATCTGTTCACTGCTGGGTGCCCCGCACCTGGCACAATGTCGGCCTGGCACACCGTGGACTATCTGAATAAAGTTATGATAAATGAATGATTTGCCCACCCCCGTCCAGAACCAGGCGAGAGGTCAGGGCTCATCCTGGATATAGATGGAGAGCGGGTGGCCCTACTCGGCGCTCCGTCGGGAGGGGGCGCTGCAGGGAGGCGGGGCCAGGGCTGAGTACTTGGGGGCGGGGGCCGTCCGAGGGTGGCGGGCCAGGGGTCGGGCTTGCCCGGGGACCCCGCACCTCGACTCTGCGCGAATTTCTCTTTCGTTTTGGGCCAGGCCGGAGGCGGCGGGGCCGTCCCGGAACGACTGCGGCCGGGTGCACTGGGAGTTAATCCGAAAGCGCCGCAAGCCCCGCGGGCCAGCCTCCACGTGTCACCGAGAAGCTGATGTAGAGAGGATACAGAGAGAGAAAGAAAGCAAGAGACCAGAGTCCCGGGAAAGTCCTGCCGCGCCTCGGGCAATTATAAAAATGTGACCCCCCCGGGTCTGCCTCGCAACCACCGCCCTCACCTGCCGCGTGCACCCGTCTGCTTCCAGCTGGCCGCTCGGTTCGGTGTCCCCGCAGCGCCGCTCAGCATGTGCCCGCCGCGCAGTGAGTAACCAGCCCGAGACTAGCGCTCGGCCCTCGGGTGGGGAGGGGCGGCGGCCGGGAAGAGGAGGCAGAAACTTGGGACAGGCTCCACGGAGCCTGAAAGGCAGTCAGCAATCTCGGAGAGAGGAGAAAGAAAGGGGGAAAGACATTGCGGGCTTACCCTGCGCTCGATAGGATATCGTCTCTTTTAACCTTGAAAGAGCCCTGTGAGCTAAGTATTATGCCCACTTCACAGATGAGAAACTGAGGCCTCACGGGATGGTTTCTTGCCCAGGGTCCCTAGGCTACAGCTCTAAGAGGGCAGATCCCAGCCGGCTTCAAAGCGAGGCTTTGTCACCCCACTGCTTACAAAACACTGGGTCGCTTCACCACCTGGCCTCACTTTCCCTCCTCCTGAAATGGAGACTTTTTCTGGGTGAACTCTGTCCACACCCCTGTCTGAACTCACAAAGTGGCCGTGACAGCGAGTAGGCTTCTAACGCTAGCACAGAGCGCTGTCCTCCAAGAACCTGATTCATCTCTCAGTTGTTGAAGGAAGACTGGAAACGGGTGGAGGGAGGCTGGCGCCCAGAAGAAGTGGATGGGTGGAGATGGCCAGAAGAGATGGAAGATGGAGGTAGGCCAGCTCATCCTGCCCCTCCATTCCCTTTCAGGCCTCCTCCTTGTGGCCACCCTGGTCCTCCTCCACCACCTGGACCACTTTAGTTTGGCCAGGAACCTCCCCGCCACCACAGCGGGCCCCGGAATGTTCCAGTGCCTCAACCACTCCCAAAACCTGCTGAGAGCCGTCAGCAACACCCTTCAGAAGGTGAGCTTTTCAATGTCCTGGTTCCCACTTTGCAGCCTCTGTAGTGAAGGGGCATCTCCGAACCCCTGGTCACCTGAAGGAACTGCAGGGAAATTGTGGAAGTTAATCAGGAGCTGTCAAGAGAAGAAGAGGGAACTTTACAAATGGCCCAACTATTAGCTAAAGAGTTTCAGTGAAACTGTGTCTCCAGAGAAAGCAGGAGGGGTGATAAATTATAATGGCATTCGTTTGGGCTGTGTCTTCACAGAGGAAAGTGGATACTTACAGTGTTCCCTGTAGCCTGCCAACAGAGATGGAATTGTGTCAGGCCCACACTGTTCCTCTGACACACTTATCAATCCAGGAAACCACTATTAGGGGCGGCCTCTGTGCTCCAGGGCCTGCGAAGATGAATTAGCCTTGCGTCTAATGCTCCTCTCCAGCTTCCAGTCTGGTGACTCGGCTTGTTGCTGGAACATCACATTTCAGGGAGCTTGTGACAGTGCACATCCAGGCTTCATTTTCTAGGGAGAGAGTTATCTAATTTTATTTACAGCTTCAGTCATCTTTTTAGCTTTCATATTTTAATGCAAAAAAAATATTTTTTCTTCCTTTAAAAGCACTCCAACATCTATTGCTTTTGCTGCAACGGCCTAAGACTGATGTTTTAAAAGATGTCCTTTCGCCTTCCTGCTCTCTAGTAAATCTTTCTTGAAGATTTCTAGCTTGTTGCTTTATGAATATCTTAAAGTAAGCTCAATGCCACGAGTCCTTCTTAAAGAACTCTTTTTTTCCCCTTCTAATCTTTCATAACGTGCTGCCAGTTGTTCCTTACAGTTCAATCCATCTTAATTAAAAAGGCAGCTCACCAAGTGAAAACTGCAGAGATAGGTGCTTTGATTCCTAAAGAAAAGTTCGATATGGGTAAAATTTAGGAGCTCCTATTTAAATAGATGCTTTATGTGAAAAAGCTGACTCTTCTACTCCCAGATGCAGCACCAAAGGTGAAAGATTGTAGAACTCAATTTGATTTTTTAATATGATTCCTGCATCAATTTTGCCAGAACAAATCAGCTGGCTACTTGCAGAGAAAATAGAGGTGGCAAATGCATGTGACTCACAGGCCATATCTAGCCCACAGATCTGTAGAGTTTGGCCATGTCTTTTTTATTTCATTTTGATTTTTGAGTTTGATGCCATTGAAAAAGTAGACCTCCCATATAAGGATCCAAATTTCCAGCTTCTCCTGAAAAGATCTGAAAAACTATAGCAGTGGGCCCACATTTTCAAGTCTAATTTTTTTTTTGCTCTATTTATTCATTTTTTTCATTCAACAAGTACTTATTGAGTGCCTACTGTATGCCAGGCACTATTTTATAGATTCTTGAAGGTCATCTTTTTTAACCATGCAATAGTAATAGAGAGATAGTCGCCGTTTTCATTTTGGAATAAAGAAAGGCAATTATCACAGAAATAAAACTATTGTGTTATTTGGAGATTTTTTTTTTCTTATTGAAGTATAATTGCAAATCTAACTTTTTAGAACCTGCTCAGGATAGCAGCTGCCTCGATCTGCTTGACCACCTCCAGGAACAGTGTATTCATTTTCTATTGCTGCTGTAACAGATTACCACGAATTTAGTGGCTTTAAACAACACAAATTTATTATCTTACAGCCCTGGAGTTCAGAAATCCAAAATGGGTCTCACTGGAGTAAAATTAAGGTGTCAACAGAGCTGTATCCCTTTCTGAAGACTCTAGGGGAGAATCCAATTTTCTTGCCTTTTCCAGCTTCTAAAAGCAGCCCACATTCCTTGGTGGCCCCCTTCCCTCCTCAAAGCCAACAAATGAGACTTAATCATGCTGCATCACTCTGAGCTTGACTCTCTTGCCTCTCTCTTCTGCTTATAAGGACCCAGTGATTACACTGTACCCACCCAGACACTCCAGGATAACCTCTCTATTTTAGAGTCAGCTGATTAGCAACCTTAGTTTCATCTGTGACCTTAATTCCCCTTTGCCACGTAACGTAACCTAGTCTGTGGTTCCAGGGATTGGGAGGTGGATATCTTTGGCAGGGGCATTATTCTGCTTACCACAGACAGGAATTTTACTGCTTGTACCCCAGCATGTTCTGTACTCTCAAGCTTTGATTCATGGCTCACGCTGTTCCCTCTGCCTGAAATTCCCCCTCCTCTGTAGATGCCCCATCTCTGGGGAAGACTTTGCTTCCCTTTCCACCCCGTTCCCAGAGCCTTCTGACCCTTCTCAGCCCTTCTCACTTGCCAGCATGTCTCCTGGTCATTTGGGCACTTGCCTGACTCCACAGCTGAACTTGGAATTCTGGGGGACATAACATAGTCCCCTGCTTTGTCATCTTCCTTAGTAACTAGCATAGTGCCTGGCACACATCAGGCTTGTTAAATGGAAAAATGATCTCGCTCTTCAATCAAAAAGTCATCGACTTCTTAAGATAAATATCATAATTATAGTGAACATGCCTGTAAGATGACATCTGTGTGTGTGTGTGTGCGTGCACGCGCATGTGTGTACACCACATATTAAATCTCCGCTTGTCTTTAGGGTTGCATGTTTTTTATGTTCATCAAGTAGTGACCTAACAGTCCCCCTTTAGAAGCTATACTTGAAAAAGATATTCATAAAACACAGACATGCTGGCAAAAGGAAAAAACGGTTTTCACCAGAAGCAAGTGTCACAGCGTGGTACAGAGGCTGATTAGCACAGCCTGTTGAAATGATTTATAGTGTTTACGTAATGGAAAAACGTATCATCCAGAGAAACATGTCCTAAGCAAAAGGGGAGGAGGGATGGAGAGAGAGTGTAAATGATCTGTTTCCTTTTGTCTTCTGAAGACCCTAAAATTCCTACAGATCAGAGGTGGAGGTCAAGGGCAGCCGGCTCTCGCTTTGGTGCCAGTGCCATGGGGAGCCGGGTGCCTTATTAATCTTGTAAACTGGGTTTCTCTTTATGTTTTACAGGCCAGACAAACCCTAGAATATTACTCCTGCACTTCTGAAGACATTGATCATGAAGATATCACCAAAGATAGAACCAGCACAGTGGAGGCCTGCTTACCACTGGAATTAGCCACGGTATAGAGGTTTTCCTCCCAAAGCTTGTAATACAGTTAAGAGCTGTGCATCAGACCTCGTCTTCTTCCAAAAATGTGCATGCTTCTGGGGTCCATCACCATGGGACTTTAACAGGTCCCATTGTAGAAGTTCAATTTGGAAAAAAAATTTATAAAAACGTGGTTTTTCACAACAGTGTGAGATATACTTAACGCTACTGAACCGTACACTTAAAAATAGTTAAGATGGTAAATTTTACATGTATTTTTTACCACAGTAAAAAAAAAAAAAAAAAAAAAAAAGATACGTTTGAGTAGAAAAGTCAAAAATTTACATTAAGAATTAATAATTAATGTCTTTGATGTGTGATTTTTTTTTTTTTGGCTCTAGAATGAGAGTTGCCTGGCTTCCAGAGAGACCTCTTTGATAACTGTAAGTCAGAAAATTGAAGGTTTTAGCTCATATTATGAATTCATGTCATTGATATCTGATTATTTTTTCTTCTAGAATGGGAGTTGCCTGGCTTCCAGAAAGAGCTCTTTTATGATGGTAAGACACAAAATTCTTTCCTCAAATGCAATGGCAGGGGGAGGGGGTGTACATATTTAGCCCATCTCAATAGTTCCTTGCCCACTTTGTCGTATTATGCAGACCCTGTGCCTTAGCAGTATCTATGAGGACTTGAAGATGTACCACATGGAGTTCCAGGCCATGAATGCAAAGCTTCTGATGGATCCTAAGAGGCAGATCTTTCTGGATCAGAACATGCTGGCAGCTATTGCTGAGCTGATGCAGGTAAGGCCTTCTTCATGCTGAGACCGCCAGCCAGGGTCCCTGATGAAGGGGTATACCATCAGCCCTTCCTGGGTTGGGGGAGGCCTGAAATGCCCCCTTCTGAAGCCAGCTACATATTGGGGGAGACAGCCTTGAGGGCACCCTCTAGAGAGAGGGCAACATGAGCAGGTCACATTAAGGAAAGCAGCCTCCTGCTTGTTGACCATGCGGTATGCACCAGGCTCTGGGCAAAGGTGCATACGTTTCCTTATGCTGTCCCCTTGGAAACCACTTGGGGTCTGTGCAAATGAGGAGACCAATGCTTAGAGGGTTAGCCACTTGTCTGAGGTCACACAGCTTGGAAGCGGCAGAGGCAGGATTTAAACCCCCATCAAAGGGATTCCACTGCACTCATCTTCTCATGCATCTCTAAAGCCTCTGGGACGTACATGCAAGGGGCTGGCATGCATATCTGCAGATACTGCTAGAGAAGACAAGCGGGGCTGGTGTCTGGATATGACGTATGCTGAACCAAAATGTGAATGAAAGAAAAGAATGACCTATCACCTGGGGACAGCTACAGTGTTACTCACAGACAAGAATGTGCTTTGTAACTTTCTGAATCACCATAGCACATGATGCTAACATAAAACACAGAATTATCCACTTAAGAAAGAGCTGGGTGAGTGCCATGTTGGCCAGGGCATGGGATAAAAATACGGCATCAGAAATGATTGTCTGAAAAGAAATTTATTTCATTCATCCTTTTTAATTTTTTTTTTTTGGGGGGGGTTCCAGATTACTTGTTTGAAAGGCAGTGAACATCATGCAAGTATCAAAGAATGTTACCATCTAGAGAGTTGTAGATGATATTTCATTTTCAGGACCAAGAGTCGAATCAGTTCTACCAGTAATCAGACAACTATGCCCAGACCTTTTGTCCCTCTGTGCCTCAGTTTCTTCCTCTGTAAAATGGGATGACTTTACCCACCCTACCTTTCTTTCAGGCTTTTTGTGAGGAAGTACAAGCAAAACTGCTGATCATTGTGCAAATATATGGTCTTGCATTGTTATCAAATTAAAGGGCTCAAACTGCCAGGTTTATTTATCTCACATGAATAAGTGTCTTTAGTCAACAGGTCTGATACTGACTGAGAGTTTCCAATCAATAGCAATCCATCACCTCCCTGTTCTAAAAAGGATGCTGCTGCTTAATGTAACATATAAAAATTAATTAGATATCACAGCAGATGTCATCTTAACAGAATTGTTCCTTTCTAAAATACAACTCCCACTGATGATTTTCTAAATAGCTTTCAGGGTCTTTTCAGAGCTCACTGAAGATCCATGTGCTTGGATAATGAGCATTTCTTCTCTCAGGTTCTGCCTGCCCATCTGGCTGGGAGTAGATCTGATTTGGTTTAGGAGATGCAGTGAGGGAGTGGGTTGCAGGCTCTGAGACATGTATTGGCTTCACCCACCTTTACGGATGGACGTTTTAATTTTGGAATACTGTCTATGTCATGCTCAATATTTATTCTCCTAGGCCCTGAATTCCCACAGCAAGACTGTGTCACAGAAACCCTCCCTGGAAGAACTGGATTTTTATAAGACTAAAATCAAGCTCTGCATACTTCTTCATGCCTTCAGAATTCGTGTGGTGACCATCGACAGAATGATGAGCTATCTGAGTTCTTCCTAAAAAGCTGAGGTCTCTCCTAAACTTAAAGTCATTTTTATACATATTGGAACCAAAGAAATTGTAACAGGGCATGGGTTAAGAACTGGGGCGGGGGGTGGCTTGACCTGTTCCTACTTAAGCTGGTACAGGAATTCTCATGCTTGTTTACATTAGTCATTACTCCAAATTTGCAGGATGTGACTGTCCTATCCACATGATTCCTTTGATCAAGTCTATTTCATATTTACTATGGATAAGTTATTTTTAAGTTTTCATGAGCAAACTGATAAGGAGGGGAAATGTCCTCCCAGAACGTGTTTTTCTTTTTTTCCCTTTAATAGAAGAGCAAGAATTTATAAGCTATTTCAGTACCAAAGAGTTTGTACGAACAAACACTCAAGCATAATTTATTTTAAAATATTTATTTATATAATTTTGTGTTCATGAAAGCCTGTGAACTAACTTATATTTATTTATGTTATATTTATTAAGATATTTATTGCCAAGTGGATTTGAGATATACCTTATGTTGTTTTAAAATAAAATGACTGAATTAAAGTAATTCTCATATTTTTCTAATGTGATTGGAATACTTTGAGTGTTAAAATACACATCATGGGAAAACTGAAAACTCTGATGAAATTTGAACAAAATCACCTTAGAAAGAATGCCATGAGATTCTTACGCATTTCCCAGTTCCTTTAATCTCATATTTTAAAGGGAGCCTCATAAGACTAGATCTGACTTAATACTGAGGCCGTTGAGTGAGTGAGTTTTTTGAGAATATACTTTACTTTTGTTCAACATCTGAATCTAAAAATAAAATACATAAAAATGTTTTTCCCTATTAACCACAGCCCCATAACATACTGTGCATTAAACAAATACATAATAACATCCACCAACTGGGAAAAGCATCATTAAGAGGTCTTCTAGTCAAATTATTTTAATTTTTGTGACCCTTTGGGCTCTCAGGGGGAAGTTGTTTCTAAATTACAACTAGAAAAACTCTCCCTTTGCTTTAAATTATATAGAACTTCTGCCTGAACCACATGGATAATTGCCTTCCTTTGGCTTAAGAGATGTGCTTTTTAATTCTTTAAACCATGAGAATTTTAAAAGATTACCAGATGGAATACCATGTAATTTTCAAACTCTGATAATCACATTACTCCTTAATATGAAAAGGTTGTAAGAAATGAACGATTCAGAGTCTGTCCCATCCCCCCTACCTTTCCTCATGTGAATCCTCCCCTCCAGAGCTCAATTCTTATCCCTGTAAACAGGGAGGGGAGTGTGGATGGCCACCCCAGGTCCTCACGTGTGGGGAAACTTACTCGTTTTTCAGAGTCTCACCCCACTTGATGTACAATTAGATAGAAATCATCAAGCTGGATCCCATCACATACCTTCTTTTCTTTAGGAATTCCTCCCCAAGCTTGGATGACTGGCAGGTGATTCACAGGTAGGAGTTTCTTGCCTTTAAGTATCGGTTTTGGGGTCGGCAGCTTTGATGTGGCGAGAACTCATGGCTTTGATGAAGCCAGCTGGCGCTGTCGAGTTGCTGCCATCCCCCCCCCTCCCCGACCCTGCCTTCCTCCCCCACCTCCCCCTGCCCGCCCATCGAATGGCGACTTGTCTGTTGTCTGGCCGGTTGTCTGTGCCCAGAAACAAGGAGAGGAAAGCCTGCTGACTGTGCTACAGACTGGGTTTATACAAAGGGACAAAGTGGCACACAAAGGGTCGCTTTCGTTCTAGAAATTGCCATGACATATGCTTCAAAAACATGACTGGCCCAAGAAACATCTTCACAACTAATTGCATTCTTCACTACATGGTGAGTTTTCTGGTTTTTCTGTTTTAAGCCTGGGCATGCCATTTATAACTTGTATGATGTGGCCATGTTGTTTTGCCCTCACCCTACCTGTTTCCTCTTCTAAGAAGTGAAGACAGGGACTTACCTGGCAGTCCAGTGGTTAGGACTCCGCACTGCCACTGCAGGGGGCACGGGTTCGATCCCTGGTCGGGGAACTAAGATCCCGCAAGCCACGCGGCCCGGCCAAAAACAACAACAAAAAAAGTGAAGATACTACTAGAACCTTGATCTGATCGATCAAGAGTTAAATGGAGCAACTCCTACAAAGCACTAGCATTGCACCTGGCACATAATCTGTACACAATAAATGTGAGCAATCTTTGACAATGATTACTAGCCTTTGGGTTTGGTGACCGGGCCAAATTGGTTAAAGCCTCTTTGCTACCATTTTCTTATCTGTGAAATTCAGAAAACTGTAGCCCCTATTTCACAGCACTATTGTGAGGACTGAATGACTCAGTACAGTGTTGGCATCTAGTCAGTGCCTAACACCAATTTTCTTAAATTGTTAGACTGTTTGCTTGAAGACCTCAGTGACGCCCTGTCCCTCGAGGGCACTCAGCTATCGGGGGCGTTCAGCAGAGGAGGTCATCTGGTGCAAGACACGACAGCAAAAAAAGCAGGGTCCTGCCTTTCCAGAACAGAGGGTGGGAGCAAAGTAACTTGATGAGACCGAGATCCCCCCTAAAAACAGGCCCCAGACCTAGCCTACTAGAGACATTTGATAACAAATTACTTTTTAAAAAAGAAATAAACAGTTTAAGTGTTTCTCACACCTAAAAATGACTGAATCAGAGAATTAACATAAAAAACAGCTGACAGCTGCCCTACTGAGAGCCGAGAGCTTTGGGGAAAGGGGTCAGTTCTGGGGAGTGGTCTGGCCAGACATCCAAAGGTGGGTTTGGGAAAACTCAGGAGATGCACAAGGGCCTTAGACACCCTAAGGAGGAAAGAAAACATGGGAGGGGAGAAAACCAGCTTTGTCTGAAGCCAGCACAGAGACCGTGAGTCCCCCTGGCCATGTCACCCTGGGCCATGCAGCTGTTGTCCTTGTTTAAGGACAAAACATTTGGTTTTAGCTAGCGTAACTGTGGCTTCCTAGTTTAAGGCAAAGTGCACCTACAATATCGCTGTGGACTGAATGTTTGTGTTCCCTTAAAATTCATATGTTGAAGCCCTGATCCCCAGTGTGACGGTATTAGGAGATGGGGTCTTTAGGAGGTTAGGTCATAAGCATGGAGCCCTCATAGTGGGATTAGTGCCCTTATAAGAGACTTGGAGAGATCTCCCCCCAACCTCTATGTGAGGACACAGTGACAAGGTGGCCTGCTGCAAACCAGGGATAGCTCTCACCAGACACCAAATCCACCAGCACCCTCATCTTGGACCTCCCACCTTCAAGAACTGTGAGAAACACAGGTCTGTTGTTTAAGCCGCCCAGTCTGCAGTATTTTGTTGTAGTAGTCTGAGCTGAGAAAACTTTTAAATAAGTCAGAAAGAGAAAAACAAATACCGTATGCTAACACATATATATGGAATCTAAGAAGAAAAAAAAAAAAAAGGTCATGAAGAACCTAGGGGCAAGACAGGAATAAAGACACAGACCTACTAGAGAATGGACTTGAGGATATGGGGAGGGGGGAAGGGTAAGCTGGGACAAAGTGAGAGAGTGTCATGGACATATATACACTACCAAACGTAAAATAGATAGCTAGTGGGAAGCAGCCGCATAGCACAGGGAGATCAGCTTGGTGCTTTGTGACCACCTAGAGGGGTGGGATAGGGAGGGTGGGAGGGAGACGCAAGAGGGAGGGGATATGAGGATATATGTATACGTATAGCTGATTCACTTTGTTATAAAGCAGAAACTAACACACCATTGTAAAGCAATTATACTCCAATAAAGATGTTAAAAAAAAAAAGAAAAAACCGAATGACAATTTTCCAAAAATTGAATTGTATCAACTTTTCGGTTGAAATGTATTTGGTCAGAACAAGTCAAAAACTTTAGTTGCATGTATGTATCTTTGAGTATGATATTAAAATTAGGAGTATAAATTATGACATCAATGTAACATCAGAGACAATACACTCACGTAACCTTTTTCAGAAGCAATAGGAACTAATGCTTACTCCGTGCTTACTAAGTGCCAGGCACGTTTCTACAAGTGTTTACCACAAACGCACAGAATCCTCCCAAAAACCCTAGGAGGAGGTGTTATTACCTTCCCCTTTTTATAGATGAGGAAACTAAACCAAGAGGCCATAGACACTTACAGGGTAAGTGGCAGATGCTGGGATCTGAACCCAGGCGGCCTGGCTCTGGCCTATGCACACAGCCACAGTATCCTTTGCCTCTCGTATTAAGGTCACACAGTAACTCATCATAACCATGCAAACAGCATCATAGTTACTTATGCTTCTCCTCTCTCCCTCACTACACTGTGAGAGCTTCAAGTACAGGAAATGTCATGTTATACAAGTATTTGTGTGCTCAGGCCCCAGCACTCAAAAATGGTAGAGAAAGGCAAATCTTCATGGGTTTCCACACGTTTCTCATTTCTTTTCCTAATCTAGGAATACATAAGAAAGTTTTCAGTCTTTAAAAATCAAAGTATTCCCAATTACAAAAAAAAAGTTAAAAATTGTAAAATGCACATGCTTGCTTGGCTCAAAACCATTATACATGCTTAGAATGGGGGAAAATCCAAAATTCATTAAGGCTGTTTTTGTTTTTGGTTTTTTGGCCTAAAACAAAGGTTTATTTCTCGCTTGAGGTACATGCTCATTGCCTATCAGTTGGGGGCTCTGCTCTCACGGTTCTCTTCTGGAACCCAGGCTGATGGAGCATCAGCTGTCATCTGCGGTCATCACTGCAGAGGAAAGGAAGGCTGGAAGGTCTCCACAAGCCTGTTGATTTAAATAATTTACGTGTCTATGGCTTGGCATTATGTGATCCCTTCAGCAGCAAGGTGCCGCCCAAACATCCATCACTGGTGAACTGGAAAGGGGTTTACCTCCCATTGCAGACATCGTAGATACAAACTCCTGGACGACAGCTCCCAGAGACCCAAGCAGTCATCTTATCAGCTGGTTCCCACGCTGCCCCCGACAGGAGTGGGTCAGGGGTCCAGCAGGGTGCCTCGATGACCCCTCATCAGCCCTCAGTAACCCCCCAGCAGAGCAGCTCCACTTCTGAACGCTTTACCAATGCAGGTTCCAGGTGAGATTTCCTTTCACAAAAGGCTCCTACAGCTAAAGAAAGAACAGAACTCAGCCAAGCCCCTCCCCGCAGTTAAGTTTTTATAAGTCACAAAACCATCTTTTAGATTTCTCAACTTGCTTGAAAGTAAAACACTGCTATAAATGCATAGATCAGACCCCCTTCTAAAAATGAAACTCGTGCCAAAGGTTACAGCAAACAGCAAGAATGCACTTCTGCAGAATAAAGATAGCAGCCTAACTACAGGCTGTTTAACCAGAAATTTACATCATGATTGGAATAAATTGGATCTAAATCCTCTGGAGGCTCAAGGCTGGAAGTCCCAGTTAAAAAAGCAGGAAGAACTTCAGAACTCTGCACTCAGAACTCAACCCGAGGGCCTCTGTTTTAGTATCAGCAGCCACAGAGCCATTAACAGAAATGCTCAAGCCCTGGAATGTGGGCTGGAAAAGATGCATTCCCAAGCAGTCTGGAATCCCTACCTTCAGCAAGCAGTGTGCTGCTTCAACCCAAGAAGGACTTCCAGCAACAGCAACAGGCTGGGCCAACCGCTGAAAACCACTGTCCTCGCGAGAGCACACTTAAATATCGGCAAATACAGTGGCCTCTTTAGAAAATGGAGTGAAAACACACTTCCACATGATGAAGCAGGGAAGAAAGGTTGTCCCCTAAAGCAATCCAAAAAAATAACAAAATGTGCCCCCAATATGCAGAAAAATCCTGTTACAGAGATGCACAAGTAAGGAACTAATTATGAATCCACCTGGTTTTACATAAAAACATACCTCCCCATCCACGGGGCAGTGGGGGTGACACACTCTAAATCATTCCTGGAGTGAGAAGGGTTAGGGGATCTGCAGGTTCTCCTGAATCTGTGCAAACTCCTGGGTTAGTTTACCCTGGTTTACACTCACTCGGCCTCAGTCCAAGAACTGGGGCTGGGAGCAAAACCAACTAACGCCCAAACAGCCAAGATAATAGCAACCAAGGAATACGATGCTTTAAAAAGTAATTTGTCAGTAAATAATAATACAAAGAAGACATATTAGCACTGTACAAATGCAGATTTATTGTTCTTCCCTTTATCCATAGTAGGAAAAAGGTTGGAAATTGCTAGGAAAGCAGCTTATATACAAAGCACTTCTGAAATTATGCTTTTCTTTGGAAAACAACTTATAAAAAATAATAAACGTTTAAAAAATTCAAGTCCTTTAAGTATTTTACACTTCTGAATGTTAAAACTCCATGTGTTTCCTAAAATATAGAACAATTAAAAAAAAACTCATAAAGTGACATTGATTTGAATTCCACAGAATCCCTGACCATTAGAAATACGTTCTTCCCTATAAAGTCAATTTGTTCTTCACAGGCAATGCTATAGTTAAAGTGTGTTTCTCTAATTCATTGAGATTGAATTTACTCTCCAGCTAATGTCTACAGGAGACTAATGGTAATTTATAGTTTCTTCAAATAAGTTAACAAAACATATCCAAAATGTTAATCACCACATGCATGATTCTGGGAGAGTGACAGTATCTATACATAAAAAAAAAAAAAAAGATTTCACCCATTAACAAGAGCCAATATGGCCCATGATTCCCTGGGGCAAGTCCTCTTCGAGAAGAGATGACAGTCTTCCCTTGGTCCTGGCTAAGGCTATTTCTGAGTGGCATTCCTGTGCTCCCCACCCACCAACCCTCCCCAAAGTAAAGGACCCAGGGGCCAAAGTCAAGAAATGTAGTGTTTGGCCTGGTGATTTCGGAAGGTTGATGAAACCTGCAGGGACTCTGAAGACGGACCCAGCTGAACTTGCCCAGTGAGATGAGGCAATCACCTCTGAGGGTTTGCACCAACACTGATGGGGAGAGGATTACATTCCTTTCTAATCACCCTAGGACCAGGTAACATGATTGGTTTAATGGTCTAACAGACCACTAGCCAGACTGGTTAGTAATGTGAGACATGGAAATCACACCCCACATAAAAAGACATATTGTACCTGGAGGCACATAAGTGTCTGACTGCGTGGGAGCCAAAAAAATAGGAACCTCTCTTTATTATTAATGTCATTAGGAAAAAAGCTAAAAGAAATTGGTGCCATTTAAGTACTCCAACACTTAACCGCTAAAAATGTTTCAAACACTTGATATATTTCATAGTTCACAGACTCCAAAAGGAAAACTATCGCATTTCTCACCTGACTGCGTTGGGTCATTTTAAGCACCCTTTGTAAGTGTATTTGTTTGGGTGGGGAAGCGGAGGGGAGGGTGTGAGTGGGAGGTACAAAAAAAAAAAATCTTGATATTGCAGAGGTTTTTTTCTTCCTCAAGGTTTCCAAATATTTCATTCCCTTTGCCCCTGAATAATGTGAGCTGTGGGCAGCCTGTGAAAGGAGCTGCTTCCACAGGCTGTGCAGCTCTAGGTTCCGGAGCCTACACCCAATTACCACGGCGAGGGTCTTTGCAGGTAAAAGTTCCTGAAGCTTCCTTTTCCAGCTCATCTTCCAAACTTCACGTTTCCTGTAAGAAACCTAACAAAATAGAGAAATGAATTCAGAGATTCATTGTTGGGGGGGAAAGGGCACATGCTTTTAAAGAAAGTCGCTTGTCCATTTCAAAAAAGAATTCCTGGGAGTGGCTGGGTTTTCCTGAGCTGAAGGTAAACCAGTGCAATTTTTTAAGGTTGTAGTTACAAGATACTAAAATGTCCTGATAAAAAAACAAAATTCAGCCAATTAACCAGACATTTTGGCTACATGAGGGCATAAAACACTGGTAAATTTTTGGCTTTCTGTTTGTTTGTTTTTAACTCACAGAAGATTTTTCTCCTATTTAATGAGGGGAATGGACTAAGAAGCTTTTATGATCCCCTTCACTGCTAAAAAATGTCACAAACCCTGGTATAGCTTTGTGTCAGCAAGTCAAGCGTCTAGTGAGGTCAACAGCAGATAAAAACAAAACAAAAAATAACAACCCATTCTCCAGGATTTGTGAGATAGTCAGATTTCCAAGCCTTCCTTTGATGGAAGAGGCTGTGATTATTTCCTTATCACAGCACAGAGGCCAGACTGTCAACAGGCAGAAGTGCTTAAATGCAAATAAGCAGATTTCCACATGTGGGCCTCAGTGATTTACATAATTTCAACATACCCAAGGAAAAGAATGAAAAATTTGATATTGAAAAACTGGCTCTTCTATTTGCTTGCAGCTTTTGCATCCCAACTATGGTGGGGGAGTTCAGAAAGCTTGCCCACCACACCTGACAGCATCCTGAAAGTTCGCCCCAGACTTTTACTTTTCATATAAGCTTTTGGGGAGCTGACACACTTTTACATTCTTTAAGGAATAAAAAGTCCAAATAAAAACCTCTCTCTGATTTGCTGAGGCTTCTGAGAAGTAACACCACATTTGTTAATCATGGTAACAATATATAATAATCAAAGTTGTGAATTGGTTTGACCTTGATTCTAACAATGTGCTAAGTAAGTCAAGCCACAAAAAAAGAAGTGCTTAAAACAAAGGAAGGAACCCTGTGGTTTTCTGGATTGAGACCAGAAACAACTCCCTTTAGCTCTCTCTTGGGTTCTGCTCTTTCCCTTCCCTTCTTTGCTGCTGGAGGTTCACTAGTGCCACGCAGTGGCCTCCTGGAGCACTGCTTCAGCACCACAGAAAGCCTAGAAGGATCAATGAATGCTACCAGTCAGGTCCCTGCCTGAGCCTCACTACCTGCCTGGAGCTTTACACACATTACCTCTTTTCGTTATCACACCAGACCCAGGACATTGGGGTTTTGCATCCATTTGACAGATGGGAACACAGAGGTTTAAAATCAGGTAAGGAATTTGCTTAGTCATGGATATATCGTACAACACAGGGAATACAGCCAGTAGTTTATAACTATAAATGGAGTATAACCTGTAAAAACTGTGAATCACTATATTGCACACCTGTGACATATAATATTATATATCAACTATACTTCAATTAAAAAAAAAAATTTTGCCTAGTCACAAACCTAGCCAGCACTTGAAATGGGATTTGAACACTTCCTCTGACTCCATACACGAGTCACCTTTACTTAGATTATGGCAGCCCACATGCTTACTGCTACAGCATTTGCACAGTTCTCTAAACCCGAGCTTATAAATACACAAGCAACACAATCTATAATAGAAATTTGCTATTTGCAAAGACACAGCTTGATTTCAAGTAAATGACTAAGATAACACCCTACTTACCTTTCAGCACATCTTGGACTTCAACTGAACTGACGTTTTTCAAGCAGTTCCATAAATTCTGAGCTGTGGCGTTACTCTGCTCCTTTTCTTGCCACCTCTTCAGCATCCTAAACTTATTGATCGTGACATCTTCTTTCTTCTCCAGGATAGCATCAATATCGCTAATCTTCAACTTCAGGTTGGCAATGGCAATCTTTACCCACTCCTTCCCCAACTTCTCAGCAAGGTTAATCAACTGAGTGTCTGTTAACAAGGTTTTAGTCTTCACTCCATCTAAAAGCACATGAAGAATTCAGTTGTTCCTCTAAACACTTCATTTATAGCCATTTACAATGAAAATGTATTCTCTTTATATAAAAAAAGAAACCATGATTCGAAACTTTAATAACTGCTTTTAAAATATATTTAAGTGTCAAAAAAATCCCTGCTTTCCCAACTATTTTAAGGACCAAAGGGAACAATTTCATACAACATTAAACTGGGGTATAATGCTCACATGATAATTCAATAATTCAGGGAATGAAATTGTTTTATAAAGCAGCACAAATTAGGTTGGAGTAAAAAAAAAAAAAAAAAATCAGGCACCAAAAATAATTTATGTGGCTCAAAAAGAAGAATATACAGCTTTTGCCCTTGCCCAGCTCTGCATCTTCATCTAAGTGTTAACACCACATACAAAATGCTACCTTTAGTGGTCAATAAAGAGAACAGCAAGAGATATGAATTGCAGTCTCCATTCCACCACCTCCTGGCATTAGGTGAAAGAGCACATTCCACAGAAAAGCCAGGGGATGGTATCTGTAATATCTGTTGCTCACTAAGAAACAGTGTCATAATCTTGGAAGGGTATATGTTTGCCAATGGAAACCACTGGCCCCATAAAAAATAGCAGCCCGAGCAGTAAGGTGGATTTTCTACGTTCCCACTTTTCAGCTGGTTGTGCTACGGTGCAGCAAAGCTCATGGGGTACAGAGTCTCAGTTAAGGATCCTCAAGGCCTTACAAACACTGGAGGTGACATTAGAAGGGAATAAGAGGGAGGAAGAATCCTTCCTGCCCCTCCTCCAGGACCGTAATGCTTTCACTCATCTACAGCCAACAATTTATTAAAGTGAACCTAACGTTTGTATTGGACCCTAACCCACTTCAGTTTCCTCTCTAACGTTCTAGACTGAGGAATGGGTTCTAAAGGATGGCCCCTGCCCCCTAGTGGTCTCCTGATACATGGGAGTGTGCTCCTACCTCTCAAACTGCTACAATGAAAACTGCACAGGGAATCTGTCAAAAATGTAAGTTATCAGGACCATCCCCAAACCCCCCAAAATGTTATGTGGCAGCCTGAATGGGAGGGGAGTTTGGGGGAGAACGGATACATGTATATGTATGGCTGAGCCCTCTGCTGTGCACCTGAAACTATCACAACATTGTTCATTGGCTGTACTCCAATATAAAATAAAAAGTTTTTTTAAAAAAAGTAAATCTTATTAATTTATTCGCTACTACATTGTCAACTCTAAAAAGGTTGGAAATCTTAACCTTTCTAGGTAGTATTTGATCATTTTAATTCTATTTCTAGTTACTTGCTGTTGGAGCTAATTTTAAATAGCCAAATAATTGCAAGAAAAAAACTTTTCCTATATATCAATTTAATATAAAATTGTTTCCCATTCAGTTACAAATGAGTAAGTTCTGAGGATCTAATATACAGCATGGTGACTATAGTTAATAATACTGTGTTGTACACTTGAAATTTACTAAGAGAGTAGGTCTTATGCATTCTCACTACCACCAAAAAAAAAAAAAAAAGGCTATGTGAGATGATAGATGTGCTAATTAACTTGATTGGTAAATATTTTACAATATATGCATACATCAAAACATCACGTTGTGTACTTCAAGTATATACAATTTTGTCAATTATATCTCTATAAAACTGAAAAAATATTGTATCCCAATTTGGTTAGCTTTTAAAGTAACTCCAGAGCCTCATTTTGATGTTCATTAAATAGAAATAATAAACGTTTCTCTAGTGACATACAGTAAAATCAGACATATGTCATCCTCACAACCTCCTGCTCTAGCAAGTAAAGAATAGCTTATTTTAGTCTATAGAGAGTTTATCTGCTTTTAGAGATTCATACCTTCTTACAATAGTAAAATAAAAGGTATTTTGATGAAAGGGTTAATCTGGGGAGTTACACGAGGCCCCCAAAGCCTTGAGATCTTGTCTCATATAATTTGAGTCTGGGTTTTTTAACTTAAATTTGTGAATTCTGGCTGGACTTGAATTTTGAGGTACATACTCCATCTTCTGGCTCCTTGGAGTATTATCTTTAAATGTTTAAATCTCTACTGTATTTTTACAACTATCAAGCCTTGGTCTCTGCCATTTAATCGGAAGAAATTAAGTTGACCTTTGTCTCCAATAACTGAGCTGGCAGCTCCTTCCCCCAAAAGTAGCTAATAACTTTGAGGCCAGTGAATGCACACATGGACATTCACTATTTACTCCTTCAATGAATATTCATTATCTTCTACATAAAAGGCTGCAGGCTCAGTGTTATGGGAAAATGCACAGATGGACAGGCCACGGCCCCTGTCCCTACGGGCTGCAGGAGCTTCCCCTGGCCCTCCATTCTACTTTCACCGAGTGAAGGGGAGGAGTGGGCAGTCAAGCTGGAAAAGTAAGCTGGGGCAGACCAAGAAGGACCCTTATCCAGCCCTAAGGAGCTGGGACACAGGGGGCAAGTATCTGGGAGGGCACGCACACCTAGGAGGTGGCTCCAGGAGGACTGACCCAAAAAGCACATGTGTTGCATGAAAAGTCAACAGGGGAGACGAGGGAAAACAACTGATAGCCACGGATGACATTTTTACAAACCTGAAGTGTCAATCTGCTTCATTCTTTTATCATAGACCACCTCATCAGGTAAGCTGCTACTCATTTTTCGTCTCCTATTACCTTTAAAAAACAACAACAACAAAAAATTGGCTTTCCCTTAGGGTTCTTATTGTCTACCCATCTTCAAACTAGAGTTCTTTTTAAAAAAATCATCATTGAGATAGAAACAAATTGAAAATGGATTCAAAGGTCGTTCAGATGATTAAGAGTTATGGAACACGGAACAGATCCTTAACGTTACCGTATTTGCATGGCAGAATTAAAATTCTAGTGGATGGAAGGAACAGACGAGTTTAATGTCCAGTTACGAGCACTTACCACTTGTGCCGCTTTTCGAAACGTTCGGGTTCTGATCATGCTGAACCCAGTCACCTGTTAAAGTACAATAAGCAGCAATTGGAAAAAGTGGTTTTGAAACTGGAAGTAAAGCAATCGATTTATGAAAGCACCTGAAACCCTAGGGTCTTGGCAATCTCTCTAAAGTTCAAATATGAGTTTGGGGTTTTAACTTGGTATGTATGCAAATGCACTGGGCTTGAACTCTTGAGATAAATAACAAGTACTCCTTCCAACACATCTTGTGGGACAAGTGTTTCCCAAACTTCAGTCATCCGCACACCACTGTCATGATATCCGCCATACCCATCTGCCAGGTGAAATGTCATTAGCTCCGTATTTCTTTAAATCTAGAACTACCATAAATAAAACACTGGCATCATGTGCCATATGGAGAAGGAAGCCATAAAAATAAACATCTTTAAATTTTAAGTGTATTTATATGTACTCCACGTAAAAGAATCTCATATATGTATTATCATTCTGTACTTGAGGGGTTCTTTCTGGACACTTCACCTGTGATTCGACACCACCTGCCCCATGTGAAATTCAGCCCCGGCTCTAACTGATGCCTATGTGTCAGGCAGGCCTTCTGCAGGTTCCTTTAGTGAAGATGCCTAATAGTGATGGGCAATTTCAGTTCATTGTTAGCTTAGGCGGCCAAAATAATGGAGACCAGAACCATCTTACAATGCAGAATATTATTAAGTAAGTTTAAAAAAAGAAGTCTTAAAAAGTGGTCTTTAAAATCGCCAAGAGGCTTAGTCTAGAAGAACATCTGTCATTCAGGTTGCTCCACGTTAAATACCTTTATTCCTGTGGCATTTGCTGTGATTAAAAAGTAACGTCTTTCGGGTTCATTTATTTGAGCATATTAATGAATACCGAGCAAAAATACTACAATCCCCAATACACAGTCCCAACTAGGACTCTCCCCAGCTAAGTAATTGTAGTTTGCATAAAAGGGCCTGTTTCAAACTGGCTAACTTAAGGGTATAATATTGAGAACAGGAGTCACACCTATAGAAAAGCTTCCTGCTTAAACTAGCACAGAATTCCAAACTGATTAGACTGGGTTTCGTTTCTGGAGTATAAAGACATGAGAGCAAATATGGACTCTGTGCATCCACTGACTCTGGGGATTTGGACGGTGGGTGCCTGAGAAGCAGAGCCGGCACTTCTGCCCAGGAGCTGGGGCCTCTGTTTCTCTTAATCGAATGTTTTAATATTACAGTGATGGGACAGACAACTACTCTATTTGCTTTTCCACCCAGGCCACCTGCCCCCCTCAACCCCCAAACAGAGTTTTAATTCAAGATACAAAACACTCACACTCTCTCAGTTTTGCTTTCCATACAATTTCCTCGGAATCCATTTCAACCAAAAGTAATTTAAACTCCGCTGGTTGCTCCAAATACACTTCACTATAACTTTTCAATTTTAAAAGTGAACCATCCACAAATTCAATTTCCTTTTAAAAAAAAAAAACACGTGATTTTCTGAGATTTAAAAGTTGCGTTAATTAACAACATAAAATGTCAGATAAGGAATAATGCCAATGAGAAGGGTTAGTGCTTGAAGGCTCACTGAAATTTCGGCCTTGGAAATCCAACTCCTTAATCATACGTCCTCTCACTCTCCTGCTCCTAGCCCCTCCTTACTCGTACTCCAAACTGCTTTCCTACCTCATGGAAGCTTCTAGTCCTGTGGCCCTAGTTTTCTAAAGTGTAACTTTTCAGCCTTTCCTGATTCCAACGTTTCATCTTTCCCAAATGGAACCTGTGTTCACCCATCAGCCACCCTATCCCAGGTGCTTTTAAACGTCTCACCATCTTTTTCCTAGATCATTCTCCAATCTGCGGTTGATTCTGCATTTACAGAACTATGTGCAGTGTCTTATCCACATGTCCTCACTGAACACCGCCGTCCCCCAACAAATCCTCGTGTCACTATTTTATGGATAAAGAATCCCAGAGAAGCGAATTAACTTGCCCAGGTCCACACCTAGGAAGTGGCGGAACTGGAATTTGAATCCACACCTCGTGGCTCCAGAGTGTGAGCTCTTAACCACTACACAGACTGCCTCCTGCCATCCCCCTCCTCTGCTCCTCTCCACGCTGGCTAGCAAGGCTGGCGGGAGAAATACATCTTTTAAAAAATATCAGTGACCTGCACGGGGCATCACCATCACAAACCAATGGTCTCAACCTGTCCCCCTCCCTTTCCGTTCCAAGTCACTAGTATGATCTTCACAACCTTCTAAGGGTCAGTCACCAGGGCCTACAAAGCTGAGACAGCGCCCTCCCCGGGCCCTACTCCTCCTAAATCCCTCCACGTTCAGCTTCTCCAGAACTATCCTGGGGCCTCCAGCCCAACTGCACATCCCCGCCCCCTCACTTAGACACCTGCGGCCCCTCTTCCGGAAGAGCTTCAGAAAGCTCATCTCTTCCAGGGAATCCCTCACCCTTCAAACCCAGAACAAACATCACCCATGTGAAAAGCATTCCTGGAGACCCACTGCACTTCGTACCCATCTCTATAGTAACACATTATGTTAAAATTATTTCTTTTCATGAATGGAGTATTTCTCTCACTTTGAGGGAAAAGACTGTGACTTACTTGTTTTTTAATTCTTAGCTCTTATCTCAAGCTGACTGGTAATAGGCACTTCTGATCAATGTCAGTTAAGCAAATCATTAATGGTATAAAACTAATAAGAACACCTTATATTTACACAGTTTGATAACTTTCAGAGTGCTCCCAAACCATTACTTGGTATGATCCTTACAGCAATCCTGGGAGATTATCCCCATTTTATTGGCCAGAAGTGTGGTTAACAGAACGTAGACTATTTAAAGCCCTCCAACTATCAACATCTTTTGTAAGAATGAACTCCTGGGACCCCCTCGGTGTCTTGCTGGGCACATCCATCCATTCAATATGTATTATTCCCTCTCCTAGTGGTTCTTAAGCGTGGCAGCACATTATAGTCACCTTGGGAGCTTTAATAAGCCCAATGCCCAGGCCATTCCCAGACCAATTAAGTCAGCATCTCTGGAGGTGGGACCCAGGCCACGGAATGTTTTTAAAGCTCCTCAGGGAATTTCACTATGCAGCAAAGGCCAAGAATCACTGCTCTAAGCACACCCTTCTAATTTAATTCCACTTCCCAGACAAGGCTGCAGTTTGCTTCTCGTGATTGTTTTGATGTACCATCTGCCAGGGCTTGATCAGCTTAGAAGGGCTGAGAATCAGCCTCTCAGATCCCTGTGTGGGGACAGTGGCTTTAGAGGTCAAGGGCAGTCGGGGCCCTGGGCGAGCCCTCCAATGCCCAGGTGTGTGCAGATCGCCCACCTGCTTTGCACATTAGTTTCCTCAGCCATGTTGTTGTAAGGCTCAAATGGTTCAAAGGGTGTGGAGAGACGCTTTGAAACTGGAAAGGAAGGAAGGTTATAGAAGACTGTCTGACCAACCTGACTGCTTCTACAGGGCACGAGGCCCCTAATAATATAATAAAACAGTACAACATGGACCACTGCCATTAGCTCTCTTGCCTCACATTTTAATTTAATGGAATCAAAACATGTTTTCAACTTTTCATAAACTATAAAACAAACAAACAAACAAAAGGAGGTGTACAAAAGGAATTTCCATGCAGCCGTCCAGACTAGAGAAGCTGTGGCATATGCTCAGAGCACATAATGAAAGTAAGTTTTAAAAATAAACTAGGTCATTTCCGAGAAACCAAGATCACTTACAAATGTCATGGTGTGTACAGTGAATAGTTCAAATCTAACAATAATTTGTCCTCATAACTATTTTTCAAATGCCTTCCAGTAAGAAAAGCCCAATATCCCTTGCTAACACTGTTTGAAGTATTTAATTTAAAATGCAAGAACATTTAAAACCTTTTTAAAGGGAAAGAGATTGGATAGTCTATTTTTCCAATGACTGCAGATAAATCCTGAAATTCAACTGCATTTTTGGAATAAACAACAAGTTTAGCAAAACAACTGCCTTCTTAGAAACTGGGAAATAAAAAAGGAAAACAAAATGCATTATTTTGAATATCTTCAAAACACCATATCTAAGAAATATACATCCTTGCTACTACTCCAAGGTGGTTTTTAAAATATCTACCTCGGGGGTGATTTCAGCTTCTGGCTCACTGATCAGCCTGTACTTCTTCCCATTCTGCAACAACTTCTGGCAAACAGGAGGCTTGTCGATTTTCATGAATTTCTTAGAGGAGTGCTTTACAGACTTGGAAATATCCTAAAGGAGGAAATAGGTTTTGGTTTTGAAATTCATCAGCAACAACTGTCAGAGACCTAAGAGCCAGGCTGTGCATGTGCCAGATGCATTATCTTCACTTCCTCCTACAGAATGACAGCGGGGGAGTAGCTTTCACAGTGCTCACAAGGGAAAAAAGCCACAGAGGCTGAGTCGCCTTTGATCTGCACTTCCGGCACCCAGATCGCCAAACATCTTCCTGCAAAAGCACTACAGCCAAAAGCAACACTTATACCCTGTGTGGCACCAAAAATCTGCTTCTGAAGAATCTGAGAAAATTAAATTAGCGCTAGCATTACACATTTGTATTACTAACTACATGCCCATCGTGTGAACAGAAAGCAACTATTTTACTGTACATGGTTCCAGCCTACTCAGAGTTTGTTTCCATCCTTATTTTCACAACTATCCCTTTGACATGGCCCTAGAGGGGACACTGATTTTATATGTAATGTTCGGATGCCCCCAAGAGGTTAATGTAACCTTTGGCCCAAGTTCCCTTGGTAAAGCAGCTGTAGAGCCGAACATGAAACTTAGGTTTCCTGAGGCAGAGTTCAAGGAAATCTTTTCCTACGTAGGAAAAAAAATCAACCCAAGAAGAAAGGTGTAAAAATAAAACATCAGCCAGGAAGGACATCCTGCCTTATGCATGCCACACTCCCCATTGTTCTGGTGGCATCCTTCTCTACATTTGCTGATACAATCAGCTCCCTACCCCAGCTTCCCAGGAAGTGTGGAATAACGCTCTTTTAATTAGTTGATTTTACTTTAAAAAAATATAAAGTTCATCAAATAATAGTACTTATTCCAAATCTATGCTAATTATACTTTTGTTTTTAACTTTTTATTTTATATTGGAGTATAGCCGATTAACAATGTTGTGAAAGTTTCAGGTGCACAGCAAAGCGACTCAGCCATACATATACATGTATCCATTCTCCCCCAGACTCCCTCGGGTCCAGGCTGCCGCCTAACACTGAGCAGGGTGCCCTGTGCTATACTAATTATACTTTAGATGTGATTATTTTTATACCGTTTTAAAGACTACTTTCCCAACGGAAAGTATTATCTTTAATGAGACTACAGGAAGCATATTCTACTTGCTTAGGAGGAAACTAAGAACCTATTACTTAATAAAGTTTTTATACTTTAATACATATTGCTAATTAAAATCAGTACAATATTTTTAAAGCATGGAAATATTACAACCTAAAACCACTGGGAGTAGGTATTTTGATATAAATTCTATAACTCAAATTATAACTCATAAATTAGTACACTTTATTATAGCTCTAATGCTTATTTTTTTCCAATTCTGTTAAACCCTAATTTTGAATCTGAAAGTATAATTTTGAGTCACTGCTTTATCTACTATATTTCAGTGCTCCATCCACCTCTAAGTCATTATAACTGTATTGACAGTGAGTCAGCCTATGAAAGGAGATTCAGTTCTCTGTTATAGATACAGTGCAGAAAATGGGCTAAACATCATGGCCTTATTCTGCGTTCTGGAAAACTGGTTCCATTATGAATATCCACACCCCTCCCCTCAGGCCATTCTACCTTAAACATATTGGGTGCTTCATGAACATTTGCTGCTACAAAACCCAGAATGTTGAACCCAAGGTCAATTTTTATCCAAAAAATTGCTCTGGAATGAGTTACCCTCAGAGATCCATCTTACTGACGGAGCTTTAGGCCAAGGAGAAACCTTCAGTCGCCCTACACTTGACCCAAAGACCTGAAACGGCTCCCCAGTGTATCCAGAGCAGGTGCTTCTCCAACTCTAACGTCCCAATCACCTGGGAATGTTGACCAGTGCAGGCTCGGAGTCTGCAGGTCTGGGTGGGGCTGAGACTTTGCATTTTAACGAACTCCCTGCTAATGTCAGCCAGCCACTGCTGGTCTCCATGTCCCTTGGCCCCAAGACCACATGTTGAGCAGCAAGGTGTAGAGAATAGATGGCCTAGACTGCCCACCAGGCAACCCTCTCCAAGGCCAGGCCTGCCTGTCTGCGCCATCCCCACCTCTGGAGCACTATTTTCCTATCTGTTATCTTCACGACACTGTTTACATGTATAAATACCCATACTCCATGGACCTGAGGACTTGGCATGCACCCAGGCACTGACCTGATGACCTCTGTGGGCAAGCACCAAATCAGACCCGCTGTGGGTGACGCTTAAATCAACAGGGACAGGACCCACCCAGACGTCATGTAAAGTCTGAACACAAAGTATTCAACATTTAGTATTCACTTTCACTGACTTACCTTGATGAAGGACTCATTATTGGTTGCTATGTACACTCGAAAAGACAAGGATGGGTTATGGTCGATGGCTTTGTACAGGATCACGGCCCCGTGGTGGAATACTGTTTCTTCGCTTTGAATAACAGGTCCCACAGGAGAAAGAGAGCTCACGTGCCATTTGACATGGGTTGCAGAATGGTCCACAGTATATTCTAACAAGGCCCCAGTACTTTTAACATGTAAGACTTTGAACATCATGTTGGCATCGCAGTCTGTTAACACATGAAGGTGAATCAGTATTCCAGCTATTGTATGGGTTGCACACATAACTCTCACACATATGCACACGCACACACTAACTAAACTTTTAGCAAACGAGTACTTACGACCCAAGCAGAGGGAATGTGGAAAATGAATGGAGGTAAGACAGGTTGGGTCACATTTAACATCAAACAAGGGTCCACCGACAACCCAGGGCTTCACAACCAGGTCCGCGTATTTGCTCCAGGACAGGACGCAATACTTGATGTCAACTTTTCTGTTAACCTCAAATATCAGACCAGTCTCCGTGCACTGGTAAGTTCCCTCTGTGTCCACCTTCAGTCTGCATTGGATGGATAAGAACACCTGTTTAGTCCTGATGTTTGCTTAGGAGAAGACTTCCGAAAAAAATTTTTTTTTAAATCATTTTTTTGTTTTTAATTTCACTCAAAAGCACTAAGGGAACTCTATAAGATTTTGAAGCAGCACCATTATCAAAGAAAACAATCCAAGTAATTACATAAAATGTGTAAAGTTAGTTATGCTTTTTGTATTTCCCCTACTTGGGGTTATAATTATGTAGAAAGTTAAATTACTGACGATATGTATTCTGTATTCACAATTACTTACAAAAACTGTCCCCGGGAAAGGAGCCTGGGGGTCACTAGTTCATTGTGTTTCTGGAGAAAAAGCACATATATAACCTATAAGTAAATGCTGTTTTCTTAAATAAAGCAAATTAAAGAATCATCCTTCGTAATTAAAAGATACTTACATTTTCAGCATTACAGTGTTCACAGTGAGATTGGATTTCATTAAATTCTAAATGATAGAGAAAAAGTTTTACTTATAGGAATGTGATTGGCATTTTCAGACAAAAATTGTTTTAATAAATATATAAGATATGACCAGATTACAAAATTCAAAGGTACAGGTCCCTCAGCAATCATGAGAATATTTTGGAAAACATCAGTTCATACCTGAATTAAAATGATCTGTGGGCAATTCTTTACCCTCCCATTCTTCAACTGTAAAAGATATGGTCACACACGTATTGGCGTAAGTCAGCCACAGGGTAAATCACTCAAACCCCCATCTCCAGCTTCACAACCAACAGGAACTTTAAACATACATTAAACACCTCCATGAGTGGATTCAGTGCCACATGACGCATCATGCTTGTGAGTCCCGCTGTAGGTCTAAGGCATGAAAACGAGCTTGAAAGCGACTCTTAAGTTTCCATGCACCCCCTTTTGGCACATTAAGTCTTTAGCTGATCTTTTGGCACAGAAGCAACAGCTCTCTCAGAATCCTCCTCTCACACCACAGGCACAGGCAGAACGGGATGAATTAGAGAAAATGAGAGGGCAAGGGCACTGCCTCGCTCTTACCCTGATTAGACGCTTCCTCGGTGGAAGACTCTCTTAGCTCCCCATCTGTGGAGACAAGAAGGGACGGAGGCACAGGTGGTCATGAACAAGCTCTTCACTAGTTACTCCTCACCTAGGCCAGCGTCTCAGCTGGACAGCCGCAGCCCCCAGTGAAGAGCCCTTCATGGTGGCCAGGAGTCGGGAACTAAGCTGGAGTCATTATCCCCAAGGTAGAGCTTGACAGGCATCAGCCCTTCAGGTTAGTACAGAGTTAGAGATAAGCTTGGAAGTAAGAGAGGAGTTGACATCTGATTTTAGGCATATTTAAACTGGAACTATCTTGTAAGCATCTCTGATTTAGCATGTAGACTCCTTCCATTGGCTCCCCACTACTTCAGCTTCTATCAGCCTCCCCACGCTTACTGCCCTCCTGTCACTCCGAGCCGCTCTCCACACCAAAGCACGCTCCTGCCTCGGGGCCTTTGCACTTACTGTCTCCTAGAACAAATATTCACGCTGCTCACTCCCTTACATCCTTGTAGTCTCTGTTCAAATGTCGCCTTATCGGAGAGGCTTTCCTGATGCCCCCGCCCCGACCAAAGCAGGGCCTGCCTGACACCTCTCTTCCCCCTCCATTTTCTTCAGGGCACTGCCTGCCACCTTGCACACTATACAGTTCAGTGTTTCTGCTTCCTGTCTCTCTCCCCACTAGAATGTAAGCCTCATGAGGACTGTAACACCAGGGCCTGGTAAGTGCTCACTTTCTGAATGACTAGAATTCCAGAATACAAAAATGTATTATGAGAGGGAACAGTGGTGAATTTTCCTATTATCTACACCGGCCACTAGTTGCATGAGCTTGGGCACTCTAGTTATGTACTAAATCCCTCTGTCCATTACTTTCCTCATCTGTTAAATGAGGATTAACATAATACCACCCCCAGAAAGACAGAAAATAAAATTACAGGTAGGTATTGCACCTGGCACTCAGCAAGCACTCAGTGAGTGCTAGCTAACTGTTATTAACTATTATTTTGCTAGGGCAATGGGTGGAACTCATTAAAAAATTAAAGAATTCTAAAGTAGACAATAACCCTTCACTTGGGGTAAGACCTAATATGTTGAATGCTTGGTTTTATATTTTAAAGATTCTGAACAACCTTTGGGAGGGTGAGCCCATGGGTAGGACAGGCAGCTTCACCACGTGTGGAAGGTCCTAGGCCACCACCAATGCCCAGAAGGTGCGGACTCTCCCCAGGATGCTGTTCCAGCCCTGGCCACACAAGCTGCCGGCTATCAGGGCATTCATTATACAGGAACCAGGAGTTGCAAGAGAGAACCAGCTTTAAAAAACAGCATTAAGATGAAATAGAAACTAGAGACTAAAAGTATCCAGAATTCTGGACTCGGAATACTATAGATCCAAAGGTTCTTAAATACTGACCCAAGTCCTGCACAACAAAATTCTTCAATCATATTTCCACAGCCACTATCTTAAAAAGCATCATAAAATTCTAAATTATTTAGTGGGTATCATCTATACCCGGGGTCCCCAACCCCTGGTTCCTGTTAGTAACTAGGCCACACAGCAGGAGGTGAGTGGCGGGCGAGCGAGCAAAATTTCATCTGGGGCTCCCCATCACCATCCCCATCACTTGCATTACCGCCTGAACCATATCCACACCCCCCTGACCCTGGTCCATGGGAAAATCGTCTTCCATGAAACTGGTCCCTGGTGCCAAAAAGGTTGGGGACTGCTGATCTACACTGCATTTCATCCACATCCCATGTTTTTGTTTCTACCTATCTGCCTTGGGAGCAGAGAAAAGAAAAGAGGTTAGCCCAGAGATAAACCCACGCACCTATGGTCAACTAATCTATGACAAAGGAGGCAAAGATATACAATGGAGAAAAGACAGTCTCTTCAATAAGTGGTGCTGGGAAAACTGGACAGCTACATGTAAAAGAATGAAATTAGAATACTCCCTAACACCATACACAAAAATAAACTCAAAATGGATTAGAGACCTAAATGTAAGACTGGACACTATAAAACTCTTAGAGGAAAACATAGGAAGAATACTCTGTGACATAAATCACAGCAAGATCTTTTTTGATCCACCTCCTAGAGTAATGGAAATCAAAACAAAAATAAACAAATGGGACCTAATGAAACTTCAAAGCTTTTGCACAGCAAAGGAAACCATAAACAAGACGAAAAGACAACCCTCAGAATGGGAGAAAATATTTGCAAACGAATCAACGGACAAAGGATTAATCTCCAAAATATATAAACAGCTCATTCAGCTCAATATTAAAGAAACAAACACCCCAATCCAAAAATGGGCAGAAGACCTAAATAGACATTTCTCCAAAGAAGACATACAGACGGCCACAAAGCACATGAAAAGATGCTCAACATCACTAATTATTAGAGAAATGCAAATCAAAACTACAGTGAGGTATCACCTCACACCAGTTAGAATGGGCATAATCAGAAAATCTACAAACAACAAATGCTGGAGAGGGTGTGGAGAAAAGGGAACCCTCTTGCACTGTTGGTGGGAATGTAAATTGATACAGCCACTATGGAGAACAATATGGAGGTTCCTTAAAAAACTAAAAATAGAATTACCATATGACCCAGCAATCCCACTACTGGGCATATACCCAGAGAAAACCATAATTCAAAAAGACACATGCACCCGAATGTTCATTGCAGCACTATTTACAATAGCCAGGTCATGGAAGCAACCTAAATGCCCATCAACAGACAAATGGATAAAGAAGTTGTGGTACATATATACAATGGAATATTACTCAGCCATAAAAAGGAACGAAATTGAGTCATTTGTTGAGACGTGGATGGATCTAGAGACTGTCATACAGAGTGAAGTAAGTCAGAAAGAGAAAAACAAATATCGTATATTAATGCATGTATGTGGAACCTAGAAAAATGGTACAGATGAGCCGGTTTGCAGGGCAGAAGTTGAGACACAGATGTAGAGAACAGACATATGGACACCAAGGGGGGAAAACAGTGGTGGGGTGGGGATGGTGGTGTGCTGAATTGGGCGATTGGGATTGACATGTATACACTGATGTGTATAAAATTGATGACTAATAAGAACCTGCAGTATAAACAAACAAACAAAACAACTAATACTAAACTTTCATTGGGTTATTTGTATGGAAATATGTTAATATAAATGTTTCAGACATTACATGAAATTTCTAAAAATCTTATATGTTCTGGTATAATGTTATAAGTCATAATCCTAGTTATTACTTTAAAATGTATATCTCAGAAATAACTAATTTTCTTGTCAACTGCATTATTATGAACTTTCATCAAATCTTTAACCGTGGTCATTTTTAAGTCTTTTGTCATTTACAGACAGTTCTGGGTGTACTCTGATGCTTTTGTAAATATGTTCCTATAAAAGGGTTTCATCTTCAGGAAATTCATGGAAAAGACTCTGACAAGCACAGGTTTCTGGTACCTGACTGTACTGCTGAACTGAATGAATAACCATTTTCAGAACTCTAATGAAAAACTGATGAGCTCATAAAAGTGCTAACAAAAGATCAAGATGAAAAAAAAAATTAATTACATGGGACTGAGTGAACTGATGAGGATGAATATAATTTTTGTGACTTTCTGTTTGAATTTAAAAAAAGAAAAAATCCCACAAGGACTCAGAGGCAAAGAATATACAAACCAATTTTCACTGCAAAGTAAAGGAGCTGTTACAGTGGAGGATTACTGGACTGAATGTCAATATTATGACATAGTATGAGTGTGTTTCATGTTTGGTAATTGCAATCATTGTTGCCTTTTGTTGTGGTCATCCATGTACAATGCTTGGTGTCAGTCTATTTATCTCTTGTAAAAATAAAATACAGTGTGTGTGAAAAAAAAAAAAAAAAAAAAAAAGAAAAGAGGTTAAGGAATCCTAACCACCCAGCAAACTGAGTCTTCCACCAGATCTTCCCAGCCAAAGCAGAGAAATTGATGCAATTCTCTCCAACACATAAACCACAGCTTGTCTTTAATCCACACGACACAGGTGACCTCAGAGTTCATGCCTATGAGTAGAAGGCATATCCGATCATGAGGATGATGGGTGGGCCTGCATCACCAGCCAGCCCACAGAAAGGTAAGCATCCCAGGGCGGCCCGCCTGGTCCTTCCACCTGGCCTAAGAATGGAGGTGAACGGCGGGGGGCGGGGTGGGGGGGGGGGTCTCTTCGATTTCTCCCCCCAGCGTGGAGGATAAAAGGTCTTTTAACAAAGAGAATAACCTTGGGGGAAGGCAGGGCCCCGTGGATAGCCTCGGGGCTCCAGAGACAAGCATCCTCAGCCCACCCACTTGCACTGCCAAAGACATCCAGGAGTCTAATTTGGCCAAGGGCCAGGTCCAGCAGCTCCCTGACCCACGCATGCCCTGTCTGACCGCACTGACCGTGCCCTCCCACCCAAATATGAGCCTATCTTGAGCCTCTCTGACTCAAATGTCTTCCACCTGGTTGCCACCCTGGTGAGGCCCTGGTCCAGGCCTGGCTTCCAGGACCCTGAGGGCCCTGCCTCTGGACTCTGTGTCCCTATGGTCATTTACTCAATTATTAACCAGGGACAACAAAGACCAGATCCCAATACACAGATTTCTGACTTCATTTCTATCCTAATCCAATCTATTGGAGGCTAGACTTCTGACCGCATTTTGCAGGATGAAATAGTCCTTATAATGTATAAAGGGGATTGGGAGTAGGAGGGCTGGTACACATTCTTTCCTTATGGGTATCAGAATGTGACATCTACTCCACGAGTGTGATACAGAAATAATTACAGGTTCTTATCAATACATAACATGATTGCAAGGAGCTTATAATTACCTTCACGGGTTCCCCACTGGGAAACCGCAGAGAGAATTAGATTAAAGACAGAAGGACTTCTGAGTGAAGAGACTTCATTAATTTTAAAATATTACAAAGGAGCCCTCTGACTGCCTTGCTATAGTATTTGTGTTCATAAGCAGATTATATTCGAAGAACTGGGGGAAAAAAATCCTGCAGTAAAATAAAATCAGTTAGAATATAAGCTTAGTCATGCAACATTTTTTTCCTAAGTCTTTCACAAAACTTTAGATCAAAACCAAATTTTATATTTAGAATCTACGTCTTTACAGTGGTTTCATATTCAAGTTGTTCACAAACAGCCAGAAGAGCAAGCCAGAAACTTTAAACCACAAATGTACAACATTTTCAGCAGCAAACAGTTTACTCTGCGATAAACTGTGAGCGGTGACCACCTCGGAAGGAAGCCAAGGCCGCTGCGGTGACGCTGCAGATTTCAGTCAGTCCCTCAATCTCTTCTCCTTTGGGAACCGTGAGGGCAGAACCACACATGGAGAGTCTTGGCATCAATGCAGACCAGGAACACATCCCTTGTATTCCAAGTCTACTGAGCTCAAATTTTCAAAATGCTTATTCGTTTCCCAATGTTGAACCCGATTTTACACAGGAAAAGATCATGAACAAGCAACTTGCAACTTAAAAATCTCAAAGCCTATCCGTCTTTTTTCCTTTCAACAACAAAAAAGAAAGTCAGAGGAAGGAAGGATATACTCACTTGTTTTTTCTGGTTTTGGCTCCTCGTTATCTACAAAAAAAAAAAAAAGGTCTAAATCAGATTCATACGACAACTAAGAAAAAACACAGGCTAATGGGAGAATAGGTAAAATGTTTGCCTCTCACCAATAGCAACCATTTCCTGTCTTTCTTCTTCAGCTCATCCTGTTTTGCCACTTTGCTTGCCAACTAGAAATTATTTACCATGTAAGTACTTTTTCAGTACTCCACAAAAAAGACACTAGTAATTATTATGTCCTCAAGCAATGTAAGTGATCTGGGCATTACTTTAAAATAAAAATAAAGGTGTCTATGTTTAACTAGAATTCTGTAATTAAAGAAACACATACACAGATAACTCACCAGATTCACTTTCCAAACTGCTCTCAGAACTGCTGTCGTCACCTAAAAAAAAGCATATGCCAGGAGAAGCACACAATGAATAAAAGTAGGAACTATTTTTTTTAATTATACATATAATAAAACAGATCTGAACTCAACGAATTTCTTCTTTTAATCCATTCTCACTAAGTCCAAAACTAGCCTGGTTTACATAAAAGAAGGCTTATCTTTCTTTGGAGCTGGATAAAACATACTTTAATTGCTTAAGTATGAGCTCAAATCACACTTTGGCTGCAATAATCACTTTATTTGGGTGTCACCCAAGTCCCACCCAGCCTGACCTGCCCTTGCTGCTCCCGTCTTGGACCCACACTTGTACATCTAGAAGGCTCCATGCAAAAGTTCAATGATACAACAGGGCAGAATACTGTAGTGTAAATGCCATTTCCCTGAAGCATAGGACAAACAGTCTATATTGTTCAACTATTTCTGGAAAGAGCGGTCCCCAAGAATGCTCCCTCCCCTTTCTCACGCCCAACTCAGCGCCTCCATCCACGGCAATCAGGCTTCTGTTCCCACAACTAGTTTGGAATCCTTTCCCTGATGTCCCCAAAGGCCCACTAACCCCCAGACCCATGACTCCCATGGGTAGACCCACGGTTCCCACAGGCAGAAACCCCTACCACCCCATCCTGCCCGCACAGCTCTCCCGTCTGTCCTGGTTCTCCGCCTACCTCTCCGCGTGTCCTCCATTTGCCTTCTGATCCTCTCCACACTCCACCCCCACTCCCCAATTCCAGCCTTCTTTCCACCTCAAGAGCCCTGAGAGGGCTTGCCATCTACTCCCAAATCCGGATCTGACCTCCACCTCCAGGTGCACCCTGGACCTCCCCTGGCTGGCCAGATGAGCGCCAGGCAGAATCTGCTCAGCCAAGTTCACCCCCTCCACTCCCTCCCCTCAACTGCGCGTCCTGCTTCACCCTCCACGCAGGCTCAGGATCCCCTGAGTAAATACACGGAAAGCTATTAATATTATTCTCAGATCTTCCCTCCCTACACACAACTACTGACAACCAAAACCAAGGACGGACAATAGTTACATGGAGAAATGGAAAGATTTGAGAATAAAGATGAGAACGATAATACAGCAGCTAAGAGCAGCTTTTTAGAGTGTTCACTGTGTGCCAGGCACTGTGCATATACTGACTCATTTACATGTATTCACTCATTTACATTTATTTATTCACTTTGCATATATATATATACATTTACATATATTTACGTAAGGGCTTTACATATACTTACACATTAACTCTCACTTCCAAATGAGGTAAGCTGAGGTCAGTTAACTGACTTATGCAACACCACGAGCACCAGGGCACTACCCCTCATCCCCCGCCTAGGAAGTCTGGAGCTAAGATTTCAGCTTGGGCAGTCTGGCCTGAACTTGCCCTCTTAACCATGTTGTTACACTTGCAAACATGCTTCTTGTTACTTCAGCAGTTCAACACCCAGGAGCTGGTGACTGATTGGATGGGGGGGGCGGGCGGGGGGGAGAGGGGGAGTAGGAGGCAGACTCCTGCATGGGAGGATGCCTGAGGGGAGGGTGAGGCGTTGAAACAGGTGCTGGGAAATCAAAGTGATACGACATGGCCTTGGTCTTCCAGGGCTGGAAGAACAGAGCAGTGGTTCTCAACCTTGGCTGCACGCTGATATCACCTAGGGAGCTTTCTAAACACACCCATGCCTGGGACTCTGGGCTGGGGCCTGAACAGCAGTATTTTTTTAAAGGTCCCCAGATAACTGCAGTGTGAGAACCACTGGCCTAGAATCAACCCATTTTAATCACTTCCTCGTTCCCTAAGCTGTACCCCAGGATGATTACCACTCCTTCCTCCAAGCCCTTACAGATGCCATCCCATTGCCTGGAAATCCCTTCCCCAGACCCCACTTCCAGAGCTCCTAGGTATCCATTAAGAGCCAGCCCAATGTCACTTCTGCTGACAGTCTCCCTCTGCCCCACCAAGTTAGGTGAGCCGTGCCTCTTTCCTGATCCATCCTGCCACATTTACCCCGTTGCCAAGCAGTGCCTGCTTGCTTAGCTGTTGGTCTGTGAGCCCCAGAGGACTGAGGCTGTGTCTGACCACCTTGATTCCCCAGCACCCATCCCTATACAGATGCTCAATGAATGAATGAATGTGTGAACGAACAAATGCTTTGCCCAGCTTTAAAGAACCAAGCAGCCCCTACCATGGCCCCTCTTTATTCTGTTGGTTCCCTCTGGCAGTCTGGGACCTCTGCAGGGCTGTAATTCTGCCTGGACCAGTCCCAGGTGAGGCCCACCTTCTGCCCCAGGTCCCTGGGAGAGGGAGTCTGGGGCCACCCCTTCAGTTCACCTTCCCTCTGGTTCTGGACCTAGGACTCCTGATTCTATTTCTGCCTCCCTGCCCTGTGAGCCTGCTCAAGCCCCCAGGACCATTTTTCTGCCTCACGGCACAAATCTGAGAACTAAATAAGATGTCTGTGAAGAGGAACCAGCCCAGGGCCTCGCACACAGTAGGCACTTAATAAGTGTTACTAACAGGTCACATTCACTCCTAAACTCCAGTGACAGGCCAGTCCAAGCCTGCTACTACAAGCACTAAACCCTTCCCATATTTGTGCAGGTGAAAGCTCTGGCAGCAGGCTCCCTGTTCGGGGAAGCTGGTGCGCAAACAACCCCCAACTCTGAGCTTCTCTTCTCCCAGTTTCTCATTCTGACGGGTGCCACCTTCACCACACCCAGCTGTCCTTCAGAACGCCAGCCTAGATGCGGACAAAATCCATACTCCTTCCTTTGATCCACTGCATTCAACTAAAAAAAGCTAAGCTTTTAAAAATAAACTTTACTTTAAAAAAAAAATAAAAGGAGAGAAAGGTGAGAAAGGGAATAGAGGGAATGTGAAAGCAGGCAAACTGAAAGAGCAGGTCCCATGCCTTATCTGGTCCAGAGGCCGGTGCATTTTCTCCCCTCTGAGGGTTGGACACTTTGGGGCAGACAGCAGGGGAATGCAGGCCACAGCCCCTTCCACATACTCTCAGCCTAGATAGAAACAGCGGCTGCACAGCCCGCTCCCTCTCCACCCCCCGAGGCCAAGTCAGGGGTCACTCCCGTCTCCCCTCTGGGGCTCGTTGCCCTGCCCTGTACCCCGTATCAGCTCTGCTCTCAGTTTACAAAAATCACCCTCTGCTTCTTGACAAGGCCAGCCTCCCTTCATCCAGCTGAGAAGGCTCCACCCCACTCTGGCCTGAGGTGTCTGTCGCTTCACTCACCTGACAACCTGTGCTACCCACTGGCTGACTATACTCTGCGTGTACACACTTTTAACTCTCATCTTTTCATTCGGACACTATCACCAGCAGCGGACTTTCTCCTCCTTTCTCAGACAGCTGGGGGAGAGGTGTCCTTGCACAATCCCATTTTAATCTCCATTTTGGTTATATCTTACAAATCCATAGTTCTCCTTTTTTATTTAACGTTAAAACCAAAGGGTACTTCGCATAACTTTAGGTACTGTTCCCCTTTCGTCACTAGGAACATGGAAACCTCATAAAAATAGCCGATGTAATCATCAAACCCACACAATATTACCTTGAGGAAAAAGAGAAAAATATACTTAATTTTCCAGATATAACAATAAAAACTCTACCATCTGGCAACAAGATTGCCAGCTGGCTCTGTTCTCGGAAATGACAAGGGTAAGGAAACAAATCAGAGGGACAACTTTTGCTACTTGTCTGTCCTGAAGTATATTCTATTCCACATAAACCTAATCACAGGAATAAATCAAGTGTGCAAAAACCACAGTCCCAGCAAACTGTTCAGGAAGCAGGGCCCTGGGCACAGACATGACTGAGCATAAGGTTTTCAAGAAAACACGTGGTTTTTTTCTGGACAACAAGCTTTGGATATTTTTCTTCTGATATAACCTTTTTTTTTTTCTATAACGACCTTATTGAGATCTAATTTGCATACTATACAATTCACTCAAAGTGTACAATTCAATGGCTTTTCGCATATTCACAGTTATACATCTATCATGACAATCAATTTTACATTTTCATAACCCAAAAAAAACCCTGTACCTTTTAACTATTTCCAACCTCCCCATTCCTCCCAGACCTAGACAACCAATACTCTATTTTCTGCCTGAATAGATCTGCCTATTCTAGACATTCATATAAATGGAATTACATAATACACAGGCTTTTGTACCTGGCTTTTCTCACTGAGCATGTTTCCAAGGTTCAACCATGTTGTAGTATGTATCAGCACTTTATTCTTTTTTATGGCTGAATAATATTCCATTATATGGTGCTGTGTATTGAATTGTGTTCCCCCCACCAAAAGAAAATTCATGTTTGAAGTCCTTAGAATATGACCTTATTTGGAGATAGAGTCTTTATAGAGGTATTTACCTCAGGTAAAATGAGGTCATTAGGGTAGGCCCTAATCCAGGATGACTGGTGTCCTTACAAAAAAGGGAAATTCAGACACAGAGACACATCATAGGAAGAACATCATATGACCATGATGATGGCTATCTACAAACCAACAAAAGAGATCTGGAACAGATCTTCCCTCCGAGTCCTCAGAAGGAACCAACCCTGCCAACACCTTGATCTCAAGACTTCTAGCCCCCAGAACTGTGAGACAATACATTTCTGCTGGTTAAGCCCCCCAGTCTGTGGCACTTCGTTACAGCAGTCCTAGCAAATTAATACAAACGGGTATACCACATTTTGTTTATGCATTTAAAACTTGATGGACTTTTGGGTTGTTTCCAACTTTTGACTATCATGAATAATGCCGCTGTGAACATTCATGCACAAGTTTCTCTTGGGTATACACAGAGGAGAGAAATTGCTGGATCAAATGGTAATTTGTTTAGCTATTTGAGAATGACCTGTTTTCCCAGATGGCTGTGACAATTTACATTCCATCAGCAGTATATGAGGGTTTTAATTTCTCTGCATCCTTGACAACACTTGCTATTATCTTTTTCATTATAGCCATCCTAGTGGGTGTGAAGTGGTATCTTGCTGTGGTTTTGATTTGTAACTTCCTGAAATGACATTGAGCATCTTTTATGTGCTTATTGGCCATTTGTACATCTTCTCTGGAGAACAGATTTTTTAATCCAAAGGGCCTATGTAATCTAGCCCCCGCCTGCCTCTGCAGACACACTATGGCCCTGCCACCTTTCCCCTCTCTCTCTGATTCCAGTCATCTGACCTTCTCCAGCCTCTGCAAACAAGCACTGTGCACTTTCCCACATCAGGGCCTTTACACCTGCAAGTCTTTTGAACTAAGACAACTCTTTTCCCCACCTTTGCCCTGTTACCTCAATTCATCCTTCAGAGTTCAAGTCGACCATCACCTTCTCAGGGAAGCCTCCCAGGACTATCCTAGCCAAGTATCCACCACCTGGCTGGGCTCACAGAGGACCCTCTATTAGGTTAGTGGAGCCAATCTAGAAAATGGCCTGACTGCCCCATCAGATAAATTCTCAGTTTCACTAAGTACATCTTTATCACCAAACCTTAAAGTCACTGATTTCACTAGGCTAGGTAATCATGAAAGTTTAAAATTCATTCAACTCTTTCAAGTAGAAAGATGAAAGTCCCTACCTTTCATTCAGATTGTTTGAAGTAAAACAGAAAAATAAATTGTAATTAATCTTGCTATGAATTGGTTATTTTGTAAAAATTTCATTTGGGCATTTACCAATATTAATCATATCCCTTACCTGATTTAGAGTCCTTTGAAGTATCTAGGTTGCAACTGGGGCAATCTAAATTTTGAGAAAGAAACAAAGTTTAATAGTATAAATACAAGGATAAAATAGAAGATTATGTCCATTTTTGTAAAAGCTGCTAAACCAAAAATAACAGAAGCACCCTATTCCATAAACTGAATCACCTCTTTAGACCCAAAGCAGCCTTGCATGTCAAATGAATGCCCAGTTACCAATGGTAAACAATGCCATGTTCTCAAAGGAAAAAAGATTTAGCCCAACAAACCATAAGCCTTTTCCAATAGAGGGCAAACAGAAAGCCAACAAACTTTATAATTACATTTGGTTGGATCCCTGTCAATCTCTCAATTTTGTGCCAAAGCGCATTGTTTCTTTGTTTGATTAACTCAGCAGCTCCCTAAAAACATCCCTGGCAATTAAGTAACTTGACACCAGAAAGGAAAAAAAAAGCACCTGGTTTTAGATTTTGTAACTGAAGGGCAGACAGTGGTGTTACTATACCAAAGAATCAGTGTCCTTCCCCAGTTAACAGTCAATTCAGGCAAACAACTGTCAACAATTTAGTGAAATGACACAAATAGGTTAGAGGTGAGGATGTAAAGTTGGCCAGATAAGTTGTGACCAGACTAGGGAGGACCTGGAATGCAGTTAGGAAGAACTGGCCTTGGGGGATGGTTCTCCTACAGGGAATGACATGGAGACGCGGAATAACATGGAGACGCAGAATTACATGACAGCTTCAAGCTGGAATGGGCCTTGGTGTTCCCCAAGATGTTGGTGGACACTGGGGGGTACTGACGTTCAGGATGCATTAGACTCCAGAGAGCCTGACACGGAGGCCACTGCAGAGATCCAGATATGAAGTGATGAGAGCCTAGGCCAGTGTGGGTGCACGGGAATGGAGATATTATAGTATAAGAGAAGAAGGGGTAACTGCTGCAGAAGTTACCAACAATGTTAAACAGAGCAAGAGCATTTCTGTGTAGGGAAGGATTGCCCCTTAGCTACCAGGTCCCTAGTCTGTATTTACGCCATGCTCAATTAGACTGCTCATGGAACACACAACTCTTCCATTTCGTTTGTCTGGAACATTCACCCACGCCAGGCTGGTGAACAACAGGGGCTTAATTACCAGTTGACTAATTCCCCTGGGTGTGGGCAGAGACTACTGTCCCTTCAATTTAATGAACATTGACTTAGTGTCCACCGTGTGATGGGCACTCTGCAGCATTAGGAGAAAATCCATGTCCCAGCAAACAGCCTGTGTGAGGACAAGCAGTGGCCGTGCATAGACAAATGAAGAAATCAGGACAATACAAAACGAAGGAAGGCCAGTATTCTGCTGGTCCAAGAGAGAAATTGAGACCACTCACTGCAGGTGAGGGATTCAGCACGAGTCCTTGAATTCGGTAGCGCTGAAACAAGCCTGGGAGGTTAAGTGTGCAGGAAGGGAGAGACATCTCAAGCAGACAGAAACAGGCAAAAGCCAAGAGAGGGACGGGTGAGGTTGAGGTCAGCACCAGGAAGCAGAAAAGCTTGCCAGATCCAACCCTACACTTGACAGATTCATGACAGCCCCATACACTACACATTCCAGCCAAATGTTACAGAAACTGTTTTTAGATTTTAATCAGGATACTTTTATTAGGCGGGTTATTATTCTGTGCTGGAAAAATGAAACACAGGAGGGATGTGGAACTTGCAAAAGTAAGACAGTGGCCCAGCAATGAGCTGAGGAGTTTCTAAGCCACTCTGCAGTCCAGTGACACAGGTCAACAACTAAAGTGGCCTCGGAACCACCCTCCAGAAGGACTCAGAGCCATGCAGCACACGATAAAGAGAAGGAGGCAAAGCAAGAAATACATCCCCACACACTGTTTACAGCCTTTAATAACAAGCAGCACAGGCCAAAAAGAGGACTCAACCCTCAGCAACCCCCAAATCTAGACCAAGACCTTCCTTTAATAAAGGAGTATTGGGCTTCCCTGGTGGCGCACTGGTTAAGAATCCGCCTGCCAATGCAGGGGACATGGGTTTGAGCCCTGGTCTGGGAAGATCCCACATGCCACGGAGCAACTAAGCCCATGCGCCACAGCTACTGAGCCTGCGCTCTAGAGCCTGCAAGCCACAACTACTGAGCCCGCATGCCACAACTACTGAAGCCCGCACGCCTACAGCCTGAGCTCCACAACAAGAGAAGCCACTGCAATGAGAAGCCCGCGCACCGCAATGAAGAGTAGCCCCCGCTCACTGCAACTAGAGAAAGCTGCACGCAGCAACAAAGACCCAATGCAGCCAAAAATAAATAATAAATAAATTTATTTTTTTAAAATAAATAAATAAAAGAGTGTTTATTTGACCCACTTTCAGGGATAGAATTGTGTGTTGTTATTTTCATTAAGTACCTAAAATTGATGACAACACTCAAGTATTAAAGAAAATATCTAGTCATTGTGTATGGAACATTTATAGAATTCAGTTGACAATACTTCTCTAATCTTACTTTATTGAATTTAAAATAAGGTTAAAAAGAACATTAGAGCCAGAGTTTAAAAGGAGAGAGATGTAAGAGCATTTATTTTCTATTCTTAAGTTATAAAAACTACAAAGGCCCAAATTCTCTACATTTCTTTTTTTTTTTGGAATATCTGTTGAAAAACAATCTTAAAGAAAATTCTGAAAAATTGTCATTATCGCATCATCCTAACCTATTGATTATTTTAACACATTTCTATAAGTTGGTGAATGCATGAATGTAAACTGCAGCCAATAAAGAAAATTAATAAAAAAATCATTTTCTAAAAATGCAAATTTCCACAGTATAGGTTAAGTTTTCGGTAACTCAGCATTGACATGAGTTCCATACCTTTTTCTTCTGAAGAGGCACTGCGATCATCACTAGAACAAGAAAAGAAAAACAGTTTTATAAATGGATACTAATTTTATACAAACTAATTATGGAAGTCTTCAAAATGATCATACTATGTTTCTCCAGAAACAGATGAAAGAACTCTCTCCCTCCTCAAGGCTCTTCCTGCCCCTCTCACTCCCCATCTACGACGGCCTGACTCCAAACCACAGGATAGATGGGGCTTATGGAGCGTGCGCTTGAAGCCCAGCGCTCCGCTCACACCCCGGCACCGCCGGCACCCCTGCACTGGGTCGCTGCACGGCATCCCCGTGCCCGCCACGCCCTTGCTCTGCCGCTTTTCCAGCGATCCATCCTCCTCGCCCAGCCCAGCCGCGCTGGCCCCCAGCCCCTCCTCCTGGTTCCCAGAGCTACTCCCTGAATCGCCCTCCCTCGCCCAGGTCTTCTCACCTGCTTCTCTGGCCTCCTCCCTCAGACACAGCACGCCTGAGAATGAAGGGCTGGGACAGCTCCCATTAAATTAACCGGTCCTTCCCCCGCCTGACCTGACGTCCCATCCTCACCACCGCCTGGACTCCCTCTGCCCGGCTAGTGCCGGTCTCACGGGAGAACTCACGGTCTCCGCTTCCCACTCCCCACCCTCTCCCAGAATCAAAGCCACCTGCCTTCCGCTCTCCCACGTTACCCAAACCACCCAAGCTAGAGCCACCGAGGACTCCTGTCCGACAGACCCAATGGGCACTCTCCGTCCTTAGTGCCCGCTCTCTCTTTAGATGAAGCACGTGACAGGCTCCCCCCCCCCAGCACCCCCCCCCCCGCGGCTTCCAGTCCCTCTCACCCGGTCTGCTCCCCCCTCCCCCCTCCCCTGCCTCAGTGGCCTCTCCCCTCTCCATGTGCCCCATCTCCTGGCTCCAGGCCCCAGCCTCCTGGGGATTAGATCGCTGTGTCCCAGGATCACATCAGTGCACCCTCCTCACACTGCCTCATGCTCGCCTTCACGCCAAGGTTTCAGATTCTAAATCTTTGCCCCCTTCCAGGCCGCTTCCCAGAGTTCCAAGTGCCCAGGGCCCAAGGGTCAATTCAGCGCTTTCCATTGACTTCGGTCAGCACTTAACTAATCACTGTCTTCCCCTCTCCAAGAAAACCTGCTCCTCCTGACCTCACCAGGTCACCTAACTGGGACCTCCAAGCCATCACTAGCTCCTGCTCCCTTTTTCTCAGCGAGCAGCACCATCCGTGTCCTCCTAACCTCCTCCGCCTCCTCCAGCGCATCTCTCAAATCTGTCCCCTCCTCAGTGCAAACTGTCTCTGCCTCCATTCAAGCGCTCTCCCCACCCAGCTGGTTGATTATATTCTCTCATAATTCCTGTCTCATTTCTTGGTTCGTCCCTCGTGTGACCGTCAGCATGACCTAATCATGTCTTTGCCTAGACTCTTCTGTGGCTTCTCACCACTTCCTGGCCAAAGCCTGAGTTCCCTGGCATGGCACACAAGGACCCCCACCCTGCTTCCTCGTCTCCCACCCTGCGTGCTCCCTCAGAGGGAAAGCTCTTCAGTGTCCCAAGCATACCCTGCATAACACACACACACACACACACACACACACACACACACACCCCACTCTCTGCACCCTCCCCCAAAAAGGGTCACTGCCTGTGGCCTTGCAGGTCAGGTACCCCAACTATGTGTGCTCCATGGACACGTACTACAATGTTGGGGTATCCCCTCGAGTTCTGTGTGCATGTACGTGACAGCCCTGCCCTCCCCCTTGATGCCCAAACTGCTCCTCATCCCTTAAGGACAGCATTTCTCAAGGTGTGGACTGAGGACATTAGAACTCTACAGGGTGCCTTCTAAAAACCATTTTTTCTGGGCCCACCGAATCAGAATCTTTGATGAATAAATGAAAAAGCAGGCAGAAAACAACAATGATGTTATCTGCACTTATGGGGGTGTAAAATCTTTCTGCATTTTCTCACTGAATCATCCCAATAAGCCTATGAAGGCCATTTTACAAATGCAGGGACTGAGGCTCAGAGAGGTTCATTAACTTCCTTGAGGTCACACAGCTAACAAACAGAAAAGAAGCACTTGACCCTAGGCCATTATGATTTCAAAGCCCCATAGTTGCCTGGTACCATGTCTCCCTTCACTCCCCACCACTTTACCCCAAACCCCAATCCTGGTAGTGAAAGTAAACTGAGGAAGAAAACAGCAAAAGCAGCAAACCAACTGCTTGCCCTTTCCTTTCTCTTCTTCAGTCAAGTTAGTCAGGAGCCTCCAGATTTTAAAAACCTCCTTGAATCAAGATTTTTTCTGGTAAACATTCCCAAGTATTTGGTATTTGGTATTTTCTAGGAAAAACATGTATTTTCATTTTCAGAGCTAAGTCCTCTTATTTTTTAATCCTAAACTCCAGCTCAAAAGGTCAGAGAGTGGTGGTAAACCTGAAATTAGGAAATGCTTCAAGACACTAAGAAAGGCTAAAATATGGTTCCCAATGAAATGCATAAAAGAAAAAGCCAACCACTGCATCTTTTTTCTCCAGACTCACACCTCTTATAATGCAGTCGTTGTGCCTTTTAATTTAAAAATAATTATGAGAACATGTATTGAGAGTTAGCCGTTCTTATTGTACAAAATATGTCTGCTTAAAACCCACTCTGTGTCCCCAATGACAAATCGCGTTTTTCTCTTAATTGTCCCTTTCATATTCCCCTTTCTACAGCTGTTTATCTTTATTTCCAGATGTGTGTACATGCGTCTAGATAACAGAACTTCTGCTAAAAACCAGAAAACCTTTATGGAAAACCTTTATTTTCTCCATGTAGTGAGGCTGCAGGGTAGAGGGCCAGCTCTCTGTACTAAAACACCCGACAGTTATAGGGGAGGAGACTTAGCCCCAAGGTGCAGGAGCCCGCCCGCAGGGCAGCTCCAGGAGTCACAGCCGGGTGGAGGGAGCAACCCCAGGGGACCCACAGGGGCCTAGCCACTTTACAGAGTAGCAGAATTTGCTACCCTAAAATACGTCTCTTTGGTATATTAATTATTTTAAGCTGGTTATTCTCTAAGAAACAACATTGTTTGGGAAAAAACATTGAAAACCAAGCAGGAGTTACCCTTTGTCAGAAACATTTACATTTGTAAGGGAAATCGCTGTCTGCAAGGGTGTCCAAGTCTGTATCTTATCAGTGGAGAAGGCAGTGAGTTAAATGTGCATCACAACCTTACCTGTGTTTACCGTGCTCTTCCTGGTGACCTCCCAGAACTCACTCTCCTCACCCTCAACATCCTCTTTCGTCTTTAGCTGAGGACGGTATTTACGGTGAGGGCTTTGGCCTTTTTCAAGTTTTCCTCGGTATCTCCCACGTGTCCCTGTTATTACATTTTTGTGTGACTTTCTCCTGTTAATCTGTGTCATGTCAATTTAATCCTTACACCAGAAGAACCCAGAAGGGTCGAGGAAGATTTTCTTCCTCCCTAACACACTACATGGATGCTAGTTCCCCACATCCTCTTCCTTTCTGCTTTTTCCATGTGGTTTGTTAAAAGGAAAACCACGGCAACCACGGAGAGAGAGTACCCATTCCAAATGTTCCCAGTATAATTTAGGGGCTGAAGATCAGCAGGGAAGGGACTTGGACATTTACTTAATATCACTTAAAATTCCTTACATTTTGATCGGGACTCAACCATGATGACTAGGTATAATTTCAATGCCGTCCCATGCCTATCAGCTCCCAGGCCCCGTCTAATACAGGCCCCTTTCCCTCAGCGGGAGGAGAAAAACCCTGCATCTCAGCATAGTAAAATCCAACCTGAGGGAGCCTTTCTCCCACCTCCACTCCCAGCCTGACAGGTGGATAGTAGATGCCAGAAGGATTTCACTCAAATCTGGCTCAATAATAATTCTCCAGTTAAAGATCTTTAGCAATTCTTAGAGTGAAAATAAAAATGTAATATAATACCTAATCTTTTCTTTAACTAATATTTTAAAAATATTTACTGTGTGCCTGAACCCAAGCCAAGGACCCCAAGCCCATCAATGGGCTCATTGCAACAACCTTTTTAGTGCTTGATACTGAACTAGTGTCATCTCCGTTTCACAGATGAGGAAATAAGGCTCAGAGACCTTAGTTATTAGCTATAATTAAACCCATAATGAGCCCCAAATCCTCCTTTAACTTTTCACCAGAATTAAACCAACTAGTGTTTTACTTCTTTTAGCCCCTATCAACCTTCTGGGAAATAGGCCAGAAGAAGTTAAATGGGTTAAAGAAAGTGGAAAAGAGTTTATGTTAGTCACAAACTTGAGTTAATCTGCATAATCATGAAATAGCTATACTTTCCAGAGAATAATCTCAATGAAAGTAATATTCTCTATAATACAGATCTCTTTTCATCAACTGAAATTAACTCACAGGTGCTATGCTAAGCGAAGGGGATATAAAAGTAACACGTGACACATGAACCTTGTCCCCAAGGGGCACACTAATGGAAGAGAAGACAGATCAGGAAATAAATAAATGTATATGACGTTGGAAGAGCAAAATAAAAGCAAATATAAGCTATAGTTTTAGCCCAGAGCAGGCTATGATGAACTGGAAAGAACAGAGCTCTTATGCTAAGAACACGGGCGTGTAACTAAGGCCACTTAAACCATGATGCTAAGGCCAGCCTGCATTTTCAAAGAATGCTACCCCTCAAGTAGGATCTTCTCACTGTTAGACTCAGAAAAAACTGAAGCGGAAGGGTACCTACAAGATCTTCCAGCCTGATGCATTATTTTACAGAGAGGGAGATAGACTCTAGGAGAGGTGAAGTTAATGAACACCCAAGATCACACAGCAAATTATAAGCAGAGACAGTCTCACAACTTGTCTCAGGCCCCTTGGTTTACCCATCAATTCATCCATTTAACAAACATGGATGGATATGTGCCAGGCATAAGTGAACAAAGCAACTAGGTCTGTGCCTTCAAGAACACATCAGCCTGATGGGGAAGACTGTCTTCTTGTATCTGAGACAGGAAGTGCATCAAGAGCACTTGTCTAAGACTGAAAAATTGGAGAGGGCTTCCTGGGGAAGTGACATTTAAACTGAGCCACAAAGGACAAGCAAGAATGGACAAGAGAATGTTGCACAGCTTCTGTCTGAGGCAGGAAGGAATTAATCAAGGTCCAGGAACAGGAGGAAAGCAAGTGTGTTCAGGGGGAGAGAGGTAGGAGATGAGGAAAGACAGGGAGGTGGAGAAACTCTAACGGTAACCAAACGGATGGCAACCCCAGGATGCTGAGTGGCGATCATTCAGTCCACTGAGTAGTCTTTGTATTTCCCCCTTGGGAAGATTTGAAGCTTGAGAGCAAAGGAGGAAGTCAACAACGCAGGGTCCCAATGCAGGGTCTGCTGTCATCAGCATCTTTCATGGAGGATGTCTGATCCTGTGAGACCCCCTGACATTCTACAGGCTCAGACACTGCCTGTGTTGAGTCCAAAAGGCCCAAGCATTTCCCCAAAGAAAATCTCAGTCCCCCAGACCACAAAAGCCAGACCACCCTGAAAAGAAGTTGTAGTACCAGATGACAAAAACCCCTCAAGAGGCTAGGTAACTTTAAAACATACTCCAAGGAAACTGCTTTCACTCAGAATCAAGCTCTGGAAGCCAACTACACAGCCTCTTCCACACTGGCCAGGACAGAGGGACTTCCTGAGTACCAAGCCCTCTGGGACCAGGCCCTGGGGGAGGGTCAGGGTCGAGCCGCCAGCTGTCAGTGCCCCCCGGGGACACTTCCCAAGCCAGGCTGGTTTCCCATTATCACCCAATTTCTTTTATTCTAAGCATCCCAAAGATCACCAACTGCAATCAGCTCGCCCGCCCATGATGGAAGCCATCCCATAGCTTTTTTCTTCTGTGTTCAGGTTTCTGAATGAGAGCACAGGCTTCAGTGCTTCAGAAAACACTTAGTACCAGCAAAGATAAAAAATCCACAGGCCTGACTCTCCAGGCTGGCTCCTTCATCTACCCTCTCCCTTCCTTTTTTTCAGTTACACCAGTAGGCAAAAATAATAGTGAAATGGGTAGGCCTTTGGGCATCAAAGGGCTAAAGGACAAAACCTGGAAACTACCGTGTTCATCAAGAGGAGAATGGATGAATAAAATGTGATATCATCATATAATGGAATCCTGTAAGCCATGAGAATGAAAAACTGCTTACACACAACCGAGAGAATTAATCTCACAAACATAATGTCACAAAAGAAGCCAGACACAAAAGCGTATATACTATATGATTCTATTTTTATAAAGTTTACGAACTAGCAAAACTAATCTCTGGTCCCTCTGGGGAGGAGGGATAGGAAAGTAAGAGGAAAACAAGGGGGGCTTTTAGGGTGTTATATTCTATTTCTTGACCTGGGTGGTGGTTACACAGATGTGTTCACTTTGTGGTAATTCATCAAGCTGTGCACTTAAGATGCTGTGTTTTCTGTATGACTGTATATACATACACACACAGGAAGGGTTTTCAGTGTCTTGGGAAAGGAAAAGTATTATATAGGACTTTAGCTTTACTGGCCACGTTTGTGAATGGAGAATGACCCCAGGTGGAAAGAAGAGGTGACTGCATTGGGGAAATAGCCCAAACGGCTGCTGTGGGGTGGCAGGAATTAGGAGGAACAGTTTCGGGGTTTACTCCCTTCTTTCTCCTTGTAACTAACTGCCAATGAAATCTCTGCATAATGTATTCCAAAGGGAAGAGGAGCCAAGAGGGAAAAGGGCTGGAACTAAGCTGGCTTAAGGGAGACAGGAGGCAGCTGGAACACTTCTAGCAGTGAGGGGACAAGGAGGGAAGGAGGAAGAGGAAGAAGAAGGAAGAGAAAGAAATCATAAGTGCCCAGGGTGGGCAAGAAGGAGAGCTCACCTGACTGGGGATGGATGGGGTGGGGTGATTCCCATGACTCAGCCCAGTAGAAGGGATCCCTTCTCTACTCCCCTCTCTGAGCCCAGGTCTGATGTACACCTAGATTAATGGTTTTATTGCACTGCTTTGCTGTGCTTTGTTTATAAGCCGTTTATAACCCCTGGGAACTAAAGGAACAAGGAGTGTGTATGAGTGTCTGTTTGTGTGTGCGTGTGTGCAGCCAAGGATTCCACATCCCCAGCATCTAACACATTGTTTGGCATATAGTTCGCACTATTAAAAAAAAAAAAAGTTCATTGGACAAATAAATGACAGAAAGAATGTGGTAATTAGATATAAAACAGAGACTTCCTTAATATTGAAAAATCAGTAATAACAGCTCAAATGGCCAAAAATGTGGGAATGGCTAAGTATCAGAGGGGCATACTGTGCAGCTACTAAAAATTACAACTAACTGTAGCAAACATCTGTAGGGTGCTTTACAGTTTACTGAGAATTGCACCTCCCCCTTGTTTGACACACAATTATATGGACTTTGTTACCACACTGAAGTGTTTAAATGACACATTAGCAACGATCTCCCTGAAGAGGCCAGAAAGATCAGAGGTGGTGGACTAACAAGTTTTCATGGAAAGTGGTGGGGAGGGCCCACATTTCAGAGTAATATTAGGAAGGCTGGTAGAGGTTTCCTTAGCTCTGTGTAAGTAACTGTGCTAATTTCACACACTGTATTTCAATTCACTTCCTCTTTTGTTTTGAGGAACAAAATTTTACTTTTAGCCATAATTTGATTCAAAGTTCTCTTTAACAATCATTTACAAGTCTTGCTGTTAACTGACCACCTCTAAAGAAGTGTTTTTGATATTCCAAGCGGACACAGTTTATGTCCTAGTGTAGTTTTATTCATGCTAACTTCAAGAAATTCAACAGCAAAACCCATCCACAACAGACTTTTCTAAGACTGTCTTCCTGATTGCAACAGTGTTTTAAAGAATAGACGAGGAAAACACACACACCCACACACACACACAAAACAAAACCAAAAAATCCCTCCCTCCTTCCTGAGAGAAGCTGGGCCTAATGTTCCGTGAATGATCCACGAAAAACTGAAGTGAACTCTTGAAACCTCCGCATTCTCTTCTTCCTCTAGCTGATCCTGCAGAAACTCTTTTTGTGTCAGGGACTGTCCCATAAGTAAATTCTCTGCAGAGTCTCAATCTTTGCCGAGCGTTTCTGCACTGTTTTGGGTTGGACTTCCTGCAAGTATTTACTGCAATGAGAGGATTACCTAAAGGATATATTTCACAAACAAGCCATCATGTGTCTTCTGCTGAAACACTACATCCAAACACTACATCTAAAAGCCTGCTTTTGCAGATGACAGTGTGTCCTGGAGAACTCGACCACAACATCTCAAACCAGCTCTTAATAGACAATCCCACGTAAAAAGCGGCTGCTTTTAAAGGGCTGTGGGACGCTAATAACACACAGAAGCATTGGCTGCCGTTACAGTAATAGCAGAAATCTTTCAAGCAATGTTGATCTCGCGCCTACTGTGCTCAAGCAAGACATTGTTAGGGCCCCACGGGGGCGTTGAGGGGATGATGGGCGCGCGGGTGTCCCACGCATGGGCAAAAAGGGATTAAGGAAATAATCCTGCTCTCAACTCAACTTGACAGCCGGGTGGCCAAAGCGCCGATGGTGTTCAGTAAAACCTCCCCAGTCCTCCTCCAGGTGCAGAGGGCGCAGGAGCTCCAGAGAGCTGAAGCTCGAGAGCTGGGGGCACACGAGGACAGCAGAACCGGGCCTCGGGGGCGGGGAGTCGCCACGGAGGCGGGAAGGGCGCCGGTCCACACACGCTGAGAGCAAAGGGGATGCCGCAGGGAGACCTGCCCTCCTCCTCACCCGCCCGCCGCCAGGTGTATGTGAACAAATCGGGCCCACCTGCCGCCGCCGCCGCCGCCGCCGCCCTGGGGACGGGTAGCAGGCGTGGGGAAGCCGCGGCGACAGGGGGCAGCAGCGCTGCCCGTAGCCCCGCCTCCGGGCAGGGTGCCCTGGGCCTCCGAGCTGCGCGCCACCGCCTTCCGCGCGAGCACCTGCGCGCGACCCCGGCGCCGCCCGCCCGACCCAGGTGCGACCGCCCGGGCCCCCCGCCGGGGGTAGGGGGTCGGAGTCCGGGAAGCACGGCGCGTCGCCTCCCCCATGCTCCGTGCCCACGCGGGGCAGGCGCCGCCGCCGAAGGGCGCTTTGTTTATGCGGCCCGAGCGGGGATGCCGGGGCGGGAGTGGAGCCCTCGCCCCGCCCGGGAAAGGGCAAAAGCAGAGCCTGCGGTGGAGGGTGCTAAAGACCGCAAAGCCCCTTCTCCACGCGGCGATGTTGGGTCCAGCCGCACCCCACCCCCGCTCTCCCTTTCTCCTTCCGAAACCCTCACCCCCCAGCCCCGCGGCTGCGCTCACCTGCTCTCCGCGACCCCCGCGCCTCGGCTCATCGTCGCTCGGCGGCTGCGGGGCGGGGGGGGACGACACGCGCGCCCGGGGCTCGACGCTCGAGTGGCGCCGGGGCGCCTGCAGGAGGGGTTCGCGTGCCGAGCGCTGCCCTGCGCACCCGGAGGCGGCCGACGCTGCCGGGGGAGGGAAGAGGGCGAGCGAGAGCCACAGGGGGAGGGGACTGGGCGGGAGGGGGCGCAGGGCGCGCTGCTGCCGCCGCAGCCGGAGGCCGCCCGGGCTCCCTAACGGAAACGCACGTTCGCCGGCGGCCCTGCGCGTGCACGCCGGCGTGCACACTCTCACACGTGTGCACACTCTCACACGTGCGCACACCGGCCGCTCGGTAGCTGCTTACCGCCATGCCCGAACTAGGTTTGGTGACACTAACGCCGAGGCTTCTGTGAAAGAGAAAGGGCCAGCGCCATTCTGGAGGGGACGGAGAGCTCATGTCACTCTGATTGGGATTGGATACTCCTGTGTCTGGGGGGTTTTCACGAGGCAGCCCGCCCCCTACAAGGAATTCCCAGATTCTCTTCTTAGGATCTGTAAGCCCCCTGAAATTCTCTTTCAGATTTTGTACCTAAATACAAGTGTCTGGGATGAGGGACCACAGCTTCCTAAGATAAAACAGCTGTGTGACCCCAACCCCACCCCAGACTGTAAGGATGGATGGACTAAACCAATGGCTTCCAAACTTTGCTGCACATTGAATCACCCAGGGAGTTTTTCAAATCGCGATGCTCTGGGTAGTATCCCAGACCAATTACGTTAGTGCAGTGGGATCCAGTCATCCGTATTTTTCAAAGATCCACGTGATTACAATATTCAGGAAAGTGTGGGAACCACTGCTTAGACTGTCGGTGATCCTCACTGTACACTGTTTTCTTTTACCGCGTTTTTCAGCGTGATTGTTTGCTTGTCTGTCTTTTCCATGAGGTGGTGGGTGTCACACAGCATCTAGCCCAGGTCTGACTCCCTGTAAGTGCTCAGAATGCCTTTACTGCAGGAAGGAGGCAAGGCAGAGTCAGGGATAGGCCCTCTACCTTGTAGACCCCTCTTTGCTCTTTCTGAAATTCTCCACAGGCTGACATACCCTTGACCTCATGGAAATGGCTTCATGTAATGCCTGAAGCTGGGGAAGAAAATGGGTCATTGCAGCTTGAAGGGATATCTGTCTTTTAGATTCTTCCAAATGTCTCCGCCCCAGAACACCCCTTACCTGCCTCACTGTGACTCAAAGGTCCAGCGCTGGCAGTGTGGGTGTGTGCAATAAAGTCATAACCCCAATGGATGGAACACCTGTGAGTCCAGCACTATGATAAGATATTTTATACTCTGGGAAAAAGCTGGCCTGGTGCTATCACTGGGCCTTGGTGTTCTTCTCTTGAACATAAACATGGACAATTTCTCAGAACATCAACCTGAGACAAGGCCCCTCTGTGACCACGACAGATGAAGACAAGAACAAGACTCCTTAATCATGTCTAAACACAGACAAAATATGAACATTGTCCAAGCCACAGTGGACACACAGCTATCCTGGCCAGTTAGCGTGACCGCTGCTTCTTTGCCAGTTAACAGCCTTAGCCTCTCTCTGGTCTGCCCTTCTATGGATAAGATTTATGAAGATACACACTCATAGAATGACCCCTGCTTTCCTAAGCCCTCCCCCAATCAGCTAACAAAAACCCAAATTCTTTAATAATATTTCCTAATACCCTCTCACTGACACACCTCCAGAATGGTGTGCATTTCCCTCACTGCAATGAGTAATAAATTCAAATTTTTCAACTATAGGTATATTCCTAGTGGTCTTTGGCAAGGGAGCATTAAAGATAACTTAGTCGACACAATAATAGCACAAGGTAAATATTACACCCTCTTCACGTATAAGCTAAACAGGATTTGTACAGATCCTATGACTCAAACTCACACAAGGCTGCCTGGCGGTCAATGGAGAGCCAGGGTTCATGTTCACCTGGGTTTGTGGGGAGCCAGCCTTGTATGTTGCTTCCTCACAGGAACTGTGGCTTCCAGATGAGCCTGAATTCCAGTCTTTTTCAGTTCAGTCTTTTTCTAGCTATGGGAGTTTGAGGAAGTCATTTAACTTTCTTGACTTCAGCTTCCCTGCAAAAGAAAAAAAAAAAGTGGGTCTAGGAACTGGTATTTTTTTATCGAGATAGACAACATTTTATTAGTTACAGGTGAACAATATGATTCGATACATGTATATATGTGAAATGATCACCATAATAAGTCTAGTTAACATCCATCACCACACATAATTACAAAAGTTTTTTTTCTTGTGCCAGGAACTTTTAAGATATAATGTCTTAGCAACTTTCAAATATACAGTACAGTATTATTAACTCTAAGGATATATATACTATTGGTATATTTTTCGTAAGGTCCCCAAGTAGCCTGACACAGCACCTGTTGGCAGACCCTGGTTTGGGAAGTTACCTTGCAGCTGCCAGATCTGAGGTACCCTTTTCCAAATGCCATTGTCTCACTTGACTCTTGCCTCACTCTTCTCTCCTTCCGGAAATTCTCCTTTGGCTTCCAGGAGGCCCTTGTGATATGACAAGCAAATGAACTAAAGCCTGAAAAACCATGTGAGTGGACTTGGAATAGCATCCTGCAGCCTCACCTGAGTCCTGGGACGACTGCAGCCCTGATGGACAGCTTGCCTGCAATCTCATCACAGACCTTGAGCCACAACTGCCCAGCTAAGCCACTTACATATCCCTGACCCACACAAACTATGAAATAATAAATATTTGTTGTTTTAAGCTGTTATATTTGGGGGTAATTTGTTATGCAGCCAAATAATAACTCATACAAAAGGAAATAAGATCCTACAGTTAGTGCGGTGGAATCACATCATTTGCACTTTTAGGTAAATTCAACCATACTCACTCTGCAAAAGAGGGAGAGAGAACAAGTTACAGTGTCAACGATTCTGCCTGCTACTCCAGTGAAATAAGGGGATGTGATGAAAGAGATCGATCTGGTTTCATCAGTCAGTCTCTGACCCAGTCCTGGGCATCTCTCATGGAGAAGAAAGTCTTAATGCACATTTTTAAATATCCATGTTTTGTACAAAGTGGGAAGAATAAGTTAATTCACTGACTTGGGATCTATATATAACATAGTCAAAATGACGCTTGAAATCCCTTAACTCATCAGGACCTGAGCCCAGGACATCCCCAAACCAAGAAGAGTACTGACTTTAGACCAGTGTAAGAGGGAGCCCACCCCTGGGACCCTGGCTTCAGAGGACCCTTCCATGGCCCTCCTCCAATCACACCTCCCACGGGCTAAGGAGTCCATGAGGCCCAATGGATGTGCCCTTCCAGAGCCTGTACTGTCTGCCTCCCACTTCTAGACCAGTCTCAGGGGATGAGAGACCCCACATCCCTGTCCAAATGGCCCTGAGCTCACTTCCAGGGCCAGCATAGGCCTTTCCCCAGGTCCAGCTTTCTAAGGGTGGGGCATAGCACTAAAGAGCCCACGCCGGGGCACAGGGAGGCCAGGGCACAGGGAGACCAGGTGCAGCTGTTTAAAGGGATGTGGATAGATTGTGTGTGCAAGCCGAGTGGCCTACACACGCGCACAGAGCCCCTCGCCACACAGACGGGCCAGCAGCGGAAAACCAAGAGGGAAGCCCATGGACCCCAAGCTGGCTCTCCAAATGCTGCCTCATGCTGGTGTACGACTCTGAGAAGTCTCACTTGACCTGTCCTTCCTGTCAAATGAATCAAATGAATATTTGACAGGAATATTTGTCAAGGCAGGAAGACAAAATATATTTCATTAAACAGTGCGTTCACTCGATTTATAACTTTTACATGTTTAGACATATTACATATGGATGTCCATTTGTACTCTAGCCCAGGGTCCCTCAAATGATTGGGATGCCCTGGCCCAGAGCTAACTTCTTCATCTTTATTTTGTTTCACTTTTTAGTTTCCGACTCTTTTTGCCTGAGAGAGTGGAGTCCAAGGCATTATTTGAGTGGGAGAGGAGAGCAATGGGATAAGGTGATTATTTTTCCATCTCCTTCTCCTTTTATTTAAATATATTGGTGTGTGATTTTGCCCAGCACATTTGGTTAAATCCACGAAGATGGTGTGTCTTCTTTCTCGGAGGCCCAAATGGGGCTTGTTCTTGGGGATCTCTCTAGGTAAGGTCAATGATTAGATTTTTGTGTGTGGTGGTTATTGCTCAATCCTTTGCTGGGATAATTACTCATCTCAGCTGGGAGTGTCTCTTCCAAACCATTTTCCCTGCGTCTTCATATATATTATAAAAACCATTGTATGTGTATGTTTGCTTCAAAGATTGTATGATATATGCACTATTTTTCAATTTGTTTTTATGCTACAATATATCTCAAAGGTCTGTGCATCTTAGTAACAAATTTTGCTATTTATTTATTTATTATTAACACTATTATTTATTGGCACTATTCTGTTAAAAATCCTTTAAATTATCTGATTTTGATATTAAATGTACTGTATGAAATTTGTATGTGTCATGCATGTTTTTAGATTAAAAATGTAAGTTTATTTATTTTAATTTTTGGAGAAGGGGTGTTAGTGGAGAGAGATTTGAAGAGAGGATTTCCTGAAGACATATAGGAGAATTCCTTAAATACTGCAATACCAGAGTGAGAATTGCTTATGTAAGCTGTGATTAAGAGAAGACCAGCCATTTTCTGACTTAATTATAGCAAAAACTACTCAGTTTTCTCTCCGTGTCTGTTTTCTCTGTATCATAGACTCTTGTTTTCTGTTTCCGTCTTGGAAAGGAGGTGCAGACAAGAAACCAACAGTAAGATGTTCTTTGGATGCTGACATTAGCCAGGGGAAATCTTTATTTATGTGTTCAAGCAACTCTTGGTTTTCTTCCTAAAGGCCATTTGACATATTCTCTTGAGTTCTGAGCTACCTTGGAGCTTGCATTGTTTGTTTTCTAGAACAAGGGCATCCAATGTTTTTGTTTAAGGTACTTTACATGGCATCCTAGGGCTTGCTATGCATCTGCTTCCCAACTGACAAAACGTGCCATCCTCCTGGCTCCACAGGGAAAGAGGGTGTTGCCCACTGTTCTGCTGTCAGTCAGAGCTCACCACGGTGCATGTTCATTACAGCAAAACACACCACCACTGACAACAGGGAACTTCGCCCAGAACTGACAGACTCCCAGCACTGAAGCTAAATCATTTATCTAGAAAAATCTAGAAGAATCTTTTATCTAATTGTAATGGCCTGAATGTTCCCCCCCTTCCCAGCCCCCAAATTTATATGTCGAAGCCCTAACCCCCCAATGTGATGGCATTAGGAAGTGAGGCCTTTAGGAGGTAATTAGGTTTAGATGAGGTCATGATAGTGAGCCCTCCAAAATGAGATTTATATCCTTATTAGAAGAGAAAAAGACACCAGAGCTCTTTCTCCACCATGTGAGGAAATAGCAAGAAGGCAGCCTAGTTGTGAGCCAGGAGGCAGGCCCTCACCAAAGACCAAATCTGCCGGCCTCCAGAACTGTGGGAGAGAAATGTCTGTTTAAGCCACCCAGGCTATGGTATTTTGTTATGGCAGCTCGAGATGACTTAGACACTAGTCTTTAGGCTTCTATGGCTGACACCTGTTACCATAATTTTAGGGGGGGCCACTCTGCTTCTGCCTTTATCTAGCTGAACTTTCTCTTTGTCTCAGTTACTTAAAGAGACAGGGAGTGTATGAGGAAGAGATTCCAAGAAAGTGAATTTAGTCAGGAAGTTGGCATTCCTGCCCTCCTACACCCGTTATGCTCCCACTGTAATCGCGCCCTTGAAGATGTAACTACCTCAAAGAATCATTTCCAAATCTAGTTTTACAATACATCACTGTGTCTTCAATTAACTCTAGGGCTGTTACAGAACAATAAAATGTCACAACACAATTTTTTTTTTAACTTTTTTTTTTGTTTTGGCTCCGTTGGGTCTTCATTGCTGCGTGTGGGCTTTCTCTAGTTGTGGCGAGCGGGGGCTACTCTTCATTGCGGTGCACGGGCTTCTCCTTGTGGTGGCTTCTCTTGTTGCCGAGCACGAGCTCTAGGCGCACGGGCTTCAGTAGTTGCAGCACGTGGGCTCAGTAGTTGTGGCGCACGGGCTTAGTTGCTCCACAGCCTGTGGCATCTTCCCGGACCAGGGCTCGAACCCATGTCCCCTGCATTGGCAGGCGGATTCTTAACCACCGGGCCACCAGGGAAGTCCCTCAACACAATTTTGATTCACCTTAATTTTGAAAGTTAAACATCATCCAGGCTTTTTTCTAGAAGACAATAGAATAATTGTCATCCTAGAAAAATTGCAAGTTTTCCTTTTCATGTGTTTCAGTACTGTTTTATGTATAAACCCTGTCCCCCCATTTTTGATGACAAAATCTGTAATATTAGTCAGGGTGTTAGTTAAACTGTGAACAAATTTAGAAAAGGCTTGCTGCCCAAAGTGGGGTCCACAGGCCAGCAGCAGGGGCATCACCTGGAAGCTTGTTAGAAACGCAGACTCTCAGGCCCATCCAGACCTGCTGAGTCCCACTCTACCTTTTAACACAATTTCCTGGTGATTTGTAGGCACCTTACAGTTTGGAGAGCACTGATTTTAAAGTTACTGGGTAGTACACAGATTCTCCTTCAGGAGGGCCAGATTTGGGATGTTAACATCTGGAACAAAATCCAAGTCACTCCTCAGAGGAGCTCAGTGAGGACAGCAGCCTGGGGGCCCAGGTCACAGCCCACCCCTGAGCTTAGGTGAGGCCAGGAAAAGGAACAGAAAGGAGGCACGTGCCTCTGAGGGGGAGGGATTCTTCAAAACAAAGGCAAGGGGGTTCAGCTGCTGGGTGGCCAAAAAAGAATGACAGACCTCCCCTCCCTACGTATTTCTTTTTGGAGGAATGGTGGAGTCCAGCTCTGCCATTACCTGCCCAGACAACTTTAGCAAGTGCAAGGACATTTCATAGCCTCATTTCCTCATCTTTAATATTACTTTAAAGTGATAGTTTCTATTGACACAGAACTTTACAGTTTGCAAAGCATTCCCATGCATATATTTTCATTTGAGCCAACAGGACAACTCCGTGTGATAGATAAAGTTGCGTTACCTCCATTTCACATATTGGAAAAGAGAGGCACAGAGCGACCTGAGAGTGCTAAGACCCCAGATCTTCAAGCCCTCGTACTGTGACCCTGGAACCACAGCCACATGAGTTCATGTGTGTGAAAGTAAATTGAAAACTGTAATGTGTTATTCCAATAAAAGATGTTCCTTAGTACTCTAGGAACATTCCACAAATACACGTCTAACTGAATTGACTCATCCACCAAGATGCTGGTCCCAGGATCAGCTTGTGTTGTGTTTCTCTCCTTGTATTGTGTTTCTCTTCTTGTGTTGTGGTAAAACTATTACCAGAAAAAGCTACTAATTAATATTAGTGATGATGTGCATATGAATGAGCAATAAAGGAAACCCTAGCAACCCAGATGGAAGGAAATGATCACATTAAAGTTGTTTCATTGTTTAGAGTCTTCTGCAGAAAGTAACTGAGAAAATCTTATATGTTTCTTTTGAACTACTTTGAAGAACTAAAATGACCCTTTCAATTATTTGTTATTTATCCTCATACTTTCCACATTCTTCTACAAGTTCCTATGACCAATTCTAGGAGGTTCAAAGGCAGCTAAAGGACCGGGATAATGATAAGACCAGAATTCAAGTCTTCTGTTCTTAAAATCAATGTTTATTTTGGGTTTTTCAAATAATGAGTCTATTTTTTTCTCTAGAAAGACACAATAGTTTCCTTTCATCTGTCTCTTAACAGTAGGTCACACCCTACGGTTGTTTTATCATCTGTTACGAATTTCACTAACTCTAGTTCTTTCTTTGTCATAGATGTTACATTTAAGTGAAAGGATTTTCAGCAGGGTTTTAAATTGGGTGAGATCTCAAGGTCAAATATCTTTGGCAAAGCCTGCCCTAGGAAATAGCTTTTCAGTTAAAGCAGTAGAGAAAGGAATATTAGTTGTTTTTTTTTTTTATTGTTATAATCCCTGCTCTGCAAATAGATGATGAAAAATACATAGTAACACCATCCTATCTAAACTGAAATGTCTTTTGTTTGTTTGTTTTTGTACAATTGTTTATAGAAATTCAACAAAGGTAAAACCGCATCAGGGAAGGTCTAGGAAAACACCACCTTACAACAATGGCACTTATGAATGCATAACTTTACAACTAGGCAACAGCCATGTTATAAACCTTAGACGAGAACTCAACTCACACTTCAAAGGAGAGAAAAAAGGAAAAGAAAGGCTATGTTGGATCATTTATTCAACTTCTTGACTCACTGTATAAATTAGATCTGTGTAGAGCACAAGAGCTCATATGTGGGAGTAAAACCCTCCTGAGTGCAAAGGCTGAAGTCTGAATTTTAAAATTTTGAGAAAAAGGTGAATTCTATACAGAGGAAATTTAGCAAAGTGTCTCACTTTGACTATAATTTACACATATCCACAACATGCTTATATAACTTCTTGACATACAAAGCAGGCTGTCAACTTCCAGTTAGACATGCTTTTAACTGGAAGGTCTTAGCCTGTTTTGCCAGATCTGGGCATGTATGTAGATGGATTCCTATGAAGTACAGGTTAAGTTCTCTCCTACCTTAAGGAAACCAGGAAAGTTGGCAATCTCAAAACAATAAAAACACTGGTATGCATTCAAACCTTACATAAATAACTTTTAAACAATTTGTACAAAAATAGTTCTGCATAATGTAAGATGTAACAAAACCAAACAAACAAACATGTCAAGACGGCAGCTGTGGTGTGTGGTCCATTTTATGTTGACACCAAAAACCCCAATGTTGCCAGGAATAAGATGTCCAAAACAAAAAACACCACCACCAAAAAAAAAAATTCCTAAGCTCATGCTTCCAGTAAGAGAATTTCTCCCAAGTCCATCCTCCTCTCCGACAGGAATGTCTTCTTGGTAAAGGCTGACTTAGAAATGGTCCAGAAAGCAGTGCAGTTTTGATTCAGAAAGACCAAAGGAAAGCGCCTGACTCACTCATCCCCAAAACGGTGGCGGACTGGCTTCTCCCTCAGCGAGACTTGCAAAATGGAATCGTTCTGTGGTCTGTTGTTCCAAGTTCCAAATTGAAAATAAAAGCCCTAGTTTTTGTAAAGTCTTTTACCCTCCCCTGCCGCGTCTCCTCCCCTCACCCACCCCCGGAAATGTCTTTATTCACGTTCATTTCCTTGCCTTTTTTGTGGGGAGAGGGCTCCTATTTTGAATATGTATGTATTCATAAAAACTGCCATTTGTGGTGTGCCTACTATGTGCTATAGATTATACCAAGCATTTAAAATATATTATCTTGGAAATTCCCTGGCGGTTCAATGATTAGGACTCCATGCTTTCACTGCCGAGGGCACGGGTTCAATCCCTGGTTGGGGACTTAAGATCCCACAAGCCGCACGGCACGGCAAAAAAATTAATAAATAAAATAAAATATATCATCTTAAACCCCCTTTGGTACTATCAACAATATTATCAACACTCTGCAGTTGATTATGCAGTTGAATAATTACAATAATAGTAATCACTGATTTTCACTGCTCGTTACAATATAATTGGCAATAGTGCTGAGCTCTTTCACGTGTATTGTCTTGCTTAGTCCTCACATCTGCCTTATGAGGTAGCTACTATTATCATTCCCATTTTACAGATAAGGAGACTGAGGAACAGAGAGGTTAAGAAACTTGCCCATGGTCACTCAGTTAATAAGTTTTGGAGTGGACATCCAATCCCAATGCAGGTTTATTGCCAACGCCCTTTTGTTTCCAGGAGCAGGTTACTGCTGAGTTCTGCTAATTTCTTCATAAACACAGTTGCCTTTGAAAGGCCTTTGAAGGCCTTGCTCAGCATAGACTCTAGCATTCGACAGATCTGGCTTCACATCCCAGTGAATTTAGGCTGGCCATAACCATCAGGACAGTTTCTCCCAATTCTGTCACCAAGTCTACTTTCCAGCCAGTGGAGAAGGAAGAAAGAACAAAAGTCCACATCCCTTCCTTTTACAAGCAAGCATGAATTCTGCCCCCTTCCCATGGGTCTGGACTTCATCTCATGGCTAGATCCAAGGAAGGCTGCGGAATACAGACGTTATACTGGCAGCCATGTGCTCATCTAGAATTTATAGATTTTACTAATAAAGAAAGAAGGGTAGAATGAATATTAGGACAACCAGGAGTCTTTTCCTCCTCAAGCTTCACCACTCTGTGACCTTGGACAAGTTACTTATCCTCTCTGAGCCTCAGTTTTGTCCTTCGTAAAATGAGGATAGGAGTATCATAAGCCCATTGTTAGGATTTAGCTAGTGCGTGTAAGGTAACTAGCTCAGTGCCTGGCACAAAGCAAGTATTCAATAAATGTTAACTACTATTAATATTGAGAAGGATTGTATAATTGAAGTACCAGATTGAAGCTACAATGATGTATGATGACTCTAAAACTTGAACTCTATTGTCAGCATCCCGCGAGGATTGTTTGCTGGGTATTGTATAATTGCTGAGCTTTCTCCTATCTATATTTCAAGGAATTCTGGAGGTAAATGGAGTATTAAAAATGAGATATTTTCAGATTCTCAGACAACTGGGGTTTAATTTCCCCAGGTAGAAATGGTGATCCCACTAGAGTGTATGTGTGTCACCCTATATTATCTAGATATATTTAGATACAATATCTAGATATTAACCTAGAGCAGTGACACTCAGCCCTAATTTTGCAGCATTTCTGGTGGTCTCCAATTATTTCTAAGGATACAACAAATTCTTCAAAATAAACTTAACTAAAATAATTTTTATGCACACAATATACACAATATTCTGACATTATTTTATGCAACATTTATTGAGCTCCGCCCATGTACCAAGCACCCTGATAGGCACTGGAGATAAAAGTGAAGGTAGACATGGGCTCTGCCTTCCCGAAGTGAACAGTCTCTCAGGGGAGATAGACTTTAGTCACATAATTGCACAAGTCAATGTTAAAATTGCAGCTCTGGTTATGAATGGGAGGTACATGGTGCTCTGAAAATGTACAATAGGGGAAAATGTCTGTACAGAGAGATGGGGAAAGTTTTGCAGAGGAAAGTCATGCCCTTTCGCCATCTGAAGCATGAGGAGGAGTTGAAGAGCTTAGAGGACATGTTCTGATGCTCTGGAGTCAATCAGGTTTTGTGGGGTCTGAAGAATATAACATTTCTTTCAGAAAAAGAATATAAATGTAGCCTACTTTTGCAAATTTTACAGAACCACATGACCATGGGAACACATTAAGGGCCCTGTGCAACTAAGGAGCTCTAAGGCTCAAGCTTCATCAGCTGTAGGTAACCCCCTTGGGATGGGATAGACTCACTTCATAGACTGAAATGGGCACAGTAAGGCCTTTGAGTTGGGGATTTAAGAGGCAGTCTTAGGACCCTTTCCCTGCTACTTTCCACTCTGTGAACTTGGGCAAGTAACTCTCCAGTCTGGTTATCCTTGATTGTCATACTGGGATTTAAAAAGCTTTTAATAAAATAGTATGTGTAAGCACTCGGACTGAGGTGTGATCACTGGTATTATTGTTATTAAAGCATTTGAAAGACTCTTTGTCCTTCTGTGAAATGCAGGTTGACTCCAAGGCGAGAGGCTGTCTCTTTGAATGGTGGTTCAAGGACAACCCCCCCTACCCCATTCACAGTATGACCTCTCCTATCATGAGGTGGCTGTCCTGGAGCCAGAGATGGGCTCTCACCAACCAAAGCCTCAGGCATGTGGTGAAGGCTAACACTGATGGCTTTTGAATGAGCAAGGGAAGTTTCTAGGCCCTGACAGGGGAGACAGTACTCTAGTTCCCTCTTAGAGTTAGAAGCCAATGAGAACTCTGTAGTAACCTCAATTTTTAGATTTTTTTTTAATAAATTTATTTATTTATTTTTGGCTGTGTTGGGTCTTCGTTGCTGAACATGGGCTTTCTCTAGTTGCGGCGAGTGGGGGCTACTCTTTGTTGCAGTGCTTGGGCTTCTCATTGTGGTGGCTTCTCTTGTTGCGGAGCACGGGCTCTAGGTGCACGGGCTTCAGTAGTTGTGCCTCGAGGGCTCTAGAGCATAGGCTCAGTAGTTGTGGTGCACGGGCTTAGTTGCTCTGCGGCATGTGGGATCTTCCCAGACCAGGGCTCAAACCCGTGTCCCCTGCATTGGCAGGTGTATTCTTAACCACTGCGCCACCAGGGAAGTCCCTGGAACTGAGTTTTTGAAAGGTGTATTCATGGGCAGAGAGATGCCTCCATCCTCCATCCTCAGGCTGTGCAACCCAAGGCAGAACATAGCATGGGTAACCCACCATCTCAATTGGCCTGAAACTCTCCCAGTTTTAACACAGAAAGTGCCATGTCCTGAGGAAACTCCTCAGGCAAAATGGGACGTTGGTCACCCTCCCCCAGCAGAGGACACCTTGTAAGCCCTTACCATTCTGCTGCCTTCTGGTGAGAGTGGGTGTGACAGGCATTATTATTATCCACCCACTTCGGGTTCCTCTCTATTTCCTCACAGGAGGGAGGATTACACTTCTCTGTTCCTTTGAAGTTAGGTGATGTCATGTGACTTGCTCAGTCCAATAAAACATGAATGGAAGAGATGCTTGTGACCTCTGGGTAGAAGCATTTAAGAACCAGTATGGGGAGGGCAGGGGAGAGATAAATTAGGAATTTGTGATTAACTGATACACACTACTATATATAAAGTAGGTAACCAACAAGGACCTACCGTATAGCACAGGGAACTATGCTCAATATTTTGTAATAACCTATAAGGAAAAAGAATCTGAAAAAGAATATATATACATATATATGTATGTATGTATAACTGAATCATTTTGCTGTACACTTGAAACTAACATGACGTTGTAAATTAACTATACTTCAACTAAAATATAATAATAATAAGGAAATTAAAATTTTAAAAAAACAGTATGTAATCCTTCATATTTCCTTCCTCCTGCCATGGCACTGGCAACATCTAGATGGTGGAGGCTCTGTCAGCCTGAATCCCTGAGTAAGGACCACACGGAGCAAAGCCCCCCACCAACCCTCAACATTCTGTAGCAAAAGTGTATAATGAACTATTGTGCCTTTAAGTCACTGAGATTTAGATATCTTTTGCTACTGCAGCATAACCCAGTCCGCCCTGACTGATACAGGAAGTAAAACCAAGACCCTATGTAGAGTTTATAGTAGTAATATGGCTTTAATGATTTTCCTGTGGAAGATGATAATAAAACCTTTGTACATATCCCAGTATGATGCTGACAGGAGGGAAAAGCAGTGTCACTTTTCCAAACTATCCAGCAGGAGAAAGGCCCTGGACTAACCTGAAGGCCTGGTGAGTAAAACTCCTTGGGCCTCAGATTACACTCACAGGTGTTGGCCTCTTGACTTCCCAGGACTGGACAGGTGCATGGTGCCCAGGCCCTTCAAAGCCAAGGAGGCTCTGCCACTAAAGATGAAAAAATTTAATGTGCGACTCCGATAGTAACAGGGTTAAATTAGATATTACACATATATATACACACATATATACATACATATACATATATTTAAACAAGTTTATGGAGGTATCATTTACATACCATAAAAAATTTTAAGTTTATGATTCCATGATTTTTAGTAAATTTACCAGGTTGTGCAACCATCACATTTTCATCCATTAGAACATTTCCATCACCCCAGAAAGATCCTTCCTACCCATTCATAGTTCATCCCTATTCCCACCTCCAGCCTCAGGCAACCACTAATCTACTCTCTGACTCTGTAAGTTTGCCCTTTCTTGACACTTTATATAAATGGAATCATACAATATGTAGCCTTTGTGCCTGGATTCTTTCACTTTGCATAATGTTTTTGAGGGTAATCTACATTGTAGAATGTATCGGTGTATATATCAGTATCAATATATGTTTTTACATATATATCAATATATATCAGTATGAGTATGTATATATATATATAGATATAGATATAGATACAGCATGTGTGTGTGTGAAGAGACAGGGTATGATGGAGAAATCTTAGGCCTCAGAGACTATCAAATTTGTGTTGAAAAGTACAAATAAAAACAAACAAAAATATGTGTTGAATCCCAGTCCCTGGAAACTCTCAGAATATCAGTTCAGTTACTCCCCACTCCTTTAAGAGAGTAACAAAGTCTCTTTATCTGAGTACAGATACTGCCCAACATTTTCCAGCCTTTTCATCCTCAAGGTTTATACTGAAAAGTGACTATACATCAGAAACAGTATCTCCCTGTCTAGTGATACAGAGACAGGGCAAAACACCAGAAACCTCACAAAGGCCATCTCCTCCTTGCCACTCAACTTCTCCTCAGCCCTGCAGACAGAGCAACCGCAGGTGTGCAGCTGGCATTGTCCCTTTTCCTTCCTAAGGCTAGTCTTTCCAGCGGTGCTAATGAGCCCTGGAATAAACTGCTCAAGAACAGGCAGCAGGAAGGCAGGAGAAAAAAGGGACAGGATAGTTCATAAATCAGACAAAGAAATAGCAGATACAGCCCAAGCAGGCTTAAAGGGAAAAATCCTGGGTGTAGGGATTTGTACTCAAGATACAGATACCTATATACCTGTACATAAAGCTTTTTATACCTTATATACCTTATATACGTATGCAGTGTATATATTTTTAAGCACCATAAACTTTGTATACCCTGGCTGCTTCCATAGTGCACCAAATATTTGCTCTGTTAAAAGATAATAAAAACGTAAGTAAGAAGACATCACAATTTTTTTTTTTTTTGGTGGCACCGCATGGCATGCGGGATCTTAGTTCCCCAACCAGGGATCGAACCCACATCCCCTGCAGTGGAGGCACAGAGTCCTAACCACTGGACCGCCAGGGAAGTCCCAAGACATCACAATATTGCAAAAAACATTTACGCCCGGACCTGAGGAAAACTGCTAGGGGAGATGTTTCCAAGACGCCCTATTCCATGGCCTATACAGGAAAAGAAACTTAAAAAAGAGTGGGTATATATATATGTATAACTGATTCACTTTGCTGTACACCTGAAATTAACACAACATTGTAAATCAACTATACTCCAATAAAAATTTTTTTTAAATGCCCTATTCCAGGGGTTCCCACCCTAGCTGTGCATTAGAATCACCCAGGGATTAAAACATACGATGCCGAGGCCATACCCCAACTGTATTAGTTTTCTGTGACTGTGCAACAAATCACCACAAACACGGTGGCTTAAAACAGAAATTTATTCTCTCACAGTTCTAGAGTCTGGAAGTTTGAAATCAAGGTGTCAGCAGGGCCGCTCTTCCTTTGAAGGCTCGGGGGTGGGGGGGATGGTGGATTTTCCTGTCTCTTCCAGCTTCTGGTAGCTCCAGATGTTCCTGGGCTTGTGGTTGCATAGCTGCCTCCATCTTCACATGTCCTTTTCCTCTTCTGCATGTGTCTCTCCTCTGGGTGTCTCTTATAAGGATACTTGTTGGAATAATGGCCCACTGAGATAATCCACGATGATATCATCTCAATGTGCTTAATTACATCTGCAAAGAACCTTTTTCCAAATAAAGTTACATTCACAGTCTCTAGGAAGTGAACATACCTTTTTGGGAGTAACCATTCAACCCACTAATAATTGTTACAGACTGGATGTTTATGTCCCCCCAGAATGCACTTGCTGAAACCTAATCCCCAGTGTGATGGTATGTGGAGGTGGGGCCTTCGGGAGGTGGTTAGGTCATAAGGGTGGAGCCCTCATGAATGGGATTAGTGCCCTTATAAAAGCGGCTCCAGAGAGCTCCCTCACCCTTTCCACCATGTAAGGACTCAGCAAGAAGACAGGCTGTCTATAAACCAAAAAGTGGGTTTTTACCGGATGCCAAATTTTCTGCACCTTGGTCTTGGACTTTCTGGCCTCCAGAACTGTGAGAAATAAGTTTCCATTCTTTATAAGTCACCCAGCCTATGGTATTCTGTTATAGCAGCCCAAAAAGACTAAGACAGAAATCAACCAAATAAATCAGGCTCTTTAGGAAGTGACCCTGGGCATTAGTATTTTTTTTTTTCTTTTAATAAAGTTTATTCCCTTATTTTTTTTTTTTAAACATCTTTATTGAAGTATAATTGCTTTACAATGGTGTGTTAGTTTCTGCTTTATAACAAAGTGAATCAGTTATACATATACATATGTTCCCATATCTTTTCCCTCTTGCATCTCCCTCCCTCCCACCCTCCCTATCCCACCCCTCTAGGTGGTCACAAAGCACCGAGCTGATCTCCCTGTGCTATGCGGCTGCTTCCCACTAGCTATCTATTGTACATCTGGTAGTGTATATATGTCCATGACACTCTCTCACCCTGTCACATCTCACCCCTCCCCCTCCCCATATCCTCAAGTCCATTCTCTAGTAGGTCTGTGTCTTTATTCCCGTCTTGCCACTAGGTTCTTCATGACCTTTTTTTTTCCTTAGATTCCATATATATGTGTTAGCATACTGTATTTCTTTTTCTCTTTCTGACTTACTTCACTCTGTATGACAAACTCTAACTCCATCCACCTCATTACAAATACCTCCATTTCATTTCTTTTTATGGCTGAGTAATATTCCATTGTATATATGTGCCACATCTTCTTTATCCATTCATCCGATGATGGACACCTAGGTTGCTTCCATGTCCTGGCTATTGTAAACAGAGCTGCAATGAATATTTTGGTACATGACTCTTTCTGAACTATGGTTTTCTCAGGGTATATGCCCAGTAGTGGGATTGCTGGGTCGTATGGTAGTTCTATTTTTAGTTTTTTAAGGAACCTCCATACTGTTCTCCATAGTGGCTGTATCAATTTACATTCCCACCAACAGTGCAAGAGTGTTCCCTTTTCTCCACACCCTCTCCAGCATTTATTGTTTCTAGATTTTTTGATGATGGCCATTCTGACCGGTGTGAGATGATACCTCATTGTAGTTTTGATTTGCATTTCTCTAATGATTAATGATGTTGAGCATTCTTTCATGTGTCTGTTGGCAATCTGTATATCTTCTTTGGAGAAATGTCTATTTAGGTCTTCTGCACATTTTTGGATTGGGTTGTTTGTTTTTTTGTTATTGAGCTGCATGAGCTGCTTGTAAATCTTGGAGATTAATCCTTTGTCAGTTGCTTCATTTGCAAATATTTTCTCCCATTCTGAGGGTTGTCTTTTGGTCTTGTTTATGGTTTCCTTTGCTGTGCAAAAGCTTTTAAGTTTCATTAGGTCCCATTTGTTTATTTGTGTTTTTATTTCCATTTCTCTAGGAGCTGGGTCAAAAAGGATCTTGCTGTGATTTATGTCATAGAGTGTTCTGCCTATGTTTTCCTCTAAGAGTTTGATAGTGTCTGGCCTTACACTTAGGTCTTTAATCCATTTTGAGTTTATTTTTGTGTATGGTGTCAGGGAGTGTTCTAATTTCATACTTTTACATGTACCTGTCCAATTTTCCCAGCACCACTTATTGAAGAGACTGTCTTTTCTCCACTGTATATGCTTGCCTCCTTTATCAAAGATAAGGTGACCATATGTGTGTGGGCTTATCTCTGGGCTTTCTATCCTGTTCCATTGATCTATATTTCTGTTTTGGTGCCAGTACCAAACTGTCTTGATTACTGTAGCTTTGTAATATAGTCTGAAGTCAGGGAGCTTGATTCCTCCAGCTCCATTTTTCGTTCTCAAGATTGCTTTGGCTATTCGGGGTCTTTTGTGTTTCCATACAAATTGTGAAATTTTTTGTTCTAGTTCTGTGAAAAATGCCAGTGGTAGTTTCATAGGGATTGCATTGAATCTGTAGATTGCTTTGGGTAGCAGAGTCATTTTCACAATGTTGATTCTTCCAATCCAAGAACATGGTATATCTCTCCATCTATTTGTATCATCTTTAATTTCTTTCATCAGTGTCCTATAATTTTCTGCATACAGGTCTTTTGTCTCCTTAGGTAGGTTTATTCCTAGATATTTTATTCTTTTTGTTGCAATGGTAAACGGGAGTGTTTTCTTAATTTTACTTTCAGATTTTTCATCATTAGTATATAGGAATGCAAGAGATTTCTGTGCATTAATTTTGTATCCTGCTACTTTACCAAATTCATTGATTAGCTCTAGTAGTTTTCTGGTAGCATCTTTAGGATTCTCTATGTATAGTATCATGTCATCTGCAAACAGTGACAGCTTTACTTCTTCTTTTCCGATTTGGATTCCTTTTATTTCTTTTTCTTCTCTGATTGCTGTGGCTAACACTTCCAATACTATGTTGAATAATAGTGGTGAGAGTGGGCAACCTTGTCTTGTTCCTGATCTTAGTGGAAATGGTTTCAGTTTTTCACCATTGAGGACAATGTTGGCTGTGGGTTTGTCGTATATGTGGGCATTAGTATTTTTTAAAGCTCCCGGGGTAATTCCAACATACAACCAAGTTTAAGAATCACTAATCTATTTGAACTGCCAGCTCCTCCTACCCAGCAAAGGTCCTGGGGTAGAAACAGATAAGAAGCCCGAAGAGGAGCCCAGAGGATGTTCCTGGCCCCCAACACACATCTGAAACTAGGCAAGATTGAGTGGACTGTCCAATCTCAAAGGGAGAAGAGGGAAATGGTTGAAGAGAGGGAATTTCCATGGAATAATATAAAAAATGCCCAATGGGATGGGAGAAGCTTCTAGTTTTTAAGGTTTAGAATCTGTTTATAGAAGGAAGTGTTGCTAATGGTTAAGAGCAAGGCCGTGAAGTCAGATAGGCCTGTTTTCAAATATTGGCTTTGTCATTCTCTTGCTGTGTGACCTTGGGCACACTACATAACCTCTCTGCACTTTAGTTCTCTCATCTCTCAAAATAGGGATGAGACATCAGCTACACTCCTGTCAGTTACAGAGATAAAGGTTACCAATGGAAATTAGAAATGATGGCCCCAACTCCCAGAGAGCTGGCCAACTGGATACAGAAAAAAATGCAAAACTATGAGAAACAAGTTAAATATATAATCCCTTGGTTATTTTTATCTGTAATTACTAAAATGAAAGTAAAAGGAGCATTGGGGCAGATCCTGGCACTGTACCATGCTTGGACTTGGTGGGTCAGAGCTATGGTTGCTACCCTCAGGGCTACTACCAAAGGGACAAATGATGCTAGCACAACAGATAATACCTCTACAACCTCTGGTCACCAAGGAAGTAGTCCAGGTGGTGAAGGGAAGCAGGTATTAAGGGTGTGAAAAACCAAGAAACTATTAAGCCAAAGGATATAGTGTGAAGGAGCTATCTCATTTTGTAGATCGATATCATCAGCTTCCTGAACTTTTACTAAAATGGGTAATGAGTGTGACTTAACTTAGGACTGGTCTACTTGGCTTTGAATGCTGCAGAGTACAAGAGCATGTTTGATTGATACAGGACCTACGGCTTACTATAGAACAATCAGAAATCAGAGATGGCTATATATGATCCGAACACACAGTAGGTTGTTCCTGAAGGGACAGCTAGCCTGAGGGACTGGATAAAAGCCACTGTAAGGTTTCTTTTCCCTGAGAATGTTAGCTGATGGCTCCCCTCCTTAAATGCTGAGTGGAACTCCCCAGATGAGGCAGCCCATATGTTGCATATGCAGTCCATGTTGGACTGGCTTTATGATGACCAGGATGTGCACCCATGTAATATGCTCCTTATTTAGATCATAGCAAATGCTGTGATTAAGGGAGCCCCTTTTGCACAGACACCCCATGTAAACCTACTGCTGTGAAATCAAGCAACAGTTCAAGAGACCATATCAGAATTGTTATCTCAGTTTACCCTTAGTCTAAGAAAATTGGATCCATTCACGAAAGCATAGGGGGGAAAGACGGATAGTCAAGGTGATAGGGACAGAGTAAAGGGACAAAGTAGATAATTAAATAGTTAATCCCACTAGGGGATTGTAAGTAAAAAAAAAAAAGAAGTATGGGAGACCCCTGGAAGTTAATGATCACTCAAGAAAGCAGGTTTGCTTAACCACAAAACCAAGCAGGCTTGCTTAACAACAAAACCATGCAACAGAAGCATGAGAGATGCCCCCAAAACAATAAAAAATAAAACATCTTGCCCAGTGAGCTCAGTAAGTTAATGATTCCTAGCACATGCTCTTCTGGGCACATTAAAAACAAAAATATAAGGAAAAGGTGACATTATACTAAAACCTGAGATGATTTACTATTTTTAGCATATGTTACTGCCTTTTTGCTCATTTCCATCGTGCCATGACAGTCCTGGCTTGACCTTGTAGGGACAGGAAAATTCCCCTGCCCAACCTGGGGTAGGAGCTGATGATGGAAGCGTGACATCTATTCAAGAATGAGAAAGAAGGTGGTCTTTTCTCCCTCCTTTTTTTTTCCTTTAATATAAAACTGTAACCCACTAAGTTCTCAGGGTGTGGCACCCTCTTGCCTGCCCGCTTATAAGCCTCACAGGCATCCTATTCTAATAAATCACTTCTTATCTACCACTTTGCCTCTTGCTAAATTCTTTCTGCTCTAAAACACAAAAAAGCAAAGCTCCTCAAAGTCCCGCAGATCACCACCTAGTGGTTTCAAAGGGGCTAGTCCCACCAGGATGGAAATATTCATAGAGTTATTAAGAAATGGGCAGAATATGGAGGACATTGATGGGGTCAGAGCATCTTAATGAGGTGCTATTGGAGGTGGAGTGGACTGATGGAGCTCCTGCTGGTACCCCAACATTAAAGGGCCTTAAACAAATCCACTCCATTTAGTCTGGAGGAATTTTTAAAGCTAGAAGGCAAAGATGGCAATGAAAAACCTGACCTTGTATCACAGGGGGCGATGGTCAGCAAATTAATCAGGGTGAAGATTGACAAAAGGGCCAAGGTCCCTTGGCCTGATCCCTAGCTGGAGACCAAAGGCCATGTGCATATGTGTGGGTAAAGTGACCAGAGGGTGGGCATAAACTATTCTGGGTGATTTCAAAACCTAAAGAAGGCCACAGTTAGCTTGGGGGCATGTGGAGCTGCAACCGTGATGGGATTAAGGTGAAAGTTTGGATGAAAATTGGAACATTTGGGCTTCCCTGGTGGCGCAGTGGTTGAGAATCTGCCTGCCAAGGCAGGGGACACGGGTTCGAGCCCTGGTCTGGGAAGATCCCACATGCCATGGAGCAACTGGGCCCGTGAGCCACAGTTACTGAGCCTGCGCGTCTGGAGCCTGTGCTCGGCAACAAGAGAGGCCGCGATAGTGAGAGGCCCGCGCACCGCGATGAAGAGTGGCCCCCACTCGCCGCAACTAGAGAAAACCCTCGCACAGAAACGAAGACCCAACACAGTCATAAATAAATAAATAAATAAATAAATAAAAGAACGTGAATTTCAAAAAAAAAAAAAAAATTGGAACATTTGAACAGACTTAATGTGAAGTGGTTGTGTTTCCTCCACCTGAATGTATTACTGAGATGGATATTATGTCTGATTGGGGAACACTTCCTATATCTTGTATTGTAAAACTGAAGGCATGTACGTTTGCCTTTTGGCTCTCGTTGATTGGACATACTCAACGAGAACCTATAGATTTGCTTGCCCCTACACAGGTTGTTAATTTGACACAGTGTTGGATGCCTAGTGGACAAAAAGAGATTTGCACTTTAATTAATGACATATTAGAAGTTGGAGTGCTGGTGCCAACATATTCTCTGTGCATTAGCCCTGTGTGGCCCATGAAAAAGGTGGATGGCTCGTGGAGACTACCAGTAGATTATCAAGGCTTGAATAAAGTAGTATCACCTACAACATTAGCAGTCCCTGCTATGGTTGCAACAGTATAAAAATACAAGGGAGAGGAGATTGGTACTCAGTGATTGATCTTGCAAATGCTTTTTTTCTTTATCACAATCTAAGAAAAGAGCCAACCACAGTTTGCTTTCACTTGGGAAGGATCCCAATTTACATTTATTGTAAAGCCCCAGGGTTATTTGAATTCACCAGCTGACTGCCATAATTTGGTTTGATAATATGCTACATTGATGATATCATGATAATATCAGGAACTGAGGAACGAGCAAGCACATTTTAAATGCAGTGGCAACACACGTGACCAACAGAGGATGGTTGACAAATCCAGCAAAGATCCCAGAGCCCACCCAAACAGTAAAATTCTTAGAAATAACCTGGGCAGAAGCCACCCCTGACATTCCACAGGCAACTAAAAATAAACAGGTGTCATACCTACCCCTGGCACTAAGTAAGGAGCACAGCATCTTTAGGGTCTGGATTTGGGAATGCATATTCCACATCTGGGAGTATTGCTAACTCCTATCATAAAACTACCTGAAAGAAAGCAGTATTTGAATGGGAGCTGTAACAACAGCCAAAAGCAATGACTCAATCAAAATTGGGCCGTTATGATTCATACTCCGATAAGATTTTGGAAGTATCCTCGACTCATATGTAACACAGACTGGAGTTTATGGCAACAGCCCATGAACACTGCCCAGTGGTGACCTCTGGGATTTAGGGCCAGAAAATTTTCAGATGCAGCAGTATGGTACAAGTCATTTGAGAGGCAATTATTGGCTTGCTATTATTGGGCATTAATTGAAGCTGCCTCTATGACTGAAGGACATAAAATAATCTTGAAACCTGAAACACGCATTATGTCTTGGGTGATGTTGGAGAAACTCTCCAATAAGGAGGCCAGTGCCCAGAAGAGCTCCATAATAAAATGGAAGTGGTTTATTCAGGGACATGCTTCTGCAGAAAGGCAAGGAGGTTTTCATCATATTCACAAGCAGGTAGCCTCATTTCCTCTGGGGCCGATATTGGAACCATCTGAGGAGCTACTGTATCCTATTGACACATGGGTGGTATTTTATGAATAGCTCTCAAGTAACCTACAAAAAGCTGCTTGGCTTATGGATGGTAGTTCTAAAGTGGACGGGCAGCATCCTGTTTAGAAGGCTGCACACTGTGACCCACTAATGGAAAAACTATAATTGAAAAAGTTGAGAACAAATCAGCTTAGTGGGCTGGATTACATGTATTTTTCCTGCAGTGAACAACAATTAGAGACCCAAAATCTGGGTGTATTCCTCCTCTTGGGCAGTGGCCAGTGGCTTGGCCACAGGGTCAGGCAGATGGGCAATGGAAAACTGGATTATTAAGTGGATGTCCATATGGGGTATGGTGCCATGGAAATCACTATGGGAATTTAAGGGGAGCATTAAATAGGACATGTCAATGCCCAGGAGGACAACCTCTTTCCCGGATCGGACTGTGATTGGAACCAGCAAGTGGGTATCTTGGTGCACTCACTCAAGGTGTTCAACTGGGTCCATGAAATAAGAGGCTCTGGGAGGAGCTGCAGCAATGCTGAGATGGGCTGATTGTCGACATAATCCTCCTTCACCCACAGAGGCACAAAATGCCAACCAGAACTGTCCTGTCTGCCAACAAGACAGGGACTACAGATGGCTGTGCGGCAGGTTCCCAGGGAGAAGACCCCCGAGCATAGCTAGCAAGTAGACTATAGTGGGCCACTGCCGGTAGCCCCGGGTGGCTATAAATGGGTCCTGACAGAAATAGACACTTACTTCACATTGGGCTTTGCATACCCAGTGGTAGATGCAAATGCTCAAAACACTATAAAAGGAGTAGAGCAGAAGATACTGTACCAGTCTGGACCAAGAAATGAGTTACATTTCTTCAGACCAAGGAACACACTTTACAGCCCATAGTGTCCAAGAGACAAAGAGATGGGCAAAGAGATACCACATCAAATGGACAAATCATGTTTCTTATCATCCTCAGAGTAGAGATTTGATAGAGAATTGGCATGGGCAATTGAAACATTCACTGAAAAAATGGGGGAGATAAAGGCATGTAGGGCTGGTTTACATACCTTCCTGAGTGTGTGCTCACACTCAGCATGAAGGCGGCCAAGGAGGGCTCCTCACTCAATAGATTTCCTCTGCTTTTCCAGGGGAGTTGAGGGAGGGTGTGCAGAGGATGCTAGTACTACTATACAATTATTCCCCACGTCACCAACTTTCTTTTTTCCTAACTGATGCAGTGGTTCTGGGACCAAGGCTGCAACTATGGGTCCTAGAAGCAGGATGAAGCAGGGATGATCTCTAAACAAGAAATTGTAACTACACCCTTTAAATCTTTATGCCTAAGGGCCTCATGGGTTGCACTGTGTCTTTATTCTATCTGGCAAAATTCAAGTTGACAGTGAATTCAGCTGTGTTGCCCAGTGGTAGAGATAGCCTACTAGTTCTGTATCTATGTGACCATACTCTATATGAACAGGGGTGGACTAAGGGGGAGGCACTTGCTAGACTGGTACTACTGCCAGAAATCTGGACCAGCACAGTGACTGAACCTAACATCCCTTCAAAAGGTGGAAATGTTTGGGTCAAAAATCAATGACAAATGTAGAGAAGGAGAAATAGTAGCTGGGTGTAAAGGAAAGAATAAATGGATTATGCAATAAGGGAAATCCAATATTGCATTGTTGCCTTCAGGGAGGCTTGGAGCGACAGAAGGATATTGTTTATTAGCACGATTATATCAGATGCCTGAAAGGGTAAAGCCATATGTTTGCCAAGACCACCTCAGCTTTTGGAATCCGACAAGGTCAAGTGGAAATCTGCAAACCTGAGTGGTATTGCTCTGAGAGACTTTTTAGTCGTATGATATAATGATGAACTGAACCAACTGTCCATGACTGAGTGGAACTCTAGTATGTTCCAGTATCTTTTGGCTCTTTTATTTCAGGTTAAATCTACTACAGAGGATATCATTAAGTTAGGAATTTCCAGGAAATATTTCCTACTGGGCCATTAGACCATGTATTGTATGGCTTCTGGCATGCTGTGTAACAATAAAACTTGATGATCAAATGCTTATAAAGGTCTCCAGTTATAACAGCCAAATATAGCAGTGGCGTGCCCAACACGCCACAGTGTACCATGCACAGATACATATTCCCCCCTTTTTTTTTTTTTTATATTTATTTTTGGCTGTGTTGGGTCTTCGTTTCTGTGCGAGGCCTTTCTCTAGTTGCGGCGAGTGGGGGCCACTCTTCATCGCGGTGCGCGGGCCTCTCACTATCGCGGCCTCTCTTGTTGCCGAGCACAGGCTCCAGACGCGCAGGCTCAGTAGTTGTGGCTCACGGGCCTAGTTGCTCCGCGGCATATGGGATCTTCCCAGGCCAGGGCTTGAACCCCTGTCCCCTGAATTATCAGGCAGATTCTCAACCACTGCGCCACCAGGGAAGCCCTCCCCTTGCTTTTGTGGATGGGCAGGTACAAAACAGAATAGAGAAAGACAATGAGTTATCAATGGGAATAAAGCAGTGGGCATCAGACAATGGATCCGAGTTCCCCTGGGAAACACCCCACTCCCCAGATGAAGAAGGCTATGAGATGCCTAATGGCATAATCAGACTAAGCTGTGTCTAGGTGTGACTACCATTCATCCAACCCTAGTATGGGGGACCCATCATTCTTGAGTATAAACATGTATCCTATCTGCACTTAGGCCATTAGTACACAATGACAGCAACATGCATGGTGGATTCAACAACACTGACCCGCAAGACAGAAAAGGGCCTTAGGGGAGACAGGTACCAGTCTAGGCAGCATGGTACAAGCCAGTTTGCTTTTTTTTTTTTCTCCTTATCTCTCTCTTTTTCTTTTTCTTTTTTTTCTTAACATTAAAAAAATTTTTTTATTTTATATTGGAGTATAGTTGATTTACAATGTTGTGTTAGTTTCAGGTATACAGCAATATATACATACACACACTACTATATATAATACAGATAATCAACAAGGACCTACTGTATAGCACAGGGAACTCTACTTAATAGTCTATAATAACCTATACGGGAAAAGAGTCTGAAAAAGAATAGATGTATGTATATGTATAACTGAATCACTTTGCTGTAAGCCAATTTGCTTCTCATGAGGAGCGGCATTCAGAGGATGACAATAGAGTTTTCTTATTGCTAGCAAGAAAGGTAGCCTATGCTCATTGTGTAGTACACAGGGACAAAGGCCATCCAAGTCACTGAAAATTACAATATGCTTTTATTGATTGCCAAAGGCAACTTCAAAATAAAAATTCCACTTTTTATTGGGCGAGTAGCCGAAAAAAGGTACCCTATAAATTTAGAAAACCAATTAAACTCACTTATTGTTTTTAGTCTGTGCCAAGAACATGCTTATAAATTCTTAAATGTATTTGTGTGCAGTTTGATTTCCTGAGGGTCGCAGTTTTATGTCAGCAACACTGAAGTTCCACGTGAATCAGAGAAGATTCTTTTCAGAAAACATAAAATGCCCAGTCTCCTATATTTCAACTCCAACTCTGAAAACTCTCTTTTGTGGGCCTAAGAATCCAAAAGGTTCATCTTAAAGTAGGTTTAGATGCCTGTTCCTGTCCCCCTGTTTCAGAAGACCCCAGCCAACCACGCCCCCCTCATTCCCTGAAGCTGCTGCTTAAACTACAGAATTTTATTGGGTTGGGAGGAGGACAGAAGTGGTCCAAACCATGCAGCAAATGGTAAACAATGAAATATTGATAGCACCAAAAAGAATCTGAGGGAATCACAGAGGCTCACATTACTCAAAAGCCTTGTGGGTTTTATAAAGTTGCTTAGCCATATGTCCAAGGATAATAAAACATAAATACACTGCACAGACTCCAATTATGAAAGATACTAAGTCTTTCAAACAATAAAGAAAAAATTAAATTCTGAGTCTTAAAAATATTCATTGTCGTTTTCATCTGTTGGGAACTATAGGCAGATAAAACGTGTAGATATGAAAATAAATGCCCAAAAATAACCCGAACCGCACACTCTAAGACAAAGCCTCCAACGCCTTATCGTTATTTAGACACTTATCAGCTTCTCATAAAAGAAAAAGGTAGATTTGAAACTTTTGGAAAACATGTTATTTTGAAAGAACTTTAAAATACATTCTTGGGGGATTTTAAGTAGCTAGTTGAGAATAAAATACTGTCACGTTTAGCTTCTGGTAGAGGATGTTTGAGAAGTATTTTTATTTCTTTCTTTTTTTTTTTTTTTTTTGGCTGCGTTGGCTCTTCGTTGCTGCGCGCAGGCTTTCTCTAGTTGCAGTGAACGGGGGCTACTCTTCGTTGCAGTGCTGAGGCTTCTCATTGCGGTGGCTTCTCTTGTTGCAGATCACGGGCTCTAGGTGCACGGGCTTCAGTAGTTGTGGCTCGAGGGCTCTAGAGCGCAGGCTCAGTAGTTGTGGCGCACGGGTTTAGTTGCTCCACCTCACGTGGGATGTTCCCGGACCAGGTATCGAACCCACGTCCCCTGCACTGGCAGGCGGATTCTTAACCACTGCGCCGCCAGGGAAGTCCCTTTATTTCTTTAGAAGGTTCAAAACCAGATAATTTGGGGTAATTGCTTAAGCATCTGGAAATACCAACTCATTATTTTGGTTGGATCTCAGGGAGATACAAATGTAGATTGGAGAGGCACATCAACTTTTCCATTGTTTATGTATGCATGCTTACAAGGATAGAAAAAGTCACAGGCAAAAGTGAAAGTAGTTTGATTTATAGGGGTAGATGAAGGGTTTATGGATAATTTTTTTCTTTTCCTCTGATTTATGTTACTGTTGCTACTATTACCATGATTTCACAACCACATTTTCACAAATGTTTCCTGCACAAATTCTTCTTCTAGAGCCAAAAAGATTCAGTGTTGTACAAAAACAATTGTGGGGCAAGCAGGTTCTTGCTCAGATTTGTGTGGATTCCCCCTAGAGACCAAGATGAGAGGCCAGAATTTTGAGGGATCATAGGTTAAAAATAAAGACTCCCAGCAAAAAGTACCTGATAACCTTATACATAAGTAATAATTTAAAGGAGCATATGAACCGTAGGCTCACAAATCTAGCTATAGGTCAGCATCACCTACAGAGTTTTTAAAATACAGCTGCTCCTATTCCTAGGCCTTTTGATTCAGTAATTCTAGGAAAAGGGCCAGACATCTGTATTTCTTCAGATCTCCATAGATTGCAGTCAGAAAGGAGAACCTCTGTCCTGTACAGAATAGACAAGCTCCTAAAAGTAGGGTGGAGGAGTTACTTTTCATTTTATATCCAAACCTATGTTTTGACTTTTTTTAAACATGTGGATGTATTATTATTATTGTTGTTATTATAAATCAGTTTAATTTGCAATCATATATCATAGAAATTTGTCCCTGCTAAATGTCCCACGAACATCTCCCTTCTCTGCTCCTGCCAGAACAGCTGGTAGATGCCTTCTCAGCTTTATCCCTTTTTTTAAAATTAATTAATTAATTAATTATTTTTTGGGCTGCGTTGGATCTTTGTTGCTGCGTGTGGCTTTCTCTAGTTGCGGCGAGCGGGGGCTACTCTTCACTGCGGTGTGCAGGCTTCTCATTGCGGTGGCTTCTCTTGTTGCGGAGACCGGGCTCTAGGCACACGGGCTCAGTAGTTGTGGCTCGCAGGCTCTAGAGCACAGGCTCAGTAGTTGTGGCGCATGGGTTTAGTTGTTCCGCGGCATGTGGGATCTTCCCAGACCAGGGATCGAACCCATGTCCCCTGCATTGGCAGGTGGATTCTTAACCGCTGCGCCACCAGGGAAGTCCCAGCTTTATCCCTTTGATACCTAAATGCAATATCCCTTGAAACACTGGTCCTCAAACCAGGCTAATCATCTGAGAAGCTTTTCACTATATAGATTTCCAGGCCCCTATCCCAGGGAGATTTAATTCAGAACATCTAGGGTAGCATCAGGAATCTATATTTTTAAAACGCTACCCAGGGAGTTCTATCAGGTGTAGGATCTGCTGCCTCAGGAGGGCTGGCAAATGAAGCAGTTCCCAGTCCAGGGCTGACACCTTCGAGCCTGGGGACTCAGGACAGGCTTGGCCATATTTGGTCGGGGGAAGGAGAGGGCATGCTGGAGGACGCTACATGTCTCGTGGGAAGCAAAAAGGGGAAAGGATAGCCACAGACCAGCTCCCCATCCCACCTGTTTTGCCAGGCTCCAGCCAAAACCTTGAGCTGAAAGGATTTTGACTACATCTTTTATCCTTTCACAGACACTCAAGTTATAAAATACAGTAAACTCAGTTGCCTTTCAACCTTTTTGATCTTTGGGACTTTTTTTTGGTTTTTTTGTTTTTGAAGTATCAATGATTTACAATGGTGTGTTAGTCTCTGGTGTACAGAAAAGTGACTCAGATATATATAGAGATGTATCTATCTATCTAGATAGATAGATATGCTTTTTCAGGTCGTTGGGACTTTTTTTGAATAAAGAGTGTATGATGGGGGGGGTGGTGGGATGAATTGGGAGACTGGGATTGACATGTATACACTGATGTGTATAAAATGGATGACTAATAAGAACCTGCTGTATAAAAAAATAAATAAAATAAAATTCAAAAATTGAAAGAAAAAAAAAACAAAACAGTGTATGACAAAAGCCATGACCTTAAAATGAGAAGAGAGCATACTAAGTGGTAAGTTCTCATGGGCAAGGGGCAGGGTTCATCCTCCAGTTTCCCAGTCCCAGTGGCATCTCCTGAGGGCCTAGCAGATGCCCAGTGGGGGTCATTTGTTCACTAAAAGTCCAGCAAGTCTCCTGGTTTTTATCTCTAGCTTTTCTTCTGAGTGTGCTGGGACAAATCATCCCTCAGGGCCTCAGGTTTTTTTCTGGTTTATCAACAAGAATGTTTTTTGAAAAACTTTGAGGGTAGGGCTTGTTGCTAGAAACCAGAAAACTTTCTTAAATATCAGTTCTAGACATTATCAAGGTAGAGTCTAGAATAAAAATAAAGCAGGATAGTTTTTCAAAATCCTAGAGAACTTGTGGAAATGGGGCATGGATGCTATTTATTTGAAGAGCTAGTGAATCTGTTCACAATTGTAATCTGATATAAACATAAGTCACAAGATAGTATCAAAACTTAGGAGCATTTCTTTAAGCCAATGTTTTAAAGATATGTTTACTAATTCAGACATATTTACATCTGTATGGATACACTGAAGATTCACAGAATAATATGTAATATGAAGGTAACACTTAAATGACATTTACTTTTTCTTTTGAAATAGAGCTCTCTCCCGCCTTTTTAAGCCATATATTTTGGTTCCCAGTAACATTTTTTCTTTCAAATCCACTCACTTGGTCTAATTTTTTTAAGTGCCTTTCTCCACCAGCTTTCAAATAAATTATTTACCCTTTCTAAAAATGTTTTAAACATCAACCCAGCCAAAGCTGATGTAAGTGAACCCAAGGGGACTGACAACACATAAAATGAAAGGTTTTTTTCTTAAATGGGGCTACAGAAAAACATGGAAAAATTGATAGAAGAATAGCCTTAGTTCTCCATTTTCAAGGAGGGGAAATGAGTGCAAGACAAATTGAGGCATGATGATATCTTCCTAGATTTTTCCTTTTCCACCTGGAGGCAATAATTGATATATTACAGATGCCTATTGTGAATGGACAAGTGGCTAACTTGCAAAAGTTAACTGTTAAATAGAAGAAAGTTAGGGTACTTTGTCAAAAAAAAAAAAAAAGAGGAAATAGTGCAACAAGCTACAGTAAATATTTAGTGTGATTGAATTAACATATAGGATTTAATTTTAAAACCTTTAAAAAAACAAAAGTATTAGCAGGCATAAATTTCACAAAAAAGTTTTGTTTTGTGGCAAATGACCAAAGATACAAATAATGAACTGTGATTTTTCTCAAGTTCACAAAGCAAGAATAAAATTTTCCAAACTCTGACTTTCACCCTAAGATAAATGCAGAAATGGGTACTGCTTTGGCCAAAAAGGGGATTGTGTACTGAGTGAGTTCCCACCTGTATTTACTAAAATGTTCCAGGAGAATCAAGAAAAAACCTTTTACTGTTGTTTATCTCACCACAACTGGGTGCAAAGGAGCCAGAAAAACAGTAGAAAACACAGTGGAGAAGAGAAGAAACAGGACAGAGCTTCTTCATAGAAGCAAGTGTGGACAAAGCAATGAGCTGGGATCTGTTCCCACAAGAAATGTTTATATCTTCATTAAATCAGTGACTCTAGCCAAAGAAATGCCTCCAGGGACTAGGAATCAGGATTCTGTTGAATGCTTTAGCTTGAAATGAGCAATTAAAGAAATAAAGTTGATACAGGAGGAAAGCCTGTCTTAGTTTTCTACCTGCGGATGCCAGATCCCTGGTTTCAACGTGAGAAGGGACCTTATAATTCACGGAATCCAACTCCTCTTCCACCTTAATCTTCAGTTTCTAAACTTCTTCTCTCCTCTCAGTGCCTCAGTCTAGTCACTTGCTAAGAACCCTCTTTGTAACAAATGTCCCATGCTGATGTAAGACATTCATAATAGGGATACAGAGTATTTAAGAACTCTCTGTACCATCTTTGAGGTTTTTCTGTGAATCTAAAACTGTTCTAAAATTAAAAGTTTATTTTTAAAAATTCTATTTATATGGTACATATACTAGTGGTTTTGAAGTCAGAGAGATCAGCTTATCATCTAGTTTCTGCTTCTTAACCTTGTAACCCTGGGCAATTCCTGCCTTCATTTCCCTCAACTCTAAGTGTTGTAGAATCTGAAGGGGATCCAAATACGTCATCCCCAAAAATGCCACTTTGGCATAGTATTATTTTGATTATTTTAAGTTAAAGGCAATTGAGGAACAGCAGACACAGGAAAAGCTAGCTCTCTGCCCTTTCCCTTTCTGCCAAAACCAGGGCGTATATTTCCTTTCATAAAGGTGACATAAATTTCCATTTGTAAAAGTGTTCCTCTCTCCCGAAGCAGGAAGAGAACTAGCTTAATCACTGTAGAGGGCACCAGGAGTCACAGAGTCAGCATAACAAATCTTACTAAACAACCCTATCTACCATCCAGTTCCTAGTCAACTTCCCACAGTTCACCCCCTGCCCCAGGAGCTCCAACCCTCATTTCCTTTATCTATTCACTTCTTCACAATTCATCACCCTTTGTTAAAATGATATATAAGGCCCCAAATCTAACCATGTCTTTGGGTTTTCACTTCTTTTCTGTGAAGCCCCCATGCACGTAAATATATTAATAAAATCTGTCTGCCTTTTCTCCTGCTATTCTATCTTTTTTCAGGTTTGTTTGTTTGTTTGTTTGTTTTTAGGCAGTACCGTGTGGCATGCAGGATCTTAGTTCCCCGACCAGGGATCTAACCTATGCCCCCTGCATTGGGAGCATGGAGTCTTAACCACTGGACTGCCAGGGAAGTCCTCTTTTTTCAGTTTAAATCACAGGCCCTAGCTACAGTACCTAAGAGGGTAGAAAAACAGTTTCTGCTCCTTTACAAAATCAACTGAGAGCATACAAACTGTATGTGGGATGATAGCTAAGAGCATAGGATTATTCCCTACTTGTTTGATTATTCCCTTCAAATTATTCTCTATTTGTTTGTAATAAATACCTTCTTTAGAATTCCATTTCCTCATCTACAATCTAGATGGAATAATAATACCTTTATCTCAAAGAGATGTTATAAGCAATAGATGAGATGATACTGATGTGAAATGCCCAACGCTGTTCAGGACACGTGAGCCGTTATTATACAGAGTCCCTCTGCATACGTGACCTCCTATCAGAGATCATTCCTTTCCCTCGGCTCCCTTGGTAGAGGCACCACAAGGGCAATATCTCGTCCTCAGCTTTGTTAGTTTAAAAACCACATTTTATCCATCCAATTAGGTGTGATCAGGGCCAGGGAAACTGAGTCACCTCAGCCAAACTTTCAAGAGATTAGTTCACAAACCATCAAGCTGATGCATATTAAGTTTCTTGGGAAGTATAATGGTCAAAGAGACTGTGTCTGGCTGTGAGTCTGGTTCCTCCCAGTTGGAACATCCTTGGGGAAACCATCCCAGGTTCAGAAGGCTGCTCAAGAAGGATTGGGGTATACTCAATACTCTGTTATAACCTATATGGGAAAAGAATCCTGGAAAAGACAGGATATATGTATATGTATAGCTGATTCACTTTGCTGTACCCCTGGAACTAACACAACAATGTAAATCAACTATACTCCAAGAAAAATTTTTTAAAAAAGGATTGGGTTGGAGTGCAAAGAATGGTATGATCTCTATAGGCTGTGTAGTGAGCTCTTGGTAATTTATGTTTCCAGACCACTATTAGGAGCTGAATTGCGCCCTCTCAAAATTCATGTGTTGAAGTCCTAACCCTCAGTAGGTGACTGCATTAGAAGAGGAAGCCTTTAAAGAGGTAATTAAGGTAAAATGAAGTCATTACAGCTGCTCTATTCCAGTACGACTCGTGTCCTTATGAGAAGAGGAGGTTAGGACACAAACCAGCACAGAGGGAAGACCATGTGAGGACACAGAGAGAATGAAGACGTTTGCAAGCCAAGGAGAGAGGCCTCAGAAGTAACCAACCCTGCTGATACCTTGACCTTGGACTTGTAGCTTCCAGAACTACGAGAAAATAAATTTCTGTTGTTTAAGCCACCCAGTCTACAGTACATTGTTATGGCAGCCGTAGCAAATAACACCCCCAACTACAGAGAAATGTTTGGTGAGCCTGAGACAAATTATTCCTACTACCCAGTTCTCTTCTTCAGTTCTCCTTCTCTGTAATCACAGCACATACTGAGGTATGTTGCAATTCATTTGTGTAAATAAATTTTTTGTATAAACTTATTTGTATAAATAAATTTATTTGTAGAAATATATACAAGCAGATAATCAGAATCCCTTGTTGAAATTTAAAACAACATTCCACGCGGCGGCGATGTCCGCGAGCCAGGCGGGAGCCGCGGCGGCAGCGGCGGGTCCTCGCTCACGGCAGGGCGGCCTGGGTTTCGGCCTCCTTCCGGTTCCTAGGAAGCGGGGCGACGGCCATCGCGGGAGCAGCGGCGGCCGAGACGGAGGCTCCGGCGCGTCTCTCTCCTCCCCTTGAGCCTGAGCTGGGGGAAGCCAGGCGGCCGGGGTGGCTGGAGGGGGGTCCGCTGCCCGAGAATGGGAATTCTCTTCACCAGGATATGGAGACTGTGCAATCAGCAGGAGCACAAAGTTATCATTGTTGGGCTGGATAGTGCGGGAAAAACTGCCATCCTTTACCAATGTTCTATGAATGAAGTTGTACATACGTCCCCAACAACAGGAAGTAATGTAGAAGAGATAGCGATTAATAATACACGTTTTCTAATGTGGGATATTGGTGGCCAAGAATCTCTTCGTTCTTCGTGGAACACTTACTATACTAACACAGAGTTTGTAATAGTTGTTGTGGACAGTACAGACAGAGAAAGGATTTCTGTAACTAGAGAAGAACTCTATAAAATGTTAGCCCGTGAGGACCTAAGGAAAGCTGGATTGCTGATCTTTGCTAATAAGCAAGATGTTAAAGAATGCATGACTGTAGCAGAAATCTCCCAGTTTTTGAAACTAACTTCTATTAAATATCACCAGTGGCATGTCCAGGCATGCTGCGCTCTTACTGGCGAGGGATTATGCCAAGGACTTGAATGGATGATGTCACGATTTAAGATTAGATGATCTCTACTGACCTATTCTCATAGACTTTGTATAAATGAAGTGCTGGACTTTACCTGAAACCTGCAAAAATTAATGGTTTAGATATATTTATAATAAACTGATTTAAACAGTTAAACTTTTTCTATAAGAGGAAAAATTAAGACCACTTATTTGAAAACAAAGATGAAGTCTCACCTTTCCATCTGCTTTCTCATTAGTTCCTTCCAAAGCAAGGTCTTAAAGCTGTGATGGACATTTTCCTCATAAAGAATCCTCTCAGGACATTGTGTAGCCTGTGGTAAGTGCAAAGGGAGAGGAGGATATTTTTAACTTTAAGAGCTTTATTATCAAAAGTATTTTGCATGGGGTTGTGTAGGTATTGTGTATATACCTCAAATTCGAGTTAATGGCTTTGATTTATGTTCTTAAAAAAAGGAAATAACACAAAAATTAATAATATCCTTAGTTATAACCATAATGAGATGAGTACTGGCATTGGTGGTAAGTGCCATTTTGTACTTCCCCTATGTTCTCCGTATCATACTAACCAACCCCCAAATCATTGAGCTGCTCTTAAGAAAGAAAAAAAAAGAAAGGAAAAAGCTTGACATTGTGTACCTAATTTTTTGTTGACCAAATCACATACATGGAAACATGTAGTCCAGCTGAGTGAAATATCTGTCATATTCTTGACTTAGTATTACTAATGGGCAGAATTGTGCATTGAGCAGTCACCAGATTGCTCCTTTACTGGACCTCATGCCATCTAAATTTACTGAGTAAATTGTTAATCTATTTTCAATCAATCGTTAATTGTGATTAAAATTATCAAGTGATTTTTTTCAGCATTAATTGGAAACTGTTGCGTGAAATATGTCTACCCAGAGAAGTATCACACTATAAATATTATCAAATAATTTAGCTACAGTCTTCTTAGATAGTAAATTGTATGTCAAGCATTTAAAAGTCAATTTGAGATGAAAAGTAAAGCATATTTTCTGAGCAACAAAGATAATTTCTTAATTTGAAAATTTCTTATTTCTTAACTTAGGAGTTGGAATAGTTTGAGGGTTTTTTTGTGTGTCTGTAAGTTTTCCTCTATCATCTTAAACCACATGAATGCATTGTTTGACAATTACAAAATACGAATCCTTTTTAATGCTTTTAAGAATTTGGTTTAAATATTGATCAACATAATGTATTATTTTTACTAAGAAGTAACTTGGCCCCAAAACCTTTTATGTTTGCTAGTTTGTTTTTTTTTTCCAGCATCTGAAAGTCTAAGGTATTTCTGTTATAAATGTAAACAAACATCCTAAATGTGTTAAAACATATTCTTGGGTACTCTGTTGGTATATCTTTCATGCCCTGAAAATCTGGTGACTAATCCCAAACTGGCATGTTTTAGAATATTCAAGAAAAAAAAAAAACTACTTTTAATACCAACCTTTTAGATTTCAAAGATTTTGATGAGAAATAATAGTACATACTATAAGTATTGACAAAACTTTGAAAGTTCCTTTCTATAAAATATAAAATGCTCGTTATATAAATCCAAGTCAGGCATGGGAAATCAGTGTTTAAAATTAGATGTTTTGTGTTTTATATTTATATTATACTGTTCAAAATGCAAGCATAACATTTTAATATTTGTCAACTTGTTTTTACAAAAGTAAATCTTAAATTACCAAGCTTTATTTGTTCATATGTCCTCATACTTTTTCAAATCACTGTAAGAAATTGCTTGTATATTAAAAACCCAAATCTATTTTGTAGATGTTGCAGTGTCATCAGAGACAAATATTCTGTAAAGTAGCCCAGCAAATCCACACCTTTTATCCTTTTTGTCTTTTAATTGGAATAACCATGGTTTAGTCCCTTGAATTGCTGCCACATCAGTTCAACAATATACCAGCACGTTCCCTTGTCATCAAGGTGTTAGCCAAAATTTATTCTTAATTGGATGTTTAAAGCATGTACTACGTTGTTACGGTTGGTTTAGTGATTGACATAGCATCATGAGAATGCATGAAATCTTTTACCACATTTATGAAACATGCTTCTTTTGTTATATTCTACCCTCCTGGCCAAGCATTAGAAAAAAGGTGGTACCTTTATACTTGTGCATAAAACCAAAATTACAATGGGAAAAATTTTTTTAATTTGTGTACGAAAATACATCGAAATCATTGTAACAGTATTACTTCCAAAAAACATGGAGAGCCTCATGAATAGTCATATTGGTGATTTATATGTAGTTGTTTTTAAGTGGAATTAAGCAAAGGGCAATGCCTTTGGTTTTTTAATATGCTACTTTTGGGTGTAAACAAACATTTTATTTAGGGTTATTATGCTCAGCTTTGAAAAGAACAAAGCTTCATACCTCTGTACGTGTGGCTGGATTTAAATATCCTATGTTTGATACTAATTTTGAAAGTTGTGTAACTTCTCTTAATATCTTGGTAAAAGTAACCATATTGCTATACGCATTTAAATATGTTTAATTTTGTCATATTGCATTTAGGAAGTATATCTTACACAGTCTAATAAGGATTCTTGTTTGAAATTTTTCAGTTCTATCTTCTTTGGCCCTCATGGATGGGCAAAGAATACATTGAAGGCAGGTAGTTTGGGAGGCAGGGGAAAGTGAGTAGGGAATATGACATTTTGCCTTAAGAATAAAAAAGTGCTTCAGCACTGCTGTCTGGCATTTTTAATGCAGGTAAAGTGATTTTAGAAGCGTGGCATGGAATAGAAAAGAGTTTCTGTTTTCTGGTCTTCAAGAAGTGCCTAGTAGGTAGTGACAGTGAGATCACAGAGAAGTGCAGGGCACTGAGGAAGGGCCGGAAGTCCCTGAGATGTTCTTTTCTTTTCTGTCTGAGTGTATAGTATTAAGATGTCTAGAAATGGGATTCTGTTGTCCCCTCTCACAGGCACTTTACATCTCTTGCTGTGACTACAGCAACCACATACAGTACAGACAACCTCGAAATTTGTTTATATTAGTGCACATAGAAAAACTGTAGACGGCTTTCTAGTTTTCTCTGCAGGCATTTTTGGGAATATATCTGTAGTGTGTTCTACTTTGTATATAGGGGGTAGTAGCACATCCCAGATTATCTGTGGACTTTGGAGTCATCTTCTCTCAGTTACCCAGTCGTATCCTGGAATCAATCCATCTTTCAAGGCTGCGTACAGACAAGGTTTCTTTGCATGACTTAACTTTGAACCCTCCCACTGTCCAAATATAATCTGGAACTTCTTGCTTTAGGATTGGCTTTCCCATAGCTCAGCCATCATCCCCTGCTCTCCTGTATCTTCATTGCCCATCAACGAAGATACGTTATCTTGGTCCTGGAGATATTCTAGACTTTACCCATATCCACTGTTCTCCAAACTACTAGTTTCTAAGTTGGTTCTCTGGTTCTTTGCTATCCGCCACTGGCTTGATTCATTGATTTGCACTTTGCTCATTAGAGAGTATTATCAGAGTTGTTGAGTACCTCACAAGACTGGCTTGCTGTGTGCACAGCACATAAATACATACCAGCAGTAGAGTCCTTTAAATTATACCCTATTTAACATTTTAATACTTCTTAATTTTAGCTTCTCGCACTGAAAGGTAGATTCAGAAAGATAAGTGAACTACCTAGACTGCCAGCTCCTTGAGCTACTAGTTAGACGTGAAAGGGATTAAGTTATATGTGTATTATCTTCCCATTACCAAACATGAGTTACGTTCTGAGGAATAAAAGACGCCAAACCATATTCATATGTAGTGTTTAATCTGAAGACATCCCCACATCCTTAAAACCGTAGACCACATTCCATTTTTTTCCCTCATGTTTACTTAAAGGACAAAGATAAACATTAGCTGTCTAAAGGAATTAGTAATGAGAAGCCTATCTTTACAAAATAAACCTGTTGAAATGGACTTTAAAAAACATCAAAATTAACAATCACCATGTATTGACACTATAGATGCAGACATAATATAGACAATACTTTTTTAAAGTTCCACTTATACAAAAAATAAAACTTCTATATCATGCTCCCTCAAAGAATGTACGATAATTTTAAGACCAGAATGGTGGAGTAAAGGAAAGAAAGAGAGAATTTAAAAACCTTGGATGCTAAAAAGTGACTGCTTCTATTAAATCCTAAAATCGTGTGTGGGATTGTGAAGAAATTGTAACAGGATACAGTTGGATTCATTATGCAATATTTCTTATCGAATGTCTAGCCCTTGTGTATTGTTCTGAAAACTAAAGTTTGAATCTTTATGGTCTTGCCTGCTAGATATTGTGTTCTTTGGTAGAAAATTCCCATCGTCTGTACTCAACAAGTGCCTAAAACTGATTTGTGTTGATTTTTAAGTCCATCTAATAAATTATACATGTTTTCTATGGTAAAAAAAAAAACATTCTAGTATGGAGTTTGCTAAAGTAGGTTTCTTTACCAAAAAAAAAAAAAAAAAGGATTCTGTGATAAAACATATTTGGCAAATACCTACCACTATAGCTTCTCTTCACCATGTACATTAACATATTAACAGTTCTGAGAAGTGCTACAATAAAGAATGTGTTTCAACAAGATTTAAATTAGTATTTGCAGAAATTATTTGGCCATGGAACTCTTTCTTTCTAGTAGGTTTCTATTTACAATTCACTTTGAGGAGTCTTGCTCTGGTCTAATGCTTCTCACTTACCCAACATCACTTAAATGTGTTATTTCCTCAGAAGTTAGTTAATGTCATCATTTTTATTCCCATGGTTTTTGTTTTTTCACGGGGTGACATTTCTTGGCTGTCTTCCCAGATGCCCAAACTTCTGGTTTTTTACTCACACACTATGGAAGAATAAAATTCTCCTGGTAAAACAAGGCAAAAGGAAAAACGGAAGCCATCTGAGTTAGTATCTTTATCTTGTCATGTCAGTTAATTATAAAAGTTTCAACAGGACCCCAGAGAATACAAGACACTCCCACTTGATAAAATGAACTTTTAAAAAGGCCATTTTTTGAGGCTTTCGGAGGATCTCTAATTGCAGCTAATATCATCAAGAGCCAGAGATAACTAGCTGGGAACCCCTCTGTTACCTGTGCGATGGCTGAAGGGGCCTTTCTGGAAATTAAAATTTATCTTCTTTCTAGCCATCTTCAATTTGAGTTTTATCTTGCTTATAAGAGAAAAGTCAACTCAATAAGTTAAAAGTTATTTATAATTGATACTTGTCTTACTCCTTGGCCAAATGACCAACAGAACAATTATTCCTTTTTTAGTCTATTCTTCACCTTCATCTCTCTTAAGATGCTGATTGTCATTTCAGATTCTGCACCTTGGGAGACAGCAGCTTCTGAAAAAAACAGATGACCAGCTTGAGAGTGAATATAAAAATTCATTTTCTAAAATGAGTGAGCTAGGATGCAACTTACAAACCTGCTAAATGTCTCTGTGGAATTGCAAATAAAACTAGAAAAGCTGCCTGGAATTTTAGAATTGAGAGAGAAAATGATGACTATCCCATGTAACATCCACCTGCTCCCATTTTTCTATGAATAGAAGAGGAGACTTGGGACCAGAATGTAAGGGAGGCTGTGTGGTACCCAGCAAGAGCAGGCACAGTTCCAGAGACCTGGCTTCCAACTCGGGCCAGACAACTTACCAGCTGGGTGACCCTAGGCCATTCAGTCAAGCCCTCCACAAGGCTGCTTCTCCTCCATAAAATGCAGTCATTGCTGCTGTGCCCTCCTTATGGGTGGTTCCAAGGTGTTAAGCAGTGCAGACATGAGTGAGTCGGTGTTGGACAAAGGTTGGTGGCTGAATGTTCTCCTAGCTTAGCAGCTATTGGAGAAAGAAAGCCCCAAGGAGCCAGGAAGTGATAGCGGGACAGTCTGGAGACATTTTAAGGAGAAGAGTGAAAGGTGTCTCTTTGTGATGGGCAGAAAATTCTCTAAAAGTCATTTATTCAAGACAATTACACAAGATGAGACATGCCATCTCTGCATTTCACCTCCCCCTCCTATCTCCTGACACATCTTCAGTTTCCTCGCTGTGGTGAATGCATATATACAACCACAGTCTTTTGAATAGGTCAGTGAGGTGACCAGGGCTGGATTGCCCTTAGATAACCGGAGGGGGTATGAAAGACACACCACAGTAAGGAAACTGAAGATGTGTCAGGAGATAGGAGGGGGGAGGTGAAATGCAGAGATGGCATGTCTCATCTTGTGGAATTATACTCCAGTGAAGATCTATTAAAAAATAAAAAATAATAATAATTTAAAAAATGGCTGTGGTTGTTCTCCATTGCCTTTGAGGTCAAGATTGAAATCCTTAGCACAGCACAGAAGGCACTTCACAACTTGATCCTATCCTGTCTTTCCTGCAACTTCCCCATACCAATCTTCGAGCTTCAACCTCCCCTCTCCCACCCCTGCCCCTTACAGCAATACAAATGAAGCATTTGTCATTATGACAAGGGGAGGGTCCCAGAGGAGGCCTGACTTCTCCACCCCATACTGGAACCCTGGCAGGCCGTGCAGGCCTCCAGGAGCCCTGTTTACATAAGGACCAAATAACCCTGAGAGAAACAAGGAAAAAGAAGCGTTGGAGTTAATATTAATCCCAGAAACCCTGGCATTTAAGCTACCCCCATGTAAATGGTGCCTAAGGAAAAGAGATGCTGTGGAGGTGCTTTACTGGAGAAGTAGGCATTGTCTAGAGGACAGCCCTCAGGTTATGTGATTCTAATCTTTCATTGCCTTTGAGCTATTTTACAACTTTTTCAGTTGTAAGTAATTGATAGCAATGCAAGATGATTCACATAGATGTGAGAATTCTGTCCTGTCTGGTAGAGGTCCAATTGATTTCCTTAGCCCCTGTGGAAAAATCAGTTTGCTTCCATTTACACATTCATTTCAGTATTTCTGATTTATAAATATGTCTCTTCTTCAAATTACAATGTTTACCTGTTTCCTTAATTGATTAATTAGTCAAATAAAATCTTTAGGGCTTCCCTGGTGGCGCAGTGGTTAAGAATCCGCCTGCCAATGCAGGGGACACGGGTTTGAGCCCTGGTAAGGGAAGATCCCACATGCCACGGAGCAACTAAGCCCATGTGCCACAACTACTGAGCCTGTGCTCTAGAGCCCGTGAGCCACAACTACTGAGCCTGCGTGCCACAACTACTGAAACCTGCGTGCCTAGAGCCCGTGCTCCGCAACAAGAGAAACCACTGCAATGAGAAGCCCGTGCACAGCAACGAAGACCCAACGCAGCCAAAAATAAATAAATAAATTTTAAAAATAAATAAATAAAATCTTTAACATATATATGTACATTAACAATGTATATATACATTTGTATAAATATTATATATTATATTTATGTTTAAATATACTATAAAATATATATACATAGATAAATGATAATTAAAATTAAAATCACGCCACACACACACACACACACACACACACATATAAGATTTATGTGTGTGTACGTGGCATGTGTGGTGTGATTTTAATTTTAATTATCTTTTAATAGAGGGTGAGATGCTGTTTGATCCCACCCACATTTCATCCAAGTCGACCCAGAGAGAAATTGTCTCAGAATCTTCAGGGAGTTGAAGGAGGGCCGAGGGATTAGTGTCACTATTTCAGGATTTAAGAAAAGAGTTGTGAAACATTTAGTAGAGGAGGCCTTCTTCACTAGAGAGACAGCACCAGCAGCTGGACAGACACCTCTTGTCAACATCAACACCAGAGGCTCCCCAGGTAAGTCAGAAGTGGAGCTGCGACAGCGCTCAGGTTCTGTGATGCAGCAGCGGTGGGTTAGGAAGAGCCATATCTATGCTGACACTGAAGGACTTTGATGGACATCAGCCCCAGCCATGGACAGAGGGGAAACAGAACACAGAGGAAGGCACGAGCCTGGGAGCTCAGTGGGTCTCAGACCTACAGGTTTTTCTTGTCGTCATATTGTTAATGTTACCCATATTCTTTGCACAGCGTCCTTAAGGCAGTTGAGGAGGGAATCAAGGGTTAGGTCACACTGTGCTATGTTCAAGGGGTTCTCGTGACCCTAGTCCTCATTATACAAGAACATGGGATAACAGGTTATGTAGGAAAGCAAATATCTTACACTATAAAATATACCCTCTTGAGCTGCCCATTTCTTTAAATCACCCCTCACTCAAACATCCCTCCCAAAACAGTCTAGTATCCGTACCAGCCATCAATCAAAGGTTGAGGTCAGTCTGTCATCAGTTGTCAGAAACTGTAAATGTATCTGCCATTTTCAGGTGACACCCGTGACTAGGAAGACTACAATGAAATCAACTGCAAGCCTTCTCAAAGATGAAGGTTCGTGAAGCAATGAGTCTGACATTGGAGAACTGTTTGAATCATGCACAAAGAAACATAACAGAGAAAGAGAGAAAGAGAATACTGACCAGACAGATTTGGCAGACATCGTAGGTGACTCATTCAACATCTCCCAACCCCTTCTTTTCTTGCCTGCTTTTACTTTACAGGCTGGAAAAGCTGAAATAACTTCTCCCTCTCTCTCTCTCTCTCTCTCTCTCTCTCTCTCTCTCTCTCTCTCTCTCTCTCTCTCTCCCCCTCTCTCTCGCCTGCAGCCAACAAGAACCAGACTACACAAGTTCAAATCTGACTTTGCTTCTTCCTAGCTGCGTGACCCCCAGCAAGTCACTGAACTCTCTTTCCCTCCATTTGCTCATCTGTAAGGTGTACCTGCTTCATGGAGTTGTTCTGAGGATTAAATGAATTAATATATGTGAAGCCCTAAAAATAGTTCCTGGCAAATAGCAAGTGTCCAGTAAGTGTGACCAGGAGTTTAACTGATCTAGAAGTAGGGTCACATGGACGCACCCCGCTTGAGGTGTGCATGAGGAGACGTGATTAGCAGCCCCACAGACTGCATGCACATTTTGGAGGAAGGGTGTTTCACTGAAGGAAGCTCTGGATGCTGGGCTGCCCAAAACACTAGAGGTCCACTAGCCCTGCTAAGTCACCAGGGACAGCCCAGGGCAAATGTCATAAACTATCCACTTGCCAGCGGCCCAAGGAGGTGTGTAACTCCTGGACTATTGAATTCCAGAGCCATCGCCACTGCGCCCTTGGAAGTTTAGCCCAGAGCCAACCCAGCATGGAAAGTTCTTTTCTTCCTCTCCTGATATTCTTCTTACATTTTCTTACACTTAATTTTCTTAGCCCTATATTTAGTCACATGAAATTGTGATAAACACTCCTCTCCCCTCTGAAATGTCAATCTGTAACTATTTGGAATGCATAATCTTGCCAACCCTCAGCTGGCTATACATCGTTAGCAAAACAATTTCACCTCACTTCAGCTACACTGTCAAGTTCCTATGATTTGCATAGTTCATTCTCTTCTCCGTTAAATAATTCTTGGTAAGCCCCTCTATTTCTTCCATCTTGCTGGTTGTGTTTCCCTAATAGTCTGTTAATTTTCCTGCTCCCTTCCCCGGACTCTTCAGGGATCCAGCCTGGCTTTTGTTCACTGGCAGGCAGCCTGGCTAAACACACGTGTCCCAGTTCTCAGCTAGCCTCCATCCCTTAGCTGTTTCATTTTCTCTAGAGCGTAGTGAAGAACAATTGCACCCAAGCCTATAGCAAAATCAGTGCCAAGGACTAACAGGAGGCCCCCTGAGCATAAAATGACAATTTGAAACTGAGGAAATGTTTCTCTAATCATTTCCTGCCTTTCTTAATTCCTTCCATCCCATCTATATTCATCCTCCCTAAAGATAAAAATAAAATAAAAACTGGCTATAGAATCTCTGAACATTAAGCAGATTTGTTGAAACAGGTTGTAGCGCTTCCATTTTGTGCAAATTTCCCATTTGAAGAGAATAGGTATGCAACCCATCTGTGACACTGATAAAATAAAATATTATTTCATTAGTAGGCAGGTCAATTCAATGTAGACGTATAGAAAGGACCATCAGGAGTAACCAGAGAAATCTATGGAACTTGAAATGATGAAGAAGCACTGTAATCTGGGTCTTTAAAAGCAGCATGAACAGGAAAAGCGCATGGGTGATTTAAGGAAAGGATCTCTCAGTTGTCTTTTGTGTGTGATCATTGATGTTTTGACAGTATTGTTCAAAGCATAATTTTTAATTTAAAATATTATGGGTAAGCAAACACTTCACAAAAGAAGATATACCAAAGACCAAGAAGCACAGGAAAAAAAGTTTAACATCATTAGTTATCAGGACACGCAAAATAAAAACTACAATGGGATACAACTCTATACCTACTGGGATAGAGATAATGACAAAGCCGGTATCCCGCGACGGGCCCTTCCTGAGTTAGGGTGCGGTGGGCTAGAGCCTTGGAGAGAGTGAGCCTCTGGAGAGAGTGGGATTCTTGTTTGATTCGGCCTTTCGTGGCATTATATCCAACTTTAGTATTAAATAGAATTGGAAGGGACTCGTCTCTTTTTTTTTTAAATTACTGAATGTGTTTTTTTTAATATAAATTTATTTATTTTTATTTATTTATTTTTGGCTGCTTTGGGTCTTCGTTGATGTGCGTGGACTTTCTCTAGTTGCGGCGAGCGGGGGCTACTCTTCGTTGCAGTGCGTGGGCTTCTCATTGCAGTGGCTTCTCTTGTTGCGGAGCACGGGCTCTAGGCACACAGGCTTCAGTAGTTGTGGCGAGTGGGCTCAGTAGTTGTGGCTCGCGGGCTCTAGAGCGCAGGCTCAGTAGTTGTGGCGCACAGGCTTCGCTGCTCCGCGGCATGTGGGATCTTCCCAGACCAGGGCTCGAATCCGTGTCCCCTGCATTGGCAGGCGGATTCTTAACCGCTGCGCCACCAGGGAAGTCCCGGAAGTGACTCAATTCTCTAAATCTCACTGTAGAGATGATATCCACTCCTCCGACAAGACTGAGTTCCTCAGGGACAGAGACCTTGGCTCTTTCACCCTTGTCTCCCCACTGCCAGGTATAACTTAATAAATGGATGCTGACTGTATGGAGTAAGGCATAGCATGCTACTGGCACACTGAAGAAATGGGACTTCTGGAACGCTGTCCTAAAGCAACTTAATTTTGCCTACCGTGTCTCTATAGATTTCTCTGGTGGCACTACTTCTCCCTGTGCCCTTATATAAAAAGTCAAGCAGGTCCTATGACTTCTCTGTCCAATTCTTTAAGTCACAAACCCAGTCTCAGATTCAGTATTTAACATGTGTAGGCCAGGATACAATGCAAGACTTCAAATGTGATTTAAAGTCAAATTGTTCCCCTTGGGCCTGTGGCCGCCCAGGAGCAGCTGCTGACAGGAAGCCTCAGTTTGGGGAAGAAGCTGTGCTTGTCTTTTCTCTTGCTCCTGCCTTGCTGATATCCCTCCTCCAGGTTGCCTGCTGTGGTTTCTGATCGCTCCAGGGTCTGAGGGTCACAGGAAAGTTCTGAGCTGACTGGCTGTGCTATCTGCTGGCTCCAAGCTTTCTGAGTCTGGCAGGGGTTTAAAGTCAATGCTTCTTTTCTTGAGTGTTTCGTAGGTTCTTCAGAGAGCTCTGCTCCCCACCCCCAGGCCCCCCGCCTCCAAAAGAAAACATAGATTAGCCACCTTGCAGTTACCTTGCCCTGGGTGACTTCAACTCTATTCCACTCGTGCTTGACCTAGGGTATTTATTAGCCCCTAGGCATCCAGCCCCACCTTCGCCTCCTCTCAGCTCTGTTTGCCCCTCGGTGGATCTCTGGGATAGGACCAAAGATGACCCCATGCCAGCTCTCTCTCATGTTGTGACCTACATTTGGTGCACAGGAAACACGTGTTCTTAGTCTGCTAAAGTCTGTGAGTGACATCTGACTCCAACCTAACCCCCCCTTCTTTGCGTACCACCAAAGCTGTTGGCCAGCCCACCTCTCAACACTGGCACTTCTCAGGCCAGAGTTGTCCCCAGATCACTGTGACCCAACTGTGGAGACCCCCATCTAGCTCTCCTGAGACCCCTTGCATTGGGTTTGAGATAGGAGCAATTCTTGCCCCTTGGCTGGGATCAGACACCCAGCAAACCAACAATACGTTTCCAAAAATCCACTCCCCACCTCTCTCTTGTCTTTACTGCCTTCAATATTTTATGTGCCTTTGATGCCAGGGAAGAAGTCAAGAGTCTGAAAGCACTTTTCTGCTAAAGCCTTTGGAAGCTTGCACATTGGAATGCGGTATCTATTATATCTGCGGCGGCTCAACGGTTGCACATACATCTAAAGGACTGAAGCATAAATGCTATTAAAATTAAAGTAAAAGTAATTTGCCTGCTCAGTGCAGTGAAAACGGGCTGAGGAGCTGCCATGACTGAATGCCCCCAGATGACTCACATGTGTGCGCTGACAACTTCAGGGGTGCAGAAGGGGCCGCACAAACATGAGGTCAGGCTTTCTGTAGATGGAAGATCAGAGGGCTTTCCTCCGAGGGGAGTCTGTCATGGCCAAGGCTCAGTGAGAACAGCTGGAGTGAAGTGACAGGCCCCACCCCGCAGCCTTCCTTGGCCCTACTGGCAGACAACTTGGGGGGCTGCTGACAGAGTGTTTCCCAGCAGCCCTGTGGCCCATATGACCCATACTGAATGGAAGTGAAAAGTCCAAAGTAAACTGCCCTCAGGAGATTAGGAATTGAGGGAGTTGTAGACAGCTGGAGCTGGCTTTAGGACTATCACACCAGAGGTCAACTTTCCCTCTGCCTGTGGCAAAAGAGACAGAAACAGTTCTTATGAAGTTCTGGACTCACAGCGTAGGGGGCATGCCAGATGGGTAACCAATAGACTTGGTTGACATTGTAGGGAAGGCACAGTGGTTTGGGATAATGCTGGGCAGTGACTGCCTGATGGAACTTCATTTGGAGGATCACTCCATTGAGAGCTGGGAAAAGCCAAGGGGATTTAGAGACAGAATTTGATAATTCTGCAGACCATTGGGCAGTGGAAGTCAATACTGCTGTTAGGGTTCAGAGCATGCTACCCCCAAATATGGCACTTTGGCATACTGAATATTTTAATCTGAAGGAGTCTGAGAAAACGGCAGAAGCAAGAAGGTTACCCTGACCTTGTTCCCCACCCTGCCCCAACCCCTGTCGCCCTTCTTCCCTGAAACAGGTCATAAAACCCTCACGTGAGAGGCGTCTTCCTTATGTCTGGAAAAAAAGGGGCAACCTAATCTCCAAAGACAAAGAGGTGCCAAGAAGAATCCTAACAAACAGGCCTTGCTAAGCTTCCCCCAGTTTACTACTATTACCTCATACTATTTAACTAATCATATTGTACAAGACTGCCCACTCCATCAAACCTACCATAAAATACAGGTCTAACTGTTTTAGGGGTCCTTATTTCCTTATGAAGGATCCCGTGTCCTGTAAAACTTTTTTTTTTTTCCTTTTGGCCGTGTGGCACGCGGGGTCCTAGTTCCCTGACCAGGGATCAAACCTGCAACCCCTGAATTGGAAGTACGGAGCCTTAACCGGTGGACCACCAGGGAAGTCCCCTGTAAAACTTATATTACTACATTTGTATGCTTTTCTCCTATTAATCTGCCTTTGTCAGTTTAATTTTCAGTCCCAGCCAACGCCACCATGGGGTTGAGGAAAATTTTCCTCCCCTATACTGCTTAGGATTTCTTTCTCCCTAGCACTACATGTAGTAGCTCAAGATCCTGAAAAATAAAACCCGTAGGAAGATCCAGGGCCAGGCTTTTCCCAGGATCCTTGCCCCTCTTCCAGGCTCGGTAAGTGAATGAAACCACCGGGAAGGAAACCAAGAGGCTCTCTTTATTTCTGAAGCCCAGGACCTAATAGGAGCCTGATCTTGGCTTCTTCCCACCTAAGCCACCAACCAAAAACGCCACCCCAAACTCCCCATCCAACAGCAGTCTCCCATGATCCTCTGCCAGGAAGTCTCCAAAGAGTTCACCCAAAAAGCCTCACTAGCTTTTGTAATATTTTCACTTGCCTAAATAAAATTCCAAACACTCCCTCTTCCTCTTCTGGGGAGGAGGGAGGAAGGAAGGATACATCTATCAGTACCTCAGAGCCCAAAGCAGCTATTCTCTTGTCTCCCCATCCTAACAGATAGCATGGTTCCCAAGATCCTACTTGTGAAGGTTGAGACAAAGGGGAGCAGGGAGGGCAGGGACTTCAGAGGACTACACCAAGAAGGCCAAGAAGTGATGGGAGTGAAGGTTCAGGCTGGAGAAACCTTGAAGACCCAGGAGTTCCAGACCTACCGAGTATGGGCAAATGGCGTGGGGGTCAGGAGGCTCAGAAGAGCACTGTGGACTTGGACCAGAAGTCGTCACTCAGCCTTCAGGTTAGAAGGCCCAGCTTGCCCATGGATTAGGGCCAGGACAGTGGGTGAAACAGTCCAGACTAATGTATTATCCTGCCAAGCTAAATTCTGCCACGCTACCAAGTTGCTGTACGTGATACCAAGAGATTCTTCTCCCCGAGTGAAGAACGACATCCTGGTTTGGATGACTCACCCAGAAGCAAAACAAAGAACAGGACTATGGGGTTGCATGAGGTCCCAGCAAGCAATGTAGAGTAGAAACTCTTTCATCTGTTTGAATGGAGGGGAACCAGGAGGACTTTATATGGAAAGAGCCTTAGATAATTGCATGTCCAACTCAGACATTTTTGTGACAAATGTTTCAAAACAGACGTACCTTTAGCTTTTATGGGCGAATGAAGGAACCATATCTATTTTTTTCTTTTGTTATAACATAAATCTTACCAAAAAAAGAAAATTAAATGACATGAGGGTAGTAAGTGATAGTGTAACCCCTAAGGGTTTGATTTCAGATTAAATTTCAAGTTTACCAATATTTATACTAGGATTTTACCTCTTCAAATATATTTCCAGTGAAAATCCCAAACTTTTGGCTTTTATGTTAGGATATGGGTTTTTTTTTATATATACAATTTTTTAAAGTTACACTCCATTTACAGTTACTACAAAATATTGGCTATATTCCCCGTGTTGTACAACACATCCTTGTAGCCTACCTTACACCCAATATTTGCTAACTCCCACTCCCCTATTCCTGCTGATAACCACTAGTTTGTTCTCTATATCTGTAAGTCTGCTTCTTTTTTGTTATATTCACTAGTTTGTTGTATTTTTTAGATTCCACATATAAGTGATATCATATAGTGTTTGTCTTTCTCTGTCTGACTTATTTCACTTAGCATAGTGTCCTATCATTTAGATAATATTAGGGTATGTTTCTTAATCCCCCCTTTCTTGGGGGGGGGCCAAAATTATCCAGCTGTTTGAAATCTCACAATCATGCCTTAGACTGTTTATTTCGTTAGCACGTCCTTCATAAGCTTGAGCCACTTGCTAGGAAGAAAGAGGGAAGCTCTGAAATTAGACTCTCCTGTTCAGAGGGTTTGTAATTCACAATAAGAAAATAGCAAGGGCCTAACAACTAATTTATTTCATAATCAAAATACTTAAAATTTTAACTCATTGTGTGTGAGTGTGTTTGTGTGTGTGCACGCACATGTGTGTGCGTGTGCACACATGCACCTATCACCTGAGACTTGGTATCCCCTGGGATTTCAACTGCAAATTTTGAGCACGTTGAGCGGTGTATTAGCTCTTCTCTGCAGCCAGTTCTGGTAGGAAATTGAGTTTCTTTCATTCAAATGAAAAATGAATCCAGTGCTCTTTAATGGGATTTATATTCAATTAGTCAACAAATGGAAGGAAGCGTACCAGTGAACACAGTCTGGATAACAGAATTAAGCTAATTTTCTCAACCTGATACTATTTTTTTCCTCTTAGAACATAGTACATAGTGTAGAAAATTCTAAAGTTTCCTTTAATCTTCACAGTTCTTTCCAGTTTTGTGCCTGAAAACAGATACCCTTGTATGATTGCATTACCAAATATGATTCTTCTTTCTTAAATGAGAAGAGACCTTAATGTAAGTAACTCATTAGTTATCATTAACCTCTAGCCACAAGTGTATACCTTTCTTCATCTGCATAGAGCTCTGTCCCCAGAAGGCCATTTTATTGTTCAAGGTGACCTATGGCAGTCCCCATGGACTCACATAGATATTTCTTCTTCCAGTAAATGAGGCTTCACAGTTTAAATGAACTTCTACAAAACATACAAGGTCACATAAGTAATAAAATTTAGATAAATCGTCACAAAAACCCTCACGTAAAAACAAAACAACTTTATCCTACCCCTGCACAGTTGAGCCATATGACAATGAAACAGGGACTTCCGTGGACAGTCCACTTCTGCAGATGGACTCTTATTGAAGTTTCAGAAGTTGGAGATTTAAAATGAATTCAGGAAGGCTGGCTTTTGAAAATAACAACAAATACTGAGTAAAGATATTTCCCACCAAATACGATGGTGACTAAATATGTTTGTGCAAATAATCGTCCTTCCCAGATTTCCCTTGTGAAATGTCATAGCCTTGATCATTTGGTTTTACGGAAACAATGGCAACATCAATGGCAGCTAAAATTACAGAGGTGCTTTGGGACTTCCCTGGTGGCACAGTGGTTAAGAATCCACCTGGCAATGCAGGGCACACGGGTTCAATCCCTGGTCCAGGAGGATCCCACATGCCGCGGAGCAAACAAGCCCGTGCACCACAACTATTGAGCCTGTGTGCCACAACTACTGAAGACCAAGCGCCTAGAGCCCGTGCTCCGCAACAAGAGAAGCCACCGCAATGAGAAGACTGTGCACCGCAACAAAGAGCAGACCCTGCTCTCCGCAACTAGAGAAAGCCCGTGCGCAGCAACAAAGACCCAATGCAGCCAAAAATAAATAAATAAAATAAAACAAATAAATTTTTTAAAAAGATAAAATATAAATAAAATTACAGAGGTGCTTAGGCCTCTGGCAGGCAAGGGTAAAGCCTGATTTTTCTCCAAGTCTTCCTCCTAGGATAGTGCATCAACCAACCAGCATTTGCTGTTAGGTTTAAGGGTTTGGAGGAAGTGGGTGTGTCACTCAGCCCCACAGGGTGCCATTTTCCTTGATGATTTACAGTGGTCCAGGGTCTTGCCCTCAGCCTCAGTGGGTCAGACACTCAGTCTTGGGAGGATTACAGGTTTGACTGAAGACTGACTCATGTTCACAGAGGCTGATGTACATGTTCATTTAGTAATTTCCAGTGAGAACTAGAACTCTACAGTGGACCAGATGTGCACGTCAGCTCAAGCAGCCTGTTCTTCCCCAGAGGCAGGTCAGTGTAGCTGGTGGTTATCTGGTCAGCATGGCTTCAGAACAAGGGATGGGATTTGAGGGCTTGGTCCCAGCAGATCTGAGTGACCCACTGGACCAGCTCTACAATAGTTATTCCTGATCCTGCACACTGGCTAGGCACTCCCTTCCCTGGATGCTGTTTGAGTGGGCACCAGTAACAGTTGCTTCAGGGGCTGTCCTTTTTCTAATCTCCATGGCCAACCAACCCCTCCTAATGGTGCTTTCTTTCTTTAAAGAATTTAGTACATTTGATCAAGTTATCTGCAGTCTGGCTACTGGCAGCCAGTCTGTGTTTTTAAGGTCAATTTGCACATCTCTGTTCTGAGCCCTTTTGGACTCAGAGGGTAATGTATTTCCCCTTTATCTGAGAGTATCTGAGGGAGGGGCACTCTGTTCATGGGTACCTTCACTTAAAACCTATATATAACACCAAAGGAAAGCAGAGAAAGATCTCCAGAGATTGTGTATTTATCAGGAAAGTGTGTTATCCTAAGGAGGAGTGTTCAAGGTTGGATTGTCATTGACCTGGTGGAGAGGAGACAGAAGGCATGCCAGATGTGTAGGTAGTAGTGAGGGATGGTGGGCAAGGGGCTGGTGTGGCAGTAGAGATTCTATATGAGCAAAGATAAGGAGGTTAGGCGTGTCGACCTTTGCTGACAGTCTGTAGGGCTGGGACCATCTTTCTCAATTTTATCTCCAGCACCTAGCTGGGTCTGACACATAGTAGCTGCTCAATAAATATGCAGGAAGAGCAGAGATCAAAGAAACAAATGTGGGACTTCCCTGGTGGCGCAGCGGTTAAGAATCCGCCTGCCAATGCAGGGGACACGGGTTTGATCCCTGGTCCGGGAAGATCCCACATGCCGCGGAGCAACTAAGCCCGTGCGCCACAACTACTGAGCCTGTGCTATAGAGCCCATGAAAGTAAGAGACTTTATTGGGAAGGGGAGCCTGGGAAGAGAGCAGCAGGGTAAGGGAGCCCAGGAGAACTGCTCTGCCACATGGCTCGCAGTCTCAGGTTTTATGTTGATGGGGTTAGTTTCTGAGTTGTCTCTGCCCAATTGTTCTGACTCAGGGTCCTTCCTGGTGGCACGCGCATTGCTCAGCCAAGATGGATTCCAGCGAGAAGGATTCTGGGAGGTTGTAGGACATATGGACTGGCATCTCCTCTCTCCTTTTGACCTTTTCCGAATTCTTCCCGTTGGTAGTAGCTTGTGAGTTCTGCGTTCCTTACCAGGACCTCCTGTTGTAAGATAACTCATGCAAGTGGTTACTATCGGGCCTGGCCAGGGCAGGCGGTTTCGGTCAGTGGTTCCCCTAACAACAATACTTACCATATTTACTTCACAGGATTGATGTGAAAAGCAAGTACAATTGTGAGCGGGAAAGCTGCTTTGGAAAGCACAGTACTCACAGAGGGCGGTAGTAGCGAGGTCAAATCTCTTAGCTCCTTTGACCGTACAAGATAAAGCCCCTAAGAAAGAGAGTTGAGAGTCTGTCTCTGCCGACTTCCCCATCTGTTATGCAAGATCATGGGTCAGCCTGCTGATGACGCTGGGGGTGGAATTGGAGGGGCTGGAGCAAGAAGAGGGGTTTCTCACCCAAGGTTGGCAGACTCGCCAAAATTAAGAGAGTAAGCAGAGCTGAGAGTCAAGTGAAAAACTGGGTTCAATTTAAAAGAAAAAGAAAAGGAGGAGATTCTAAACAGGACAACAAAAGTGAGGCATCAAAAGCAGAGGATGAAGCCAAGAATCTGAGAGCCACAGAGAGGAGATAAAAGCAGAGTCTTAAATATAAGCACATGCCTAGAAAAGAGTGACTGCCTGGCACTGTTTTTCTACTTTTTTAACAGCTATATTGAAATATAATTCATATACCACATAATTCAACCATTTAAGAGTACAATTCAATTTAATATTTTCACAAGTTATACACCTTTCACCACAATCAATTTTAGAACATTTCATTATCCTAAAAAGATAATGTATACCCTTAGCCATAGTTCCCCACCCTCACCCTTAGGCAACTAGTAACCTACTTTCTGTCTTTATAGACTTGCCTTGCATTTCAAATAAATGGACTCATACAATACACGGTCCTTTGTGAATGGCTTCTTTCACTTAGTGTGTTTTCAAGGTTCAACCAATACAGTAGCATGTATCAGTACTTCATTTTTTTTTATGGCTGGATATCACATTTTGGTTATCCATTCACCAGTTATGAACAGAATTCTATACCTGGCCAAATCATCATTAAGGCTGAGGGCACAATAATGACTCTTTCGGGATTTGCAACATGCTGGTATTTTCAACCCTGTTAAGATACACCTAAGGCTTACGCTGAAGAAAAAGACTGGAATTCTAATCAATTGTGAGCCACATATTTCACTCATTTCATATTCAAGTACAAAAAAGAAAAAAAAGACAGTCCATGTTATTCACTTTAAAATATCAATGCCTCAGGAATTCCCTGGTGGTCCAGTGGTTAGGATGCTGTGCTTCCACTGCAGAGGGCACGGGTTCAATCCCTGGTTGGGGAGCTAGGATCCCGCATGCCGAGCAGCGCGGCCAAAAAGTAAATAAATAAAAATTTAAAAATAAAATAAAATATCAATGCCTCTGCTTCCTCTTGGGGGAACGTGCCATAGAGCAAAGGCTCACTGAGGAGGTGCAAGGGAGTACTTACATATACAATGCTATTTTCATTGGTAGCCGTGAGAGAATCAAATGTCCCATTAATTCTCCTTAAAAGAAAACTGTGGGACTTCCCTGGTGGCGCAGTGGTTAAGAATCCGCCTGCCAATGCAGGGGACACGGGTTTGAGCCCTGATCCGGGAAGATCCCACATGCCGCGGAGCAACTAAGCCCGTGTGCCACAACTACTGAGCCTGCACTCTAGAGCCCGCGAGCCACAACTAGTAAAGCCCGCGTGCCTAGAGCCCGTGCTCCGCAACAAGAGAAGCCACCGCAATGAGAAGCCCGCACACCGCAACAAAGAGTAGCCCCCGCTCGCCGCAACTAGAGAAAGCCCATGCGCAGCAACGAAGACCCAACACAGCCAAAAATAAATAAATAAAATAAATTAAAAAAAAAAAAAGAAAACTGTGGACCAGTCCATGCAATAAGGGACTCTTTCTTTCTTACACGACATTGACAGAGCCAGTGACTGAAGCTGTTTTTCCAATTGTGAGAGTTGCATTGAGGCCTCATCCTGGGACCTGAATACCTGATGACCAGCCATTGAAGCCAGAGCTTCCCTGGGATAAAAGGTCTGGAGCTTCCACTGCATAAAAGTTACAGACTCATCCCCACATCGAATCTCCCACCGTTTCCTCATTAGCCACAAGAACTCACAGCCCCAGACGCCAGGCCATAGATGCTTATGTGAGAGGGTCTAGAATTAACCCAAGGTTGCATCCCCCCTGGTTGGGAGCCCCAGTCAATGAGATGAGGGAGGTCATGCATAGCCTGAGTCAAAGCCTGCTCAGGAGGAGGACCACAGACAACAGAACTGGTTCCACCTTCTCCAGATGTGGAGGAAAGCTGGAAGCAAATGAGTAACATAGGAAGACATGTCTCTTCCAGCAAATGTTCACCTTTGGTTGAAAACTAGTCATATCTGATCATTTCCAGCCTTCAGCCTGGGATTCTCCCCTTAGCTCTTCAAGATTTTCTCTTCTGAAAGACAAAGAAAATAGGACCTCTAAACAGATATTCTTATCTGAATTGTGTGCCTTTTGTAATTTGTGATTTTCTGGGTGTATAAGTAGCACATTCCATGCATATTTGAAGGAAAAGCAAAGCAAAAAGTAAAAAGAAGTGTAACTTTCCATTCAGATTTAATCACTGCATCTACTGTTTTCTCATCCTGGAAGTTTCTCTTTTATACATTTGGATTTCCTGGATTTGAACATCATGGCTTCCCTCTTCTCTGGGTCTTTTTTGTCTCTATTCAACTGTGGGAAAATGTCTCATTTGTCTTCTTGCCCTAATTTAGTATCAGCCATGTGCATAGCATTTCCAAATGTGGTGGTTGTGTCTTTTATGCATAAACAATCGTCCTGCTCCCATTGCAGCCCTTTTCCTGTCTGCTTTCTACTGGGTCTTGGGTGCAACATGCGCTTAACTCTCTGAGGATACAAATTAGAGGTGGTTTAAGGCTTCCTAATGGCTTGAAGTAATACTTTCAGAAGGGAACATTTTTGCTTTGACTTCTCAAGATATGCCCCTCTTTTGTCTTAAATATATATTTTTAAATGTCCAGTGGTTTTTCTCCATGTAGAGGGGCTGTTCCTATGTGTCCAGTATGTATTAGGAGGTGTGATAAATTCTAGCAGCAATTATGTGGCTTCCTGGTCAAATCCCACAGGCCTAGTAAGGGAAACGATCTGAGATTTTCTAGAGTTCTGCTTTTCCAGATTAGTCTGCTTACAAGTGGTTGGTAGGTGGGGCCTGACAGCTGGAGGCCATGTGCGGCAGTGCTACCCCGGGCAGAAGTTCCTTTTCTGGGTGTGTTGGACAGCCCAAGGTCCATGGGGGCATCTAACTCTTCCTTGGCCACCACTGCCCTCATTAGGAACCTGCTTTGTATCTGGAGACACCATCTGCTCCCACCGGGAGCTGAGAGCTGGGAGTGAGTGCTGCAGGAGGGCTTCTCACCGTGCAGGGCTCTGGTGCTTGTGGAACTGAGGTTTCACACCCACCTCAGGTCCTCCCCTCACCATTTCTGACTTCCCTGTGGATGCTTATCCCTCCAGCTTCTCCTCTTCCAAGATAAGCGGTTTCAGAAGGGACCTGCTTGAGCTCCCTTCCACTCACTCCCTGTGGCAGACATAACATCATTATTTGCTGCTCAGTGTCTGTCCTCTTTCCTCCTTGCCTACAGAACCCTGATTTTGTTCCCCAGGGCCATTGTGTGCAACCCAACGTGGACCACGCTTCACCTAAGCTAGTGGTTCTCCAGGAAGGTTAGCCCACACCAGAGAATGTTTAGGAAAGTGTGTATTGGGGTGTGAATGTAAATGTCTGAATGGTTAAGGGGCATGCCAGAGAATGGGGGCTAGACTGCTGGATGCCCTGCAATGTGAGAGAGTTCTGTGGCACAAAGACCAGCCTGGCATATCCTTCTTTTTTTAAAATTTTTTAAAATTAATTAATTAATTGATTGATTGATTTTTGGCTGTGTTGGGTCTTCGTTGCTGCGTGTGGGCTTTCTCTAGTTTGCAGTGAGCAGGGGCTACTCTTCGTTGCGGTGCACGGGCTTCTCAATGCGGTGGCTTCTCTTGTTGCAGAGCACGGGCTCTAGGTGTGTGGGCTTCAGTAGTTACAGCACACAGGCTCAGTAGTTGTGGTGCATGGGCTTAGTAGCACACGGGCTTAGTTGCCCTGTGGCATGTGGGATCTTCCCAGACCAGGGCTCAAACCCGTGTCCCCTGCATTGGCAGGCGGATTCTTAACCACTGGGCCACCAAGGGTGTCCCCCTGCATATCCTTCTAATGCCCACTGGAAATTCATATAGATGAAAAACTGTATCCTCTGTGCCCAAGAGTCTAAGTCCATTTTACATATAAATACAAATTATCTGTTTTGTAGCTTTAACAAACAGTGACATTTTCCAGGAGAGCAGCTATTGAATAAATTGAGGAAAGATTGTGCTGTGCTTTATTACGTTTGTGCTATGTTTTGAAATTCACCAGGAGCTGTTCACTATTACAGAAAATTACATCACTGTTGGGCATCACTCCTTGTATTAGTTGACAGTGCCACACCCCAGCATTAGTCTGCCTTGATAACTGTCACATGTAATTATGTGACAGAGGGAATTTGAGTCCCTGTTAATAGACTTAGAAATCAAATATTATTAAATAAGGGGAGAAGCACGACACAGGAATCTGACTTAAATTATTGTCATTCTCAAAATGATTTCATGTTTGTCATCCCATATTTGAAATTTTTTGTTTGTTTAACATAATGATAAGAAATCTATGCTGTGAGAATAATGCTATTTATTTATTTGGGGGTTGTCTATTGTTTTTCAACCTTATTTTGATCCTCTTGCCAGAATTGTACGAAACACCTTCTCTGTAGCCTCTTTTTTCTTTTTTTTGGAGTTATTAGGAGAGTTTATTTATTTATTCATTTCTTTATTGTTGAGGTATAGTTGATTTACTCTACAGACTGTTTTATCATGATTTTTTCCTAGAATATCTTTTATTCCAGTGCTTATTGAAACACAATTGTGTAGGTCTTCAAGGCTAAGCACCAATCTTGAGATATGAAGTTTGATAGGAGGTGGGTTTTCTGTGATACCTCCCCATTTGATGTCCCATGTCATAAAGAAAGAATTATTTTTGATGCTGCACTTAGTAGTAAGGCTCAACTCACTTGAGAGAATATCATAGTCTTCATCATCTCCACTTCAACACTCTGTAATTTGTCTGGACAATTAAGGTTTTTCCTTCCTCTTTCTTTTACCATATTCAAATGAGTCTGGTTTGTTGCTACTTAAACTTGCACTGGATTTTATTGTAGTGGACAGTTGAACCTCTGCTCTTCATCTTCTTGTACTTCTTGTATGGAATATCTTCTGATCTTCTTTCTCTTTTCTTCTCAACTATCCCTTTGAAATAGGTGCAACATCCGACTCTGACATTCTGTCTTCTAGTGGAGTCATACCGAGTCAATCATGCATTGAAATGTATAATATTGTATTATAAATTACTTTCCTCTTATTTCCCTATTACAATTAGGACATTATTTTGAAATTACAGCTATAAATGAGTTATATGATCTATTATCCATTGCCTTTCAGGATGGAGTATTACAAAATTCTTGGTTTTTTTTTTTTTTAAGGGAGGGGATAAAAGGAGGGATTTGTTCTGATAAGAGTGGGTCTAAGGCAGAAATGAAAGTCCTATTCCTCATTGTGCAGCCTCCCTGGAGCCATGGGGTTGGAGGTGGGGGGGGGGCAGAGGGGCGTGTGTGACCCATTTCTAGTCCATGAGATCTAAGCAGACGTCTGCTGGGCAGAGGATAGTGGGTAAACTTTGTGTTCTCTTGATGAAGAGGGACATATGTGGCTAACATGCCTCTCCTCCCTTTTTGCTGCCTGGAATGCTGATGCATAGCTGGAACTGCAGCTTGTGACCATGGGGTGATGAGTCAAGGACGAAACCAATATACTAAGGATGGCAGACTGGAAAGAGGAAGCATCTGAGTGCCCAGATGATCTTTTTGACCTACTGAACCAAACCAAATAACCACCTCCTTATGGATATTTAATCATGGGGGAAAAGTCATCGTTTAAGCCACTGTAAATTGAGTTTTCTGTTACCTGCTTAACATAAACTATCTGCTCCTTTGCCTACACTGATCCTGCATTGACTGGTCCCACCTGTAGCTGCCACCCCCAATGACTCTGCAGCATCCTAAATCAGTAGTGATTTGGTGATCACTATTCTAAAAAAACCTTTGAATGATATCTCTTCCAGTATTCATGACTATGCTAGTGGAAACTGCCCATATTCTCTCCAGAAGGCTGTGTTTTGAATGCTTATTCAACCTTATGAATAAACGATAAGTGGGATTTCGATCCAGTGATTACTGCTCTTTGACGCCTTCTTATTAGAAGGCAGCTGGGCAGTCCTTGCAGAGCCCAGAACCCTAAAATGGCTGAACCCGAATGTTCTGTAGAACAGCATGTCACCAGCGTTCTGTTGTCAGGTAACCCCAGTAGCATAGATGAAATAAAAGCAAATCTATTAACTCTGCTACTGCAACCACATCAAGCTAATTATTTAAGTGACACGGTTTTGCCTTAATTAAGGAACATTATTCAATTAAATTACATTTGACTACCCATAACTTTTGTTCAAGGAGCACTTCATATACAGACACCTCTAATCAGAGTACAAAGCACTTAAATACTTAACCTGGTTAAATGGAAGTGAAAACCATAATGCATGGCATTCTTCTTGCTAAGGGAAATCTTCAGCCATTATGTCACAAGACCAGGCTTTAGAAATAATGAGTAGGGACTTCCCTGGTGGCACAGTGGTTAAGAATCTGCCTGCCAGTGCAGGGGACACGGGTTCAAGCCCTGGTCCTGGAAGATCCCACATGCCGTGGAGCAACTAAGCCCGTGCACCACAACTACTGAGTCCCCGCTCTAGAGCCCACGAACCACAACTACTGAGCCCATGAGCCACAACTACTGAAGCCCGTGTGCCTAGAGCCCATGCTTCACAACAGTAGAAGCCACCGTAATGAGAAGCCCGCGCACCACAACGAAGAGTAGCCCCCGCTCGCCGCAACTAGAGAAAGCCCGCGTGCAGCAACGAAGACCCAACACAGCCAAAAATAAATAAATAAATAAATTTATAGAAATAATGAGTAACTACCAGCATTGGCAGCTACTGGTAGTTACAACTACCTGAATTGGCAGCAGTCCAGGGGCTGGCAGTCCAGCAGTCTTTGTGCCACTTTTTAAAATATTTATTTATTTATTTATTTATTTTTGGCTGTGTTGGGTCTTTATTGCTGCGCACGGGCTTTCTCTAGTTGCGGTGTGCAGGGGCTACTATTTGTTGAGGTGCGCAGGTCTCTCGCTGCGGTGGCTTCTCTTGTTGTGGAGCCTGGGCTCTAGGCGCGCGGGCTTCAGTAGTTGTGGCTCGCGGGCTCTAGAGCATAGGCTCAGTATTTGTGGCTCACGGGCTTAGTTGCTCCGCGGCACGTGGGATCTTCCCGGACCAGGGCTCAAACCCGTGTCCCCTGCATTGGCAGGCGGATTCTTAACCACTGCGCCACCAGGGAAGCCCCTGTGTCACTTTTGTATTGTTAAACCTTATGTCTCTGGCAGCAGAGACTGGATGGAGAACAAGCAAGACTAGAAGCCAGGAGTCCAGCCAACAGGTGCAGAGGGGGGGCCAGGAGGAGGAGACAATGAGATGGCTTGGAGAGAGATCGAGGAAGCAGACTTGAAAGGACCTGGTGAATTATTGGATATTGGGTTGGGATGATTATGATTCATTCAATGGATCTGAGTTGGTGGCCAGGAAGCTAAATGTCTTTAAGAAACACAAGCCAAGGGACTTCCCTGGTGATCCAGTGGGTAAGACTCCGTGCTCCCAATACAGGGGGCCCGGGTTCAATCCCCAGTCAAGGAACTAGATCTCCCATGCATGCCGCAACTAAGAGTCTGCATGCCACAACTAAGAAGCCCACATGCTGAAACGAAGATCCCGCGTGCCGCAACTAGGACCCAGTGCAGCCAAAATAAATAAATGAATAAAAATAAATATTAAAAAAAAAAGAAAGAAAGAAACACAAGCCAAGAGTTTTGGAAGAACATCATATTTCCCCTATCTTCACTTCATGATTGAGGAACTGGAGACCTAAAACTGGTGAATGATGTTCCCTAGGTCATTTAGCCTGAAGATGCAGCTTCTCTCTTGTCTAGTTGGCACTTCAGACTTCTTTCTGTTTGGGTGTTCTGCCTTTCATTCCCCTCCAACAAACCTCTGGGCAGAACTGCCATACAGGCCACTAGATTGAGCAGGCTTTGAAGGAAACCACCCACGGCCTCTGTGCTGAGTGACGAAGAGGTTAACAATGTCGGTTGAGGATTTGTCCTCATGTTAGGTTCTGCACTAGATGTTTTATATTATCTCATTTAATACAGTATTATCATCCCTGTTCTGATGAGAAAAACTGAGATTCAGAGAGGTTAAGTGATGTGTCTGAAGTCACATGGTTAGGAGTCGGTAGGGTCCAAATTCGGGTCTATCTGGTCCCAAAGGACATGCACAGCTTTACACCTTTGTCTGGTGTCTCCTCTGAGCAATAGCCATAGTGGAGTGTGAAGAACAGGGCTACCCTCTTTTTTTTAACCGTCATAAAATGGCAAGATAGCATGTGGCTGAGCCCAGTTCAACCAAAGCCCATCTTAAGCCTGTGTGTGACTATGATCGCTCACTGTTGATGGGTACATCAATTAACACATCTGCTGAAATTTAATACTTTAGTCAATCCTTGGCAAGCCTTGTAGATCTGACCTTCCACCCAATTAAAGAAAGTGTGGAGGCCTTTTCCACTGTCAGATACAAATGAAATCCAGCTGTCTATGACTTCAACCCCAGTCCAGATGTTTTAAATGTTAAGTTTCCTGCCCAGTGTATCTTTCCATTAACCTTTTTTTTTTAAAACTGCAGGCTGCAACCCATTAGTGATCCTGAAATCAATTTAGTGGATCACAACAGTGCTTTAAAATACTGGACTAGAATAGACTTCTCTAGAATAGACCAGAACAGAAAATATCAGAATGTATCCCACTGAGCAAAGGGTGTTATTTTGTGAAACTTGTATGTCAGTTGTGTTTGTATGCAATGATTAAAAAGTATGTTTCTCACTCTGAGTTGTGGTTAAAAAAAAAAAAGGAAAATCACTGCTTTGGAGGGCTCTGTCATCCTTTCTTTATGGTTACTGAAAGAGCAGCTCTCTCTGTCCATGAGAGAAAGTTAACTTACAAACAAATGGAAAGGAAAAAAGTGGAAGGCGGAGTCTTCAAGCAGGCAGGAAAATAACAGCTCTCCGTAAAGGGAGATGTTCTTGTCAACAAGTCATCCAAGGCCAGAGTCCTCAGAGAGACTCTTCCATGTACAGCGAATGATTTTGTTGTATCAGCTTTACTTTCCCACGTGTCAAGATTGCTTTGGGATCTTACTTTGTGGATACTCAACAGTTTGGCTTTCTGGATGCTGTAACATGAAACCAAAACATGTGTGTGCTTCTTTTTTAACTTTGTATGATGGAAAATTTTTAATTTTAAAAAGAGTTTAGTGAAACCCCACATACCATCACTCAGCTTCAACAATGATCAGGTTGTAGCCAATCTGGTTTCAACTATACCTCACCCACTTCCCAGATAGTCTATCATTTCACCCATAAATATTTCAGTGTCTATTCAGAGGTGGTTTTTGAACATTTATATCTACCCGGTCCTCCAAATCCAATCCTCACACGCTGCGGCCTAAGGGAACTGCACTCCCTGAGACATGAGGTTTTGGCCAAAACACAAGAACAGTCAGTCAGGTCCCATAAAAAGTAGGTCAGGTGGCTTGTGTTCCCTCATAACCAAAGACCCCCAAAAGGAAATCTGATTACATATCCCAAGACATCTTCCAAAACAATTTTAAAAAGGAACAGAATGGCTTTATGAAAAGTAGGACAGGGTAGACAAGCTAAGAGAGCATAGTAATCAGAGCTGACAACCAAAGGCTGTCTGGTCCAACACTCCCATGCTGCAGATGAAGCAACTGAAGCCAGAAAGATCAGGGGCTCGGGATAAAGGGCCAGAGGACAGCTCTTTGGATCTTCAGTCCACATAATCTCAATAGTACCTGAGTACATTGCTCATTCAGAGTAGGAGAGGGAAGGTTATTGAAGGGGTGGCCTGCCAGTTGGGAAGGAGAACTAACTGCAACCACGGGATGTCTTCTCATTCCTGTTCTAGATCTTCATTTTTCCTGGGTCAAACCCCTGTACCTTTAACTGCCTGTAGGTCGATTCCACTTTCAAAGAAAACTCAACATCCCAAACCTTCCTCAGATTATCTTCGTCTGCAAACAGCTGATTCCTTCCTTGTCATTTCCCTGGCTCTGCCCTGCCTCAGGGTCAAGTCCAAACCTCCTTGGCCAGACTTCCTTGGCCCACTGTCCCATGGCCTCCACCCTTCTATCTCCACACAGCCTACATGTTGCCAGACTGGTTTTCTCTCTGTCTTCAATGCCCCAGGCTGGTTCCCCCTTCAGGCCTTGCAAGGATGCTCTCTTGTATAGACCCCCTTGCCCTCTCGCCCCATACCTTATCTGTCCTTCTTGGCCTCACTCGACTCTCTAAGCTTTGGGAAGCCTGTGCTCTCAGACAGTCACGCTTCTCTCTCTCCTCTTGTCTGGGTGCCTGCAGTATTTCAAAGGTTTCGTTCACACTGGGGCTTTTTAATATTGCCTTTTAACTATCTTACCCAGGTTCACCTAGTGACCTCATCTGCTCCCTCCTCTCCTTGAGGTTCATAACTGAGTATTCTCCTTTTGTGGACTCTCATAGTGAATTAAATAGAGGCAACTTGTCAGTAAGGCAGCAGGGCACTGTGGAATGAGCTTTGGAATCAGAGTTCCCCGGCTCCACTGCTCAGTAACCATGTGAAGGTGAGCAAGTTAATTGACCTTCCGGAGCCTCATTCTCCTCTTGTAACAGGCGGAGAATACTATCTGCTCAGCGGGTATGCTTACCCAGATGATATTTAGAATCTGTAGGGATATGTTTGGAAGCTATGGAATAGTTTTGTGCCACATCACTTAGAGGACAGAAGCACAGATTTAATTCTATCATTACTATTTTCTCAAAAGCAACCCCAGGATAAAATCGTGCCATAACATGGACATATATACACTACCAAACGTAAAATAGCTAGCTAGTGGGAAGCAGCCGCATAGCACAGGGAGATCAGCTCTGTGCTTTGTGACCACCTAGAGGGGTGGGATAGGGAGGGTGGGAGGGAGGGAGACGCAAGAGGGAAGAGATATGGGAACATATGTATATGTATAACTGATTCACTTTGTTATAAAGCAGAAACTAACACACCATTGTAAAGCAATTATACTCCAATAAAGATGTTTTAAAAAAGGGGGGGGTACACAGATGCAGTGAAGAAGATAGCATAACTTGGTAAAAAATTTTTTTCAAAAATATCATGTTCCTTTTACAAGAATCATGAAAAAATGTTCATATGCTTCAACCTGTAATTCATCTTATTGAAATGCTTCCATAAAGTAGGAGTCCTAAAGAAATAAAAAGCAATACACTAGAAAAAAAAAAAAAATCGTGCCACAAGACAAGCCCATGGAAGTTTAAGTCAAACACTGCTAATACTAAAAGGGTACAACAGATCCCCCTGCCCCATGTGGCGTGTGGGATCTTAGTTCCCCCACCAGGGACTGAACCCCGGCCGAGGCAGTGAAAGCGCCGAGCCCTAACCACTGGACCACCAGGGAATTCCCCAACAGATATTATTATTAGCAGTAATTATGACAGATTGGGCAGGAAGTGCGGAGGGCGTTAGGGAGACGTATTAGTCCAGGTAATTAACAAGGAGCTGCTGCAACAGATCAACCTGAGCTCTGAGTGGTTTAATCTAATAAAAGTGAATTGTTGCTGCTCCCGTCAAGTTGGACATGAGTCAGAAGCTGTCCTCCGTCTTGTAACTTTAAACTTGAAAATGGGACGCTAAGACCACCGCACTGGAAGAGAGGAATAAAGACGAAGTAGCCCCTTCTTCCGCTAACGGCGAACTGCACGGAAGGCCGGGAGGGAAATGGCTGGTGCGCGTGCACCCTTGGTGTGCACGGACTGCGGGCAGCTTGTAGCTCAGGTCCCAAGTTTCCTTTGACTGCGGTGATATTGTTTGTATCCGCTGAGATGCTGGTGATTGTGCCGCCGGGCCAGTGAAAAGCCTCTGCTGGAGAACTCAGCCTGCTGCCCCCCGGGGCCGACTCCCTTGGGTGGAGGTGACTTAGAGGGGTGAGCAGGGACATGGTCCTGTGGAGAACAGCAAGCCTGTCCAAGAACCCAGGCTCTCTCTGCTTGTTCTCTCAGCTTCTGTAAACGGCCTCAGGGCTGCTTGTTTGCCCACCTCCCCGCCCCACCTTCCCCTTCTGTCTTCTTTCTGTTTGGATGGACTTTGGCCCTCCCACCTGTTGGAGCCAAAACAGCAGAGGAAGAGGGGCTGGCTGGCTCCCCAAGGGCAGTCTGGGCCCAAAGTCCTCAGCTCCCCAACCAGGCCTATAGTCTCTTTTTTTTTTTTCTTTAAGTAATTTATTTTTTTCTTTATTTGGCTGTGTTGGGTCTTTGTTGCTGCACACGGGCTTTTTTCCCTAGTTGTGGCAAGCAGGGGCTACTCTTCATTGTGGTGCATGGGCTTCTCATTGGGTGGCTTCTCTTGTTGCAGAGCATGGGCTCTAGGCGCGCGGGCTTCAGTAGTTGTGGCACTCGGCCTCAGTAGTTGTGGCTCACGGGCTCTAGAGCCCAGGCTCAGTAGTTGTGGCACATGGGCTTAGCTGCTCCACAGTATGTGGGAATCTTCCTGGACCAGGGCTCGAACTCACGGCCCCTATATTGGCAGGCGGATTCTTAACCACTGCGCCACCAGGGAAGCCCCAGGCCTATAGTCTCTGACAGCGGAGATCATTTTACTTCTGTGCACACAGTAGATGCCCAATACATATTTCCCAGCAGGGCAATAGGTAGTCCTGCAGTGAGATTAAGAGAATGTGTGTTGGAGTCCGTCACACCTTCATTCAAATTTTGGCTCTGCCGTTTCCTGGGTCTCAGACCTTGGCATTGCTATTTAATATTGCTAAGTGCCAGTTCATGGTACTGACAGGTCCATAAAAGGCAGTAAATAAATGACCAATTAAAATTCCCTGAAGTGGTAAGTGTAATGAGGAAAGACGCAGGGGATCAGAGCTAGAGAGAAGGGAGCACTGTTTTAGGCAGTGTGATCTTGGAAGGCCTCACTGAGGAGGTGACCGGTAGCATATTACTGGGAGGATAAGGGAGCCGTTGGAACACTGTGTCACTGCCAAAACTGCCACAGTCGCACTCACTACTCCAGATCAACACTGTGATAGGTTTTGGTGCTTTGATCAGAGTGACATTAATATTTCTAGTTTTTAAGCAGCCCTGAATTTAAAGGGCGCCCATCCTTGTTCTTGTCATTTCTCGCCTCAGCTCTAGCTACTGAACAAAGCCAACTCCCTTCTCCTGCTTCTTTTTTGTTCTAGGCACGTCATTCAAATTTTATAGTCCCTCCTTCCCTCTTCTGTTCCAAACCACTTTGATCTTTTCGTCCTTTTCCTCTCTTAAGTGTTCCGTGGCCCTTTTCTGCAGAAGATGCACATTTTCAGCAAAGCTCTCATCTCCGTGTCCTCTGAGACTATCACAGAACAGCTAAAAGTGCTGAGCGCATTAGGGAGGCAAGAGCAGCAGACGGGGTGTGGGGTGAGGGGAGGGAAGGTCAGAGAGAGCTGAGCCGACAGAACTGCCCAAGGCAGGTGTGGTGGCTCCGGGGCCAGCAGGTCTCTGCGAAGGACTTGGAAACCAAGAGGCCATCACCTGGATGCCCAGAGCTGACTGTGTGTTAGAGCCTCAGCCATGAATCTGTCATCCACTCCTGTCACCCTGGGCTGACCTTTCCGGGTTCCGAGGGGCTGCGGTGTACCTGGGCCTCAGAGATGGCAGAGGGACAGTCCAGTCATGCAAGGAGTTTATCAACTTTTCTTGACAGTGACAACCCAAAGTAGGGCCACGTCAAAGCTCTAGGGACAGTCAATGCAGCAGCTTTTGCAAAGGTCATCTGCATACCTTCATTGCAATCTTTGCCACGTCTTACACCACTTGTACAATTTCTTATCTAATATTCTACTGTAAACTGACTCCCTGTTCTTCATTTACTTTCAAGGAAATCTTTATGTCAAGTCAAAAAAAAAAGGAAACTAGTAATGGGCAAAAAAATAAACACAATGAAAACGAAACAATGATATCAATGTTAGTCCAGATACTGTTGCCTGCCAAAAGCTCTATACTTAAGATCATGTGTTTCGTTAAGCTCTCTCTGCTAGAATAAAAAAAAAGGAAAGTAGATTACCAAGAGGTGTTAAAGCTATAGTAGCACTTATGTTTTGACTTTATCAGGATTGATAGAGAATTAAAAAGGAAAAAATGTTTTCAATACTAACTCAATGTTATGAAATTCTGTGTCCACGTAATGCATTAACATTTAAGGAGAACGGACAGTAGGTTTGGGAACAGCCTCTGCTCTTGCTGCCACATGCACTGTGGTCTCATGTGGGCTCTGGCAGTGACCGAGCACTGGCCCCACCAAGCAAAGCTTCCCAACCCACAGAGCCTGCCACGAGCCCCTCACTGGAAGGACCCTGATGACCACACAAAAGTTAGAATTTATTGAGCTTTTATTATGTGCCAAGGTCTTAACATAAAGTGTCTGATTTTAAGTCTCACATTAAACCCCCAACGCATGTATTATTATTTGCATTTTAGAAACGAAGAAGCTAAGTTATGTCACGATTTAACCCCAGGATCATCTTACTCCAAAGTCCTTGCCCTGTCCACTCTCCTCCACTCTCTCCCTCCTTGGGAGACATAAGCTCTTGGAGTTCTTTGTAAAATCACTGATTCTGCTCAGAGGAGTGGTTTTCAAACTGTTCGTTTAAACCTTTCCTTCAGTTTTCTACTGTTGTGTAACTAACTACAGGAAAACATAGTGAAATGAAACAGCATTTAATTTTGAACACAGTTCTGAAGTCCGTGACAAGGCAAGCAGGATGCTCTTGCCCTTGCACCATGTGGTGTCTGCTGGAGATAGAACACCCAAGATGGCATCTTCATGTCCACTAGGATGGCTCAGATGGCTGGGGGCTGGCCAGAACAGCCGGACTAGGGGCATATGTCGGTGCCTCAGGTCTCCTTGTTGGCTGGTTCCTTGGCTCTCTGCCACATGGTCTCTTCAGCAGAGTAGAAGGACTTCTTAGATGGTGCCTGAGGCTCCAAGAGCCCACTTGTCGAGGGGGAAGTGGAAGCTGCCATCCTCTTGAAGGTTGGGGCAGCATCACTTCTGCCACATCCTTTGATTAAAGCAGTCACAGGCCCAGCCCAGATTCAAGACCAGGATAAATAAACTGCACCTCTTGTTGAGAAAGTGAAAGGATTTCTGGCTGTCTTTCATCTACCACCTTTAGAGGCTAAATCATACAGAGAATTTTAGTGAGTGAAACTGATAAAGGGAAGGAGGTGTATTGGTTTGAAGTGGGGACGTGGCAGGAGGGTGCAGAGCCTTGCCCACACTGCTGCTTCCTCGGACTTTAGATGAAACTGAGTTCTCTAGGAAAGACAATGTTTAAAGACTGGCCTGGATGACAACAGAAGAACAAAACTCAAACTCCTTGCCATGGCCTACAAGGCCCACCATGATCCTGCCTCTGTCTGCCTCTCTCATCTTGCCTGGATTCATGGTCCCAGACCACCCGATGTCTGCTCTCTGAGCTCTGCCCACAGGGGCTCTGCCTGAGATAATCCCATTGCCTGGAATTCTTATCCCTCAGGTCGTCACATGATGGACTCTGTCCTGCCATTCAGATCAGGGAGGACTTCCCTAGCTAAGACAGCCCTCCCCAAACCCCAAGCACTTTCTATTGCATTAACTTATCTCCCTTATAATACTTAATATCTAGAACGTATCTTATTAAAAAGCTCCCCTGGAATCTAAAACGGGGTAGAAGTGAACCTATCTACAAAATAGAAATAGAGTTACAGATGTAGAAAATAAACTTATGGTTACAGTGGTGGAGGTAACTGGTGGGGGAGGGATAAATTGGGAGATTGGGATTGACATATACACAGTACCATATATAAAACACATAACTAATAAGGACTTGCTGTATAGCACACGGAACCTACTCAGTGCTCTGTAATGGCCTATATGGGAAAAGAATCTAAAAAAGAGTGGATATATGCATATATATATGTATAACTGAATCACTTTGCTGTACACCTGAAACTGACACAACATTGTAAATCAACTATACTCCAATAAAAATTAAAAAAAAAAAAAGCTCCCCAAGGGTAGGGACCCCACCTCTCTTGTTCACTGCTGTCATTCCTGGCACCCAGCACAGTGCCTCCCACTTACTAGGCACTCGATAAATATTCACTGAACAACAGGGTGATTAACTGAATGAATGAATGAATGAATAACATTCAGTGAAAGGCTACGTTGCCCTATCTTCTCTTCTCAGTGTGTTCCCAGGGCATTCCAGAAGAGGACAGATCCTCTGAGGCTGTGTAACTAATGGTTCCTGTGCAGGAAACAATAATATTAATACAACAAATATAAACAGCCTTGACAGGGGCTCAGCCACTCCCCCTCCCTCCAGCACCCCCAGGTCTCTCAGGCCTCCTCAAGTACTTTTCCAAATCAAGTGGCCCCAAAGTGAGGCCAGGTCTATAGAAAGCTCTGACTGATAAATTCACACAGATTGTGAGCAGAACATTTCCCTGTAGTACTATGTGAATACCTGCCAATAATTGCTCCAGGATGTGGCCTTTGTGTAGTTCTATGGCCCTGGGCCTATGATGCTCAGAGATGGACAAGGATGGTACTTCTCCATTCTTTTCCCCATGACTGGTGCCCAGTGAGCATCCCATCTGCGCCCTGGTTATTTCAACTTCACTGTGCCCAATGGTGATGTCTATGTCCGAGTGTCCCCTGCAGCCACTCTTTCAGAGAATCCAGCTGGTGAAACCAAGCCTTAAAGGGACCCTGTCAGCCCAAAGCTCAGAGCTGCGAAATGAGAGCTTTGTCCACGAGACCATATTGAGAAACGAGAGAAAGGAGGGTTCATGCTTAGACAGTGCCATCCCTTTGGACAGAGCTAAGAAAAAGGGCATCTTCCACTGCTGACCAGAAGAATGTATGAGTTACAAAGACTAACCTCAGTCCTACAGCTCTAAAGAAGGCCTCTGTTTAGAATATGGTTCTCATGACAAACAGCTTTTGTGCTATCGCAAAGTATTTAGGCAGTTCATTCTCAGAGAGTTCTGAAAAATTCACTTGGGACTGCCACTTCAACATAAAGATTTCCCTGTTCCCACCCTGTGGAAGACTTTTTTTCTTACAGATTTCAAAAGATACTATGATCAGTATTAAGGAATTCCAGAAAAAGAAGAAACATCTCTTGCTTTTAATTTATTCATGAATGTAACTTTTGTTCCCCTGGGCTATACCAGCTGTGGAGGAAAATCACAGATGTGGGTTCTAATCACAGCAAGAATTAGTTTCCAGTCCCTACCCCCATTTGTTACTGGTACTCTCACTCCTCCTGCTTCCATAACTGTCACCCTGGGGCTGCCGCCAGCCCCTGCCATGTCACCCGTGGGTCCCAGAGGACACACACCATCCTCAGCTGCTATCAACAGCGCTCCCACACAGGAGAAAGCCAGCTCCCCACCCCCCACCAAGGGTCACATGTCTTTCAGCCAAACTCTGGCCTTTTGGTCTTGTTTACTCCCCTTTGTAATTCCCTGGTTTGGGCTGCAGGAGGGGGGAGTTAAGTTGAGAGACTCCTTCTCCAACACTGAAACCAAGTCTAGAAACAGGGCCATATCTTTATCTCTTGCTTCAACACAGTTCTCCACTTTCCTCAATCTCCTAGAGACCCCATGGCCCGAGGCAGCCGTTATTTATTTTTCTTCATCTCAATGCTGACTGTAAATTCCAATTCCCACTTACCTGTTTATGCCAAAGAGTCTTTGTGCAGCTAGGAATTCTGGTGGCTGCTTTGCAGACCCCTAAAAGCATACAGATCTGCACTACCTCGACCTCTCTAAGCAGAGAATAATTAACCTAAATTCAGTCACACTGAAAACTAACTATTGCGAATGTGACAAAAGAAAGATTTTCTTCTCTAAGACACACTGTCTATGGATCGGGAAATTTGTCTAGAGAATTAACACTCTATGCTTCAGGGACAAATGGAGGCTAACAGGCATTCTGTGAAGGATCCACAGTTTTGGCACTTCTTCATTTCACACAGCCTCCAACCATTCCCCCAAACTCAGTAGCTCTGCCTGAATGCTTTAGAAAAGATCTCCAAGGTCATCAGTTTCATGACTTAGCTCAGAATGGATTGGGAGGTGGTGCACCAGAGACAGCAGGTCTTGGTTTGTTATATGCTACCTTGATCTTATGCAGCTGTCCTTTAAAGCAGTGGTTCTAAAACTGTGAGCCAAGGATCTTTTGGCTTGGAGCATTAATCTCCACAGTATGTACTTTAGGGGCATGAATTAATAATTAAGTTGTGATCAATTTACTTGCGATAGCCCTTCTTGGTGTCTCATCAGGAACACCACCACCCATCAGGAGAGCCTTTTTGTATCCACAAATAGGAGATTTGGGGGCGGGAGGGAGAAAAGAAAAAGGAGTAGTCCATAGACAAACTGTTTAGAGAGATCTGTGACCCAGAGTGCTACACTAAATGCTCAGGCCTCATTTAGAGAATGCTCTAGAGTCATTACTGGGGCTGGGCCCTACACGATTCACCATGGGCAATTTCCCCAGCCTCGTTTAAAAACGTGGAAATAGAAAGCCGCCATTTGGAAAACACCCACGGTAATCATCATTGCGGTCCAGAATCATCAAAGGATACCAAAATCAGTGGACAGAAGTGTGAGGAGAACCAGCACCTCTACATATTCCTACAAGATACTTGTTAATTACGAAGGGAAAGCAATAGGCACAGAGTGGAGAAACCTGCCAGAACCACCTTAGCCAAGAGATTGGCATAAGAACATCGTTAACGGCACATGTAGACATCATGCACCCTCTGATATGATACACCAAGAAGGGTATTACTGGCAGAAATGTAAAACCTGAACATAAGCAAGAGAAAGCATTACACAAACCCATTCTGAAGGACATTCTACGAAATAACTGGCCAGTATACTTCAAAAATGTCAAGGTCATGAAAGACCAAGAAAGAGAGAGAAACGGCCCCAGACTCAAAGGGACTGAGGAGATCTGGCAACCTAGTATCATGTGTGATCCTGGATTTGGACCTTTGTTCAGAAAAAAGACATTAATGGGACAACTGACAAAACTTAAATAAGGTCTGTAGATTGATTGTATTGTATCAATGTTTACCTCCTGGCTTTGATCAATGTTCTGTAGTTATGTAAGAAGCTAACATCTGGGGAATCTGATTAAAGAGTGTATGAGAATTTTTTTCTACTATCTTTACAACTTTTTTGAAAGTCTGAAACTACTTCAAAATGAAAAGTTAAAAATAATCTTTAGACACAAATCAAATTCAGGGAAAATAAACATCAGAGCAAATTTGATCAACAAGTGAAGATTTGAAATAGCAGAGATATTCATTTATTCTGCAAACTAAGTGCCTGCTATGCCAGGGGCTGTATTTGGTGCTGGGGATTCAATGGGAAAGACAGGGCCTGCTATCCAGGAGGCCTCAGTCTGGGCTAGAAGGATCCAGACACGTAAAGGATAGGATGTTGTGATAGGGGTTATATTATGGGCACGAACCAAGTATTATGGGAACACAGAGGAAAAGAAGTAATAAAAAATTAGGGTGTATCTTAAATGGACAAAAAGCAGCCTGAAGACATTACAAAAGCGAGGGAAAGAGTGATGCTGTGGAAGGAAAGAATGAGTGCGCATGAGAAGAATCAGGGAGGCACAGAGGGTAGGATAGAGTGGGAAGAGACGCAGCGAGTTAGCAAGGGAATAGCAAAGGGATGTGGGAGAAGCTGGAGAGAAGTCGGTGAGAGAGTTTGTAGGTAGCGTGACAGTGCTGTGATTGGGGTGGGGAGTGACAGTGGAGTAGGAAGAGCTTATCCTTTGGTACGGGGAAGTGAGGGGGTTTCTTTGTTGTATTGCTGGGCTCAGGAAAGGGTCTTGTGGGAAACAGGTGCGCTGTGAGGCCACAGTGAATGTGAGGGTGGGAGATGGCAGTTTCTTGGAAGGCAGAGGAGGGTAGGGTCCTCTCAGCCAGAATCAGTGCAGTGTTGCCCTGGTAACAAGAAGGCCAAGGGGGACAGACAGGCTGACACGGATTATGTAGAAATGCCAAAGGCAGGATCTTTCTTAGCATCATCTACTCCTCCTCCTGCCGTGCTGACCTGAGTCACTGCATCAAGCCAGCCCCCAGCAACCTACAGCGATGAGAGCTCCCCAAAGAGCAGAGTCTGGTTTGCCACTTTTCTGTACCCCAAGGAAAGCTCTGGTGAAATGCACTGGTCTCAGAAGGTTCACGATTCAAAATCCAAGACCTAGATTTGCCTTTGTGATTCAGTCTGAAATGACTTAGTCCCAGGTGGAAGTTAACGAGAGCTCTCCCCAACATCTCATTTACCAGCTCTTCTTACAACATCTTCAAGCAGTTAAATAATCGAATAGACAATTAAGAGACTTTTTTCCTGTTTAGCGTTGATGATAGTTAGGAATACAATGTATGTTAGTTACATACTAACCTATGGTTCATGCCTATTGGCTCTTATGGGAGACTTCAGTGAGTCTTAAGAAGGAAAACAGAAAACCATTAGTGACAGTCTCCTTCTTGGGACAAAGATTCAACACTAGGAAGGCTAAGCCTATGGGACAACCAAGCCAGCAAGAAGGGAAACATGTCCAGCCTGCCTTTAAGACAAGGCTAAATTCCACACTGAAGAGAAATGTTTGCCTCAACTAAGTAAGTGTGTCAACAATTAGCCAGCTCTGTGTGACAAGATGGTAGTTGTTTGAGTGTGTTGTGAGTGTGTGGGTAAGAGAGAGGAAAGTGGGATGCTCCCTGCTGAAAAGATTCTACAAGTCACAGTAGCTACAAAATGAAATATTTCTTCCACAGCCATATTTGGACAGCCCTTTATTTTTAATTTCTGAGTGTGGCCAGCAGATGGGGATAGTTCTTTATTGGTAGGTAATAACAAATTCACCAGTAACGTATTTTGTAACTTTCTAGGATGAACCAAACAGAGAAATCGATTTAGCATTGTTAGGCCTGGATATTTCTCAGATAACACCAAAAGGATTCAAGATAAGTATTCTCAAGTAATAATCACACTTATCTTTCTCTAATATTTATTGGGTACTATGTACCAGGCACTGTATTAAACACTTTAATCCTTGCAAGAGCCCTTCGAGTAGGTAATATACCAATTTAGTTGTCCAAAGTCACAGAGCTGGTATGTGGCAGAGTTGGGATTTTATCTGTGTAGCTCCAGAGTCTGTACTCTCACCCACTCAATTAGATCCTGCTTCTGTGTAACTTGGGATCTGACAGCAGATAAATAGATAAGATGGGGGCTAGAGGAAGGAATATAATAAAATACAGATTAAGGGCTCACAGCAGAAGAAGAATCACTCCAGAAACAGAAGAAAATGTCAGACAAGTACTTCTCCAAACTTTCAAAGAAATTAGAGAAGATATGGACTCTTTGGGAAAAATAAAACTCAAAGAAGAAATTGGAGAGATCAAATAAGATCTGATAAGACGACAACATTAGTTGAAAAATGAGATGGTAGAGTTTAGAACAATAGAAGAAAAATAAAGAAGTAAACATTACAAAAATGAAAGATGTATTGAAAGGAACAAGAATAGACACTGATGAAAACAGTCAGGGAAAAAAAATTTTAAGAGACTATTAATGGCTTACAGGAAGATGATAGAGATATAAATAAGAAATTATCTGAAGTGAAGAAAAAATAAGAATTCTACAGATACCCAGGCAGAGAAAGCAAGTCACCCAAAAAGGGCTAAACCAAGCTGACCTCAGATTTGTCCACACTATCCTGCCTGCACTGTCCTGTGTCAGAAGACAACAGAGCAATGTTTACAGAATTCTGAGTGAAAATATGATCTAGGAATCTTAAGCATACTACATATGTCATTCACATTGAAGAGACAAGAGACAGACATTCTCAAATATGCAAGAACTCAAGATAAATAGCAGGTATGAAGTCTCATAGAAAGAACTATTCAGTGATAAAATCCAGCCTGCCGGTGGTACTGAGAGCATGTAAACATATTATAATGCTAAGTTCATTTTTATACCACCCCTGGAATAGTGAGAATAGAGTATATAAAAAAAGATCCAAAAAATATAAGAAATTAGTAAGTGATATAGTTGGCATTGCAAAATCAGTGAGGAAAAGATGAATTAGTTAAGTCAAATTAGGACAATTAGTTACATATTGGAAAAACAAGCTGGTTCACCTTCTAAGTCCTTACACTAAAATAAATTATAAATAAATCAAATGGTTGAGTGTTAAAATATTTAAAAGGTATGAAAATACTATTGATAGTATATGTATATTTCTTGATGCAGAAGAGATTTCTAAGCATGACCTCAAAATCCAGAAGCCATGAAAACAGGAAACTTAACTACACAAAAAATTTAAACTTCCTCATGGGCAAAGCATAAACAGTTAAGGAAAACAACAACTGCAGGAAATAGCTGTGACAAGTATAACAGACAGAGTTAATATTCTTAACATAGGCACTCTTACAAATCAAAAGAAAAAGAGCAAAAAAGGGGGGGAGGGGATGAAAAAATGGCCAAAGGACATGAATATCTAGTTCATTTAAATAAGTAAAAAGGAATTTAAATAAACATATAAAAGGATGCTCCACCACATTCTAATACAAAATAAAAGGATGAGGGCTTCTGCTTTCAGTATGACCAAGGAACCAAGGAAGCTTTTTCTGGACCCAGTTTCCCTCAGGCCACAACTATAAACCCTGGAGGAAATCACACACACACACACACACACATACACACACACAGATCTGAAGGCACTGGACAGTGAACAAAAGCTGATGTATTCTGAAGGAAAACTGAAACTTGGAAGAAGGAAATAACAAAGCGTCTTTTTACGGCTTTAAGCTGAGATCAGGCTGAAGTTAGTGCCTCACAGGGTGACTAGAACTCTGATAGAAAAAAAACACAGTCTTTGTGAGCTGAAGAACCAAAGGACAGAGTTTAAAGCAACTGCAGACATTGAAAACTAAGATGGAAATCTAGAGAGAATCTGAGTAGAGGAGGCCCCAAATTCTGAGTGTAAAGTATACCGTTATCTGCATGAATGGGGCAGATTTAAATAGCCCCTATAAAGACAGAGAATTGAACTGAGATTTGAGCTGCCAACCAAAAGACAGAGTTTGCAGCTTGAGTCCAATAAAATAATAGATTAACTGAAAATTAAAAAAAGAACTAGGGGAAATTCTGGAACCCAAAACAACAATACCTGATATTAAAAATTCACTAGCAGAAATAAAATTTTAAATTAAAACTAAAAATATACAGCAAAATGATTATGACAATGAAGAGTCAATAAACTTGGATATAAATCAATAGAAATTATCCAATGTGAAGAACAGAAAAAAACTTCAAAAGGTAATAAAGTCTAAGGAATCTGTGGGACAATATAAAAAAGTTAAATAAACATGCCTTGGGAGTCCCAGAAGCAAAGGATAGAATGGGGCAGAAAAAATATTTGAAGATATAACTGATGAAAATTTTTCTAAATTTGGGTGGAAAACATAAATTAACAGGTTAAATAATTTCAGTGAACCTCACAAAAGATAAATATGAAGACAATTACACCTAGACACATCATAGTGAAACTGCTGGAAACCAAAGATAAAAGCAGACAAAGAAAAGTAGCACATTTCAGGAGAATAGTGATTCAAGTGTTTAAGGATTTGAATCATAAATTATGAGGACCAGAAGGCAGTGGAACAACACCTTTAAAGTATTGAAAGAAAACAAAACCAACCTAGAAATCTATATCCAAGAAAAATATCCTTCAAGAATGTAGGCAAAATATAGTTTCAGGTTTAAAAAGAAAACAAAAAAAGACAATTTGTCACCAGCTACACTACTCCAAGAAATGCTAAAGGAATTTCTTCTGACTAAAAGAAAATGGTAGAGATGGAAACTAGGATTTCTGGGAAGGAATAAAGAGCATTAGAAATAGTAAGTATGTAGGTAAACATAAAAGACTATTTTTCTCCTCTTAGCTCCTTTGTTCCTGTAAAATACACGGCAATACTTAAAGCAAAAGTCACAAGGTTTATTATAACAGTAAGGGTTTATAGGTACAGATATGATACATATACCCACTAGAACAAAAGCATGGAGGGGAGTAAACAGACCTCTCTGACGGTGAAATGTTTACATTTTACACAAAGTGATTCAATATTTACTCTAGAAAGGCTGTGCAAAGTTAAGGCTATATAGTATAATCTTTAGAGCAATCACTAAAAAAAAAAAAAAAAAAAAGAATACAAAGAGTTATTGCTAAAAAGCTGCAAAAACAACAGTTTTTCATAGAACTTGGCAAATTAATCCCATATCCTCCTGGAAGAGCAGATCACCAAGAAGAACCAGGATACATCTGAAGGGCAGAATTTTCATAAAGAAGGAAACCCAAATGGTCAAGAAACATTTGAAGAGCTTTTGAAACTTGGGAAAATGAAAATTAAGCAATGCAATCCATTCCTGCCCAACAGACTGACAGAACAAAGTCTGACAATACCATGTGTTGTCAAAGATGTGGGGAAATAGGAAGTCGTATAATTGCAGGTGGGAGTATAAACTAGTACAGCTGCTTGGAAGAGCAAGGCGGTGGTACCTAGTAAAGTTGAAGATTGAAAGCAATTACGGTAAAACATTAACACGTATTTAATCCCAGTAGTGTACACATGGTTCTGTATTATATCTGTTCTGTACTTTCAAACAAAAGAAGTGAAACAAAGATTTATGCCAAGGATTTTCATGGAATATGCTCAAGGATGTTCATGGAAGCAATGTTTATACAGCAAAAAAAAACCTGGGAATCTTTTGCATGTGTAACAATAGGAAACTGGTTAAATAGATTGGGCATGATAAAATAGTATGCAGCAGAGTGGGGTAATTTATATGTGTATGAAAAATATATCAAGTGTATTGCTAAGGGGAAAAAAAAAAGGGAAACCCCTGGTGGTCCAGTGGTTAGGACTCCGCGCTTCTGCTGGAGGGGGCACGGGTTCAATCTCTCGTCAGGGAACTAAGATCCTGCAAGCTGCGCAGCACGGCCAAAAAAAAAGTGTATTGCTAAGGGATAGAACCAAGCTGTAAAGCAATAATACACTATTTGTTTAAAAGCTACATAAGGTATATGTTTGTACATGCATGGCTGAGAGGATCTATTTGTTTAAAAGCTATATAAAGTATATGTTTGTACATGCATGGCTGAGAGGATCTATTTGTTTAAAAGCTATATAAAGTATATGTTTGTACATGCATGGCTGAGAGGATCTATTTGTTTAAAAGCTATATAAGGTATATGTTTGTACATGCATGGCTGAGAGGATCTATTTGTTTAAAAGCTACATAAGGTATATGCTTGTTCATGCATGGCTGAGAGGATGCCCGAGAAACTGTCGATAGTTGTTACCACTGGGAGCAGGACTGGGAGGGGGAGGCGGACTCTTATTTTTCAATGTATGCTCTTCTAGATTATTTGAATTATTTTTCTTTACCATGAGCGTGTATTGCTTTTTTTTGGTATTGCTTTTATATTTTTAAAAAACACCTTTTAAAAATGTATTTTCGTTTATAATAGCAGGCTACTAATTGATTTGCTGAGTCATTCCAGCTACAGAATTTTTTAAAATCTTCCTCAGGTTTGAACTAGTGGAAGGAACTTTTAGGTTTTATCACCATTGCTCATCTCATTATGCCTTTGTCCCCATTTACTTCACCTCCACAAGAACCTGGGACTCCAGGTCATCTCCCTTCCCCACACTCTGAATTGTACGCAGCTCTGCATGGCCCTGACCCACCATTCCCAAACTCCTGACGCCTTCCCCTGGGTCCTCAGGACACAGCCCTCAGCAGAAACTCCCTCTCTCCCCACCTCTGCTCTAGAGCAGCTTCACGGTCTTGCTCTCCCAGGAACCCCGCTGTCCCCTAAGGGCACTGCTCCCTTGCAGCCCTCTCCAGTACAGCGCCTCCCCCTCCTCTTGCCTCCCCCCTTCCTCTCTCCTCACTATCTGCACCGCCCCCGCCCCCGCCCCCTCAGCACTTTTGAATCTCAGGTCATCCGGCAGGACCACCCATACCTCTCCTTGTTACTGTCATCTACCAGTGCTGGGACATTGAAGACTATAGCTCCTGGCTCATTGTCACTCTCTCCAACCCTGCTCCTGCCTTAATTCTTGGCAATTTCAACATCCCTTCAGATCATCTTCCCAAAGTGCTGGTCTCGTAGTTCCTTTCTTCTCATCCAGTGGTCCTCTTACCTGCCCTCCCTTGGCCACTCCTGTCCAGAGTCACATTCCAGTCCTGTCGTAAGCAACAACCTCAAACCCTCCCTGATCTACTCTCAGCCCCACCCCCCATCTTTCCACCTCACTCTTTCCAGTACCTCATAATCCAACTACCTCTTACCTTTTATTTGTCCCTCAGCCCCCTCTTCCCCTCATTGCTCTATTTACCCAGTTTAAATTCCATGGTCAATCTCAATTCAATTTGGCCAACTCCCCCAATCTCAATTCAATTTGTGCCCACACAGCTGAGTGAGTCTGGAGAAAACACACAAGACTTCACGGAGTTGAGTGGGTGAACCCTGAAGGAAGACTGTCCCAGGAACAGCATGCGCAAAGGCCCTGAGGCACGAGAATGCACAGAGACATTAAAGAATAAAAGAAGTGGGCTTCCCTGGTGGCGCAGTGGTTGAGAATCTGCCTGCTAATGCAGGGGACATGGGTTCGAGCCCTGGTCTGGGAAGATCCCACATGCCATGGAGCAACTGGGCCCGTGAGCCACAACTACTGAGCCTGCGCGTCTGGAGCCTGTGCTCTGCAACAAGAGAGGCCGTGATAGTGAGAGGCCCGCGCACCGCGATGAAAAGTGGCCCCCGCTTGCCACAACTAGAGAAAGCCCTCGCACAGAAACGAAGACCCAACACAGCCATAAATAGATAAATAAATAAATAAATAAGAAAATAAATAAATAAATAAATAAATAAGAATAAAAGAAGCCCAGGCAGCTGAGTGGAATGAGCGAAGGGGAACATGATCAGTAGCTAACCAGGTCATTTAGGGTTTGTAGGCCATGGTTAAGACTGCTTTTCGGGCTTCCCTGGTGGCGCAGTGGTTGAGAATCTGCCTGCCAGCGCAGGGGACGCGGGTTCGAGCCCTGGTCCGGGAAGATCCCACATGCCGCGGAGCAACTAGGCCCGTGAGCCACAACTACTGAGCCTGCGCGTCTGGAGCCTGTGCTCCGCAACAAGAGAGGCCGAGATAGTGAGAGGCCCGCGCACCGCGATGAAGAGTGGCCCCCGCTTGCCGCAACTAGAGAAAGCCCTCGCACAGAAACGAAGACCCAACACAGCCAAAAATAAATAGATAAATAAATAAATAAAGGAGTTCCTTAAAAAAAAAAAAAAGACTGCTTTTCCTCTGAGTGAGATGGGGAGCCATTGGAAGGTTCTGAGAAAAGCATGGCATCAACTGACTTCTCTCTGCAGAGGTTCCTCTGGCTGTGGTGCTGAGAACAGACTACAGGGAGCGAGGGCAGGAGCAGGGAGACCATCCAGGAGGCGGTTGTAATCATCCAGGCAGGAGATGGCAGTGGCTTCAGTCAATCTGGTAGCTGTGCAGATGCTGAAGAACGGTCTGATTCTGGATATGTTTCAAAGGTAAATGGGATATGGGGACTGACTGGGTGTGGGGTGATAGCAAATGAGAGGGATCATTCCATGTTGTTCATTTGTATTGGTTTGTTTGCTTTTTTGCCTGCACAACTGACAGGGTAGCGATGCCATCAACTAAGATAGGAAGACTGTGGGTGGATAGAGCAGGGTTTATTCTGGAAGACAGTCTCAGGCAAAGCTTAAATCTCAGTGAGGCCCTTCTTGACCACCCTGCTTTAGATTATACTCCCACCCAGCACTCTCCGTCCCTGCACTTTCCACATGTGGATAAAGGCGAGTCTGCCTGACCCACTGCCTCCATCCCCACCCTTGGCCCACAGAACAGGGCACCTGGTTTCCTGTCTCTCTGACACTCAGTGGAGAATGACTGTCCCTAGAGGAAATGTAGGTGATGCTACCTGAAGAGGGAGCGGGAGCTGAGTGGGTAAATAAAACCAGATGTCCATTACAAAAGCTAAAAACAGAAAACTAATCATTCCCTTTCCATTTCTCTCTTTCTAAAATCAGTTACAGCTGCAGGAACAATAAATACTTTTCCTTCCCCATCAAGCATTTAAACCTGAACTTCATGAGGTTCTTGAATGCCGCTACCACATCCTTTTCCTGCTTTCTCCTGAAACAGGTGACATCAGCAAATTGGCATCTTCCAGAACAGCAGGATCCCTGCTTGAGGTGTGATTTGGCAAGAGGCCAATCGACGTGGTCTGGACTTAATTTCATTTTTTTTTAATACATCTTTATTGGAGTGTAATTGCTTCACAATACTGTGTTAGTTTCTGTTGCACAACAAAGCAAATCAGCTATATGCATACACGTCCCCATATCCCCTCCCTCTTGAGCCTCCCTCCCATCTTCCCCTCATCTATATTTTTACTTTTACATTCTTAATTTCATCCTGACTTTAAGAACTCCAGTTGGGCCAAACGAATACCTTGCTCCACTAAGAACGATCTCAGATAATGTATCTCTTCATTCTTTTAAACTTTCACCTCTCCAGAGATTTCAGACAATGCTTTTTCACAATTAATATCCACGTAAGTACCTGCCTTTTGCAAACTGAGGCAACAAGTCATTCGGTTCTCATGAGGCTGAACCCCGGCTCAACCTTTTTGACTGCGTGTGCCTGCCTGCCTACATACCCACAGCTGAAGGGGAAAGGACCCAAAAAACGAATGACATTCTGGGACATTAAGTCAATATATCCTCATTCTTGGTCATCTCTACAAAGCACATCTAGTTGACTCAGAGCGTAGAGATTTTCTTTAATCTCTGGCAGAGGCTGGGATTGGGACAAAAGCCACCATGTTCGAAAACTTTACAACCAGAGGCAAATGGCTGAGTCAGAGGCTTCAAGCATGTGCCAGCATGATGCCCCAGAAGACCCAACAGGGTCAGTTGCTCCTCTGCATGCACAAACTCAGGACCTGTCCAGAGCAGACAATCAGCAACAGAGACCACCAAGGACGCAGAGGACACTTGTGAACCTAGAGTCCTCTTCTCCCCTCATTTCACCACGAGGTCAACTAAGCTTCCCATATTCTCCGATATCATTTTGGAAAAGAGTCAGGGGAAGGGAGGTCTTTTACTTATTGTATTAGTTAGGGTTCTCCAGAGAAACAGAACCAATAGGAGATATAGGTATATATCTACAAAGAGATTTATTATAAGGAATTCGTTCACACGATTATGGAGGCTGACAAGTCCCGAGACCTACAGTCTGCAGGTTGGAGACCCAGGAGGACAGATGGTGCAGTTCCAGTCTGAGTCCAAAGCCTGAGAACCAGGAGACCCAATGGTGTGAGTTCTAGCCTGAAAGCCTAGCCTCAAGATGCAGGAAGAGCTGATGTTTCAGTTTGAGTCTGAAGGCAGGAGAATGCCAATGTCCCAGCTCCTCACATGTACTTATCTGAAGGAGACAGAGTGAGCCTTCCAAACAAAGTTATTTTAAATGGAAGAGATCGTGATGCTCTTAATTGGCAAGTTAAAACTTGAGTTGTGGTGTGTGAAAAAAAAAATTTCCATGGCACAGGGAGAAGGAAATATAAGCCTGTAGGAGGCCCATCACTCAGATGTTTGGTCAAACACTACAGCAGAACAAAAGCTATAAAAAGAATAACGAGATGGCTGCTGCCTTTCCTTCCATTAATGTCTTAGTCTGCTAGGTCAAATACCATAAACTGGGTAGTTAAAACAACAAAAATTACTTTTCTCACAGTTCTGGAGGCTGGAAGTCTGAGATCAGGGTACAAGCATGCTTGGGTTCTGGGGAGAGCCCTCTTCCTGGCTTGCAGATGGCTGTCTTCTCTTTGTGTGTTCACTTGGTCTTTTCTCAGTGTGTGCTCATGGAGGGGGGTGGGGGGGGAGGGGGGGAGAGAGAGAGATCTCTTCCTTTTCTTAGAAGGCCACTAATGTTATTGGATTAGAACCCAATCCTTATGATCTCATTTAACCCTACTTCCTAAAAGCCCTATCTCCAAATATAGTCACATTGGGAGCTAAAGCTTCAACATATGAATCTGGGGGGCAGGGAAACAATTCAGCCCATGGTCATTACAATTTAAATATTGGTGACTGTGACCATGGTTTCTTATCTGTTCACAGCTCTCTTGAGGCAATTCCAGATATCTTATCTCATTTAAATAACAACAGACCCAGCCTCACAACATTGCTGTACAAGGAGAATTTATCATTCATATCAAAAACTCTTAGCTGAGATTATTTGGCTGATATAACAGGGACTTCTTGGAAAAGAATAAATTTGGATTTTCCCAAATTTCCTCACCCACATTTTCATATTCCTGAGGTTTCTATTACCCCCAAAAATGCTCACTGGTTAACAAGAGTATGCTTTTTCAGGGCAGCTGGGTTCCAAGACGTCTCCTTATTTGTAAATGGGAAGCCAAGATTTTATCAAACCCTGCCACTCTTTCAAAGCCAGTTCAAAGCCAATCTCTTTTCTTACGCTTTTCTTGACTGTCTTACCCAGAACTGGCCTCTCCCATCTCCAAGGTTCTGAAGCAATTATACTGTAAACCCAGGAATTTAACTCATAACTGCATAGTACATGGCACTGGGACTGCCCTCACTCAGTGATAAATCTGACTCACTCTTCTTTGGCCAAGCCCACCTCCATGGGATGCTAAGCAGGCCAAGAATTATAGGACTTCATAGTTCAAGATGCCAGCCTCTTGCTTTGCCACCTCTTTCCTGTCTCACGTGGATGACTCCCTGGTTCTCCCCTGCATACACCTTAATGATTCTTGCTCCTGTCCCTCAGGGTTCTTAGTTGCCAACAGCAGGAACCAACTCTTGCTGACTTAAACGGAAAAGTAATTTGTTAAAGGGAGAGTGGGGAGTGGTGTGCTGGAATTGGCTTGTACTGGCTCACAAGAGCCAGTTGTTCATTTTTCAGGAATTTCATGAGGTAGTTGTTAAACATTATTTAAAAAGTAAATTATATAAACTCACAATTAAATAAATTACATCAAGAACAATGATAATAAATACTCAAAGCTTAACACTTCCTAATTATTTTGCTACATTTTATGATCATCTATACTTCTGAAGTTATCACATGTATTGTATCTGTATGGTAGAAATACCATATATCAACAGCAGCATGTGACTGTATATCTCCTCCCAACCCCATGTTCAGTGACAGCAAGTTGGAAGCTTGAACTCAGCCAAGGTGAGTTCAGGGGCATGTGGCCTATTTACATCTTTACCTCTAGATTTGACTGAAGGATGAGGTTTAGATTTCTCAGTCAGAATCAACAGTCAAAGCCAGGGACTTCCCTGGTGGTCCAGTGGTTAAGAATCCGCCTTCCAATGCAGGAGATGTGGGTTCGATCCCTGGTCAGGGAACTAAGATCCCAATGCCGCGGGGCAGCTAAGCCTGCGCACCGCAACTGCTGAGCCCCCATGCTCTGGAGCCCACGAGCCACAACTAGAGAGAGGTCTACACTCCGCAAGGAAAGATCCTGCATGTCGCAATGAAGATCCCACATGCCGCGACTAAGACCCGACGCAGCCAAGTGAATAATAAAGCAAAAAAAACAAAAACCAGTCCAAGCCACAGTCAGATCAATGCTCCAGGACCATTTACATAATTTGTGGGTCCCTTGCTCAAAACTATTAAGAATTTTTGGATAGCACCAGCAGGGCATTAAGCCAAGGGTGGGGCCCTTCAAAGTGCAGGGCTCTTGTGACTGTGTAGGTCACATGCCCATTAAGCAGGCCCTGCAACACCCAGAGCCTCACTAAGTCCAGAGACTCCACTGCCTTAGCTGCTGAGAACAGTACTGCAGCCCCTGACACTGAACCCATGGACACTCTTCCTGGACTCTGCTTTAGAACCACGCTCCTGCTCCCTCATGGCATCTCATTGATCTCATTAAGCATAGTCATGAAGGAAAGAAACAGGAATGGGACCCATGTAGGTCCAAGTCCAGGCTCAGGACACCCTGCCAAGGACAGTACTGCCAGCCTTGACCAGTCACAGGCAACAGAGAGGGACTTAGAACACTGGAGTAAGGCTCTCCAAAATGCAGGGTCCCCTGAGGCACAAGCCTGGGGAAGGGGCAGGGCATGTGTGTGAGGGAAGTATCACTGGGCATGTCTGACAACAGAGGCTGGGACATAGGCATCTGGCATTTTCAGGTTCTAACGTTTCTCATGAAGTGGAAACCATCCCTCGGGAATGGACTTCTGCTTTCATCCTCTAGATCTCCAAACATATCTTTATTTATTTTTATTTTTTGGCTGCCCCACGAGGCTTGTGGATCTTAGTTCCCCGATAAGGGATTGAACCCAGGCCCTCAGCAGTAAGAGCTCAGAGTCCTAACCACTGGACCACCAGGGAATTCCCCTCCAAACCTATCTTTAATTAGCCTTTCTGCTTCTGCTTCCTGCCTCAAAAGAAGCCATTTCTCGATTCTTTTGTCAGGTAAATAACTCTGCTAGCTTTCCCTGATCTCATTCCTTCTGCCTCTTTCAGAATTTCAGGGCATCAGTTGTGTTCCTTCTTGTATCTTTAGTCCTTTCTTCTCCATTGAATCTCTACTCTGTAGCCTACAGACTTGCTTAAAGATTCTTCATCCTAGAAAGGAAGGAAGGAAAGAGGGGGGGGAGGGGGAGGGGGGAAGGGGAGAGAGGGGGAGGGGGGAAGGGGGAGAGAGGGGGAGGGAGGAAAAGGAGTCACATCCCCCCCAGCCCCGTGTTGTGTCCCCCGACTCAGGCTTCTGCCTCATCATGTTCCTCCATTTCACCGTCACCCCTCTTGAAAAGCGACTTACCGTTTATTAACACCTTTTACCCCTTGACCTACTGCAATCTTGCTGCTGCTCTCACCAGTCTTTTGAAACGACCGCTTTCCATCCCCTCCATTCCCTCCCACTTACCAAGGCAGTGGCTTATTTTCAGCCCTGATTCTCCCTGGCACATAAAATGATTGATCATCCTCTCCTTCTTGAAACTCCTCTTTGCTGGCTTCTGCAGCACCCCGTTTCCCTGGGTTTCTGTCTCCTTCCCTAACTGTGCTTCCTTGGCCTCATTTCTTGACCCCTCTTCTCCTACCTGTTCCTCACCTCTTGATAAGGTTGCCCTCAGGGCTCAGCCTTGGGCCTCTCACTCTTTTCTCCCTGCACAAACCCCTCCTCTTTATCTCTTGAGTGCAGATGAGTCATAAATCTAAATCGCCAGTTCAGACTCCCCTCATAAGCTCAGCATAGGCAATCACGTACTGGGCTTTCATATGTCCTAAAACTGAAAAAGTACAAAATGAACTTACCGTACCTTAACCACATCCTTCCCCAGACCAATGCCTCCTCATTACCACAGTAGTGAGTTTGTGGCAGCTCAAGTGAGCAACGCAATGTTCTATAGCAAATAGATTCTAACACATACCATCTTCTATAACAAACATATTTTATAAGCTTTGTGGACATTGCAGGGTCATGGTTAATGGTTATATTGTTGGGAGATTCACAAAAATCTTTTGTCATTAATTGTTGAATACCTTAAAGATCTTTTTAACCTTCTTTAAGAAAATATTAAAGACAAAAATTCTTATTTATCATAACGAAAAATAGAACATACACAGATCTAATCTTAAGTAAATCATTGATGCTCTTTATTCTTTGTTTTTCTGAAGTCAATGGAATACAAAGTGTTCCCCAACCCAGGCCAGCCCCTAAAATTTGGAGCATGGATCAATATTACAAATGGAGGTCCATATACCACTGTCTAAATAATTAGAATTTATAAGGCAAGATGACAAATTATAAAATAAAATATATTCTATCTACTTACCTTGACAAATAAAATGCCACAATGACAAAATTTTAAAAAATGTAGAAAACTATGGTTTTAATATGCTGAAATTTGGCAAAATATCAAAGATAGCTGCGTTTAATTATTATTGCATAAGCCTGGATGCTCTGTGGATGTGTCAGCAATATTTGAATGAATAAAATAAACAAGTAGTTCATAAAGTATTATATGATTTTTTCATAAAATTTACTAGTGCCTTTATTTCAACAAAATCATTAATTATGTGTAAATAATGCCTCAATAAACCTAGAAAAAATATTTTTTAATCACTAATTATGTTTTATACTTAAGACTTCACATAATTCATGCTCCATCAACAGTAAAGATTTAACAAATTAAAAAGCAAAATGTAACTATATTCAAAGTAGTCAAAATTTGAATATATTTTATAAAAATATAAATTAAATATAAAACACATAAAATCAAAAATATTTTTCATATTATTGCAAAAAAGTTATTCTCATTATCTATTAAATTAGAAGGCTACATACAAATTAAAGTTAACAAATATTTTAAAATAATATTTATATGAAATGAAATTTTATTTAATTTCTTGATGATCCAGTAAAATATTATTTAGTATTTTTACTAAAAATCATAATTTGCAATGCTAGCACTCAAATGCATCTACCTGCCAATGTAGAGAATCAGTATCATAGTTCTTTTTTTTTTTTTTTTGGCTGCTTTGGGTTTTCGTTGCTGCACACGGGCTTTCTCTAGTTGTGGCGAGCAGGGGCTATGCTTCGTTGAGGTGCACAGCCTTCTCATTGTGGTGACTTCTCTTATTGCGGAGCATGGGCTCTAGGCACGCGGGCTTCAGTAGTTGCAACACACGGGCTCAGTAGTTGCAGTGCGTGGGCTCAGTAGTTGTGATGCACAGACTTAGTTGCTCTGCAGCATATGGGATCTTCCTGGAACAGGGCTCAAACCCGTGTCCCCTGCATTGGCAAGTGGATTCTTAACCACTGCACCACCAGGGAAGTCCGGTTCATGTATTTTAGATCTAAAGTTTTATATATATAACATACAAAATATATACACATATATAATTTTATATAATATACAAACACACACATGTACATACACAAATATATATGTTTACAAATTTAAGAGTAATATGAATTGTTTTGTTTTGTTTTGTTTTGTTTTTGGTCACGCCATGCGGCATGCAGGATCTTAGTTCCCCGAACAGGAATCGAACCCGTGCTCCCTGCAGTGGAAGCATAGAGTCCTAACCACTGGACAGCCAGGGAATTCAATATGAATTGTTTTAAATTGCAAAATGTTCCTCAGCTACTGTGAGTGACGGTTGCAACCCATATTAATTCATGAGTACCTTTGTGACCAAAAATTGGAACTTGAATAGAAGCAAGAAAACATTCTATGTATTAGAAAATACTTTGTCACACAAGAATCTACTGTAACTGAGCTATCTGTAAGGAAGTCAATTTTTTTTTCTGACCAAAATGTTTTTGCTACTTGAAACCTCCTGCATGACAAACCAGTGTCCATCTCCAAGATTGACGAGGCACAACTCCTGAAACTTCCCAGCATGTGTCCCATATTTCGAGGACCGAGGGGAAAAAATGTTTCCCCAATTACATGTATTCCCCAGCCCAAGCCAGCCCTAAACATTTGGGGGACCTGGATCAGGAAAACAAATGAAGGCCCACATTCCATATGTCTAAATAATTCAAAGTTACAAATCAAGATGACAAACTTCAAAATAAAATATTTTCTATCCCCTTATCGTAATAAAGTGTTAAGCATCAGAGCCCGAGCTTAACGTTACAGGCTGCACTGTGCCAGCATTAAACACTGGATCCTAAGTGACAGAGGCACCCTCGTTTGTAGTTTTGAAAAAATTGTTTCTGTAATTTTAATTTGAATAGAACGAAGGGATCCAAAATGTTCATTCACCTAGAGATTACATTCAAATTGGCCAGTTGTCCCAGTGACGCCCTTTATAGCACAAGGGTCCAATCCAGGATCACAGTTGTGTCTCTCCAGGCACCTATAATCTAGAATTATTCTTCAGTCTTTCCTTGAGTTTCACACCATTGACATTTTGGCAGTTACAGGGCAGTCATTTTGTAGAATGTCTGTTATATAAGTGAGCCAAAGATAGTTGTTTATTTCTTAGTAGCAGACAGGAATCTCAAAAGCCCACTGACACCAAACTCAAATTTTTACACATCCAGTTGTTTTCAACATAGCCCAATAAGCAGGATTTTAGCTATTTAGACCCTGCCTGCTTTGCATACCCTGTGAACCTGCACCCCAAATCTACTAGCCATAAATAAAATAAACTCTGTAGATATAAAAGACCCCAACGACCCACTGCTGTCCTTCAGAGCTCTCTGACCCAGACACTCCCAGCTGTGCTGCCGGGCGACATCCTCTAGACGTGAAAGGCCCTTTTCAATCCCCCTTTCCTCAGGGAGTTCCCTTGTCCTCCTCCCCTTCTGGGTAGTGACCTACTGGACAGTCTCATTCTGGGAGGGACTTTCCCCACATGAAAATCTGTCAAAGTGTCATCCAATAAAGCTTGTGTGTGCTGCTGTCACTCTGTGATCATATCTTTTTCCTTGATCAACCCCCAAACCCCCTCACTTTAAGTGTCCCTCTATTGGGTTTGTCTAATGTATCTTCATGTTTAGACCCAAATTATGGAATATCAGGCAGGAATATCACAGGAGTGATGTTGCGTTTCTCTCATTGCATCGTGTCAGGTGGCAAATGATGTTTATCCACCTTGTTACTTGTGGTATTAACATTGATCATTGGATTAAGAGAGTGTCTGCAGATTTCTTCACTGTAAAGATACTTTTGTCTCCTTTGTAATTAATAAGTATTTGGGACTTCCCTGGTGGCTCAGTGGTTAAGAATCCACCTGCCAATGCAGGGGACACGGGTTCGATCCCTGGTTGGGGAAGATCCCACATGCCGCGGAGCAACGAAGCCTGTGCGCCACAACTACTGAGCCCACGTGCCACAACTACTGAAGCCCACACGCCTAGAACCCGTGCTCCGCAACAAGAAAAGCCGGCACACTGCAACGAAGAGCAGCCCCCGGTCGCCGCAATTAGAGAAAGCCCGCGCGCAGCAACGAAGACCCAACGCAGCCAAAAATAAATAAATAAACAAATTTTAAAAAGTAATAAAAAAATAAGTATTTGATTTGGAGCTATTTTACAACTGTATTAACAATCCATTCCTTGTCATTCTTTGGCGCACAATTTTTAGCATCCAATGATGTTCCTTGTCTGAATTAACAATTACTATGATGGTTGCCACACTGTAATTTTTTTATCTCCGTGATTCCTTCTGTGATTATTAGTTGGCATTCTATTATGATGAAGAGCTTTCTCTTCTGCCCATTTGTTTATTCATTTATTTATTTAGATGCAGAGATAGGTAAACTATGATTCATGGGCCGGTCCAGCCTGCTGTCTGTTTTTATAAATAAAGTTTTATTGGAACAGAGCCACTCATTCATTAATGTATTATCCATGGCTACTTTTGTGCTACAATGGCAGAGTTGAACAGTTGTGACAGAAACTGCATAGCTCCTTAAGCCTAAAATATTTAGTACTTGACCCTTTAAAGGAAAAGCCAATTCCTAATTTATATCATGTGAACTTGTGGATTCTTATTTTATTCCATTACTATCATTATTTACTTTGGTTCTCTAATTGGCCTAGATTTGGCCATTGGAAGCCCCTTCAAGCTGGCTCCTGTGTCCTTTTGACAGGTTTCCATTGTTCTTTGAACCCTTCCTTGCTTTCTGGTATAACAGGATTTTCTAGGCCTTTCCTGCTTCTGCCATGGAATAAGCCATTTTTCCAAGGAACCCTAGCTCCTTTTAGTCAGAAGTGGTATTTAGAAATCAATGTCTGGGCACTAGGTGGTCATTGCCCCTGGGATGTTCCTGGAAGACAGAAGAGAGGTCATGGTTACAGTTATAAAACTGGAAATTGTTAGCATACAGATGATCCATAAAGCTGTGGGACTAAGTAAAATTACTCAGGGAGGAGTGTAGAGAGAAGACCCAGATATTAAGAAAACAGTCTGAGCAAAAGATATTTGCACTACTATGGCTCAGAGTTTTAATATCTATATCTACAAAGAGCTTATGTAAGTAGGTAAGAAACAATTAAGACCCCACTGAAGAGTGAAGGATTGTATCAGACCGGCCACATAATTAAAATGAGAATAAGTAAATCATCATGAGAAAACTCATGAAAGAAATGACAATTAAAACACGATACAGTTTTGGGTAATTGTGCTTGTTTTTGGTTTTCAAAATTTTAGTTGGACCGTTTTCAAAGTTATAGAAAAGTGGACAGAAGAGAATAATGAACATCTGTACACTCGTCATCTAGATTCAACATTTGTTAACATTTTGCTGCTTACTCATCTTTCTTTCAACACAGAGACACACACCCCGACTTTTCTTTTCCTGTTAAACCACTTGAAAGTAAGCTGCAGTTAGCCTGACCTTTCATCCCTAAATACTTCAACATGCATCTTAGAGAGGACGTTTCTCTATATAACCAAAATAACATTATCACACCTCAGAAAATTAATTTTTAAGGATTAAAATTTTTTCCAACTTTGCTAAAAAATCACATAACATAAAATTTGCCATTGTAACACTGTCGAAGTGTTACAGTTCAGTCGTGTTAAGTATATGCACATTGGTGTGGAACAGACCTCCAGAACTTTTCCATCTTGCAAACTGAAACTCTATACTCATTAAACAACTCCCCACTTCCCCTTTCTCCCAGAAAATTAATTTTAATTCAGTGGTATATCTAATATACTATCCATATTCAAATTTCCCCAGTTGTCTCCAAAAAAATTTTTACAGCAGTTTTTTAACTGCCATGTCTCTTTAGTCTCTTTTATTTTAGAACAGTCTCCCTGCCCTATTTTGCTTTTCAAGACGTTGATTTTCTTTAAGAGTCTGGTTGTCTTGTAGAAGGTCTCGTGTTCTGGATTACTCTGATTGTTTCCTCATGGTTACATTCAGATTAAACGTCCTTGACAGGAATACTCCATAGGTGACATTATGTACTTCTTATCCCATCATATCAGGAAGAGCATAACACTGGGTTTCTGCTGGGTTGTTCACTATTTGTGGAACTAAGTTTGCTCATTTGGTTAAGGTTGTTGCCAGATCTCTCCTTTGTAAAGATACTTTTCCCCTTTGGAATTAATAAGTAACTGTGGTGATACTGAGAGACCACGTGAATATTCTGTTTCCCAACACTCTTTCACACAATTATTAAATCAGAGGTTGCAAGCTGAGTTTATAATTTGATTGTTTTTCATTTATTAGCTGGCATTCTACTCTAGAGAAAAGCTTCCCCTTCTTTTTCCCCTTTTTCTTATTTGTGTATTATCATTATACTCTCATACATTTTCGTATGCAATATGTTATCACCCACTACTGCCATTGTTCCCTTTGATGCTCCTACTGTCAGATTTGGCTTATGGACCCCTTCAAGATGGGCTTTTTTTTTTTTTTTTTGACATGATATTAGCCTTTCTTACTTTCTGACACAACAGAATTTTTCAGGCTTACTTTTGTATTTTCTCTGCCCCTGACATGGAGTCAGCCATTTTCCCAAGGAAGGCTGTTTCTTTTTAGAGGGCAATGGTATTCAGAAACCAGGATCTGAGCTCTAGGTGTGCTCATTTCAGGTGTATGTCCTTGTTTCTAAGCCTTTTCAGTGTGCATACTAGGAAACACACACATGCACACGCACACAGAGGCTTATTTGATACTTCCAGTTTAAGTCCAAGAGCACCGCATTCCCCAGTCTTCCCTCACAAAACACTAATATGTTTAGTGTTTGTTTGTTTGTATCTCCGCCTTTACCCATAATGAAAACTCTGGCTCACAAAACACTAATATGGCTATTAATTTGATCTATCCCATAATACACACAAAATTGTTTCAGAATTACATCACCGATACCACTACTAACTACAAAGCTACTGTAAAGTCCAAAATTTCTGTGCTATTCTTTTTGTTCTTAGAATATACCCCACTAAGAACATGCAGTCATAGTGCTGTCCTCAAAAGTTACTTGAATTTATTTTTTCTTTCCCAAGTTGTCAATTTGATAAGCAATTAGATTCATTTGTTTCTGTTTTTATTTAATCTTAGTGTTTGTTTATTATACCCTTAAGTTTATTTTTTGAATATGTAAAACATTTAAGAAGTTTTAACTATTGAAAAAGGTATACTCAGACAAATCTTATTCCCATAATTTTTCCCTCCACTCTATTTACTCCTACACCCTAGATGGAACAATTTTAAATAATTTCTGGTTAATTCATCTGTGTTTTTTAAAAAACACACCTGCATGCATATTTTTTCATGTGTATATGAAGTAACTCCGTATAGATTCATAAGATCTTCCTCATACTAGACATTGTGCTCTAGGACCAAAGAGAATGTGAAGATGAATGAGACATGAACTGTGGGAGGGCAAGGAATTGTGATGAAAAGATTCAACACGTATAACATTTTAAAAAAAATAAAAACTTTCTGATAAGAAAATAGATGGACTTGTAAAAATCCAGAGAAGTCTTTCAAGAAGGAAGAAGTGGTCAACTGTGCCCAGTATGGCTGAGGTCAAGGAAGATGAGGGCAAAGAACTGACCAAGACGGGGTCATCGGTGACCTGGACCAGCATGGTTGCAGAGGGTGATGAGGATGAAAGACTAATTTGACTGGAGTGGATTAAAGAGGGGCTGGGAGGTGAGGAAGTGGAACATCAGTACAGATGTCTCTTCTGGAGGGCATTTCAACAAAGCAGAGCAGAGAAATGGGGTTGTAGCCTGAGGCAAACTTGATGGTAAGGAAGCTTTTTTGTTTGTTTTTTGTTTACAGGAGAGATACTATAGTATGCTTGCATGATGGTGTGGCTCCTGTAGAGAGGGGAGAAATCAAAGGTGTGGGAGAGAAAAAAGACAATTGCAAAGCCTTTGCACATGCAGGAGGAGGTAGGATCCAGTGCACAAATGGACCGGCATTTAGCATAGGCTTAATAAAAATGGTGAGCGATGGACTCTTTCCTCAAGGTGAGCAAATCCAAAGATGGGTGAAGCACTCACCAGAATACAAACAGCACCATATGAACTGTCACTTCATGAATACAAGAACTTTGAGGAAGAAGCAGCACATTCTCAATGATGAGGCTTCCCAGAGCAGGTGGCGTCTACTGGACCTCCAAAGATGAAGAAGCGAGGTGAAGGATTCATAGAGAGAGAAAGGATATCACTCCAGCCTGAGGAAACAATGTGAATAAAAACAGGGAGAGATGAATTTGCACTATCAGTTCACAAAACTCTTATATTCACTACAGCCAACATCATACACAAATAAGGTTTTCTCCTAAATATTTGAGGCTAAAGTTTATTGATAGCACTCTGAACCAACAGCTCCTGGAGGACGACCACAGTTTCTGTTCCTATCTCTAAATATGTCATTGGTTGGCCCTGGAGAATTTAGTGTGGAATCCTCTTCTTGTTCTCATTTACAATCTCTGGATTTCTTGACCACATTACATACAGTGGATGCTCTCATCCACCAGAGATGGGAAACTCCTCCATCGACTGGTGGAGAGAAACTAGTAGATTATTTAAACTTTTCAGTCTCAATTTCCTCATATGCAAAGTGAGGGTGGTAATACCTAGCTTTTGGAGTTTGGGGAGGATTAAAGTTGACAATATATAAGTGAGGTGTTTACTCCATGCATGGAACAGAATATATGCTCAGTAAATTGTTAGCTATTTTTGGTACTAATTACATTGATAGTTACCATGTATGGAATGCTTATCATGTGCCCAGTACAGGTCTAAGTGCTTAATAGGTATAAATTCACTGAATCCCCACCTCATCTTAGGAAGTAGACGTTTTCATTGCCTCTAGTGTCGCAAATAAGAACACTAAGGTTAGCAAGCAGCAGAGCTAGGATGTGAGATGAGGCAGACTGGCCACAGAGTCCTGCTTTCCATTCACTGAGCCATGTAGACTCTCTCATAGTGGATAGAATCACACCGGGCCCGGGACCAGATCCATCTGTTATCTCAGATCCATTTCCCTTACTAACAAGGAATCCAGGAAGTAAGGCAGTAGAGTTAGGAATTGTTACATCCTCCACAAAGATGAGAGCTGGCAAGAGGCTTGAAAAATGATCCACACATTTTATTGACATGCTTTAGTTTGACCAAATTTCCTTCACTCACCAGTTATTACTCTATAATAAAATGAAACTTACTTGTCTCATTTTGCAGTTAAAAATTTACCATTATTTAAGAGAAGGCAGAAATGTCTAAGAATGTATACAACCAAAACACTTACACAAGGCTGCAAAGAAATATGAACAAAAATATTTATTGTAGTGCTTTTGATAATATTCAAATATTAGAAACAAGCCTTTAGTAGTAGTTTAATTAAAGTGTGGTACAGCCATTCAACACTGTATAGCTCTTAACAAGGACGAGATGGATTTAAAGATGAGGAAAAATTCTCATATGTAATGTTAAGTGAAAAAACATGAAAAAGCATGCAGAACTCTGTGTCTAATTTGATTCTACTTTTGAAAATGAATGCAAATGTTAGTATATGCATAGAACAAAATCTAGAGAAATAAGCAACAAATCCCTTAACAGTCTTTGCAAGGAAGGAATAACAGACAGCTTTTGACTTGCTAAATTATACATTTCTGGAGCCTTTGAATTATTTACAAGCACTTATTCACTTTTGATATCAGAAGAAAACAATGTATTGTTTAAGTAGGCAGAGAGGCAAAGCCTGTCAGAAATGGAGCAGGGAAAGCTACAGCTCTAATCCTCTAGTCTGTTAACTGCTGCTTCATTTCCTGGCAGCAGAGTTTTATGACTGGCTGGCTCTCAACGCATTCTCCTGCCAACAGGACATTGGCGAGCAGGGACATTAGAAATCTTCCTTGAGAGAACTCTAACAAAAGCGTAAGAGGCATTCAGCTTGGAAATATGGCCAAAGGGAAAAATCCATAAAATCATCCATGCCCCGAGCCTACATCCATGGTAGGAAATGCGGCCATTAAGCCATTGAAAGGAATTAGGATCATTAAGAAATCACACTGGTTTGGCTCTGGAAAAAAGGAGAGACATTAAGTGCAGTTCATCTTTAGAGAACTCCCTTCCCGTCAGGCCTCCGAACCTACATAACCATAAAAGCAACGGAGATAAGATAAATAATGGCAAGAATAGCTAACATTTTAACAGTGATCCACAAATTTCAGTCTTTCACATCTATCTTACACCACATTGTGTGTCTTCCCTTTCCAGAAACTCTGGGAAACAGGTTTTTCAGAAGAGGAGGCCACTAGTAAGTGATACAGGGGAACCAGAACCCAGGATGTCTCACACCCACTAGCAAAGAAGATCATCCTGGAATTAGCTAGAATCATGAGTACTATTCACTTCTAAGCAAATGTATCTCTTCCTGAAGATCTAGATAAACAATGCATCCGTCAAAGAAGAAAGACTGATAACAGATAATGCAGAACGTGCAAGGGAAACTGAGACCATGAATGAAGCCATAGGTAAGGTGGTGCATTGGTCAGCCTGTCTTCCCCTGGATCTTAGAGAGCGGTTCAGAGTACATTTGGGTGTGGTGACAATGCTCTGGAGGATCTCAGTCCTATGGGCACTTGGCATTGTGCCCTCTCTATTCTGTCTCCATGTCAACCATGCCACCACCAAAATGGACCCGACATGCAGTGAGGAGAATGGGGACACTGGGAAAGCAGCCCTTCCCCACCCCGTCTCATTTAGAGGGCTGCGTCCTCCTCTCCTGGGAGCCAAGAAGCTGCCACCATGACCTCTGGAGGCCAATTTTGTTTCACAAAGGCAAAAATTAAGATGGAAAATCATTATGCAAGTTTCTCAAGGTGATTCTGTGACAAAACCAAAAGTAAAATTCACCTTTTCTCAAAGCCAACTTCAGACCTCAAAATGGAAAGGAGTGAGGACTTGAGACCAGCCCACACCTCATTTTCATTCCCATTTTATGTATGAGCACAAATCTCACCACTGTTCTTTTTCTAATTCACCACCCTTCCTTCCTTTTTCACATGGAGCCGAGTTCATTACTCTATTAAGCCAAAGAAGGTAGAAGGACTAAATAGATTGATAAAGTAAGGTCGAGAGAGAAATGATTCAAGTAGTTTGCAAAATAGCTGGGTATCATATTTTAAGACAACATTGTCTCAATAATTTTAATGCCTTACTATAGATACAAAACTTCAGTTTTTAGAAACTAGAAAAATATATTTTATTCTCAAGTCCTTGGTGGGCTCTTTACAGAGGAAGGCTTTTCCCTTGCCAACATTCCCAACTAAGACATCAATGCATCGACAGTCAGTCTGAAAACAATAATAAAAATTATACTGAATCTATTTCTCCAACGTGAACCCAGGTTTTCTTAATGATTTCTTTCCACTAGCAACTGGGACAACCTAAAAACAGAGATGTTGAGACATGCTGTCTTAATGAATGGAGACCAGATTCCTCCATAGGCAAAATCTATGAGCACGATTTTGAGCAAGAGCCATGGATCACCAAAATGCATATGTACATTTACAAAGTGGAATACTATTCAGCAAAAAAAAAGGATGAAAATGCTGATAAAGCTACAACATGAATGAACCTCAAAAACATCATGTTAAGTGAAAGAAGCTAGTCACAAAAGACCACATAGGGTAGGATTCCATTTATATTAAATGTTTAGAATAGACAAATCTCCAGAGACCAGAGGTAGATTAATGGCGGGCTGGGGTGGAAGTGAGAATCAACCGTAAGCAGGCACAAGTGATCTCTTTTTTTTTTTTTTTTTTTTAGGGAAGGATTTTTTATTTATTTATTTATTTATTTTTGGCTGTGTTGGGTCTTCGTTTCTGTGCGAGGGCTTTCTCTAGTTGCGGCAAGTGGGGGCCACTCTTCATCGCGGTGCGCGGGCCTCTCACTGTCGCGGCCTCTCGTTGCGGAGCATAGGCTCCAGACGCGCAGGCTCAGTAGTTGTGGCTCACGGGCCTAGTTGCTACCTGGCATGTGGGATCTTCCCAGACCAGGGCTCGAACCTGTGTCTCCTGCATTGGCAGGCAGATTCTCAACCACTGTGCCACTAGGGAAGCCCCACAAGTGATCTCTTTGAGGTGATGGAAATGGACTAAAACTGGATTGTGGTGACAGTCGTGCAACTTGCTAAATTTACTAACATGGGTTGAGCCACTTCAGAGAAAGTGACATGCATGGCATCATTTTTGTAAAATTAAATGTCCCAAGGCTTGCCACAAAAGAGCCCCCAAATAGCAAAATTCCAAATTTCTCATTTAGCAAAGCTGACTACCAGCTTACCTATTTCCCCTCTGCTTGCTGAAAGTGACCTTGATTTGTTTACTTTTTATGGAAGTTTGCTATTGTCTAAACACTAGAGTTTCACTTGAAGTTGGCTGCAGAATAATTTACTTTGGGGTGGTCAGATGTGACATCCAAATGTTAATCCACATAGGGTCAAATTTACTTAAACCATGACATTCAATCCAGTTTTTCTCATTTGGCTAAAAAAGCAATTCAGAGGTTTTTTCCAGTCTTACAACATTTATGGATAATCCTTTTTTTCTATTTTACATCTAATGTACTTGTATTTCATGAAATCTGAGAGTACCAATTCATCCTTTCCTTTTAAAATATTATGCAGATGGATGTATGTACAAGGATTTCAGTCTTGTGGGTAGCAACAGATATTGCTCATAAATAGGGAACTGGTTAAATAAATTATTATACACCCAAAAGTGGAATAAATTACTATGTAGTTATTAAAAATATGGAGCAAAATCTGTAGGAATTGGTGTAGAGCTACCTACAAGATATATTAAGTAAAAAAAATATGTGGAACAGCATATTATTATGCTACCCTTTATATTTTGTCTTTAAAAGAATATATACATAAATGCTGTATATGCTTAAGTATCTAAGCACAGATACTCCAGACTGGTAAGAGTGTGTTCTTTTAGGGAAGGGAATTAGGTACCTGGAAGTTTGCCCTGGTAGGGATGCTAACTCTTCAGTATATATTCTTTAATACTTTTGGAATGTTTACCAGGTATATTTATCATCCATTGAAAAAACTTTCCATGTTTTACAGCTTTACCCCTACATTTGGTAAACCATATCTAAGTTAATACGTTTTTAAAAAATGGAATTCAAATACTTTAACTACTTTTGTCCAAATACAATAACAATGAAATACAATAAGAACTCTGACCAAATTTTAATATATAGTTAAATAAGATTGTTGTTTGAAGGCTTCAATTTTTCCACCTCTAATACAGAGCTATTATTATGAAGACTGACAGAATAACATTTTTAAGATTTTGTAAGATGCAGAATCATTGAGATGGAGTTTTGCAGGGAAGGCTCACCCTTGGATAGTAGTAAACTAAGTTCAGCTGCAAAAGCAATAGATCTCTTTGTACTGGGCGTTTGTTACTTACTGATCATTGGATCATTTAGGTTGAATTGGACTTGGCTTATGGTGATCAATTATGTCATTTTGTATTACAGGACCAAATTCATTATAGGATCCTTGGGGACTAAGTTTAGCATTAAATATGTTTGCAGCAGCAAATTCATAATCTGCCTGTCAATTCATTCCACAGCCTAGTCATTCTCCTATACAATTAATTTAGCTGAAGAAACGTGATAAACATATCTTAAAATTGTGATGGCACATTACAGTTTGCTTCACACTTCTACATATTTTATCACATTCAACCCTCTTAGCAACCCTGTAGGGGAGGCAAGAGAGACATTATTATGTCTGTTTCACACACGGTCATAGTTAAATCACCCAACCAGGAAGCAGAGAGCTGAGATTAGAAGCTGGGTCCCTACAATCCCTTCCACCCAGTTATACATATTGTACAGTATGTACGTGAGAGTTCAGAAAAGGGTGTGTTTGTGTATAAAATCTGTTTTGTTATATTAGAACATAAAGACAACGTGCTAACTACATCATTTCTGTTTTTTCTGAATGGAATTCACATAGACATTGTTTCATTTGTTTTTTGAACTTACTTTGACAATGATATTACCTAAATTCACATGTGTAGCCTAAGGGTGTTCTTGTGCAATGGGGACCACTCATCTTCATAGTCTCATTTATGTCTCATGGATTTGTGTGGGTGTTGAAGAGAAAAATCCAAAGAAAGAGGAATGGGAAAAGATTTCTTTCTATATTTAAATATAAATAATAGAAAGAGGCTGAGCTAAGCTATAAATAATGGTGAAGTGAAATGTTCTCTGGAAGATCCATGGCAATAGCATTACTGCTGCCTGAGAAATGTGACTACTTAAAACTCTGGTTTGCAAAACCTGTTCATTGTAAAACAAATGCTTTTCTATTGTTATTATTACATCAGGTCATTGTCCTGAACTTTTCCAGGCTTACAAGTGTAATAATTGGTTTTGCACATTCCAGCGATTCAAGATGTATGGTTTTTAATACGTATCATGTATTAGGAAAAGCAACTCAGGCTATCCTTTGGTGTGTTGCTCTGGATTGAGGTGGATTCTCGTTATCTTTGGCAGCAGGTGTGAAGACATGTTTATTATTTTAAACACTAACCAGTTAGTATGACAGAATATTATTAGGTTCAAATTACCATCATTATTATTCTTACACACATTAATAAATGCATTAAATAGCACATCCAAGACCAGAATCTGGGAACTCGGACAATACCCAAGGCATTGAAGTGATTTTGTTGCAGTATTTTTCAAGATTTAATGAAGTTAAAAGTAATTTAGTTCGCTTTTGGACATTATCTAACTTCTTAGCAGAAGAAATCACCTAATCTGGAAAAGGAAAGTATCACAATTTTGTGTAAGTGCTGAAATCGCCTTTCTTCGTAGCTTAAAAGGAAATACTTGCTCACAGCAGAATGTTTCACATCCCTTTTATTTGGTTCCAACTTGCAGAGTCATCTTGCTTCTAAAATGGTTTCAGAGCCGGAGATGGGAGGTTTCCAGGCCAGAATATATGTTTTTACAGAATATGTATTTACCTTTTTAGAATTGAACCCCAAGGGCTGATTGTGTAACTACATTCTAAAACTTTTTGTTTCCATCAGATATATTTAGCAAGACTTAGCATCTGTTTGAAGACTCCACAGGAGTTATTCTAATAATCAGGCACAGTGTTAATAAATAACTTCTGCCCCTTCTGTACAGATGTTCTGAGAATGCTGCAGGGAAAGGGTGAAAGGACAGCTGAGGTGGACCCATTCAAGTGTGAATGAACTCCTTCCACTTTTATTTTCTATTCTTCAAGATTGATTTAGCTAATCCAAGCTAAAGGAGAGGTAATTACTTTGTGTTTGAGTTACTGTGGGAGTTTACATTATATTCTGAAATGTTAACCAACATCTGAGATAAATATTTACTAACCTGTTATTGAACATTTACATATATAGATATACAATATACACATACAATTGTGTATTATATATAACTGTACATATACGGCTTTTATCCTGGGAAATGGGTTATAGCGAGCAGGGCTACGACAGGGAAATGTTAGCCCTGAAAAAAACCGGCAATATTATGAAAATATAAATTATCAGAGCCACAACATGCAAGAGATCAGAGATAAAAGTACACACGCATAAAAGAGCATGCTGATGTTAAAAACAAGGTAACAGAGGAGATCAGAAACCCAGGTAGTTAATTCATCATTTAAGGGGAAGTCAGGTGCTAGAAGTTAAGCACTAAACGTTTGAAAGCCAGGGCAGGTAGGTATGAGCCAAGACCCACGGGACTAGAGCAGGGGCTGTAAATCTAATTCTGAGGGAACGTCTCCTATACACTCCCCAGGAAAAATGGGAAATCTCCCACTCAAAGTCTGTGATCCTTTGACTACCAAGTAGACTTATGATCACCTAAATGAATTTTGTTACCAGGATATATTGGATTATGCATTATGGCCATTCGCCTATGATTTCCTAAGCTCAGTTCTCTTTCTTGGTTAGTAGCAAATGAGCAAACTGAAACATGCTTGGGGACAGTCGATGTGTTTAAATGTCAGGAGATAAGCACCCGACCCCACACCTCAGAGGTGGAACCGAGGTGCCTGTGTGCTTGCCTTGCATGAGTCTGAGGAGGTTGCTATAGAAATATGATCATATTGCTGGGATCATTTGTGTGTCTAATAGAACTTGAATTTCAAAGTCCACAGGAAGCACGATTAAAAGGCCTTTCTTTGGCTTGCTGCATGTTTACAAGGCAGCTACTTAATGGATCAGACTGCATGTGTCTAGCCACCTCTGAGAACCTGGGTAGGGAGAAAACTGACATTATTGGCATGCTGGTGCTTGCTCATGATAACAAGGAGACTGGAGCTCCTAATACTGAGGATAAGGGGAAGCTGAGGGAGCATTTACAGACACAGAGCTCAGCCTCTGTATGTGGGCAACAGCGTTGTTTCCTTCTGTCACTGGGGCCTGCGGCTAGAGCAGGGCTCACCCTACAGATTCCAGGTGGAGAGTTGTTGAGCGCTAAGGGAAGGGGTTAATCAGAGACGAACAGAAATGGGGAAGGAGTTGGCGGAAGGCAGCAGGACAAGTCTGGTGTGCAGAAATCCAAAACATGGGTGAGGTTCCCAAATCCAAGTTGTAGGATAGCTTACATATCCAATGTGAGGCAGGCAAAGGGCAGAACAGAAGCAAACAGATGTGTCAGGATTGCGGTTCTGAGATGGAGCCCTGTGTCTTATCCAAGGATTGTCTCATCCCAAGACTCTTGGGTTATTCCTAGACAAAAAACTATTGCCTCCACATGAAGAAAGAGCTATACTTCACCAACAAGAATGGATTCTGACAACATGTATTTATTGGAGTTTATTGATGTCAAAATATGTCAGATGCCCAGGGATCAGCTTAAAACAAAAGGGGGAAAAAAAAAATGTCTGTATCCATTCCCATCAGCATCCATAGGAGTTACAGCTAAAAGAGACCTTGGAGATTTCCTAATCCAGTTCTTTTTTTTTTTTTTTAATTTAAATTTTTATTTATTTATTTATGGCTGTGTTGGGTCCTCGTTTCTGTGCTAGGGCCTTCTCCAGTTGCAGCAAGCGGGGGCCACTCTTCATCACAGTGCGCGGGCCTGTCACTATCGCGGCCTCTCTCGTTGCGGAGCACAGGCTCCAGACGGGCAGGCTCAGTAATTGTGGCTCACGGGCCCAGCCACTCCGCGGCATGTGGGATCCTCCGGGACCAGGGCTCGAACCCGTGTCCCCTGCATTGGCAGGCGGATTCCCAACCACTGCGCCACCAGGGAAGCCCCAGTTCTTTTTTTTCAGATGTGCAGTTGAGGTCCAGAATGGCCGAGTGACTTGCCTGAGTACACACAGTGAGTACTGGCAGTACTGGTGCTGGAATTTGCATCTCCTGACATTCTCATCAGTGTTCTTTCCATCACTCTGGCTTTTAATATTTACAGAGTATTGTGGATGAAGGAGTAAGTCTCTGGGGCTTCAGCAACCACAGTGTCATAAATTCAAAATCTCACAGAAGGGCAGGGCAACACCCCTCAATTGTAGGAAGTTGAATGAGAAAGAAGAGTACTGAAAATTTAGCAAAGACAATTTGTATTTGCTCCTGGAAAGGCGGATGTGATATCCGGGATGCATTAGAGAAGTGTTCAGCTGGAAGTAACAGAAATCCAAGCTTTGAGACCCGAAATGAATATGAGGGTATTTTTCTCACCTGACAAGGTGTCTGGAAATAGGCAGCTGCTGGCAGTGGCTTAACAGCTCCACAAGGTCAGAGGCAGCTTCTCTGTAATTCTCTCACACTGTCTCCTGGTCACAAAATGGCTGCCATAGCTGCAAACACATATCCAGACAGGAACTGTATTACAGGCCACCCCTAACTGCAAGGAAGGCTGGGAAAGCAAATGTTTAAAATTTCCAGTATTTATATACCTGGGCAGGGGAGGAAGTGCTTAGAATGGGTGTTGGGCTGGGCAGTCCATAAACCCTGGACGGCAGGTGTCAGCGTGTGCGCCACGGCTCCATCCCCGTGGCAGACATTGCTAATCAAACAAGCTTGGAGGTGACCTCGAAACTCTTCCCCACAGTTTTCCAAGTGAGTACTACCAGTTAGTCAAACCCAGCTCATGAGATGAAATCTATTTGCTCTCCCTGATTTTTTTCAGTTCTCATGGCAACTCTGAGGTCTGACAAGAAAGCTCTTTTAATAAAGATAATAATGGAGTTTATATATCCAAATCGTAGACACACAGAAAGAGCCGGTCTTTGGTCCTGAGTCTTTGTTTTACAGTTGAGGAAACTGAAGCTGAGAGTGGCTAGGGCTCTTAATCACAGTCACACAATGCGCTAGTTGAACGTGGTCCCTTTCAAAGCAGTTACCTTGAGAGGCTTTATACTTATTCCAGTCTTGCTGACAGTACTCAGAGCATCTCTGAAATTCCATTTTTAGAATGTCTCTCATTTAGTTAATGAGCAGCTAACACAAGAAAATTTAGCTCTTCTATTTTGTAGATGCCTTCTGTCTTCTTCCCCACCCTCTGCCCCCACCAACGAATGCTGCCCAGCTCACTTACTCATTAATTCAACAAAAATGTGTCGAGCATGAGTGCACTGGATCCACCGTATGACTTGACTCCAAATGGCTCTGGCTTGTTTTGGAAAATCGAATCCCCTCTTGGTCCTTTATCTTCAGCTGGCCATCTCTGTGCCCCCCTTCCACCCCCTACCCCTGACCCCCATCATGCTAAGGCTGGTTCATGACACAAGCTGATATAGGTAGTTAGTTGTTCTAGAGTCAGTACTGCCCAATAGAACTTTCTAAGATGTTGTAAATGTTCCAGAATCTGTGCTACGTGCAGCACTTACAATGTGGCTAATGTAACTGAGGAACTCAATTTTTTAATTTTATTTTAACTAATTTAAATTTAAATAGCCACAGGTGGCTAGTGGTCACCATGTTGGATAGCACAGTTTTGGATCTTTCCTCCATTTTCTCCCAGACTCATTCATCTTTGTCTCCCAGATGCCTGGCTCAATCCCAGCTTTGATGCATAGTTCTCGCCTCTTCTCTAGAGCCCCCATATGGTTGCTTTGACCTCATTTCTTTTCTGGCTCAACTGCACCGTTCTAGTTTTGGCAATGAGATTCAGAGGGAGATGTTCTGTGCTCTAGCCCCAGGTCTGTGGACCCTCATGGATGGTCCCCTTCTGATCACCACACACAAGGGGACCAAGAGATTCAGACAGTTCCTATCCCACTAGAGACATTCAAAATAATGTCCTGAGGGTTATTTCCCCTTCTCACTGGGGAGTCATTAAGCTCGAAATTTGCCCCGGATCCTGTGATGGCTCTATCCCTGAGACAGAGCTTAACGTACTGCAACAAGTAGTCCGTGGAAGTTTTTCCCTCTGTACACACAGCACACTTGGAAAACAAGACTGGACAACAATTCCTATTATTGACACTCTAAAGCACCTCAAATAATCGGTCACTCACTAGAAAGAAGCAATATTTCCACGGTACAGCGACGCATCTTTGGTGCTTTTAGCGGATGTGTATTGTCTGGAGGTGCAGAGTTCTTTCACCAGCCATAGCTAGACTCCGAGATGCGGGAGGCTGGAGAGGCGGTGTTTCTGCCAGGATGTATCTCCTGGAGCGCTGATCTTTCCTAAGCAATGCAGCATGATGAACAGCGAATTAAGAGGAAACAAACCGCTTCCCTTACCTCAGATAGGACTGTGGGCTCCCACGCAGAAGGCTTCCAGTAGCAAACTTGTGACTATGAGCTGGTTTGGACTGAAATATTTTCCTGCCCCTGGAGGTTACCTAAGAGTTCAGAGATAACCTCTCAGGTGGGTAGAGGCATTGCTGATAACAAAATTACTAAATTCTCCAGGACTTAGTTTAAAGAAGGCCTCCTTCTAAGCAGGAGACATGCCCAGTGGCTGCACTGGCTTTGGGGCTTTCATCCTGGAGAGAGCAGAGAAGACTGGGAGTGAGGAGGAGGAGGGAGGCTAGCGTTCATGAGGATAAGCCATTTTTCCTCCCCACCCTAGATGACAAAGAGAGTGGGTACTGGTTCATTACCGTTCCTTAGGGACTTCTGGTTAAAAACTGAAGTTAAGAAAGGAGGTCCCCCAAACACTTTCTCATAAAGTTTGGGTTTTATTCCAGGAGGAAAAACTGACGGTCTTGGTTGCTGGGCCCCCAGTCTGCCCAAGTGCTTGCAGATTGGGCAAAGAACACTGGGGAGAGGTGGCATGGTAGATGGGATGGGCGGGACAAGAAAGATCTGATCCAAGCCCTCAGGCCCCAGTTTTGGAGGCTAGGGAAGGAAGAGGAGACTGGAGCTGCAGGGGTACCAGATTGGTGAGCTTGGAGCATGGCGGTCTACACAGCTGAGGAGTATCGGGGGAGGTGTGTCTCCCAGGTGCCACCAAAGCCATGGGTTGATCAAGTGCCTTGGGAGCAAGGGGCTGCTGACAGTGGAACTGGATCAATGGTGACAGCCATCGGAAAGGGAAGCAAACCTCCATGCACCTCTTGCTTAAGGAAACGGCTTCCCCCCTCTGCAAAGCACAGGAGAAAGAGGTGAGTGGCGAAGGGAGTAGATCACCTACTGCCACCACTGCAGGCTCCTACAGCCACAAGGCAACCTGAACTCAGGAAAGGAGGAAAGATTTGAATCAAGTGTGAGGGTGGAGCTTTAAAATGAGCAGGACTGAGTTTTGATAACTGGCTCACATTATTTTAATAACTGAAATGATGCAGATTTAGAGTTGGACTGAGCTGATATGAAGGAAGCCCTTGATCCGGCAGCAGAGCAGAGATGGGAACAGACGTTGGGAAAGTAAAGCCATTTCACGTATGCACCCGCACAGGTTGAATAACCAGTCACTAAACTGGTTACACACTTAGCTGGCGTTGGGGTGCAGGTCCTGGGTCTCACAGCCCTGAGCTGGATGCTGCACTTACCAGCTGGGTGCCCTTCGGCGTATCATGTGAAGTCTCCTAGTTCTCAGCCTCCTGTTTGGAAAGTGGGGTTAACATATCCTATGTCATACAGTTATGAGACTTACATGAAATCATGCCTGTACACATTCAAAATAAAAAGAACATGCGTTTTGCTGTTTGCTCGTCCACGTGTCCCCTTCCCGGTATACCTCCTTCATCTCAGCTCCGGGGTAGTTGCCTCCTGGCCCGTCCTTGACTGCGAAGGTCCTGCCGGCTCCCATGTCACTGACCACTGATGAAATGAGGTTCTTTTCTGCCTCGGGGTCCTCCCAGGCCCCCGCTCCATTCCACACTGGATCGGTTTTCCCTGTAGGCCCTCAGCGGTGACCACCAGAAGCATCTTCTTTTTATCTCAACAACTTTCCCTCTTTCCCTCGAGTATCCCGAGCCCCTGAGTTAGCGCTGCCACTCAAGGACTTGCCCACTTCCCTGAGGGACCCTCTGGGAAGGGCCGCTCCAGAACCCCTTCCAGGCCACTGACTCTTCTCAGCCATGTTAGCCTGGAATAGCTGGGCCAGCTCAGCACAGAGCCCTGCCAGCAGACATTTTTATAAAACTGAGATATAACTTATCTACAGTAAAGTGTACAGAACATGTGTACAGCCGGATGGATTTTTATGTAGGTATACACCGATGTAACCACTACCTAGGTCAAGTTTTTTTTTAAATTACATCACCCCAAAAGACTTCCCCATGCCCCTTGCCAGCCAGTGACCTACTCCTCCAAAGGGGAGGTTGGGATGAATTGGGAGAGTAGCATTAACATATATACACTACCATGTGTAAAATAGATAGCAAGTGGGAAGCTGCTGTATAGCACAGGGAGATCAGCTCAGTGCTTTGTGACAACCTAGAGGGGTAGGATAGGGAGTATGGGAGGGAGACGCAAGAGGGAGGGGATATATGTATACATATAGCTGATTCACGTTGTTGTAGAGCAGAAACTAACACAACATTGTAAAACGATTATAATAAAGATGTAAAAAAAAAAAATTACATCACCCCAAAAGACTTCCCCATGCCCCTTCCCAGGCAGTAACCTCTTCCCCCAAAGGTAACCAGCATTCTGACTTTGGACACCACAGGTGTGTTTCGCCTGTTTTTGAACTTCTTATGGTACATAGAACCATACTGTAGGTCCTCTTTAGTATCTGACTTGTTTTGCTCAACATGATGTCTCTGAGTTTCATCCTCGTTGTTGCGTGTACCAGTGGTTTGTTCCTTTTCCTTGCTGAGTGGTACTCCACTGTGGGAATATACAATTTGTGTGTCTGTTCACCTTGATGGCCATTTGAGTTGGTTTCCAGTTTGGGGCAATTATGAAGAAAGCTGCTATACACATTCACATAGTGTGTTTTTTGTAAACACATGGCACTCAGTTCTCTTGAGTAAATACCCAGGAGTGAAATCAGTGGGTCCTGCGGTGGGTGTTGTTTAGCCGATACAGGGGCATTTAATGAGTGCTATTTGTTTGACTAAATGGGCGAATGGATGAATGACACTTTAGTGCCACGGAGTGCACAGAGGAATCTATGCATTTGGGGTTAAAAAGGGTTTGTTGCAAATAAAGACTTTTAGACAGGACTGGCAGAGGTTTCAGGGCAGAGCACGAGGCTTTGAGGGGCAGGAAGGGAGAGAAGTTCCACCAAAAGACCCCTGGGGAGAGGCAGGCCAGAGCTGGAGTGAGATGGGGTCTGGGAGGGGGTTTCACACAGTGCTGAGAGCAGGGGTCTGGCACAGACTTGTGACCCACACACATCCGAGCCCACAAAGGGAGCGATAGAATATGCTTCCAGGGGTTTTCTGTCATATTTCCTAATTGGTTGCCTTCACCTTGGAAGTCTTTAGTCATAAAACCTTTAGCTGCCCAAACATTATCAGTTCAGAGATGGGAACTGATAATGTTCCCATGGTGTTCCCTCTCCAGCAGTGGAATGCGGACTGGGGGCTCCTCGTCTAGGCGGCTCAAGTCTAGAGACAGATAAACCTCAGGTTCAATCCCCACTTTGCCACTTACAGGTCATGTGACCTTGGAGAAGATGTTTCATCTCACCCAGCTGACCCCTCAGGTGATAGATGTTTATTTCAAAAACTCTCTATCCCTGAGCAACGAGACTTAAGTTTAAAATTTCTGTACTCCAGTTTCCTCTTCTGCAAAATGGGGATGCTAGTAATTCCTACCTCATAGGGTTACTGTAAAGAGTAAATAACCTAATGTGTGCAAAACTCTGCTAAAAATCTATTAGGATGATGATGATGATGACCATTTTACAGTACTGTGATTAAGAGTGTCACTTTTGAGTCAAGCAAACTTAGGTTCAAATCCCAGAGGTATGACCTTGAGGAAGTTACTCCACCTCTTTAAGGTTCTGGTTCCTCATCTGTAAAATGGGATGATAATGAACGCCTCCCTGTTATGATGGTTGTGAGACTAAAGTGCTTTGTGTGGTCCTGGCATTTAGTAAGCAGTCAACAAAGAGTAGCTATCGTTCTGGTTGAAATCATTATTGTTACACAGTCCTCAAGGGATTCTTTAACTTGAGACCTTGTAGAGATGGCAAAAGGATCTTTTGGAAATGTGGAACTCACAGTCTGTACTGATAATAGATGACTCACAAGACAAAGTATAGACAATGGCCCATAAAAGAAACATGTGCATCTAATGTCGGTCCCTTTTTCCTCTTACTAAGCAGCATCCTTAGCTGGGAGGGGTTGGGCAAGCCGTCCCAGTGCTGGTCCTGGCCAGTCAGCATTCGGGGGTGGGGTGCGGCCCTGATGCCCTTGTGCTGAGCAGGCTGTCGACATCTTGGTTCAGAGCCCCAGGGGCTGAGTCTTAGTCGTTGCTCAAGCTCCTGGCCTTTTGTTCTGTGGAAGGTTGGGTTTTACTTGTTGACAGGGAGAAGGGGCTGCAGAAGAGCCACTTTGTGCGGACGATGTCAGCTCCATGGCCTGCTGGCATCCTCTGCTCTCTCCCAAGGCACAGGGAACACAAGATGGGCTTCAAAGCCTATCTGGGAGTGGAGGGGAGGGGTGGCCTTGAGTCTGCCTGGAAAACAATCCCCCATTACAGCCCAACAAGACACTCCCTGTGACTATTAATCACTCCCCAGCAACAGCCCCTGGGACAGCTCAAGGGAGCTTGTCACTGCTCCTTACTGCTTAGTTACTTCATGCCCAAGATCTAAAGCAGCAACATGCCATCTGGTCCTCCCGCAGTGCTCTGAGGGAGACGGGAGAGTTACGAGGCAGCTAGAGTTCACGGGTGAGGTGACGGAGGCCAGGGGATGAGCTTTGCTCAGATTCAGCCAGTTAGCAAGCAGAGTACCTGAGCCTCAAGTCGTTTTTCTACGTCTCTGGCCATTTCGCCTTCCTCCAGGCCCTGCATGGCCTGGCCCCTGCTGACCTCCACACACATAGCTCACTTCCCACGGCCACCAGCCCTCCTCAGACAAAGCAGCCCTTTTCTCCCACTAGGCCTTTGCACTCCCTGTGTTCCCTCGGCTTGGCATTTCCATGTCATTGGGTCTCAGCGTATGTGTCACCATCTCCAAGAGGCCTTCCCTGGTCATGCTAAAGTAGCATTCACCGGTCGCTCTGCATCTCATCCCCTGGCTCAATGCCTTCACATGGCTTACTTACCCCAGTCATCTTTTTAAATTTTTGTCTCCCTCATTAAGGCAAGAGCCTCAAGAATTGTGTTCACTGCTGCCTCCCAACACTTATCACACAGCATTATCCTCAGCCCGGGCAGTTGAGACCCTTGTACATGGAATGAATGCCCAGAGGGCTTGCCTTGGGCCCCTGCAGCTGTGCCCTCCCCATGGAGTGAGGAGTCCACAGGGCCAAAGATGTGCCCACCCAGAGCCCACCACCTCCCCTCTAGACTACACTGGGGTTACCCAGAAACTGTGTATTTCCTGGCCACATGGCCCTAAACCCTCTTCCAAGGCCTGCATGGGCCTCTTCTTCTCAAAGGCAGATCACACCACTGCTGTGAGACTCGAGGCCTGAGGGGGGGGGCCCAGGAGCAGCACGTGCAGCTAAGGCCCCTCAAAACACTGGGCAGATGGGGCGGGGGGGTGGGGAAAAAGGGGGGTGTCCGGCTGAGGTCTGGAGGTGGGGAGGACCCCTACATACAGAACTCCAAGGAGCCCTAGAACTGCATTTGAACCTGTTCTTCCATGTTGTTGTGAGGGTATATCATTAAACAGTTTGTTAGTTTGATTTATAACTTGAAATTTAGACATATGGTATGTGGGCCTCCAATTACTCTCTCACCTAGAGCCTGACAAATGTCAGGGGCAGGTTTGCCAGCATAGAGTAGACAACCATTAAACATCAACTAAATAAATGTACAAAGGAATGAACAAAGTTTAGGTCCATACACCAGAGCTTCTACAGTGGCAGCCGGGAGCAGTTTTGCAGACTAAAGCTGACCCTGAGTCAGTCTGGATGTGCACGGCCCCAGTGCGGAGCTAGTGCCATGGTGGGTCGAATCAGGTGCCCTGGGGATTGATGTAGGACGGAATCAGCCTTACTAATGAGATCAAATTAGAACTGTAGCCAAAATAATTTTCTAAGGTGGCCTAGAAGGCGGCTTTGAGCTTTTCCATGGATTTAATTCCTCCCGCTCTGCCTTTAGCCATTGACCGCATGTGTGTTTAAAGTAAGGCATTAGGGAACTTTATGACATATTGCCAGCTCCATCTTATTTTTCTAGAATGAAGCTTGTGGATAAGCCCCAGTAAGATAATATATTAACAAAAGAAGAAAAAAGAGTGAATTCCATAAAATGCAGTAACTGCTAAGTCAACTCCTTTTAAAACATTTTAGAGATTTTAAGGTCAAGAATTAATGGTCCGCTTACTTCAAAGGAATCAATATATTTCTTCAGCGTTTATCTTCAGAATCAATCATTTTGCATCACCTAGAGGAGTTAAGAAATTGAACTTGAGAGCACATTACCGTAAAACACTCATCAGTCTATGTATGACTTCCAGCTACAAGTCTTTTTCACAGAAATCCCGAAGATAGTTGATTTCTTGCTGATTTGCTCTAAATGTAACAGCTAGTGATAATGTGGCCCTGCAGAGGCGTTCTAAATAATGGGTAGCAAAGCAAAGGGCTTGCAGGGATCAATTCAGACCAACAGACATCTAGAGAACCTACACAGACCAGGCATGTGCTGGGTGCTGGCAGGGGTGTCCTGCGTCATTGAGCCGATTCAGGAAATGCATATAGAAATACGCATTTGTTTTTCCCTCCACTGGCTGGGTTATTCCTGCAAGATGGGGTATTTTGTGTCCTGAATTATTTAAAGATTTATGCTGAAAAGTTGAAGGGCAATAATTAAGTACCAATGTATCTTTGGTCACATTTGTTACATTTCTGCTATATAAAAACGTCTAATCAATTTAACCTAAAGGCTGATGCTAATGTCGTAACCTGCAACCAATAGGTTGGGTGACCTTGGGCAAGTCACTCCACCTCCCCAAGCTTCAGCTTGGATAGATAATCTGTAAGACTGCCTCCAGGGCTAACAGTCTACAAAACTCCATGTCAATCAACAGCCACCAGTGATTCAGACGGACCAGCTGTTCGGCTTCAGAAGACAGAACCTCCAGATGAACAAGAGGACATTTACCATTGGGCTTTTTGGCAATCGCATACCCAGTGAACAGTGCTGGCAGCAGATTAGTAAGGGCGCCTTGGATAGAGAAAGCTTTAGTAATTCAAGCCTTTAAGCATCCTATTTACTGAGAAGTGGCTCTGGATTAAATAAACATTGAAATTACATACTCATCCCAAATTGGATTTCAGGCTGAGCGTCATTACTGGAGTGGAGGAGAGACAGCTGCAGCCTAAGGTCACCTGCTCTCCTCAACCCTCAGTGCTAATTGGATCAAGGTTAAATTCTCCCAGACAGTCACATAATTCACGTTGCATTTGACTGGATGCAATGGTAAACGTGATCAGGGCTACTGCTCATTACAGCAGGGGGGGATGGGAAGATCTAGTGATCCCACCGAAAACTCTTCACTGACTACGTATTTGACCTTGAGAAAATCTTGTTTTGTGACCACTAAGGTCCTGCCCATCTCTAACATGTTATAATCTATTGCTTGTTTCTAATGAGAATCAGGTCAAAATTAACACTCCCGGCTGCCTCTAGAGTAGGTAAGGTAGAAACATAGCAGTGGTTCCAGACCTTGGCTACACATGGGAATCACCTGAGGAGCTTTGACAATTACCAATGTTGGATCCCACCCAGAGATCCTAATTTAATTGTTCTGAGGGTAGCCCAGGCTTTAATTTTAAAAGCTCCCCAAGGATACTAGTGCACATCCAAGCTGAGAACCTCTGCTTCAGGGAGAAAGTTACCTCAGGTGTGCCACAGACACTGTTAGCTACCCCAAAGTCATTTATGCTCAATGCCTTGTCCTCTCATTAAAAAACTAGAAAGGTAGAATTCTTTCCTCCCCAGACTCCTTTGCAGCTAAGAGGCCCATGTGACCTAGTTCTGACCAATGAGATGGAAGTGGAAGTCACTGGGTGGAGAATCCAGGAAGCTTTTGAAGGGAGACTGACCTGGCTGGCATGCCCTCCAGCCTCTTGCCCTTTGCTTTCTTTTCTTCTTCCTGCCTGTGATATAGATGTCATGCCTGGAGCTGTAGCAGCCGTATTACAATGAAGTGGACGAGAGCCAAATGCTAACGTAAAGGTGGCAGAGCAGGAAGAGGGAAGGTGCCTTGATCCTTGGGCTTTCCATGACCTGTGATATCTGCCCTGCTGCCTACCCTGGAACTCCTTGATGCTTAAAATGAATAATCTTCTTATTTTGGCCACTGTCAATCCCATTTCCTCTTGTATGCAGCTCAACATTATCCTTAAGTGATTCAGAACAGGAAAGGTGGTAACAAGAAATGCTTCACTGTCTCAAGGTTTCCTCAACTGTATAGCATGGACCCAGAGTGAGAGACATTTTCCTTAGTTTAGAAATGGTCGTTACACCTAAGCTACTTTTACTATTAAACCAGGAAAGCCGTGTGTTTTTATTGCTGTAGGAGGCTCCCCAAAGGGCCTGCACTTTGACAGAACCATCTGGAGACTTGCTACTTGATTAAGGTTATGGCTCTTGGAAAACTGTGCTAACACTTATCTACCATCCTGAGCCCAGTCAGCTTCACCAAGGCTGGCTAGGTAAAAGGCCTGGTGGGCTCAAGGGCGCAAGGGTAGGAAGCTGAAAATAGAGTGGTACAGGACAGGGGCTCAGCAAACCTCAGGAGCTTTCTAAGGAGAGGTGACCTCGGAGGACGTGATCCTAGCAGTGATTTATAACTTTGTCTCTGTGGCTGGGGTGAAGGTGGAGCAATTCGCTTCTCTTGCCGCCTTGACATTCTCACTTCTCTAAATCTCCTTTCTATACCCACATTCCACACTCACAGTGAGGAGACCAAGTGTTGGCCGCCCTTATGTCACAGGCACCTAGCAGAGTATCTGGCAGATAGTAGGTGTTCACTAAATGAACAAACAGTTGTCCTCACCCTCTGTTCACACTCGTCTACGTGTACCCACCACCATGTCCCCTTCCTGTGCAGTGAGAAATCCAACCCGTTCTAGTTACTAAATTATGGCTTCTGCTCTTACTACCTCCTCCGGGTCACCCTACTGCCTTTCCTACCCTGGAGCTGGGGTTAAGAAAGAGAAATGGGAAAGCAGCAGGAGAGACTTATGGGTTGAGGGAGGTGACTTTTTGTTTTTAAGGATATGTCTGTCTGCTGATGGCAGTAATCTAGTAAAGAGGGAGAGGCTGAAGATTCAGAAGAGAGAGAGGAGAAACAAAGGGACAAGGTCCCTGAGAAGGTGAAAGGGGCCTGAGTCAGGGCATGAGTGGACGGTTGACCTTGGAGAGGAGACAGGGCACTTCCTCCACTGACACAGGAGCTGAGACGGGCCCTATGTCAGTAGACTTGTAATCCTTGCTTCTATTTTCCTAATAAAGTAGGAAGTGAGATCCTCAACTGAGAATAATAGTAGAGATAAGGGTATAGAAGGCTGAGAAAGAGGAGCCGATACAAACCCACCATGACTCTCTTCCTCTTTTCCTCTTTGCCTCCATGGGCCAGCCTTGTTCATGACCTGCTGGCAGGCTTTTGATGACTGGCATAATGATTGGCTTTGGTCTCAGCCTGGGTTGTGAGATCTGATCAATCTATCCAACTGTCTTAATTGTCTAATACCGACTCACAGAGAGAATGGGCATGGAGTTATTTTCCCATACTAAATCAAGTTAAGTTCATTCAATTTCTCCCCTAAACCTCAGCATCACCCGTTCCTATCCTTATCCTGGTGATGGAAAGGGAAGGAGAGGCAGAGAGTCTAATTTGGGCTACAGCAGGTGAAATTTGGGAAATTCAGTGAAGTCAAAATGAGGCCACCCAGATCCTGAAACAAGGTGACTGAGAGAAGCAAAGATCAGTTCTGAGGTCTCTGGATACTCTTTGGCAAAGCTTCCAGTGCTTCTAAAAGACTTACAATAGAAACAATAATCTTAACATCCCAAGATTATTGTAACTTTATCTTAGTTAACCTCAGTCCATTCTACACAATGACATTAATGGAGATGTCCTAAAATATGAGGGTGGGAGTGTAGGATGTTGGGAAGAAACTAGGGGGAAATGGGGAGTGAAGTTTTCCCCTAGTTTAGACCCCATAAAATTTTCCAGGAATACCTCTTGGAACACTGCTGGGAATCCCACAACAGGCAGGGAAGCAGAGCCATCTCCAAAGAGGGGGTGAGTAGGAATTGTGCACCATCTTTCTGGAACTAAGAATGGGGAGGGGCCTGAACATCCATCTGGTCCTGGAGAACCATGATTCTTGGCTTCAAATGTCACCCAGAGGAAAGGCTATGAGGCCCACAGCTTGTGTGCAGAACTGAGGGGAAACACTGACCAACATTGTTCAAGAAAGCCCATGCCTGTCTCTTGCTAACTGAGTGCCCACTGTAATTCCCCTCATCTTGTCACCTTTGTTTATGCTCCTCCCAGTGGCGTCTTCACCCTCCCACTCCTCACAGTCAGAGCTTCTACATCTCAATGCAAATTTCAAACATTTGACCAGGTCTCCTTTCCCATCAAAGTGACCCACACTCACAGGACTAGAAATTTAGAGTTTCCCTGGAATTAAAGTCTTGTGATGCATGCCTTTGCAAAGCAGTGACTTTAACATTATGGAATTTTATCCACATGAGAAGACTGCTATTTATGGAGGAATTAAGATTAATGAGTTGTCATGTTCTTATGATGGGAAAGGGGATAGATAATTTTGCAATCTATATTCAGCCTTCTTCCATTAACATATAAAATCATGTGTGAGAGCATCTGGATGGCCTCAAAGCAGTGGATGACCGGAGTACTGGAGGCTGAGTGGCTTTTGAAAGTGCACATTTATTTTTAAAGGAAAAAATTAAAAGGAGGATGTTGGAATGTAGAGGTGGTTCTGTTGAAAAAATTTGCCTGGATGACTTGACATTACAGGAAATATCCTAGTTCACTTGGTAGATGAAATCCAGTGCTTCCACCCAGGATAGTGAGAGAGAATTCTAAGGAATTTGTTGTTAAAAAAAAAAAAAGAAAGTAAGGGAAGGTGAAAGTAGAAAGAAAACAACAACGGGTGTTGTAACCCTAAACATGTATACCCTTGGGCCACAGTTTCCTCTACCACTGGGCATCTAACCATTCCTCCCTAGTATATACATTTATCTTTGTTCACCCTTGGCTCTCCAATGATTTCCAATGGATTGCTGTTAGAATCCTAACAGATCTTGTCCAATGGTCTTCAATCAGGGTCACAATGAAAGACAAGCCAAGAACCCCATTTGCTCTTACTCTGTTTGGAGTACCTCCACATTAGCCCAACTTCCCACTTATGCCACTGACTTCAGACTTCTGGACGACAAACTTAAGAAAGTGATTCTGTTACCAAGCATCCTAAATAGCTTCATTTTCAACCCCAAGATCTGAAATTACGTGCTGTCCCATTTGTGAGCTCATTAATCTCTGTTTTCCAGTGGTAGCTGTAAAATTACAAAGAACTACTCAGCAGAGGTCTATAATAGCTGTCCAATGGCAGCATCACCAAGCCACAGGCACACTTGCCCGAGTGGAATGGGAATGCATATTAGGGGGCAGGGAGGGCAGGTAACAGGGAGCTTGAGCTCATCAAAGTACAAGGCTGGTTTAGAATTTATTGACGTGCTGTTAAATGTGTTGCAGCTTTTCCTAGTATGATGGCTGTTTATTTATTGATTTTTCAAAAAAGCTTTCAATATTGTGGTTTGTTTATCATGGAGCTTTGAGCTGTTGCAAGTTGACCTCAAAATTGATGTAATTAACTGATTTTAGTTTTCTCTGTTTAACTGATGTTGAATTACAGACAAAAAAGTGTGTGGCAGTTTGTGTAATTTTCTAGTTAGTTGGATGTCATCTTTGGCTTTTATAGCCTTCTGGTTACTCAACAATAACTTTCCAAATGTTAGCTCTGCTCTGATTATTAGCTTTACGATGATTACTTTGCCATTATGCCTAATCAACAGCTGTGTGGAAACTCATTTTAATCATATTTTTCCTGCTTAGAAATTAGCAGATGAAGGATAATTACTGCTGGATAGCTCCAGAATTCTGATTGGCTGCTTCCTATCTAACACTGTCAAAAATGAAAACTTAAAATGTAAAACTTTTATTTTAACTTTCTAAATAAAGAATGAACTCTTGGCCTTTTTTGGAATCCAGAGGCTGAGAATAAGTTGCTCGTTTCTCTACCTGGAGACCAACCATTTACCAAATCAGGGTAATTTAATTAACTAGATTAATTAAACTAGATTACAGGTGCTCTTTACAGCATGTGACTTAAGCAGCCACAGAGTCATGAAGGATGGAAAAATTTCTTAATCTCCAGAATTTAAGTAATGGACTTTTCCTTTCCACATAGTTCATAGAAGCATCAGAACTTTCAACAAGACCAGGGCTGGAATGGCTTGGAGAGACCATCTGATCCAGGGTTTGCCTGTGGACCCGGGGGTACATGGACATATTTCTGGGAAGAAGAGTCCTAGCTTCCAGAGATTCCCAAGGGGACCATGGCTCCAAAGAAGTTAAGAACCACATAACAAACCTGGCTCTCTCATTTTATAGAAATAGAAACCAGCAGTGTCTCAGAGTTAGTGGTGGCAGAAGTGGGACTGAGAAACAAGGTTCTCATACCTCCCAGCACCTCCTTGCCTCTCAGAAAAGCTACCACTTCCCCTAATCCAGCAATGCTGTTAGCACCTCCCCACCGAAGGCTCAGCACCGCCCCCATGGCACTGCCCTCTGACCTCTGCTTTGACAATAAATTTGGGCGAGGGTGTGATGTGCAGTGATACCCACTGAAGAAATGGGCCCTTCTGACCTCAAACAGTGACCAAAGTCAATGGATGCTTAGTTGTTTCCCTGCTACCACTGCTATTGCACGCAGTGAAGAGTCTATGAGCCATGGCTCATTCCAAATGAAATAGCAAGTGTACAAACCATCAAGGACCAACCATGCAATTAAGCGCTGATCTTTAGATTTAAATGCTTTCATGACCCCAAAGAATACCATACTAATAACAAATAACAGTTTGAAAAATTGTTGAAAATACACGCATATAACTTTATGGAATTTCTTCAGGTTTCAGATGCTACTGATATTTGATTATGAAATGCTCTTATGCAGTTGGAATAAACATGGGAAGAACGGGTAAAACCTTCATAGTCTAGGATGTTTTACAGGTCTGAACATCAAAAAAAAAAAAATCTGCAGAGCTGATATGCTCTAAAGCACTGGTTTGCAAACTTTATGTATTAGAATCACGTGGAGGGCTTGAGAAAACACAGGTTGCTGGGCCCCACCCCGCAGGTTCCTCAGTCGGTAGATCTGGGAAGGGGCCTAAGAATTTGCAATTCTAATAAGTTCCCAAATGAGCCTGATGCTATTGGTCCAGGGACCACGCTTTAAGAACCACGTGTCTAAAGCTCATGTTTACGGACACAGAGAACAGACTTGTGGTTGCCAAGGGGGAGGGGGACGGGGGAGGGATGGAGTGGGAGGATGGGGTTAGCAGATGTAAGCTTTTATACATGGAATGGATAAACAAGGTCCTACCTACTGTATAGAACAGAGAACTATATTCAGTATCCTATGATAAACCATAATAGAAAAGAATATATAAAAAAAGAATGCACATATATATATATAACTGAATCACTTTGCTGTACAGCAGAAATTAACACAACATTGTAAATCAACTATACTTCAATAAAATAAATAAATAAATAAAGCTCATGTTTATTAACTGCTCCTAGCTTTATAGTACTACCTTCACACATATATATCACTAACCTTTGACTTAACCACTCTGAAAGGCTCCCTGTCATCTGGCACCATCCATCTGCCTTACATATCATATAAACACACCTGCCCCTGCCTCTTCCTCCATGCCACACTGTGTGCTCCATCAGGGCAGGGACAGGGGCATTGTGTTCCTCTTTGGGTCTCCCACAGTGTCTAAAGCTTGTTGCCTTGATTTGTAATGGAGCTAAGTTCAAAATAGGGGTCTACATGACTTTAAGAATCCATTCTGGCCCTAAGGTTTTATTAGTCAAAAGCTATCTCTTTGGAATTCCCTGGTGGCGCAGTGGTTAAGAATCTGCCTGCCAATGCAGGGGACAAGGGTTCGAGCCCTGGTCCGGGAAGATCCCACATGCCGCGGAGCAACTAAGCCCGTGCACCAAAACTACTGAGCCTGCGCTCTAGAGCCCACGAGCCACAACTACTGAGCCCGCATGCCTAGAGCCCGAGCTCCGCAACAAGAGAAGCCCCCGCACCACAACGAAGAGTAGCCCCCACTTGCCGCAACTAAAAAGAAAACCCGCGCTCAGCAACGAAGACCCAATGCAGCCAAAAATTAATTAATTACTTAATTAATTTTAAAAAAACCACCACCTTAAAAAAAAAAATAGCTATCTCTTTGACCTGGTCTTTGTTCTCATCTCCATGGCAGATACCAACTAGCTGATCACCATTTCCTCCTGTCAATCCAGTGTACACAGCTGGATTGCATTTCCCAGCCTCTCTTGCAGTAAGACGTAGCCATGCAACTGATTGCTAGTCAACGAATGTACATTACTTCCAGGGCTGGCCCACAAGAACCACCCACACAGGATCTTCCAGCTCTTTCCCCCACCACTGGCTTTAGGCAAATCAGCAGATAAAGTGAGGGTGAAGGAACCTAAGGTGAAAGGAGCCTGGGCTCCCAAATCACTCAAGCACCCATCTAATCATATCATCACGTAAATGGCTTCCATTGTCATAAGAAATTCTTCAAGGCCTGTAACCTCTCACCAACTGACCACTCTTACCCTGTATTCCACATAGCCCACATCCTAGGACTAAGGAAAGATGCTAACCATCTAAGTTAGGCACATCTTTGTACACAGAAATGTTCACGGGGCACCCCCAAAATGCCTGCACATGCTTGGACGTCTTCAGAAAAGGGTTTGCAGAACAGTCAATGCAGTGATATCTGTAGTCCGGCTGCAAGTCTTTCCTGGCATGGGGTGGGGGAGGGGTGGTGTTCAGGCTCCCTGGGGCTCTCATTCTGGTCGAGGGAGGTTGGGAGGTTTACTCCCTGCTTGTGCAAAAGGACCTGAGCAACTTGGGAGAGTCTGACTAGTCTGGGCTCTGAAGGTCCTCACTAAGATCCTTTAGAGACCCTTGTAAGGAAGAGGAAATAAAGAGGAACTAATTTTTTTGCAAGTGTCCTATGTCCAGCTGTTGTACTGGACATTTTACATTTTACATTTTATTTTATTTATTTATTTTTAATTGGAGTATAATTGTTTTACAAAGTTGTGTTAGTTTCTGCTGTACAATGAAGTGAATCAGCTATATGTATACATATATCCCCTCCCCAATGATATGTAACTCTTAAAGGTAGGGATAATGAGGCCCAGAGAAAGTGAGTCTTTTACCCAATATCACACAGCAGTGCCTGGTCTAAGTCCTTTGGACCCCAGGCCAATGCTTTTTTCTAGCATACCATGTAGCCTCTCTAACATCTGCCCCAGGAATATGACACACTCGGGAGACTGTAAACCCCATGTGATAGACACTTTTTTAAAAATAAATTTGTTTGTTTATTTATTTATTTATTTATTTATTTATTTATTTATTTTTGGCTGTGTTGGGTCTTCGTTGCTGTGCGCGGGCTTTCTCTAGTTGCGGCGAGCGGGGGCTACTCTTCGTTGCGGTGCGCGGGCTTCTCATTGTGGTGGCTTCTCTTGTTGCGGAGCACGGGCTCTAGGTGCACAGGCTTCAGTAGTTGTGGCTCACGGGCTCTAGAGCGCAGGCTCAGTAGTTGTGGTGCACGGGCTTAGGTGCTCCGCGGCATGTGGGATCTTCCCAGACCAAGGCTCAAACCTGTGTCCCCTGCATTGGCAGGCGGATTCTTAACCACTGTGCCACCAGGGAAGCCCTAGACACTTTTTTAAACCACCAGATGCCCAATTTTGGTTTGAGCAGAATGTGCCTAACTACTCAACTCTATATCCCAGATCCCTTCCAACTAGGGGTGGATGGATACATAACTCATCCTCACCAATGTGGTATAAATAGAATTGTTCAGGTAGAGCTTCTAGGAAAGCTCCTTAAGGCAATAGCAGCCACAGCTAGAATATACTTTACTTTTCTTTATTTGTATGTATTTTTTATATTTTGCCCTTCTTTTTTTTTTTTTAATTTATTTATTTTTATTTATTTATGGCTGTGTTGGGTCTTCGTTTCTGCGCGAGGGCTTTCTCTAGTTGCGGCAAGCGGGGGCCACTCTTCATCGCGGTGCGCGGGCCTCTCACTATCGCGGCCTCTCTTGTTGCGGAGCACAGGCTCCAGACGCGCAGGCTCAGTAGTTGTGGCTCACGGGCCCAGTTGCTCCGCGGCATGTGGGATCTTCCCAGACCAGGGCTCGAACCCGTGTGCCCTGCATTGGCAGGCGGATTCTCAACCACTGCGCCACCAGGGAAGCCCCTTGCCCTTCTTTTTCCTCCTGCCTGGAACTCAGAAGTGATGTCTGGAGGTGGAGTTGATGTTTGTAACCATGAGGCAACAGGATAACATCATAGGACTGCATATCAGCTCTGTGCTGCCTCCCACTGGATTTCTTTTACATGAGGTAATAAATAAGAGCAACAACACTTATTTGTTTAAGTCACCATTTCTTCAGGTTTCCTGTTACTTCCAGTCAAATAAGATTCTAGGTGTTTCCCCTTTGAATCAGTCTACTACAGAAGCGGTGGTAGATTCCTAGCTCCTCTTGCTGAAACATATATTGGATCTTCTGGCTCCTTTTGTACCTCAAAGTACATTCTCTAGAGTTTCCCTGGAGGGTTCCCAGAAGGATGGGGAATGTGGAGTATGCAGGCTAAGATCCCGTGACTGAATGGGCACCAGCCAAAAGGATAACATTGCCTGTGGTTTGTACCCCTAAGTGGAACTTCACCAGCCTCCCACTGCAACTGAATTCCCCTACCCCACCTCCAGCACACAACCAATTATGTATCCAAAAGTACCCAGAAGAGCACTTATATGTACATGCCTAAACTGCCAAATCATGGCACATGTTATTCCTCTTTTAGATAATGGTTTTTCATCTTCTCTCAACTAATTTCAAACAACTAATCAAGATTCTCCAGCTCCATGTGAAGTTTCCAAAATGAGCCTAACCTGGTCTAATCACACCAGCGCCCTAGCAGTAGTGACGATAGTGAGGCACTGTGCTTTGCACAGCTTCTTGAGCAGCAACCTTTGCCCAGGAAACATAGCTGAACAGCCTGAGAAGAACTGTTCATGACACAACTGAAACACCCCCAGGGATTCACAGAAATAACTGGGGAGAGACATGTGCTCTGATTAGTATGGCCGTGGAGTAAATCATCCCAAAACTCAGAGGCTTAGGACAACAATAAGCATTTATTATCTCCTATAGTTCCTACAGGTCAGAAATTCAAATGGGGCACAGCAAGGCTGGCTTGGTTCTGCTCCTCGAAGTCCAGAGCCTTGGCTGGAGACTCAAAGGCTGGGAACTAGAATCATTAAAAGGCTCACTCCTTCACATGTCTGGTGGTTGATGCTGCTGCTGCTGGGGGCCCTGCTAGGACAGTCAGCTGGAGCGTCCACACGATGCTTCTCCAGGTGGCCTGAGCATGGTTCCAAGAGTGAGTGTTGCAAGAGATAGAGCTGGGTGGAAGCCATGTTACCTTTTATGACCTAGCCTGGGAAATCATCCAGCGCCACCTCTGCTGCGTTCTGTTGGTTCAAGGGGAGGGACCGTATACCCCAGCGCTTGTCTTGATGGAAGCATGTTAATGTCACATCGTAAGAGCATGTGAGATGGAATATATATATATATATATATATATATATATATATATATATATATATATATATATATATATATATAGGTTCACTTGTCTTTGGAAAATAAAATCTACCACAATGTTGAAAGAATTTGGATGCCTTACTTTTATACCAGGGGGTGGAGGAGGGGAGGAGAGGTGAGAGGCAGGGAAACATGATTATTGCCATAGACCTGGGGAAAATTGAATTACCTATCAATTTTATAGTTATATGTATTCTCAGGCTCTTACTCTCTTAGTCAGTTTGGGCTGCTATAACAAAGTACCATAGCCTGGGTATATTATAAACAACAGAAATTTATTTCTTACAGTTCCGGAAGCTGGGAAGTCCAAGATCAGGGTGCCAGCATGGTCAGGTTCTGATGAAGGCCCTCTTCAGGGTTGCAGATTGCCTTCTCATTTTATCTTCACATGGCAGAAGGAGAGCAGAGAGCTCTCTGAGGTCCCTTTTAATAAAAGGGCACTAATCCCATCCATGAGGGCTCCACCCTCATGACCTAACTACTTCCCAAAGGCTTTGTCTCCAGATATCTTCACACACACTGGAGGTTAGCATTTCAGCAAATGAATTTGGGGGTGATACAAACATTTAATCCATTACACGTGCATTTGTTCTAAATCATTAGACTATAAGAACTGTTATACACACTTTACGTTATAATGACCCACAGTTCTCAGTGTCTTTTTCTGTCCCAACTCCTCCTTCAAGCTTCAGCTTACATTTCCCCTCTTTTTTTTTTTTTTTCTTTTTTTGGCCACACAGTACGCGGGATCTTAGTTCCCTGACCAGGGATTGAACCATGCCCCCTGCAATGGAAGCGGGGAGTCTTAACCACTGGACCGCCAGGGAAGTCCCCATTTCCCCTCTTTACTAAGCCATCCCCTCCTCCCCAGGGGAGTACATCCTGCTTCTGCTCCTTAACCTCCTTGTCAGGTTCACAGAATTCAAGATATCACTTTTGTAACACCTAAATGCTTATATTACTCCAGTGACAGTAGTTAACATCAAACTTCAGTGGGGCAATATTTAATATTCCATTCTCTGATGTTCTTTTAAGCATCTAGTTTTAAGTGTAAACTTTAAATTATATCTAGAAGTATATATTGACTTACTGTAACTACAAAACCCAAGATGCAGAAACATGCTCGGAAGAGCTTGCCAAAATGTTACTTCTAAGGGCCTGTTAAGGGGCTTTAATATTTTATTTTGGATTATGCAGATAAAGTTTATAAACAAGACTGTTAAAAAATAATGGGGATGAGAAGCCTTTCTATCTCTTTCTTTATATCTGAGTAGAGGGAATAAAATTCACGTTTATATCTCCACCCCTTCGGACAAGGACTGGGGCCATTCTTATTCTCTCCAGATTGATGCAGAGCCCCCCCCCCCGGCCCCCGCCAAAACCTCACATCACTTCTGAACAATGACCAACCTCTATTGAGAGCTTATCATGTACCAGCCACTTTACATACATCATCTCACTGAATTCTCACAATGATCCTGAAAAGAGGTATCATTATCACAATTTCACTGAGCTAATTGGGCAAACCAGTGGCAGCACTTGGATTTGAACTCCTGTCTGCCTAATTCTAAAATGTGTACACTTTCAACCACCCCACACACCCTGTCTACTAATGCTATGGTAGGTCATGTGCTAGAGCCTTGTTAAGGGCAGCAGAGAGCTCACCAGACAGGCAGCCATCTGCAAGCACAGGGCTCTTCTGGTTTCCCTCCTAGGAATAACAAGATCAGAGTTTAAACCCTAGCTCTTCATTTTTCTGCAACTTTGAACAAGTCATTCTCTTGAATCTCACTTTCTTCTATGTTATCTAAAATAATGTACTTAATGAGCATTTACTCTGCACTAAGCACTTTGGATTAACTCATTTAAGCATCACATAACCTTAGAAATTAGATTCTATTATTACTCCCATTTTATAGAGGAGGAAACTGAGGCTTGGAGCGATTAGGTGACTTGCCCAAGGTTCCAGAACTAGTAGTAGAGCCAGATTTAAAACCAGGTCTGTCTGATTCCATGGCTTAAATTCCTAACCATGCAGCATAATTGCCCCTACTAACACTTTTCTGAGCCATCTTGTTAAAATGAACAAGATGATATATGTGCAAGCATTTCGTAAAAGTTAAGCATGAAACAAACGCTGTTGTATTTCTGTTAGCTGTTTTGACTCTGGTTATGGTAGGAAAACCGTGCTGGAAGAGAGGCTCTCTGGGAATAAACGTCCACATAAACAGAGGAATGTAGAATTCTGGAGCCAGCACCACTATACTCTCTGGAACCAAAGACAGGCAGCCAGAATCCTGTATTATTAGATTGTTCCACTTAACAGGATCCGTTTTGTTCAGCTTTAAGAAAAAGTAAATCACTGTTAAATGTCTTTCTGAACTGCTTTAATTATAGATTAGCCTTGTCAATCTTAATAAAATTATGCCTTGTGTTTGAGGTTTATATATGGAAAAGTGCTCAAAAGCAATTACTTTTTAGGAGCAGGACAGGAATAAAGACGCAGATGTAGAGAATGGACTTGACGTGGGGAGGGGGAAGGGTAAGCTGGGACGAAGTGAGAGAGTGGTGTGGACTTATATACACTACCAAATGTAAAATAGATAGCTAGTGGGAAGCAGCCGCATAGCACAGGAAGACCAGCTCTCGGTGCTTTGTGACCACCTAGAGGGGTAGGATAGGGAAGGTGGGAGGGAGACACAAGAGGGAGGAGATATGCGGATATATGTATACGTATAGCTGATAAACTTTGTTATAAAGCAGAAACTAACACACCATAGTAAAGCAATTATACTCCAATAAAGATGTTAAAAAAAAAAGTAATTAATTTTATTTCCCAAGCACGTCATTTAAAAAATTCTTATATTCACAGCTTGATCCTTTTAACTCTATTCTTAGACTCATTTTTAGGTTTTTTTTTTTTTGGCCATGCCACATGGCATGTGGGATCTTAGTTCCCTGGCCAGGGATCGAACCTGCACCCTCTGCATTGGTAGCATGAAGTCTTAACCACTGGACCACCAGGGAAGTCCCTCTTAGACTTATTTTTAAACTGACTCTGTCTAAAACTAAATTATGGCTCCATGATATTGAACAGTTTATATGTCACATTAGTGACATGGTCATTGATTTTATATTTCTGTCCAGACTAGTAGATTTTAAGCAGAAACATCGAGGCCCCAGCAATAAAAATGTACATTTACTTCCAAAAAATCTGCTTTTATTATTACAATAAGATGAATTTTTAAGAAATCTTCAAGATTCCTGATTCTAAGGAATGCTCTTAGTTGATGGTGAACAGCCTTATTTTCTTGTAGACTTATTTAAAAAGTGGTACTTGCCTAAATTATGCAGGGAAAACCCAGTCTATGGGAAATTAGTCTATATAAGAGAACCCTAACTCCTCAAAATATTAACTGGAGTTTCAACTAAAGAAAAAAAAAAATGCCAGCTTAGGAGTGTGGAGAGAGTTCCTTGATCATACAAGTTGGGAAAATGCTACTTTATGTTGCTTCCTCTTAGAGAATCACAACCTACCTTAACAAATTAAAGGCTCTGAAAAATCCTGAAGCAGTGAAACTCACATGATTTTCTGTAACTGGGCATTTCCCAAACTTACTTGACCACAAAACCCTTTTTCCAAATGACAATAACATTCCATAGAATTCATGCTCTGTAAGACTTTGGCAGTCTATTATAATTGATTCTGAAATAAAAATGACTGAGGCATGTGACCAAACCACTTCAACTTCCCAAGATGGGCCGTGCTGAGAAATACAGCTACCTACAAACATAATTTTTTACCTTAAGATTAATTTCTTTTTTTAAAATTTATTTTATTGAAGTATAGTTGATTTACAATGTTGTGTTAATTTCTGCTGTACAGCAAAGTGATTCACTTATACATATATATAGATTCTTTTTCATATTCTTTTCCATTATGGTTTATCACAGGATATTGAATATAGTTCCCTGTGCTATACAGTAGGACCTTGTTGTTTATATCCATTGTATAAACAATAGTTTGCATCTACTAATCCCAAACTCCCAACCCATCCCTTCCCCTCTCCCCCGCCCTGGTGAGATTAATTTCTAAAAGGAATTTGGCAATGCAGAATAACATATTGATGGAAAACTCACAACACACTCCAAAAACTCTACAAATTAAATTTAGTGTTATTTATTTATATCACATCCTATTCCACAAAGAATTTGCTATAACTCATAACACTTATACAAATGGCGAAATATGAATGGAATCAAACAAAAAATAAATTGAATTAGAAAACCAAGGCCATATTAAAGTAGAAACATAAATATGGGGGGCAGGAACCAGCACAAACGTTATAACTAAACTTTAAATTTAGTTCTGAACTCCCCAGCAACCAAAACCAAAAGCGATTCATGGCTATTTGCATAATAACCATGATGAAAAAGGAGAAAGCTTTGACAAGTTCATAAGGAAACAAGGCTTTTTTGGACTGAATTCTAAAAGAAATCATTCAAAAGGGAGAATTTCATAGGCGACACAATGCTTCCAACCATTTTCCAAATGCAGTAACAAATTTATGTGGCTAATTCTTATAGCGTTGCCAATGATAAAGCTCAGGCCAAATATTAAATTCTGCAAAGTTAATGGGTTCCATTTGTCTTTGGCTGACTCAGGAAGACAAGTTACAAATCTAATAAAGTCATGATAACCCTAAAACAAATTAGCTTTGTACTTCACCATTTTCAGAATTAAACTAACAGGCAAGAAAAGATAATGAGCTCTTTTTAGTAAATAATAATAGTTAACACTTATATAGAGCTTTCTACGTGCCAAGCAGTGTTCTAAGCCCTCTATATGTGTTCGTTCATTTAATCCTCACAACAGCTCTACGAGGTAGGTATTATTATACCCTTTATTTTACAGATGAGGAAATGCAGACCCAGAGATTATGTGCCTAAGGTCACAGAGCAGCACTAACACTGTCTGCTGTCACTTGCAATTGAGGCCAACTTTTCCACATGGATGGGTGCCAGTCTTAGGCAACAGAGTGGCGAACACTACTCCCTTCAATCTATACAAGCAGAGGAATCATGTAATTTGTCATCTTTGCGTACCTAGAACTGGAGAAGGTGGTTCAGGGGCACTGTATCAGTCAAGGTCCAAGCAGAAAAACAAACCATTCTGAGCACTTAAAACAGAAGGAATTAAATACAAGTGACCAGTTACACAGGAAGAGCTAAGAAACCCCCAGGAGATGGTGGAGCAGCCCGGGGATGAGCAACAGTGGGAAAGGGGAGGTGTCCTTACGGCACCCTGGGGACTGGGGTTGCCCTCCACACACCTATGGGAGCCATGAAAGAGCTGCCAGAGCCCCCACTAGCTTCTCCCTTTATCCCCCCTCCAGCCTCCCACTGGCTGAACCCTGCCAGAATCCCAATAACAGGGAAAGGTACCCTCTAGGGATCAGCCCTCCTATGATACAGGGCAGAGCTGTAAATGTTGAAGAATGGATCTAAAAGTTAAAATGCCCAAGACTGGCCCAGGTATTAACAGTTAAAATGTGAAAATTGTGTCTTCCAGTAGCTGGAGCTAATGGGCTTCAGGAGGCAAATCACTGGGTAAATAAAAGCTTGTTCTCTAAATCTCTGGTCACTCTAACAGGGGGAAAATCCTCTTTCTGCTTGAAAGAATACGTAAGTAAAATACTTCATTCTGCAGGTAGCAAAACCATGGTATTGTTACTCAAGAGAGGGCTACGTGTTGAAAATATGAAGAGTCATACACTTAGGTAAATTAATTCCATAAAAATGCATTTAGCACCTATGATGTTCAAGTTGCCAAGGCAGAGATTCCTAAATGATGTGGCCATGGCATTCTGGAGAGCTGTAAGCTCTTCATAGACGTGCTCCCAACTCTGATCAATCCATTTTGCCCCAGCTGAGGACCACGTGTGCACGGCGATGCCTGTCCCAGGGAATGATGAACAGAGAGGGTCCTGTGACTTGTGGTCAGCAGGATAAACCTTGCTGCGGGAAGTAAGAAGAGTGACCTAACAGCCAATCGGGACTATAGGAAGATGGTGTGCTGACAGGAACATTTGAGAACTTCGCCTCATGAATTTCTAATTGTGCACAGGAAAGCAGGCAGGAGTTAACATTCAGACAACATAGCAATGGGGGGAAGGTAGTGTGTGAGCCGGGGAACTCTCCAGGTGAGCTTCCCAAAGTACTAGTCAAAATGGTGCCCGTCCACAGAGAGATGGAAACCACTATTCTACAGGGGCCCAGACACAAAGCCTACTGCCGTGAATGGATTTCTAGAAACCCCAGGATTAAGGTATATACACAACCACCTGAAATATGAGGTAGAAAATGAGAATTGCCACAAATGAGAGATGATGTTAGGGATTCTGAGAAGAAAGAGATAACTTCTAGCTGGGGACAGTGGATTTGGGGATAAGTAGTATACATTTTGGAGAGGAAGTGACATTGGATCTGTGTCTTACACGGTTTTGACCTACAGAGGTGGGAAAAGAGAATTCCTGGTGGAGGGCACAGCCAAAGGGAAAAGACAACGTCTCTAAAGCAGGGGGCTTGGCCGCTGTCTCAGGTAGTCATTTATGGAAGTAAAGGGTGTAGGAAGGAAAGAGGTAGAAAATCAAAATGAAAAGGAAATTTAAGATTAGACCCAAAAGGCTGTTTAAAAATTCATCATTGCATAAATCTACATAAATGTAGATCTGCATAAATGAAAATTGTTAAGGGAAATTTTGGATATTTGGCTATATGCACAATCTTTTAAGGCAAGTGTCTTGGAAGACAGTTATTCCATGCCATTTAACATTAGAAGCAGGGTAGTGGGTAGACGGACCACAGCCCTGCCCGGGGACCAATGGGCAGCTCGGAGTCAGTGCGCCTGGTCCCGCTGCCCTGGAACTGTGTGGTCCTGGGCAGGATCCTGAGCAATAGCAGGCACCTCACGCTCCATCCAGTTCTACAGAGAATATTCAGAAGGGGGTATTAACAGCCAATTTTTCTTTGTAATGAAAGGGAGGCAGAACATATTACTAGTTTCGAGTCAAAATAATGGAGCATAAAAATGTTTCACCTTATGAAATTACTTCATCCTTATGAAATTATTTCATTATGAAATAATTTCATGCTATGTGATTTGTCTGCCAGTGCGAGCATTTGGCTGGTACATCAGTCTACTGACAGATATATTCTAACTTCAACAATCTGACCATTTTAAAAAGTATGAGTGAGAAAGAAATTCATTCAGCTGATATAACTGCAGTTCTAATTTCAGATCTTCTTGGCCTCACTAAATATCTCTCATAATACTTATGGTTTGATTTTTATATTTCCAGCAATAAAAAGGAAAGTTAGCCATGAGAAATTAGCTGATAAATTGTAATAAAGCAAAATTAAATAGAGAAAGTTAAGTCATTGATAAATAATGTCATATAGACATTTTAGAACCCAGTATATACCTACTTTCTCCGGCATGTACCATTAGCATATTGATGCGCATTAGATGGCCTAGTTCATGTGTAAAGAGTGTAAAATAATGAAGGAAGGGAATTTATTTTTTTGTTTTCAGAAATGCATACAAAAATAGCTGACCTATCACATTATTATCTAAACCATTACTAATGGGTTACTGAAAGTGGCCACAAAAGTGACAGAAATAAAAGCTTTACGTCCTCAGAAGAATCTCATATTCATGGTCTGGAATAGAGTCTGGCTCTATTTTCCTTGTAAATGGCCTCTTAATGCACCCGAAGTTGTCAGAGGGAACACAAGTGCCTCACCCCAGGGGTCCTTTTGGCCCGGCCCAAGTCAGTGAGGAAGTAAGAGTCTTCCCACCCTTTTTAACCAGACTTGGATTCACAAGCCTTGGATCCCACCCTCAGCACAGCCACCAACTTACTCTGTGATTGGGACGTTTTTAACCTCTCTTCACCTGGAAAAAGGGATAAGAATAACTTCAAAACTTCAACCCATTTCACAGGAATGTAGGAAGGAGAAAACAAAACAATGCATGGAGAAGTACTCTGAAAGCTGAAAGGCCAAATACAAACACAGATGTTATTATTTTCCTAAGAGCCTGAATATACTCAATCTTTTGTTTCTAACTTCAAGCATGGGAGAAAGATTTCTGTTTCCTTTTGTGCCTAAATTGAACAAAAGGTACAAACCATCTCACTTTGACTTTTCTCCTACTTCAAGCATTTGGCTTGAAGAAAGCCTTTTGTCAGCGAGCTGCCAACCCATAGAGTTGAAAGGAAAGCCAGACTGTACTCCAAGTCTGGCGAGTGGAGGTGGAGAAAACAGGAAAGAGTGCTGGAACCTTCCTGGTCTCCAGGGAAAGATTGAGCAGGACTGCAGAGGTAACTGTATTCACACAACCGGTTACAGACCCTGCAGGGAACCGGATTTGGCTTACAACTGAACAACAGTGAGGCGTGGCTTGACGCTTCTTAAAGCCAACCTATGAGAGGGTCTCAACTGTGGAGGTAGAAATTACACAGGCTTTGTCCCAAGCATAAGAGATGACGTGTGAAGGGTCCTCCCAGCTGGGGAACTGGTCCCCATGAAGTTTCCTCTGCCTGGAGCACATCGTTTCTCTTAGCCTTGTCCTTTCCTAAGGAGCTCTTTCTTAGGGAGACCGTTCCAGCTGACACCTCTACCCCACCCCAGCCCAGACCCCATCCAGCGTAAAAACTCAGAGCCCCTGAATTTCTCCTTTATAATCATTGATCTTCACCTGGAATTAGTGATTCATTAATTTGACTGATTAGCAGTCTGTTTTTCTCTCTCCCCTCCCCCAGCAAGCTCCCTGAAAACAGGGAACGCTTTGATTTCATAGTGTCACCAGAACAGAGCAGAATGCCCAGTTCAGAGTGGGCCCTCAGTAAATATGTATTAAATGAGTGATGAAAGAAATACGATTTGAAGAGAACTTCAAAGCAGAATATTTCAGATCACAAATCATTTCTAGGTAGGCCCATTTATGCAAATATACACTATTTATCATAAAACCCTCCATTTACTGTTGCTCAGGGAGACCATACTGCAAATGGAGGGAGACCATAAAATGAGCAGGCAAGTTAGTAGGAAGGAAAAATGCTGCACACCTGAAAAGGGGGTTCTTAGAGACTGGATGGTTTACAAGGTCCTAACTGCCCACGTTTAGACCTTAAGAAGGAGGGACGAGAACAGGGCAGAGCTATTGCTTCCCAGGTTTAAAGGCACGAACTCCCAGTCAGCAGACATCAGAGAGAAACTCCCTTCTGGACCAGGCACGATGTGACAAAACAGAAAGTTGCATGATGGGGCCACCCACTCTTTCTCAAGCTATCAGGACAGCTTCCAGAAGCACAGGTGAAACAGCAGCCAGTTTGGTTGTGTTCTGTTTACTTTCTTCTGTTCTAAAATGTTGAAAAGTATGGCTCATTAGGCATTCATTCACATGAATGTAAATAACGAGGAAGATACATTTTTCAAAAAATATTCTTCAAGCACCACAGCAAGATAAAGCAGTTAATTGTTCTTAATTTTTATCAAGCTGTACTCCAAGAGACCATGCTTTTTGGATAAAAGTCAGTCCCCATCCCCCTTCCATCTGTTTTTTTACTCTTGCACACACTTATTTACACACAATTTAGTGCCAATTTTCAACAAAATAAGGTTTCTTTTTAATTTTTACATTGTGATCTTCCTTTATCTTTCAATTATTCTATGGAACATATAATTAAATACCATCTTCCTCACTAAGTGGCTTGAATTTATGACTTCCTGAGAGCTAACACATTTATTTTTGTGTTAAACAAATATAAAGAATAAGGACGCTGAGTAGTGAAGATCATGTCTTTTCTGGGGCTTTTAAAGCTATAGAGTTTCTTTTCTTTCCTTCAAAAGGTTGTACACAATAAATTACATTGCAAATAAAAATGAATTAAGTGAGACTGAGAGATCAGAGAAGAAGTAAAGAGGCGCCGGTTTCTGTAGAGGGTCTTTAATGGATGATGCTTTGGGATTATCAATTTGGAAAGAAAAAAAATCAAATAAAAATCCATTCTATACTCATTTTGCAGACCTCATCCTTTTCTTTGTTTTCACATAAATAACTCTGCCAATGTTTTATTTTATATAAGATCTATACTGTTTTTCTACTGTGTCCTAATGGTCTGCAAACAAATTCTAACTCTCTTAAAGGCAAACAGAAATTAAACAAATTAAATGCTGTTTGTTAAGTAATTTCAAAATAACAATAAGCAGGACACTTTCACTTATGCATCATCAATCGTACAACTTCCCCTTTACTTTCGCCATTGCTCCTACTATGACTAGCAGAAATCCTAAAAGATCAGATAATAAAAACCCAAAGAGATCTTCACACTTTTTTCAATTTCATACTCAAAGTCCATCTCAATCTGTGAACTGCTTTCACCTTTGAGACTGTTTGAAACCCATTAATTTTATTCCTCCTTTGGGAAAGTAAGAACAAGTCATGATCACAGAGGAAACGGCCGTTTCTTTCCCTCTGTGGAATCTCTCCTTTACTGTACTCCATTTAGCAGTGGCTAGGACTGCAGACCTGGGTTTATTCCATGCTCGGGAGGAATCATTTATTTCTCCATAATGCTGAGCACCTAGCAGAGTTCCTTGAATATAGAAAATGTTCAATGCAAATTTGGCAAAAGAATGGGTGAATGAAAGAATAATACAATTTTCATTGTTTTAAAATGAATCATTTCCACCCTGTTATCTTACTACAGTTTGAAACCCCTTGTCAGTCAGTCTTTACAAAATAGGTTTTAGGCCTCCCTATAGAGAAACAGATGATGGCACAGAGAAATATTGTGGCTTTAGGAGAGCTTAGAAAGAAGGACCTGTGCTCTACTAAGCTTCACATGAAGTAGTTTTGTCTGAGTGACACTTTGGAGATTTTTCCTTTGCTTTTATATTTTTCCTTTGCTTTCCTATATTTTTGCTTTCCTATATTTTTGCTTTCCTATATTATATTTGCTTTCCTATATTTTTCCTTTGCTTTTACTTTTTTCTCTCAATGACTATGGAATTTCCCGTTTGGTCAAGTGTTTAAGGCGACCAAGTGTTTAAGGGGTGAGGGAATTAATTAATCCTACAAAGATGACTGTTTCAGTCTGCCTTAATAAAAGCACAGGTTCCTGGTGCTCTAAGGCCACCACCCAACAGATGCGCCTGTGTCAGGGACCGCGTAACTGCCATCCCTCCCGTGTGTGCCAAGGAGCTTAACCACGGAGCGGTGACTACTTGCCTCCATGTGCTAAATGGGAGCACAGACTCCCTTTAAGGCAAACTTTGCAAACAAGAGTAACCTTGAAAAAGACCCTTTAGACGCAGATCAACGCTCAGGAACGTTGCCAACCACTTACACTCCCCTTTGACACTTCACAGATGTGTTACTTATGCTGGAGAAGAGGCCTCCTTCTACCCCAAGCCCAAATCCTTGCTCTGTCCCTTGAGCTCAGTGGGGGCTTGTCGGATGAGCCCCTGGGGAAATAGGCACGCCTTCTCTCCTTCGTCAACTTGGGTCACTTTGGCGGAGTCCTCCCTGTCCCTCTGGGAATACTTCCGTGGTGCTGTGACCTTAGCCTCTCCGGAGAATTCTCTCTCTGTTCTGGAGGTCTCCTGTGGGTACCGGATTTCCAGCCCCCTGGATCTGCCTGAAAGCAGAACCATCCGGCGGTCTCCAACCCCCCCAAGCTCTGGGACTGCTGCGGGGCTGCGCTAGCCATTAATGGCCATCATCCATTTTTAATCAGAAAGATCACAAGAAGGATGGTAAGCGAATCCCAGTCGCAAGTCAATTTAAATAACATTCCTGGGGAAATCCAATCATTTAAAACTGAAACACCTACGCGAGCAAGAGCCCCTGCCCGAGTGGCGGGGAAGAGCGAGACGGCTGACTTAATCAAGATCAGGGGGCTCCCAGGCTGAGCGCAGAGCGTTAACCCTTCCAGCCCCGGAGGGTGCCAAGGGGGGCTTGGAAGAGCGCGGCCGGCCGGGGCCAAGATGCCCACGGCAGCCCCACGCAGGCTGCCCCTGCCATCTTGGGCGGTTCCGGACGCCCTGCGCCCGGCCTGGGCGGCTGGGCGCGCGGGGTTAAGGTCAGAAGCTCAGGAGGCTGTTCAGGCGCGGGAAGCGGCCGCCTCCCGCAGCCTCGGCGCGCCTCGGGCTCCTCCTTCCGCCCAAGCGTGGCCAAGTGAGGACTGCTCCGGCCGCAGGTAGCAGAGGCAAGGGAGGCGGCGCGCGGGACCCGAGCGGAGCGCCCGGGGAGGGACCGACGGACACGCGGACAGACGGATCCCCCCGCGCCCCCGGACCTTAGCAACGGTACGCGCGGGCCATGTGGGGACCCGGGGTCACGGCCGAGGGCCTGTCGGTGGCGCCGGCGCCGCCACCCCTGCTGCCGCTGCTGCTACTGCTGGCGCTGGCGCTGGTGGCGCCCTCGCGGGGCGGCGGGGGCTGCGCGGAGCTGGCGTGCGGCGAGCGGGAGCGCTGCTGCGACGCGGCCAACGCCACGGCGGTGCGCTGTTGCAAGCTGCCGCTGCACGCCTTCCTCGACAACGTGGGCTGGTTCGTCCGCAAGCTCTCCGGGCTGCTCATCCTGCTGGTGCTCTTCGCCATCGGCTACTTCTTGCAGCGCATCATCTGCCCCAGCCCACGCAGGTACCCGCGCGGGCAGGCGCGGCCGGGGCCACCGGGGGGCGCCGGGCAGCCGGGGGCCGCGCGGCCGCCCGACGACAACGACGACGACGACTCGCCCGCGCTGCTGCGGGACGAGGCGGCCGCCGGCTCTCAGGACTCGCTGCTGGACAGTGGAGGCGGTGGCCGGGGTCGGGCCCCTTCCTGCGCCTCGGAGCACGAGCTGCGCGTAGTCTCGCCGGTCTTCCTGCAGCTGCCCAGCTACGAGGAGGTCAAGTACCTGCCAACCTACGAGGAGTCCATGCGGCTGCAGCAGCTCAGTCCCGGGGAGGTCGTGTTGCCCGTGTCGGTGCTCGGCCGCCCGCGAGGTGGAGGCGCCGGGGAGTCCGACGGCGGCGGCGAGGGCCGCTTCCCGCTCATCTGAGCGCCCGGGGCTTCGCGAGGACCACCCGGACAGAACCGGGCCGGGGGCTACGGGTGGGACGCAAGGCCGGGGGGGGCCGCGGCCGCCGCCGCCAGTTGTCTCAGACCCCGCCTGTCGCCCGGAGACTGGGTTGGGGCCATCCCCACCCCCGCCTCCCCCGGGATGTTAAGTTTCCCTACGTTTCATTCGGTTCAAGGAAACGTTAGGCACGCGCGGCGGGGGCGACAGCAGCAGACGAGCCCAGAGCGCAACTTTGGAGGACGTCCCCGCCCTAAGCCTCGCCTCGGCTTGAGTTCACTTGTAAGTGCCTGCTTCCTGAATCAGAGAACATATGAGCTTCGGGAGAAGGGCAGTAACCTTTAAGGATAAAGCGAGAGGGACGCAGTTCCACTCCTTTCCCTCTCGCCTGGACAGGTAACGGTCTCCCAGGATGGGCGGAGGGCGAGGAGGTGAGCCATGACTGGAGACTGATGCGCGCGGGTCTGGAAGAGCAGCACCTAGGTATGGTCGAATCCCTCCCTTGCGGAGAACCCAAGAAAACCCTTCTGTGTCCTCCTGGGCAAGCATAGTCACAGCTCACAGGTTGGTGGGGGAGAGCCGTGATATCCGGTTAGTTGCCGTACTTATGCGGCAATTACGCGTATCCAGGACCATACTCGTAATAAGGTACAGTTGAACTTTTGATTTTTCAATAACTGAGAAGATATTTATATTTATTTGTCCTTTATTTTTATATTTTTACCATGTAGTAAACGCATCCGGAGGGTATCTCCACAGTTAATGACAAGATAATCATCTTAGCCCCTTTTTTAGGCCTTAATGGCCCAGAAATGGTCTACACTCTAGCATTACTGTTTAATAAAATGTTGGACGTTATTTCATTTACAATGGGAAAAAGAAGAGGCATGGTCAAACGAGAAAACATGTGTGATTAAAAACATGAAGGATACCTTATTTTCACTATTTGAGAAGAATATATTTTATTTTTAGTACTGTGGCATAATATATAACTTTTTATAATAACCATACATTATGTATGTAGTCAAGGTCATAGTTATATGTAAAAAGGATTGATACATGTATGCCATACCACGAAGCATGATGTCATGCACTTTTCCCTCCATTTTCCATTTGGAATACACTTCACAACATGATACAAAGCACAATTTGTTGTGACTTGTAACTTTTGTTTAAAGCCATAATTGTGCAGTAAGGTACTACAGAAGGATTCAACCTATCTTAAGAAAAAAACGTGTGATTGTATCAGTTCTACCGTTCTGTGAAATGTCCTTTCAGCAAATGGTAATATAAAGTAATATATTAAAATGCATTATGTATAACGTACATATGCATATCGTCTATGTACAGTAAACACATTGTATATCATATAATTATTCCAGTTTGTGATTATCAAGAAAGAAAAAGAAGGAAAACAAATACAAAAGGTTTCTCTTCTTGGGGAAGGATGAGTATTATATTGAGAAAAACTACACAGTGGACCTCACACATGTATCTAGACAAGTTGTTCTTATGATTGAAAAGTTCTGACAATCCTGAGAAATCTTAAAATATCTGAATTGTATTAGAAGAAAATGATTTGATTACTTTAAACTTTTTAAAGCTGATTGAAAAAGTCTGACAGTTCTAAGAAATCTTAAGATGTCTGAATTGTAAGAGAAGAGAATGGTTTACTCTAAACTTCTAAAAGCTAATGACCCTGTCATTAAAGAGAATCATTTGAAGTGTATTAAAACAGAAAACATTAAAATCTTTCTCTGTGCAAATTGTATTAGATGTGTGACTATATGGTAATGTATTAAAATATGAAATGTGTGTCTTTATCATTTAAAAGCAATTTTAAGCAGTGAATTGGCGAAAGCATCAGCAGTTGAGACTATATCAACTTTTTTGAGAATGGTACAGGATTTAATGAAATCACATTATATTGAATAATCACAAATATTAATGTTACTCAAACACTACATTTTAATTACATATGGCTGTCAGTACCACCCACCGTTCAGACAAACCGGAAAGTTGCCTTATTCCTTTAAATGATTTATTCTTTGAGGGAACACTGTTTTAGACACTTTTAAAAACTCACCCATATCTGCAACATCAACATGAATATCCAAGTACCAGTATATAAAGTATATCCTCTATGTTGTTACTACCAACATCTAGAAGTGTACAACAAAATCTTGTGAAAATACACTTAAAATATGAATCAAGATGTTTTCCTTGTACCAGCTATGGAACATTTCTCTCCCTAAAATTCAGAATGTCTATACTTCGACACCAATCATGCAATGAGATTCTACTAAATTTTAAAGTTACAACAAGTTTTACACTTGTTTTTTCCTACACGTCACATAAGCTTTTATTCACATCCCCCAGTTCAATAAAAAATGAGTTTACTTTGGTTTTTTTCTTGTAATTCATTGGTTTACCAAGCATGATTCTGTTCAGGCATAATTTTGTCGGGGGGGCGGAATCCTGAAAAGCTATTTTTATTAGTGATAAATTAACATATCTCATGGTCATACACACACATATTTAACACACCATATTTAATACACACAGAACCCATGTGTTCACAACACTAGAATACCTGGATAGAAACATTTTTAAAGCACTAACGGCAATATCTTGGTGGTCAGTTTTATAGATTTCACCTGGAAGTTATTTATTACATAGAACTAGTAGAAAATAGAAATGTAGAAAATAGTTTTATTCTTTCACCTGAAAATAAATCATGATGAGATGCTGATTTTACTTATTTTTAATATTCTATATATAGTATAGAATGCAGATATAGCTATATGGATACAGACATATCTATATAGATATATAGTCTGTGACTGATATCTTTTGCAAGGCTGCTACATACCTTATCTTAAAGCCACCTGGAAATGCCAGGTTCTCCACTACTAACGAACTTTCGCTCCTGGTTTTCAGTTATCAAACTAATTCACGTACTAAAACATTTCAAACATTTTTATTTTCATTGACTTCTCATGAGTAGGGAAATAATGGCCCTGGATATGGTAAGAATCCATCTGGAATGAGAGAAAACATGATTGATTTTCTAAATCGTGTGTGTATATGTATATAATCACCAGTTGCTTAAAAGCAGTTTGTAATGGTGTTGTTCAGTATCATAACCAAGAGGAAAATGTCTTCTTGAGATGTAATGATAGTTTTAAGAGGCCATTAATTGCCACATTCTGCAAATGTGCGTGTGCTTCAGCCATGGAAAATGGCATTGGCAATTACGCCAAAGGGCATGAGGTGTACTATATAAGGAAAACAAGATTCAATTGTGAAGGCCAAAGGGAACGTTAAGGAAATGGCCTCAACAGTTTAAAAGGCAATATGGTAAGTATCTTTATGTTGTACTTTTTGTATATAGTTTCTCTCAAGTGGAATTAATAAAGGAGACAATCCAGAGCTGAAACTGATATGTTATAAACATGATGTGGTGTTGAGATTTATACTATATTCTGTATTGACTTGTAAAAATTACGTGAATCATAATTAATTTGGATTTCCACACTGAGAGAAACGAGTTGTTTTATTTTGAACAACCCAGCATTAACCATCTCTCCAAAAGCGTAAGTTACAGACAACCAATCAATAATAGAATATTTGACAAGTTTATGTCTGACCTCACTGGTTTACAATTTATTTTTTCATTCTCCTTTCATCCATTGGTGAAAAGGCTCATAAGTGGTAGGCTAAGGGAACGTATTTTGTCAACCAAAGGTTAAATCAGTAACCAGCTAATTGCAAGAAATTAAGACATCCTTTCTTCCATAGGGATAGAAAGGATGTCTTCATTCTGTTTTTAAAATTTTGCCTATAAAATAATTAAATGTCAAATAAAACCAATACTTTGATTATACTTAAACACATATAGAACCTAATTTTATTTATTTATTCTCTTTTACTTACAGAATTCACTTTTAATTTTATGGCAAAAATTATTCTATGGAGGATATTTAGGCTTGCCATTAAACTAAAGATTATCACTTTTTATCCCTCCTAGCTAAGCACCTTCATTGTCTTGATATCTTCTAGTTCTTATTTTCTTTCTTTGTGTGTTGTTCTTATCCTGCTTTGGATTTTCAGTAGATGTTTTCTCCCAAACTCATCTTTTAGAACTCCAGGTTAATCTTTGCTGTAATTTAATATCACTCTGGTTATGCCTTGGCTTTTTGGACAAAGTTTCTTCTTTTGGTAAAACAGTATTTTCCAAAGTGTTTCTTTTGTGTTCTATTCGCATGTGACTTCTGTAGTTTTCCAGTTTTGAATGAGGTAATTTTTCCTTTTTATCCACTAAATGACTGTAAACATATCTCTTTGTTCTTATCTACAGAATTTTCTCTGTCACACTGGGGCAAAGATCAAATCTTTGCATCTTTTTAGCAAAGACTTCAATTTTTCTAGATTTCAAACACAATAAATCTTTATTTACCCCTGTCTTATTGCTGCCTCTTTGTTGGCTACATTTGTTTCATCAGACAAAGGATTAGAATCTTGCAGATTTGCTCCTGTTTTATTTTGGTTTGTGTGAATTTTCTCTTCTGTATTGACCAAAGATTCTACCATATCAAAATTAATTTTTGATTATTTTCCTGGGTCTTAAAAGTATCTTCCCTTCATTCTAGATTTCACTTTTCTCTTGCAAACTCTTCACTGGTTTGTCACCATGTGCATAACCCTTGTTGAACTGGCCAAGCTATCAGATTCCTGTAGATTTACACCAGTTTTACTTCTTCCTCTGATGTTACAGTCTCTGTCTTTTGTTTCATAGCTCCATCTTCCGAGTTTTTCTCTTGGAAACTCTTCACAGTATTCTTTTCATCTTTCTTTATCTGAATCTTTTCTGTTAATATAAGCAACTGAGACTTGAGTTCTGTATCAGTTCTATATCTGTGCCTGGGATATAGGGACATTCCCTGACTCAGCTTTTCTTGAAAATTAAGCTCATATTTCTTTACATTTCTCTCTCTTTGCACATTCTCTTTTTGACTAGGCAAATGTTTAGTTTTTTTAAATCTTTTTTGTTTCTTAGGATAGATCTTGTTCTTTGACTATCTTGAATGTTCTTTGGCTACGTGTCTTCAATTTCAGAGGCATTAGTTTTAGGTTCATGTTCACAAGGCTTACGAGAGGAGTTTTCTTGACTGAGATCTCCTGGTCCATCCTTATTTTTGTTCACTGAATCAAACATTTCTTCAAATCCATTATAGTCCACTTCCAAACAGCATGTCTTCTGCTTGGATTCTGCCATAAGTGTTTGCGTTCCAAGAAGTCTTCAACTGCATTTTTCTTTTTTCTTGGTGTTTTCAATCAAGTACTGATAACTATTGGCTCCAGGTTTTCTTTTGATGTTTTATTATTTTTTTTAAAATGTATTATCTATCTATTTATTTTGGCTGCACCGGGTCTTAGTTGCGGCATGCGGACTCTTAGTTGCGGCATGCATGAGGGATCTAGTTCCCTGAAAAGGGATCGAACCTGGGCCCCCTGTACTGGGAGCACAGAGTCTTACCCACTGGACCACCAGGGAAGTCCCTCTTTTGGTGTTTTAAGAAAAAGTTTTGTATGGCCTTCTACATTTTCTTTTGATTGAAAAACATGTACACTCTGTATGTTCTAATATTTTTTCTATTACTCGGTTTTCTTGAGTAGTATTTTCCACATCTAAAAGCCTACAGATGTTTTGGTTTTCCTTGTAATTCCCCTGATATATCTGACTCCTTCCTAAGGGTTTCCTGTGAACAAGATTTTAAAATTTGGAGTTGCCCTAAGTAATGTAATGTCTGCCAGATTTTCTACTGCATGTGCCTTAGGAGTTTCTTAGGTTTCTTCATGCCTGTAGGATTACCTGTCCATTCACATATCTGCTTTGGAGTTGTCCTGAGGTTAGTGAGAAGAGTCGCACTGTATTACAGTTTTGCAAATTGTAGAAGACCTGTCAAGTCTTCTACTTGGTTTCCCTTTTCTTTAGGAGTTTTGTCTGTTGGTGCCTGTTGGGTTTTCCATGGGTTCAGTCTTTTCCACAGAAGTTCTCAGAAATTTCTTGATTGTTGTCAGGAGTTCAGCTGATTCATGTTTCTCCCTGGGAACTGTCCCGAATTTCTTATTGTCTTATCTTCTGGGTCCACAATTTGCTGTGAAGTTTTCATAGGGCCGTAGGTTCCTGTTGGGTCTTCCACTGGTTCTGCCCTTTCTTTAAGCATCCTAAACAATCTTTTTTTCTGTTTTTTAAACCTGCGACGTTTTCACCTTTTCTACATTTCCACCGGGGGATAGGGAGTTCCTGTTGCTTTCACTCTCTGGTTGTATTGCGCCTTTGGTGTTTGTGTAAACTCTTGATGCCTATCAGATCTTCTTCCACGGAATCTGCATTTTCCCTCAGTTGTTCCCAGTGGTCTCCTGAATATTCTTAGATGTTCTACTGGTTCTGGTTTGTGCTTTGGAGTGTTCCTAAGCATTTTGTGAACATCACCACCATTTATTTATTCCTCTGGTTCTTCTGGTGTTTGCAGGAACTCTCTGATACCTGCCAGGTCTTCCAGGGGTTCTGCTTTTACTTTAGATGTTGTCAGCAGCCTCCTGATGCATGTTAGATTTTTTACTGATTCTGCTTTCAAGTGTTCCTAAGCTTTCTGTGGGCATTTATCATCATTTATTTGTTCCTCTGGTTCTTTTGGTGTTTACAGGCACTCTCTGAGAGCTGCCGGGTTTTTCATTAATTCTTGTTGTATTTTAGGTGTCCTCAGCACTCCCGTGAGGCTGCTGAGGGTGTTTGCTGGGTCTAGTTTATGCTTTGGCGTGCTCCTAAGCCTTCTGTGGACATTACCTCTATTTATTTGTCCCTGTTTCTTTTGGTGTTTCCGGGAGCTCTCTGACACCTGCCGAGTCTTCCACAGATTCTGCCTTTTCTTCACGCGTTTTCAGCAGTGTCCTGAGGACTGCTAGAGTTTCCAGAGGTTCCTGATCCTGCTCCGGAGTGCACCTAAGCTTTTTGTGGACACAATTTTATTTCAGTAAACATCTGTCATCGGTCTATAATTAATAATTTCATAAGTTAATTCGTGAAATTTATAGTGCTATGTTTGAGTTCTGGCAATTCATCTTGATAAGTTACATATCATTATTTCTAGCAAGCTCTGATTTAAAATTTGGTAACAATTCACATTTTAGTCTTTCTTCCAAAGAATAAAATGTAAGCATGTGCACAACTTTAGATATAAGCTTGGCAGTTGCTTTGGGGGTGACAGTTTTCATTTGCTATCATGATGATTATCACAGTAATAACTGTAATTCATTGAATGCTTCCATATGCCAAGCACTGTGCTGGGCATTTTATGTGTATTATCTCATTTAAAATTCATAAAAGGAGTAACTAAGGATTATTAGTTCCATTTCACAGATGAGGAAGGTGCAGCCCAGAGAGGCTGAGTGGTGTGTCCAAAGTCACATGGCTGATATGTGGAAGATCCAGGGGGCAGATCCAGCCTGTCTGACTCCAGAGCTGGGACTCTCAACCATTAAACTTCTCAACATGCTCTTAACCCTGTGGAATATCTTATCGTTAGAGCTATGGCTTAGCTGCATAGCATCATATGGCATCACTTTCTTTTTTTCACAAGTGAATAAGTAGCTATTGTTATTTGCTGTTTAAAGGAATTATTATTAAAAATACAGTAGAATCTGGGCCGGGAATCTTTAATGACTCAACAGTTATTTGTGGGCATGCAGAAATGTTTCGTGGATAAAACCTGAAATGGTCAACAAAAGCAACTCAGATACTGGTTTTTTCCATTTCATTCAGCCAGTTCCTTCAGTGCCAAGTGTGCCTCCTTTCTGGTCTGGCTTCACTAACTTTAAAAATTCAAAAACACTTCTTTAAAACAGCTGGTAAATTGTTTCCAATATTTAGAAAAAGAAACAGATTTTTGTATGCTCAGCCTAAAATGAGAACCATAGAGGCTAACATTACAACTAAGTACCCAGTGCCAGCTAATATCAAAACAGGGACAAAAATAGCTTCCTAAATGAAGATTTTGTTTCTGTTCTTGTGGTAGAGTATGATTGTTAAGACTTCATGAAGAATAACAGTGGTTTAGAGTGAGACTGCCTGGGTGACTCGCTGGACTCGAGATTTACTAGTTATGTGACCGTGAGCAAGTTGTTTAACTTCTCTAAGCCTATTTTCTCATCTGTAAAGTGGGGAGAGATGGTTGTAATGAATATTAAGGTAATGTATAGAAAGCACTTAACACTGTGCCTGCGACATAAAAATGTATGCAGGTGCCAGTGCACACATATTGGTTGACACTGGGTTGTTGATAAACCTGTGGAAATTCAAAAACTTTTCTAGTTAATCATGGACGTTAATGATTTGAATTAAGAATAGAAACATTTAGGATGGAGCTAGAGATTATCATACTAAGTGAAGTAAGTCAGACAGAGAAAGACAAATATCATATGATATCACTTATATGTGGAATCTAAAAAATGATCCAAATGAACTTATTTACAAAACAGAAACAGACTCACAGACATAGAGAACAAACTTATGGTTACCAAAGGGGAAGGGGGATGTGGGATAAATTAGGAGTCTGGGATTAGCAGATATAAACTACTATATATAAAGTAAATAAACAAGTTCCTACTGTATAGCACAAGGAACTATATTCAATATCTTGTAATACCCTATAATGGAAAAGAATCTGAAAAAGAATACATACATACATATCTATCACTTTGCTGTATATCTGAAACATTGTAAATCAACTATTCCTCAGTAAAAAAAAAAAAAGTATAGAAACATTTTAAAGAAAAACAGAAATTACCTTTAAAAAGAAAAACAAAACTGCCAGCTGGTCTTAATGACTGGTTTCGGTTGAGATGATACACTGTGGGTGAAAGCCTGGGTGGGAAAAGAGAGATGGGGTGGGAACAGCAAGGGAGGACGGGGAGCGGCAGACTAAATAAAATGGGACGGGTTGAGAGTGTGTCTATCTTGATGTCAAAGAGCAAGTATAGTAGGGGAAAGGTAAGAAGAGCTAGAAAGATAGGCCATTGGAGTAGGAGATTGGGATCCTGGACCTTGAGACTTCGTAGATGGAGAAGCTGTGGGTGAGGCCAGGTTGAAGTAGTGGCCTTGGAAGTGGGTCCTGGAGAATGGACATCAGGGTTGTCGGGGTAGAGGAGGGCACAGGTTTCCGGGGCAATAAAAGGTAAGGCAGGTAGAGGAGGCAAGTCAAACAATGAGGGCAAAGGCACTGGCCCCATGGACACTGAAACCCACCCCAGGTATGGTGGAACTGAGTCTGATATGGAAGCTTTTAATTTCTGATTTTTCGCCTGAAGAAGAGACAGCCCAGGGAAACTAACTGTCGTTAAACCTTTAAAAGGCAAACTTGTAGAAATGGAATTAATCTTGTTTTACAGGTATCCAGAAGATAGAACTAAAAAGGTAAAAAAAAAAAAGAAAAGAAATCAAACTACAAATACATCAACTATTCCATCTGTCCATCCACTCATCTATGCACCTATTCATCTAGACATCCAGCTATTCTGTAACTTACACCGAAAAAGATTTGAAGGCAAAGGGGGAAAACAATGTTGTAAAAATAAGGCCATACCTTGGTTCTGAGCTTTGTAGCAGGAAATACAAAGAAAAAGCAGATAAGTTAAAGGATTCAGCGTTTGTAAGTCAAAACCAGACCAGCTGCTTGAGAGGAGCACAGTCTTCCTGGTACTGAGATCTCGGAGAAGCTTCTGTGAGTTTTCATAGAGAAGATGCTGTAATGTCAGGAATAACATATTCAACCATCTTTACACTAAACATTTTCCATAGAGCTTCTAAGAATGAGATCCTCAGTATAGGTCAATGGCATAACATTGTAGCTCACTACAATTTTTCAGGAGATCTAAAAAATGTAGCACAGGAACTCTTTAACTCCTGATGCTTTTTCCCAAAGGAAATGAAATCTCTATCTCAAAAAGATGTCTGCACCCCCATGTTCATTGCAGCGTTATTTACAATAGCCAAGATAGAAACAACCTAAGTGTCCATCAACAGGTGAATGGATAAAACAATTGTGTTATATATATATATATATATATATATATATATATATATATATATATATGTGTGTGTGTGTGTGTGTGTTCCATTATAGATATATATATATTATTATAATAATGGAATATTATTCAACCATAAAAAAGAAGGAAATCTTCCTATTTGTGATAACATGGATGGATCTTGAAGGCATTATGCTAAATGAAATACACTGTATGACAGAGAAAGATACTGTATGTTCTTACTCATATGTGGACTCTAAAAAGGTCAAACTCATCAATACAGAGAACAGATTGGTGATTGCCAGAGAGAGGCCGGGGTGGGGTGGTAGAGGGGGTGAAGATGGTTAAAGATACAAACTTCCAGTTATAACTTAAATAAGCCCTGGGGATCTAATGTGCAGCATGGTGACTATAGTTAGCAATACTGTGCTTTATAATTTAAAGTTGCTATGTGTGGTGATGGTTGTGACCTAGACTTACTCTGGTGATTTTTTTGCAATATATACAGATATCAAAGCGTTATGCTGTACACCTAAACCTAATACAACGTTATATGTCAATATATTTCAATAGGAAAAAAAAAGCATTTCCCAAGAAGCAGTGGGTGGCATAGATTCTAGGACCAGGTTCTTGAGGCTTCTGACCCCAGATCCAAAGTTTATCAGGGCTGTGTTTCCAACTGAATTGCTTAACCTCTCTGTTCCTCGATTTCTACTTCTGAAAAGGAAGCTAAAAGCACATCAGAGGGTAAAGCTCTTAGAGTCTGGCACCCAGTGAAGACTATATATGCGGTGGTTGGTGTTACCACTGTGAATGGATTTGAGAGAGAGGAAAGGTCAAGGTTGACTTGGCAGCCATGAAAAAAGTTTTCTTCACTGAGCTTTGAGGAGCCTCTGAATTCCAGAATGTATCAGAAGCAGACCTTTAGTACTCATCAAAAGCCCTAAAATGTACATAGCTTTGATTCGGCAGTTCCCCCACTGGGAATCTATCCCATGGAAACAGTCAGGGCCCTGTGCAAAATAGGATTACAGAGATATCCGTCAAAGCACTGGTCTAATGGTGAAGTATTGAAAATTACCTAATTATCCAATAGTAGGACACCGATTAAATAAACTACGCTCCATTCATACAAAGAGATATTCTTCAACCTTTAAAATGATGTGATAAGACATGTATTAATATGGGCATATGTTTACGATATATGTCATTAAGTGAAAAGAACTAGCAATAGAATAATAGAAACACACACACACTGGAGAAAATTCAGGTTTGTTTTTTTTTAATATTTTGTTTTTTGGCCTTGCCACGTGGCTTGTGGAATCATACTCCCTTGACCAGGGATCCAACCTGGGCTCTGGCCGTGAAAGCGCCAAGTCCTAACCACTGGACCACCAGGGAATTCCCAGAAATTCAGTTTTAAAATCCATCTTTTATGACATTACACTGAGATATGCCAACAAATGTATAGAAACTTCCAGCATTTTTTGCTTCAATTTTCAGTTACTCCAGTAATAACAAATACATGTTCTTTTTAAAAAAAGAAAAGAAAACGTTATGGCAAAGTCCCCTCTAACACCCCTGCTCTCTCAATTCCCAGCTCACTCCTCCAATATCTTTTCAGAATACTCTCTGTGTATTTTTACTACACATAGATGTATTTATAGTAAATATATATATAGTACTATTTTGCGCTTAATGTTTTTGTTTCTATGCAATTTTATCACGTGTGGCTTCGTGTAACCACCACTACAATCAAGATACAGAACTGTGCCATCACCTCAGAGCTTTCTGGTGCCACCCTTTATAGCCCTATAGCCACACACCCCCTCCCTCTCACTAATCCTTAACCCCTGGCATCTGTTAATCTGTTCTGCATATCTGTATTTTGTTATTTCAAGAATGTTATATAAATGGAAGCATACAGTATATAACCTTTTGAGATTGTTTTTTTTTTTTTCACCTAGCATAATTCTCTAGAGATGTACTCAAGTTGTGTGTAGCATTAGTTTTCTTTTACAACTGAATAGTTTTGCATGATATAAATGTACCACAGGGACTTCCCTGGTGGCACAGTGGTTAAGAATCCGCCTGCCAATGCAGGGGACACGGGTTCCAGCCCTGGTCCGGGAAGATGCCACATGCCTCAGAGCAACTAAGCCCGTGAGCCACAACTACTGAGCCTGCGCTCTACAGCCCGTGCTCCGCAGAAAGAGAAGCCACCGCAGTGAGAAAGAGTAGCCCGCGCTCGCCGCAACTAGAGTCGTACGGTTCGCGCATGTTTAGTTTTGCAAGAAACTGCCATACTCCTTTCATTAGTGGCTATACCATTTTTATATTCCCATGGGCAGTATATGAGTGATCCAGTTTGTCTGCATCCTTGCCAGCATTTGGTGTTATCACCAATTTCTATTTTAGCTATTCTGATTGTTGTAGCTTTAATTTGCATTTCCCTATTGGCTAAGATTTTGAACGTCTTTTCACGTGCATAATTTGCCATCTGCATATCCTCTTTGGTAAAATGTCTGTTCGTGTCTCTTGCCCATTTTCTAATTGGATTGTTTTTTGCTGTTCGGATTTGACAGTTCTTTATATATTCTAGTGCAAGTCCTTTGTCAGATATGTGGTTTGCATATTTTTTTCCACTCAGTCACTTTTTGAGTCAATTTTTTTTTTACCAAAGTGATACATGCACATATTTAAGTAAGCAAATAGCTCTCTGAGGCTTGTTGTGAAAAACAGTGGGAATGGACTCCTTCTCAATCTCCCTCTCCCGAAAAGCAACCACTTTCAGCCCTTTTAGCTGGCTCTTTTAGTTTTTACTGCCATCTCACTAAATAAAATGTTTATTATTTCCTGATTTGGGGCTTTTTTTTAGCATTATCTATTGCCTTTCCACTATGAAAAATGAAGATTTAATTCTTTTTTCAACCTTTCGTCTATCCCCATCCAACATATGCACCCCAATCCCTCCAAAACAAAGCTACGATCTCATTCCACAATTCTAAATCCAAAAAATGTTTCATAATTGACCCAAACTGAACTCATTTGGCAGCAAAACCTGGTGAGAAACTACTCCTAATCTTTATTCATATTGTTTAATGTAAATGTCCCTATGCTGCACTGCAGAAGTAGTAATATGTTTGATTAGGAAGTGTTAGCTGAGACCCTTCTGGGGTTGTTCTGTAATAAATGATCTAGGAGCTGTATTACCAAAAAAAAAAAAAAAAAAATTTAATATCCACTATATTTTGTAAACAAATTTGAATTCTGAAACATTTGGCCCAAGGGTTTCAGATATGGGATTGTGGACCTGAATAATTATAATTTGGTTAGATAAACATTCAGTGTTTACATTATTATGACTACGTAAATAAATTCTATTCACAAGTAAGCCATATTCTGCGCGATGATGACTATTAATGTCAAAACATGTAGAACTACTTTTGTCGACGAGCACATTTTAAATTGGGTTAAGGAGGGATGACATAAGCTCATTTGATAGGAATTTTATTTGGTGATTTTCCTGTATGTTATTTAGCAGAAATCGAAATTGAGCATCACTTTCCTTGTAGTGTTTGCGCAAACTGCACCTTCTCAGTGACACCTTCTCATACACTCTATTGAAAATCACATCCCCGCCCCCCCCCCATCATTTTTATCTCCTTTGTGCTTTGTCTCTACTCATTTATATCTAAAATACTGTATGTTTTTTGCTTATTTGCTTACGGTCTGTCTCCTTCCCATCAAAATGTCAGCTTCACCAGAGGGCAGGAATATTTCTCTGTTTTGCTCGTTACAAGGCCTCTGTCACCTAGAACAGTGCCCAGGCCACAGTAGGTGCTCAAGAGTGATTTGTTTAATAAATGAATTTTGCCATTTGAAATGCAGGTAGTCATCAAGAATGGGGGAAAAAGATTTTTATTCTGGGAAGACAAGTGCCACAAAAAGGAATTTTGTTGACTTAATTACAATTTTTAAATTATAACTATTTTTCTAACAGTTTTGACTGAATAATGTCATTGGACTTAAAAGATAAAAATTTTAGTTTCATTGCAAATACTATCTAGTATTTTCTTTTAAGTCAAAGACAAATTCATTATAGTCCTGAATCCATTCATATAATCCTTTTTAGGATTACATTTTGTGACACAGATAGCTAATCAGAACAGGTAGCAGGTAGAGAAAAAAATTACATTTTGTGCATTTCATTGTGCATATTTTCATCTACATTAAAAACACAGAAAATGAAGAGAAATTAATATTATGTTAATGGCAGATATTGAAAGGCAGGGGAGAAAACACAGGAAAATTGGCAGTAGATTCTACTATTATGGGTATATAAAAATTCTAATTTAATTCTCTAGCACATTGTAAATATTACTTAATCTCTATTTGATTACATTCTAGCATTTAACGCTAGACATGTGGATACTTAAGGAAAGGCAAAACAAGAAATATACTAAACATACAATCTCTTGGGTATTGTTATCTGTAACTGCTAAAATGAGAGTAAAAGAGAATGCTGGGGTGAATCTTGATTGAGAACCAAACTCAGGACTATGGTCACTAGCCTCAAACCTGCCCCCAAAGGAAAAATTATGGTGGGACAATGGAAAGTACCTCCAAGACCTCTGGTCACCAAGAAAGTAGCTCATGTAGCAGGAGGGCAAAACCAAGAAACTATTGAAATTTGAAGGTACGGTGTGAAGGAGTTTTCTCATTTTGTGGATAGTTATCATCGGCTCCCTGCAGAAGCTTTGCTAAAACGGATTGTGAGAGTGACAAATTTAGGGGCAGTATCTTTAGTTTTGAATACTGCAGAGTGAACAAGCACATTTGGGTGGATACAGGACCCACAGCTCAGTATGGGACAGTCATAGATAGCTATACATGACGCAGACCCACAGCAGGTTATTCCCAAGGGAACAGCCAGCCTAGTGGACTAAATAAAACTGCTGTAAAGTGTGTTTACCCTGAGGAGGACTTTCCAGCTTCCCAAATAAATGCCAAGTAGAATACCCCAGATAAGGCAGCTGAAATGCTTTACATACAAACTATGTGGAACTGGCTTTGTGATGATGGGACTATTCATCCACCCACATCATGGTAAATGCTGTGATTAAGGGGGCCCCTTTTCCATGGGCACTGCATGTCATCTTACTGCTGCAAAACTGAACAACAGTCTGAGAAGCCTTATCAGATTTGCTTCCTCAGCTTGCTCACGTGTGTCTTACAAATACCAAAAACATTAAAGAAAGTGGGAGAGACAGATGGGAGAATCGAGGGACTCACTCCAGTGGGGTGGAAATCTTTTCATGGTTATTAAGAAATGGGAAGAATAAAATGGACATAGACGGAATTGAAACAAAAGTCTTAATACAGCACTACTGAAATTTGGGAGGACCTCCTGCTAGACCTTCAACATTAAAGGTCCTCCCAAAGCCTGCTTTATTTTTCGCAATTTGGAGGAATTTTAAAAACTGCAAGGCAAGATTACAATGAGGTACTCATCCTGAAAATACCTGAAGTAATAGGGAGATGAATCAAGATAAAGATTGATAAAAGGGCCTCAGTCCCTTGGCTCAACCCTTCACTGGGGACCAAAAGCCTTATGCACGTGAGTAAAATGGCTAGAAGGTGGGGAGGTTTCAGGGACACTTGACCTGGGAGCCCTGTGCACTATAGTACCAAAATCTGTTGGTAAAGTTCTAATGGGAGGCAAAGTATATTGAAAGGATATTGAAATGCAGTAGTTTAATCCCATCAGGTGAACGGGTTTATATGAAGTGGTTATGACTTTTTTACCTGCATGTATTATGGGGATGGATATTGCATCTGACTGAGGAATATTTCCCCTACGTAGTATTGTAAAACAGAAGGCATGTAAACCCTTCCTTCAAGTCACATGCTAAATGGGAACGAATAAGATTGCCCAAGCCCACACTTTATAGAAGCTGGAGTGCTTGTCTGGACAAATCCTCTGTACAGTAGCTGTGTACAGAGTGTAACTGTGGTTTATGGCGAAAGCCTGTAAGCACCTCCCAGCAATGACTACTGGAATTGTGGACTAGAAAATTTCCATTTGAGGGGCAATTACTAGCTTGCCACCAGACATTAACTGGAAATGCCCATGTGACTGAAAGGCATAAAATAATCTTGCAACCTGAAATACCCATGATGTCTGGTGATGTCAGAGAAATGCTCTAATGAAGAAGGCAGTGCCCAGAAGAGTTCTGTAATAAAATAGACATGGTTTGTACAGGAACATGCTACCGGGGAATGAAGTGTATCCACGAGTGGGTAGACTCTCTTCCCCAGGACTTTGGAACCATGTGAGGAGCCGCCAGATTCTATGATTACTTGGACAGTGCCCTATAAACAGCTCTCAACTGACCAACAAAGAGCTGCTTGGTATATGGATGGCAGTTTCAACATGAACAGACAACATTCTGTTTGGAAGGCTACCACTCTGATGGAAAAAGATGAAGACAAATCAGCTTGGTGAACTGCACTGCATGCTGTTTACCCTTATGTTTGGATCTTTACCGACTCATAGGCAGTGGCCAATGACCTGGCCATGTGGTCAGGCAGAAGGTCAATGGAAGATTGGCCTATTGGGAGGTCAATGGAAACAGGGCATGGCTCTATGGAAATCATTATAGGAATTTGAGGGGTGCATTAAAGTAGGCCACGTCAATGCCATCAGAAGAACCCCCTTCCTGCATCAGAAGGCGATTAGAATCGACAAGCAGATACCCTAGTGTGCTCACTTGATGTAGCCACCTGGGTCTGTGAAACGGGTGGACACTGGGGGGGTGGGCTGCAGCAATGCAGAGATGGGCTCAATCTAGACATATTCCTCTGGTATCCTCTGAGTCACAAAACGCCAACAAGAACTGTTCTGTCTGCCAACAAGAGACACAGAGACTACAGCTGGCTCTGGGGCAGATTCCCGAGGGGGAGTCCTTGCCCAGAGCTGGCAAGTCAGGCTGATGCCGGTAGCCCTGGGGGACGGCAAGTGGATCCTGACAGGAATAACTCTGACTCTGGACTGGGCTTTGCTTCCCCAGGGGTAGATGCAAATAATCGGAGTACTGCAAAAGAACTGGAACAGAAGATACTGCACTGATTTGGACCGCTGCGTCACGTTTCTTCAGACCAAGGAACACTATTTACAGACCATTGTGTCCAACAACGGGCAGAGAGATATCTTCCTCAGAGTAACAGTTTGGTAAAGAAGGGGCAATCAAAACATTGATTGTCTAAAAGGGGGGAGATAGGGAATTCCCTGGCGGTCCAGTGGTTAAGACTTGGCGCTTTCACTGCCAGGGGCCCGGGTTCGATCCCTGGTCGAGGAACTAAGATCCCACAAGCTGAGCAGCGCAGCCAAAAAAGAAAAAAAAACCAAAGAAACAACAAAAACAACAGACATTTATAAAAAAAAAATGGGAGGAGAGAGAGGCATGAAAGGCTGGTTTACATGTCCTCATGAATGTGTGCTCACAACATGAGCGGGGCTGAGGGACTGTCCTCACTGGACAAATCCCTCTGCTTTTCTGGATGTGGGGATGAGGGGGTGGGTGAGGATGCTCATGTGACAACTCTACTGTTTTCTCTCTTTCCCTTATCACCTTACCTTTCTTCTTCCTACTTGAGGCAGTGGTCCCTGGACCAAGGATGCAACTATGTTGCTGGAAGCAGGGATGATTCCTGAGCAACAAGGTCCTCTATGTCAGAGTTCCTAAGGGCCTGACGGGGTGGGTTGTGTTTTCGCTCCATCGGGCAATACTGGGGCTAACAGTGAATACAGTTACATTGCCTATTGGAAGAAATAGCCCACTAACTCTGTACCTATGTAACCCTATCTTACGTGGATGGGAGTGGACAGAGCGGGAGGCACTTGGCTAGACTCTTACTGCTGCCTGTGATCTAGACCAGCACAGTGGCTGAACCTAATGTTCCTTCCAAGGAGAAAAGGTTTGGGTACAAACAGAAGAAATAGTTAAGTAGCCAAGGGTAAGTGAATAATAACTGAGTTATGCAATGAGAGAATTCCAATGGTAATGCTTGGAAGGAAGCTCAGAGCAAGAAATGATATTGTCTCTTAAGTCCAATTATACCAAGTGCCTGAAAGTGTGAAGTCATATATTGCTGAGACCACTTCTGCTTTTGAACCTGACAAGATTGAATGGAAACCCTGAGACATCCCATCATATGATATGACGATGGATTGGGCTGATTATCTGAGACTGGATGAGACTCCAGGAAATGTGTCAGTATCTTTGATTCTTATTTTTCAGGTTACATCTACCATAATGTGATGTGTTATAACACTGGCATTATTGGAAAGAAAATGCCAATATTGATCATCAAATGTATTGGGAAATTGAGTTTAATAGCTTCCTATCCTTACTCCACATTGACTCCTCCAAGTGTTGCTGTATCTGTCATGCTCAGTCAGGTATGTTCCTTTTGCTATAAAAGATCCCGTGATCAAAGACCAGGGAGTAGCCTATGATATATAAAGGATGTATCTGGTCTTGGGGAGGGGGGCTGGTAAAGAGCTTCCTAAACCCTTGGAATTTCCAGAGTGAGAGGAGTATCTTTGTTATGCTAGTGAGTGGGGATGGCTAGAGAACTTCAGGATGAGGGCTGGTCACCACATGATTAGAGGGCTAAAACTTTTAGCCACCTGACCTCCAGGGAGAGGAAGGGAGCTGGCCATTGAGTTCAATGGCATAGCCAGTGATTTAATCAACTGTGCCTACATAATAAAACTCTTGATACAAAATTCAGGACAGCAAGTCCTGGGGGAGCCTCCTAGTTGGTGAACATATTGATGTGCTGGGAGGATGACGTGCCGGGGTTCCACGAGGAGGAGACAGCATGGAAGCTCTGTGTCTCCCACTTCCCCCCAGATCTCTCCTTCCTCCTAGACCTTGCTCTATGCATCTCTTCCATTTGGCTGTTCCTAAGTTGTATCTTTTACAATAAAATTGTAATAGAAAATGTTTCAGTGAGTTTGGTGAGTCATTCTAGTGAATTATCAAACCTAAAGGGGGGTGGTAAGAACCCACAAATTTGGAGCCAAGTCGGAGAGATGTGGGTATCCTGGGGTCCCCACTAGCGACTAGCAACTGAAGTAAGGGCAGTCTAGCTGAGGATTTTGCCCTTTAACTTGTGCGACCTACACTAACTCTGGGTAGTGTCAGAATTGAATTGAATGGTAGGGCACCTAGCTGGTTATCAGAGAATTGGTAGAATGCAGACACATTTCATTATATTTTTTCAGTTTTTAAATTGTAGTAAAATAAACATAATATAAAGTTTACTCTTTTGACCATCTTTTTTTAAACTTTCTATTGTCATATAACATAATATAGAAAACATATATAAATGTATAAGTACAACTTATAAGTAAACCGCTCCATCATATTTCACAAACTGACACACCTTTGTACCCGGCATCTGGATGAAGAACACAACATGCCAACATTCCAGAAAGAAAAAGGAATATGTTGAAAAGATAGGAACATTTTCATTAAAAAATGCCTATGCCCACTCTATAATATACCATTTCCAAAAATGGCTTCATGGAAGAATTTCTAAGGATTATTTGTGTCAATGTTAAAAAGCTTTGTGGTAATAATAGTTTTGGGATATACTGAATTAAGGCTAGTCAAACAGATTGATCATTTAAGGAGATTTTCACAAATTCAGACTCTAGGGCCTAGTGCCTAAACATTCTCAAGTCAGAAGAGGAACGAGGAAAATATTTCTTGCCCATTCTAGATATATTTCTAAAATTATGGTAAATATATATAACAAAATTTACCATTTTAACCATTTTCAAGTGTACAATTCAGTGGCATTAAGTACATTTCCAATGTTGGGCAACCATCACCACTATCCATTTCCACAACTCATTCATGCCAGACAGGAATTCTGAACTTATTAAACAATAGCTCCCCAATTTTCCCTCCCACAGTCCCTGGCAACTACTATTCGCCTTTCTGACTCAGTGAATTCGCCTGTTTTTGGTATCTCATGTTAGTGGGATCATACAATGTTTGACCTTTTGTGTCTGGCTTATTTCACTTAGCATAGTATTTTCAAGGTTCATCCATGTTGTAGCATGTATCAGGATTTCATTCTCTTTAAAGGCTGGATAATATTCCACTGTGTGTAAATACCACATATTTTTTATCCATTCATCTGTTGATGGCCATCTTTTTTTGCCCACCATTTTGCTATTGTGAATAATGCTGCTATGAACATTGGTATACAAGTATATGTATTATTTTATACTTTCATAAGTCATGCTTCATTTTTTTGTTGTTGTATAAATAAACTTTTGGAGTACTTTACAATTGAGATCAAATAGAAATTAATGATAACATACATTTTAAAGAGTCCAATGTTTTATTATCAGCATTAATATTGTTCATACTGAAGATTCAGGGATAAAATAATGGACAGAAAACTGGAATGTAAGCAATACTACATAGATGCATCGTAAATATATAGGATGTTTTGCTAATTATTGGACTAAAAATATAAAAGATGAAATTACATCAATTATTTTGTGCTTAGTCTTTCTGAATATCCTTTTGGTATTAAATACACAGCAAGTGCTTATACTTAGAGATTCTGCCTTTTTTTAAGCAAGGAAAACAAGCTTATCCTTGGTTAATCAGAATCAGTTTCAAAAGGTAAAACTTCTTAAAGGTAAGCATGGCATTTAGTGCTTAAGACCAATATTCTTGCTGGGCTGGCTGCTTGAGGATCGCTCTCTTTCTTTAGTAATTTCCATCTCAATTTTGGCTTTGATTTTCTCCCAATCTATTTCGAGCTGCAGTAGAAGAAAAGAAGAAACATGCATATATAGTATAAGACATTTTTGTTTAATGCAAAGTAACTAAGAGTAAACAAAAACAGAACGCATGACTTCCAAAACATTAGAGAAAAAAGAGGGCAGGAAAGAAAAGTTAAGAAGAAATAATGCTCCAAAAAAATGAAATAGCGTTAAGAATAAGACCTAATAGAACAATTATCACAATAAAAAGCAAAGACTCTCATTGTGATACCAAAGACCAAAATCTAGGTGTAGCTATTTATAAAAGGCACATCTAAACTGTCCCATGGAGCCTTAGGATTCTGCTCCGGTGCCTCAGGTTCGAGGGGGTAGGAGCGAGTGAAGATGGACTGCTCTCCTCCAAACAAGAGGGAGAATGGACAGGGCTCCATTTTTGAAACAGTAGGCCATGTTTCAAATGGGTCAACTCTTCACCGCTTTTATACTGACGTTTCCATTAGGAGCCTACCTATGGAGAAAGATAGGGGAGCATCTGCTTCCCCAGAGCATACTCTGCAAAAGGGGCTCCTTCACAACTCTTAAAATAATATGAAGACTTGGTGGTAAGAAAATGATGAGGGCTTCCCTGGTGGCGCAGTGGTTAAGAATCCGCCTGCCAATGCAGGGGACACGGGTTCAAACCCTGGTCCGGGAAGATGCCACATGCCGCGGAGCAACTAAGCCTGTGTGCCACAACTACCAAGCCTGTGCTCTAGAGCCCGCAAGCCATAACTACTGAAGCCCATGCACCTAGAGCCCGTGCTCTGCAACAAGAGAAGCCACCGCAATGAGAAGCCCGCGCATCGCAACAAAGAGTAGCCCCCGCTCACCGCAACTAGAGAAAGCCCGCGCACAGCAACGAAGACCCAACGCAGCCAAAAATAAATAAATTTATGAAAAAAAAGAAAATGATGAAAAGATATTAGAGGAAGTAGTGGGAAAGCAAGGCTGAAAGACACATAAAAAGAATAACTGAAAAGTGATAATATTTTTATCTGTTTTCAGCCAACCACCAGACTCCCCAAAATCCAGCCCTGCCCCTCCACTAAGTCAACAGGCATAGTGTTAGGAATGGACTCTGCTCTGAAGTCAATAAACAATTTCTTTAGGAAAAAGCCTTCTACTATTTTTAAAAGTTTGGAGATCACTAATTAAGGAATGTGTGTCCTCTCACGCAAGACATGGGAAAAACTGGGTCCTACCTAAAACTAACTCTGATTTACTTTGAAATAAACCCAAACTCCTGAGACTGAGCCAAAAGTGAATAGGTTTTCACCTCCATGTAGGGGAGCTGAGTAGAATAAGCAGTATTAAAGCAGACTGCGTTACTACTTGCTGCCTGAACAGATTTACCTTAAGTAACTGAGACTAATTTAACCTTAACAGGACTTCACGCCTCTTTTATTTTGTGTTGGAAGTAGGTAGAATTAAGTATTTGGTTCTTTTTTATTCCAATATCCTTTCTCTAAATTTCTGTGAAGTAATTTGTGGATATTTTTTAGATAATCATTCCATATACTTGTCTATAATACATAAAATTGATGAATTAAAAGAATCCCTCTTACTCATAGAAGATGAATGTCTGTGCTCAGATGCAAGTGACAGCTTATTGAAAGGCAGAGCAAATGGTAGGTTATTTGAAAGACTCATTTTTCAATCAGGTCAGAACTTTTTTAAATGGCAAAACAACTCATCTAAGAAAACATTTGCAAAGAGAAAGACAAAACTTGATGAATGCCTTGGCCTTCTTCCAGGCTTAAATTGACTTACATACGTTTTTCAAATCAATCACAATAAAACCATATATTGATGATACACTAAACAACTGTTGCTCAGCTGCACCAGAAGTGCATCGAGCAGATTGATGACATCTATATTAGTTACTTGTTATAGTACAAATGAGGGTGTCAGTTGACAGCTATCCTACTGAAAATAAATGTTTCACTTTCACTCTGGCATTTGTCCAGTTTTAGAACAATGTTCTCTTGATAATTTAGTCTCTGGAATGGAGTATTTTTAATAGTGAGTTTTAGATAAGGATGTACTCATGACAGCTGTCAAGTGACTTCTACACTAAAACACATCCTTTTCTAGTCTAGGGAGTGTTAATACTATTTGGCACTTCTTATTCTAGTCCCTAGTTGGTCAATTCTTCCTATTCACATAATAATAATTTTGAAATCATAACAAATGGCTCTCCATCCTCTACCCCATCTCTCTTACTCTCAGCCGAAAATCAGCTTCCTACTTTACAGAGAATATAGTGGCCATCAGGCATGAATTCACTTAATTTCCTTCCCTTCATAAAAGTAGGGTATCCATCCTTATCTCTTTCCCTTCTGTCTCAGGGCAACCTCTTCACATAAGTCCCTGATCTCATCTTCTTTGACTCCTCTAGGACATCGGCCTTCAATTATTACCTACATATTTCAATTTCCTTCTCTTCACTGGCTGCTCCTCATCATCCTTCCCTCTCTATTCTGTCTCCCTACAAGCTACCACCTTCATTCTTCTTTTCATTCCTGACTCTCATCCTCTCCCCAGACCACTGTAATATGACTGTTCCCACTACACCTCAGAAGCTTTTCACTAACGCCACCATTAAGTGTTTTAATCCCTCATCCTGTACACCTTCTCTATACGAGCAATTATTTAACGCTCACTCTATGCCCCGGATTGCTCTAGGAGCAAGGATTTAGCAGTGAACAAAAAGATAAAAATCACTGTTTCATAGAAAGATAAACAAAGACAAGTAATAGTGGTAAGAGTTTTGGAAACAGGGGAGGGAGATAGAGCCAGGGTGGAGTTGGGGGAGGGGGGATGGGTGTTGTATTTCAAACAGAGTGATCAGAGAAGGCCTCCCTGAGAAGCTGACATGAGGACCTGATGATGAGTGAGTGAGTCTCTGGGTGTATCTGGGGAAGAGCATGCTAACAGACAGAGGGAAGAAAAAGGTCCTGATGTAGGAGCATCCCCTGGACCTTGCTGACCACCGCTCTTTGAAATATCTCTCTCAGTACAATATCGTTCTCTTCTGGTTTCTGCTCTCCTTTCTAAATGTCCTCAGTCTTTTTTTTTTTCTTTTTCTTTTTCTCCTATATCCTTCCCCTCAGTAACCTCTTCACTGTTAGTATTCACTGGGGTTCCAACCACAGCTTTTTCATACTTTCCCTAGGAGATCTACTCAACTCTCATAGCTTCAACTATTCCTAAATGGTCATGACCATAAATTTATTTATCTAGCCCTGATTCTTCCTTTATCAACACCCTTTGATGTTCACATTGATATTTCCAACTGCCCACTAGACATCTCTGCCTCGATAGGGGCCAGCCCACAGGGACTTCAAACTCAAAAAATGGCCTATTTTCATGTATTCAAACTCAAAAGGTCCAAAACTCGTATATGCTCATGTTCCTCTACCAGTCACCAACACTAGGAATCCTGAAGTTGTTCTCAAATGTCTTGCCTTACCTCATCACCTCTCCTCCCACCCCCAACCACAATGTTCCATTAATTTTACTGCTACTTTTTCTTACATTAATCCTACCGTCTCCATCTCCTGCTGAGATTATTACAGTAACCTTCTAACTGGTCTCCTAGTCACCACCCTTACCTCCAATCCGTCTTCCACATCAGAAGTTATCTTTCAGGTCATTTTCTTGATTACAAACCTCCAAGTCTTTGCACTGCCTCCATTATAAAGTCTATTATCACAGTGTTAAGACTCTTTAATGTCTGGTCCCATCAATATTCCAGCCACCCAGGACCCAGCACCCAGGACCCAGGGCAGTCACTCTGTACTCCTTCACCATTCTTTCAAGATCCCATGCATTTGCTCTTATTATCATATCCTTTAACTGACTGACAAAATCCTACTCAAGATAATTCTGTGGAATAAATAGATAAATTTTAAAAATGAAAACTAACAAATACAAAGTATACAATTTCCAAAGGGGAAAAAAAGGATACTTTGGTGGAAAATTCCAAGTTTCCGTTTCCACTTAGGAACTGGGATTTTAAAAGGGAAAAGTGATCACGTCACTTCCATTCAGTATCTTTACATTAATCTTAGGGTAAATCCAATATACCGAATTTGCCCTATGAAACCCTCAGGTCAATCTCCCTTTTGCTCGTCACTCTTTCCCACTTCAGAGCCTTCCCTCTGCCTAGAACACGGCCATCGCCACACCCTCCCCCCACACCCTCAGTCAGCTTCTACTATCCATTCTTTACAACTCAGCTCCAACAGCAATTGCTTTGCTTAGAAAAATCTGCTGATCCCCCCCACCCCAGGTCAGGCCTGTCATTCATAAAGTCTTACAGCACTATGTACACTACCTTTGAGGCAATTATCACAACTGAAATGAACAATTAACTGTATAATTAACTATCACCTCCATTTGAATATAAGTTTCACGAGGGTCAGTGTTTGCCAGGTTTACTATTATATCCCAACCACCAAGGAGAGTACATTGTCTGCAGGAGGTGCTCAGTAAATATTGAATGAATAAAAGGTAACTAATTACCCAGCAAATGAGCTATCACTTAACAATCTCTTGTTATTTACTCTCCTGTTTTTCCCTCTTTTTTTCTTTCTCCTAGCATAATGCTTTAAACATTTCCTGTCTCTTCTACTTCTCTTCCTGCACAGAGTATGTATTCAGTAGATTGAATGTATTCCTCAAGTGGACTTTATTTGCCAGACTCATAAATTATTTTACAAATACTTACTGAACACCCTTGTAGAGCAGGTATAATGACTCTAATGGGGTTCTTAGAAGATAGTACACCGTGTATGGATCTCAGATTTCCATATCTTAAACTAGAAAGGCCCAAATAACATTTCACGGCTCATAAATATGAATGTATGTCAAACTTCACTTCTTATAAACTTTTACGTTATGCATTGTGAGCCCATTTGAGTTCACCAGAGAGGTAGAATAAATTTCTTTTTAAGAATGATCTTTTTCTATTCAATTCTTAGTTCTGAAATAAAGAGTTTATATAATCACAATTTTGGCTAAGACAATTTTTAAGTCAAAGATAATTTTCATCTTAAAATACTGCTTTATGATTTCTAGTTAACTTCCAAATTACATTTGTGAAGAAGAAAAGTAGGAAACTAGAACATAGTGCCATAGAGAGTCAAAGTAACCTATATAGTTTCAGGATGAAAAGAAAACAAAATCCCAAAAAAAGCTGTGTTGTTCTGATTCTCCCACTTTGAACATTTCTACTACTCTTGTGACTGAAGTATCATATGTTAGTTATAGGTGAATACGTATATAATGAAAAAGAAGGTATGAATGTTAAGTTTTTAATATCTGAAATATAATTTCCTTGAGGGTAAAAACTATATTTTTTATGTCCTCAAAAGCACCTAATGTGAACACAGTGAAAATAATATTATTAGTAATGATGATGAAGAGGAAGCAGAGTAGTATTAATCTGCTTAAAAATTATACAATAAAGTAAATTTAAGGTGGGTGCTCATTTTTAACATACTGTCATATTTTCAAAACTGAGACAAAAAAGATGAGGTGACTACTGATTCTCTGGGCTGCTTAGCGCTCAGTGCTGGTGGCTGCTGTCCTAGTCTGTGAATTGAGAGTATAGCCCTCAGAGCTCCCAGGGAAGCCCTCATAGCCCAAACTCCCAAAGGATCCATTTCAGTCGTAAACAGTTCTGAGTCAAACAAAAAAAATTTTGTGGAGCTTCTATAAAATACATCCCTTTCCACCAAGAAACCCACAACTTGTGTCTATCCTGGATCCAGATGATAAAGTTGCACTGCAGAACTAAGAATGGCCCCAAAGGCTTCATTACCCTGAAAACTGGTCTGAAGTCCAAAACTGTGGTTCATGACACTCAATATTCTAAATACGGCAAATGGATAATGTGGCCTTTAGTAGGTGCCTTCTCTCTACATCTTCTTTCCTCTTCCCAAGCTTCCTCTTATATATTCTGCCCCCTATGATAAATCAGAACATTCCATTTTATTCTATCCCCAAGGAGGAGCACTCCCACAGTCTATAAGCTCCATGAAGACAGAAGCCATATCTGTTTCAACACATAGCATAGTGCCTGGCCTGGAGTTACTACTCATAAACATTTTTTGAATAAATGAACAACTAAAAGGCTAAAGGAATCAACTAGTTTACAGAGCTGGGAGCAAGGTTGGCCCTGTTTTGGGATTACAAGTCTCTTGGATCTGCATGGCTAGAGGTGAGCTCTATTTCTGCCATTTGAGTATAGAAGGATCTGGGCAGGTGGCCACAATCTTTTCTGCTCTAGGCACTGGGACAAACGCCCTTGTTCTGGCTCTCCTGTGTGCTGATATGTACTGGAATGGCTTTTTTCTAATTGGGTTTATAAAACCTTATATTCTGGTAGGAACTTGAGAGGCAAATGGTTAGCAATCTTTTGTTCTAGGCGGCGAACTCTACCCAGGCCAGGCATCTTTTGAAGTGCAACTGAGCTCCCTAGAATCTGCAAAGTGGCAAAGTATCCATTTTCTGGCCAGTGCCCTCTGTGCTTATGTATTTCCCCTGGAGCAGAAAGGGCAGCTGGTAGAAGACAAAATTCAGGAGCTAGAAGCCTTTATCCTTGCTATTTATAATGTTTATCTAAAAATATCAGTTAGCACACAACCTTAACACAAATCGAATATTATAAAACCAGACTTGAGTTAATCAAAACATGGCTATAAGAGTCCAGAAAAAATATTCAGTAATATAATTACATAGTCAAAATAAGACTAACATCGAAAGGCAACAAGTAGTTTTTTTTAGAGATTATGGTAAGAATTATTCAAATTTTCTCACATTAGGATGAATAATACATACTTATAAAGCATATACATTATTATCAAATACTGCATAATACTTACACCTTCTGCATACTGCAGGTATCGTTTATTAGTTTCCTGTTTACCAAATGTCTCCAAAAACTTTTGACGGTAGGCAAGCACTGTATCAACATGTGTTTTGTATTTAACAGCTAATTCAAGTGCCCTACAATGAGAAATAAAACAGATTATCCGCATTGCTGTGTTAGCCTCTATGGGCAGTGGAGTTTCGGGGTGAAAGGGTGGGACAGTCTATGTTGATCCCTCCACTCATCCTTCAATATGAAAGGTACGTCATTCCGTACCTTATCCATCTTACAAATTCCTATTTATACTTCAGGGTCCAGACCAAACATGATCTCTTCTCCCTGACCAGCTCTCCTTGTAGAAATAAATGACCATTATATCTTATCTGTGCTACAGAACATTTTATACATACTATTATTTCAGCTCTGCTTACAGTGTATTGTAACTATTATGAATCTGTTCCTTCCACTAACCTATACAATTATTGAAGGGAGATCTGGGTTTCATTTCTCTTTGGTGAGTACTACAGAGTGTATGTGTCATAAATGTTCATTGAAAAATTCATTGAAATCATAATAAAATTCAAGTGAATGAACTCCCCTAATGTAAGTGGTTCGACTATCTTGACCATTTTTTAAGTCAGTAATGAATTTATTCTGTTCAATATTCAACTAAATACTGATATCCTTACTTATCCTTATTATTAGTACAGTAAATTAAAAATATTATGAAAATAAAATTTGAGGATAATAAAAGTCTGACAAAATGCCTTTTGCCATTTGATTCTTAGAAAAAGTTAATAGCCATTTAAATTTTATAATTTAATTAATATCTATCTATGTAACTAAGTTATTTTAAGGTAATATTTTATTTAAATAGCAGACAAGAACTAAATGAATTGCTAAAATCAGTGGTATAACACCAAAGACATAAAATCTATATATTGATAATTTGGAGGGAGATGAAAAGATTATTCTTCAGTTCCAGGCCTATTTTTGCATGTAGGTTTTGGACAGCAACTCAGCCCGTGATCCTATGCATAACTCATATTAGCTGAGCCAGGAACAATCTAGTAGAATATAGCTCTCCTACACTGTTCATTGTTATCCTGTTTTAAAGTATGGGAAACAGTCATCATAATAGTCAAAGTGCATTATTTGTCAAGTTCTCTTGCTTTCTAATATAACACATGATTTCTGAATAGGCCAGTGATGGTTTATCAGAGCCAACTATTATGAACTTGTTGTTTTAGACAAAACTGACTACTGACTAGAATTTTTGCAATGTGTGACTGTTTAGTAGGAAAATTTGTTTGATTCTTAGCATGCTTTGGTTTGACATAAACTAAATAGTCACTTTAAAAAGTATTTTAGATATTATGTGTGTATTAATTGACAAATGATAGACAATTGAGATATTAAAGACAATATGATAAATTATGAATGTAAGTCATATATAATACAAATGATAATGTCAAAGTTCAGTACAATGATTTCTTACAAAAATATATTGCCATAAACAATATTGCTAAATCCAAGGGTATTTGCTACCCATCACAAACTCCTCACAAAGTTCCCTCATTCCTCTGTGACTTTATGTCTTTCAGAGAAAAAGAAGACACACAGAAAAAATGTAGAGGTATTAGGATACAGAGGAACAAAAGTAGAAAACAAGAGAAGGCAAAAAACGATCTATAGAGGCTCAAAAGATGAGAAACAGAAGTAAAGATGCCTTAATTCTTCTAGCCCTCTCTCACATCATCCCCCTCTTCATCCCTAAGGCTCTGATTCCCGTGTTGTATGTGTGAGTGGAGACTCTGGTGAACCACCTCACCAGCACCTCAGAAGTTCCAGTTCCCATTCTTTCTTTATGATTGTACATGATGGGGGAAGGAGTTCTCAACTGTGCCAAACTGGAGGTGTTCTAAGTGGGGAATACGTAAGCATCTATTCTGGGTTGGGGCTTTTCAAAAATTCCAAAGAGAGACTTTGTTATGGAACATCAACACATTTAATTATGTAGAAAGGATAGACTATGATGTCTAATCCTGCATTTATTTTTTTTTAAAGATTTTTTTATGTGGACCATTTTTAAAGTCTTTATTGAATTTGTTACAATATTGCTTCTGTTTTATGTTTTGGGTTTTTTGGCTGTGAGGCATGTGGGATCTTAGCTCCCCCAACGGGGATCGAACCCACACCCCCTGCATTGGAAGGCAAAGTCTTAACCACTGGACCGCCAGGGAAGTTCCTAATCCTGCATTTAGATGCTAAGAATTATCTGCTATTACAGTCATTATTATTATTATAAAATATATATTAATTATCTGATTGAAAAGCAATAGCTAAAGTTAAACATTCAAATGATATGTGCTATTTTAAATGTTCTCTAAAAGCATACACTGGGTAAAAAATGTTTCTCTACCACATTTAGGAGGGAATTTATTCCAAATTATCTAAGAGTTATGGGAACAGTATGTCCCTAGCTTTAAAATGGTTATTCAGCAACCAAACAAATGTAACATTAGATTATGGGGCTGGAAAAAATCCATGTATCCTCTCTGATTTTAAACAGAAGGAAGTTACATTAAAAGATGTTATAACTTCAAAGTATAATTTTTTTGCATAACTGGAATGAAGCAAAATCACTTTATATAACTGGTATAAGTAGAAAAACTATTTTTATTAATACTTACATAAAGGATCAATATGCATACTTGGAGTTTCTAGTTTCTACCTCTTTTAACTTCAGTTTTTGAAAACAGACTACCACCAAATGTCCAAAGTGAATGTCAAATAGATAACTTGCATATCTACAACTCCTCAAGGGCTGCATCTTATTAGGTTGCAGGCAATTTTCAAGTTCAAATATAAATGACGGAAGCACAAAGCAGCAAGACTATGCTTCTCAAATAGAATAACCCATATTAACAAAGTAAAATCTGTTCCCTTCTAAAGGATTTAAACAAATATAGAAATTCAGGGATCCTAAAAGCAATCTAATATATTTATCATCCAATACTTAAATTCTATCCTTCCGGAATTCTACAGGCCCAGTGGGGAAAATAGCAAGAAAACACAAAAAAGAAATAGGAGAACCTATAGATTAAAAGAAACCTAAGAATGTATCAAACAATCAAAATGTATGAATATTTTATGAATCCTGAATCAAACAAACCATAAAACAAAACAAAACATTTATGAGACAATCAGAGAAATAAGCACACTGAATAGAATTATTGTTAACTTTTAAAAGTGTGATCATGCTACTGTGGCTGGATTAAAAAAATCTTTAAGATACATACTGAAATATTCATAGATAAAATGATATGATGACTGGGATTTGCTTTTAAAAATTGTGGGAGGGATAGAGGAGGAGTAGAGATAATTCACAAATTGGTAACTGTTGAAGCTGAGTGATGGGTACATGGAGATTCATTATACTATTCTCTTTACTTTTGTATACGTTTGAAATTTTCCATAATAAATAGTTTTTAAATTCCATCTTTTTTGGTCCCTCCTGATCTCTTTCGCTGAATCCTCCTCTTCAACCAGATCATTAAGTGTTGAATTTCAGGGGAAATCTGCCTGCAGCCCTCTTTTCTTTTTCCTTCTTTAAATTCTTGAGCCACACTCATGGCCGCAGCTACTCCAAAGGCTGATAATTCCCTCAGTGGCTTTCCCCCAATGTCTAGGACCTCTCCTCAACCTCACACCTGTATATCCCACTCCTGCTGGACCTCATGAACTGGATAGATAAAGGTGACTAAAACTCAACAAATCCAAATGGTTAGACAGCTTAATCACCACCCCGCCCTCCCCACTCACCCCGACACAAAAATTTACCATCCAGTACAGCTTTGGTTCTACACAGTTACCAAATGTGGGCTTACCCTCCTGATGAAAGACACAGACAAATTAAAACCCTGCCAGACTTTCCTGGAATATACACAACACTCAAAAAATTTTAAAAACTCAAAACACTATTCGATAACATAAACCAGTTCTGGAAGTCTTAGTTTATGAGAACAATTATTTACTCACTCCCAGAAGAGGGTAATACATGTGGAGAAAAAATAAGATCATTTTTAAAAGGACACCATCTACATAGATAGGCATGCAAGAAGTCTATTATTAATTAATCAGTCACATAATTTTATCATCGTCCTATGTTTGAATATCTTCGCAGACGGGGATTATTCTACTCTCTAAGCAAGCCATTCTTCGGATTATGTTGTTATAAGCTGATTCCTATATTGGATCCAAGTATTTATCCCTCTTACTTCTATTTTTTTATATTAGCTATATCATTTAGAATCAAAATTGTCATCACAGAACCTTGTCAGTTTTGTTCATTGCTGTATCCCCCCGTGCCTAAAACCTGGCACACTAGAGACATTCAATAAATAATTAAAGAATGAATAGTAGCTACCATTTATTGAAGGCTTACTATGTATCAGGCAGTATGCTAAGAGATTTTCACATGCTATTTTATTTAATCCCGACAACAAACATGTGGTTTTTGTTATTATCACCATTTTAAACACAAGGAAACAGAGGCTTACAGAGCCTCACTAATCTGTCCAAGATCACAGGACTAGTAAATGCAGAACCAGAAATCAAACCCAGGTCTTATTTCAAAGCCCCCATTCTTAACCACTACATTTGTCTTTGTCCCATTCAGCAGCCCTTTTGAACAAGTCATTAAAAATGACCAGACGTGGGACTTCCCAGGTGGCTCAGTGGTTAAGACTCTGTGCTCCCAATGCAGGGGGTCCAGGTTCGATCCCTGGTCTGGGAACTAGATCCCACACGCATGTCACAACTAAGAGTTAGCATGACGCAACTAAGGAGCCCACGTGCTGCAACTAAGGAGCCAGCGCAAACAAACAAATTTAAAAATAAATAAATAAATACTTTTAAAAAAAATGACCAGACGTTTCACCAAAAGACTGATGTTGTTGTTGTTTTAAGCAGATCTCCATGTAATATCTAAATATGCCTGGTATGGCAGACATTCGATAAATATCTGCTGAATGAATGAATATGCATTAGGAAGAAATATTCCAACTGGTTTCAGAAATATCTGCAGAATTTGGAAATGAAGACAATACATAAGTTTTTCAAGAGTTTCTTAGCAGTTATAATTACTTCTGCTGATTATCTGAAGTCATTCTTATCCAGTCTTTGATATTTATGCTAAAAGTGATGGGAAACTATGGGTTTCATTTAAGTGAGTCAGGGGTCAAGAGTGACATGATGATTTCCATTGTGAAAAGATCACTATGACTACAGTGTGAAGAATGGATAGGAAAAGGACAAAGTAGGTGCAGAGACACCAATGATGATGTTTTATTAAGAACAACTTGGATCAGGGAATTCTCTGGCGGTCCAGTGGTTAAGACTCCACACTTTCACTGCATGGGGTGTGGATTCAAGCCCTGGTCGGGGAATTAAGACGCTCGCACAGTGTGGCCAAAAAAAAAAAAAGAAAAAAGAAAAACTTGGATCAGCTTAGATAAGGGTGCTGGTAGTAAAGTGGATGAGTGCCAGAGGTATTTGAGAGGGAAAATGGTTGGTAATTGGAGTATGGGGGAAAGAGGGTAAGGAAAATGTCAAAAGTAACTCCTAAATTTCCAGCTTTGGGTAGACTGAAAAGATAAGATAGATTACTCTGGAAGAGGACCAAGTTTATGAGGGAATAAATATAAATTTGAACTCAAACATATGAGACAGCCAATGGAAATGCTGAATAGGCAGGTGGATAACTGGGTTCTGGAAGCAAACATGGGCAGGACAGAGGGCTAGAAGAGAGATGCATATTTGGGAGTCGTAAGTGTGTAAATAGTAATCAGGAGCCTTGAACAATGCTCCTTGACCTTTATCGACTTACCAGGCAGGCATATAGGTCTACCAGCATTTGACCAACCCATTGGTTTATAGTTTAAATGAAAAACACAAAGCATAAGAAAAGGAGATGCCAGGTAGATAGGAGGAATGGAGGAGCACCCAGCATTCGTTCTCTTTCCCCATTATATCTCTTTGTCCCTCTTGTTTTCCCTCTCCCTGAGATCTAATACCTTAAGGCAGAGTCATTTGCTGAAAACTGGAGGAGGGGAAGAGGCGGCACAGACAGCAGGATGTAGGGATAGTAGGGAAGATGTGAAGTTAGCAGCAGAGAATAAGTATGGTCACATGACCTAGGTCTCAAAGGATCAGAGATTTTACAAGAGAAGTAAAGATGGGGGAGGCAAAAAGGACACCAACTGCACTCACACCCAGACCTAAGGAATGTGGAGTCAGAGAGAATAAACTGATTCCATCTGAGAGGACTGGTAGGGAAGGAGTGTCCTCTGGAAAGAGGTAATTTTCACTTAGGTCAAGGAGGTATGAGAAATGTTCAGAGGGCTGTATTATAGGCCATCAATAGAAGCCATCAGAGGTAAATGCTTCACAGACCTGCTCTGATACTTATATACTGTATGTATCTACACCCAATGTTTGTAGAGGAAGTGCCAGGCAAAATGATTAAGAGTATTGCATAAAGATTAAGAGCATGAATATTAAGTACCTACTATGTATATAGATAATATAAAATGATAAAATGTTTCCATCCTTCTAGAAGTGTATAATCTGAAAGGCGAAAGGTGACATAAAATTTACAAAGATAAATAACAAAAGAGATAAACATCAATCCTATAAAACAATGTAAGTAGTAGTATCAGCAGTATATATTTTATTGCGGTAATAGCAGAAAATTCAGGTCCTCTTTGATATTGGAAGACTTAGGTTCAAATCCTAGATCAGCCACCTACTTATGAGTAAACCTCAACTTCCTCATTTGTATAATGTTGTGATGACCAAATGAGATGATATAAGGAAAGTGTTTAACACAATTCTTGGCACATGATAAGCACTCAATAAATAGAAGCCTCACTATTATTAATGACAATAAAATGGAATTCCTAAGTAGGTTGCAAGCTTTTTAATATAAGGATGATTTTTAAAATATCTGTTATACTGTATGGTGTTCAGAGTGCTATATAAATAGTAATGCCTAACATTTATCAACATAAACATTTTCTCAAAAGTATCAGTTGAAAATATGCTGTGAACACTATTCCCTATTTCTCATGGAACTCATGGCTTTGTAATGGTATATACAATTTTCTGTTAGTTCTTTAATACAGATTTTTAAAAAATTATTCATACTGTCTCTTTCCAAAATAGTTACTTTAATATTTGTGAATTATGAATAAATTGAGGATAAGAACAATGGCCTATTCATATTTGTAGAACCTAAAACATCTTTCATGATCCTTTGTATAGCCAAACAATGACAACAAATTTGTGAAAATAAAGGATAGAAACAGGGTGGCTGAATTGTATGAAGAGTGTAGATAATTAATGTGTAAATTAAATAGACTATAGTATGTCCATAACAAAATTAACTACCTTTTGTTACATTTTTAGCCATTTTGTTACTTCTATTCAAGGGGAAGATGGAGATAGGACTATAAAAATTCCAATCTGAGGGGATTATAAGTAAGGGGCCAGTAATTGAAAGATTTATGGGTTATTTTTGAGCACAGAGAGAGACGAAGATGATGAAAGACATTTCAAACCTGGAAAAGTCAACATGCCAGCTTTGTAACACGGTAACTTCAGGTGCATATAAGCACTACAACCTTGTTCACTGAGAGAGACATACCTGAGAGAATGAGTAGAGAAACCTAATATGTCATAGAGAAGAGCAGCCTGCCACTCAGTCTCAGAAAGCTATCTGTCCCAAAGCCTAAGGTAGCGGGGAAGGTTACTGACCACTCCTCGTTACAAATCCTTTGGTATTTCTTCCTTAGCTTCACAAATCTTTCTTGGCTCCTCTCTCTGCCTGTCTGACTGCTTTACCCCAATCTTTCAGCGGATTTCTCTTTTTTTTCACCCATCCCATAAATATAGTTTATGTCTTCTCACTCCTCACATTCCCCAGGCAACTGCATCCATTCTTCTGGCTTCCATTCATTTGCTGATGACTCCTAAATCGACATCTCTAGTTCAAATCTTTCTTGAGCTCCAGGTCCAATAATCAACTATTATCACTTATCTCTTCACAAATATTTCAAATCCAACATCTCTTCCAAATCTGCTAATATTCTTACCACCATCTATCCAGTTACTGAAATCAGAAATTCTGGAGACATCCTAGACTCTCTTTCCTTCTTCACAGACAACTTCTAATCAATCATGATTCAGAGAAGGCAAAAATCTTTAATGGCAAACTACTCACAAATATAAATGTGAATAAATTCTTCTATGATACTAGGAAACTGTTAAGTACAGTGGAAGATGTAATTTACTAAGTGGTCGGTAGAAGAATACATTAAGATCAATCAGGTTTTGGAACTGATGAAAAACATTTTTATTACCTTTCCCAGTTGTAGAGATTAATATTGATCTGAATGGCTTGATAAACAAGGCCAGCCTGAAGAAGAACCATTTCAGCCTCCTGTATGTTCCCACTAAACATTAATATGTGGGCCATTTTTGATTCTTTAGATGGAAGATTTTTTATAGAATTGATGTATTGAACCTTATCAATCTAAAAAAAAGAAAAATATTTGAAGTGAATAGTAACAAATTACGGTAAGAAAAACACACAAACATATACACGTAAGTAAACATTATTTACTTCACCAATGGCTGCGTAGGCTATTTCTGCAGTAGTCATATCTCGATTAGCGACTGCCATAGCAGCTAGGCAAGCCCACATGGTTTGCTCCTAAAGTGAAAAATGAGAACAATTATTTCAACTACAGGGCTGAACTGCCTTAAAATAAACAGTGAATTAAAACAGAATAAAGTTATATTTTAATGGAAAATAAAAAATCACTGAGCATGGCACTGAAAAACCAATAATTTAATAGGTTAATGATGTGGAAATTTCATTGTGGCTACTTTGTTAAAATATATTAATAACACATAGAGAAAGTTTTGAATACAGTTTTTTGAAAATGTTCATTTCTAATTATCAAAGGTTTATTGTGAACTTACAATATACTTTTACCATAACTCAAGGTTATAAGCCCTCCAGTCTTTTTGATGAGATGTCAAAGAATGCAACTACAGGGAACCAGAGAAACAGTGAGTTTCTCAGACAACGCTATTATAGCAGATTGCCGCCAACAACCCATTGTAAGGAAAAGCATCTAAAAGCCTTTTCACAAAAGTGTAGTCTAAGGGAATTAACCAATGTAAAACAAAAGAGTTCTGTGGTCAAATATGCTTGGAAAATACTTGATTCAACCAGGTTGGGAAATGTTGATCTAAAGTAGTGAGTGGTTCTTAACCTTAGTTGTACAAATCATCTGAGGAACTTAAAAATATGCCCAGGCTCACTGGATCTAATAAATTAGAATCTCTGTGGGGGTAGAACTTGGGAATCTGACTTTTAAAAAAAAGTTCCATAAGAGGTTTTTATATGTACCAGTAAGAAGAAACTACTCACTTAAAGTATAGCTTCTTCAGAGAATAAATCACACAACACCTATCTCTCTGTATCACCCATGTCTTCACTTATTAAAAAAAAAGATGTGATCCCATTTGCAATTTTTCCAGCCCTTAGCTCTTACTATTTCTCATTTTGCACAAAGATGTTGTATAAACTAATATACCATATATACACAACTATGGATTTGAAATGTAAAGTACCTTAACAAAACGACAAAGTCTTACAGCGTCTTCCCATTTTGAACTGCTTACATATTCGTGGAGAATAGCAGGATATGGTGATATGCTGATGTGAATCAGTGAGCCATCAGCTCTTCTTATAGTTACCTGATTTCCAACAAAACTCACGATATGGGGATTTTTACTAAATTCACTGTTGAAAAAAGGAAAAGTGCAATTTGTATTCTGAGCAAAATTTTTCATATATATTAAATTTGGGGAGTTGACCCCTGACATACATATAAAATCTCCAACCTCCAAAATGCACTCCCAAGAAAGTAAACTCCAGGGAGAATGTATGTATATTAAACAAATATTTGAATCTAACTAGCTATACACACTTAGAGCAAAATATACAAACATTTTAACATGGCAAAAAATTATTACATATTTGAGAACTATGCCTAAAAGCATTTGAAGTGATTTTTTCTAAGTCTTAAGGTAAATCACACAAATGATTAAAGCACTTAGCTTCAGCTTTTAAAAGTATAAACATTAAAAATTAAGCTGATTCCAAGATTATTTTCTCATAATAACAAGAGGTGAACTTTAAAGAGACTAACTTCTTTTCATTAGTTAAAATTTTTTTTTTATAGGATACCTCTCTGGTTTTGCTAATTTGTGAGCCTGAATATTAAAAATGAACTCAAAATAGATTTGAAAATTAAGCTAAGATTTGGAGTTGTGAAGCCTCTGTATACCTAGTTTGTCAAGAGTGAGAGATCTCCTTGCTATTTCTTAGAGAATTTAGGAATATAAATGCATTTGATTTTCTGAAGAATATAAAAAATTTTAAAAGCTTTTCAGTATACATTTTTTCTATATTTAATATTAATTTAAGAATTCAATTCTAGAGAGACATACATTCCTGAAAGTCTCAAGGTAATGATAATCTGGGAAAGAGTAAAGGTTGTCACAAAGTTATATATCACAGAAAAATCTTAAGAGTGCCTATATTAAAATAACTAAACCACACTGAAAAAACGACCTGAGTTACCATTAAACAACAGTAAACCTGAAAATTATATCCATATAAGGAAAAATTATATTCATTTAAGGAATAAATAAATAAAATAGTATTATCTGACCCTTTCAACTTGATTCCATCACTTAAATCTCATTAAACTAGTTTTAGCTGAACAATTTTATTTGGTTGACTAAGTGAAGTGAAAGACATCTTGCAGGACTTAAATTAGAGGCAGAAACACAACACTCTGTTAGTTTTATTTACAACAATAAACAATCCTATGCAGTAAAATGTTACCTTGCATCCCTTTCATATAATGTTTTAGGCAAAATGTCTCTGTCCACATAAACCGTATTGGGGTAATACCACACTGTAAATCGAGTATCTTGAAGTCCACAGAGGATGTTGCATGTATCACTCCACGCCAGAGTATGCACCATTGTTCCTTATTTTAAAAAGAATGTTAATGTACTATTAGTTCCATTACATAAGTATTAAAAATACACCTTTAAAATCAGCAGATGTACAAGACCCTAACTAACTGCTCGTAGGTATGACTATTTTCTGATCATATAATGGTGAAAACGTACAAAAATTCACATAAAAATTTATGGAAATAAATTTGAATATTTTACCCAGAACCATTATATTTTTAATCTGCATGTCTTTCTTTCAATGCCAAGTTAGCTGTAGCAGCTAAAGACGTGCTATTAAAATGGAATTAAGTAGCGTTTCATAAGAACATACTTTGAAGTAACATTTCATAAGAAATGTTATGAGACCAAAGCATTATTCATAGATTCATTCAAGCAAGTAAGCTATTTAGTATAATATAAGACAGAGTAGATCTAAGAAAGCTGAAAGTAATCAAAAATTTAAATGTATTACAATTATTTTACCAAGTTTGATAATTTGTTCTTCCTTCCCAAATCGTTTCACTGAAGTGATACAGAGATCTCTATTTTTATCAATGAAAGCAATTTTTCTATCATTGGTAAGTCCCTTTTGATCTAGAGCAATTTCCAAAATTTCATTCTAAAATTAAAAAAAAAAAAATGAAAATTCTGGGTTAGTTTTAGTGCTTGACATTAGATTGTTTTAATTGTTTAATTATAAGAACATTTGTTTATTTAAAGATCAATTAAATATCACTTACCTACTTATAATGATAAAATGTCCCTGTTAAAAAATTTAACTGCTAATATACTAATAATTCAAAAGCTAAAGTACAGTTACTTTTTTCTTAATTTACAAGGGAAAGATGCCTGTTAAAACACTATAAAATAATGTATATTTTGAAATTCTGTAAGCTGAAACACATTTCCATGTGCGTCCATCACTTGGGCACAAGTTAAACAAATTCTGATACATCCATAAAATGTTACACTATATGGTGGGAAGAAAAAGGATTGGGAAAACACTTTATGTATTGATATGAAAATATCTCCAGAAACAGTGCTGTGTGAGAAAAGCAAAGTGCAGATATATATGTTATATTTTTGTAAAAGAAGGAGAAAAGAATATATATCAGTTTTGTCTGTGTATGCACTAAAAATTTCTAGAAGGATATAAGGAGATTAATAGTGATAGTTACTTATTTGGTGGAAAGGAACTGTATTGACAGGTGTAGCAGGAATACTTTTTCACTGTATGCTTATTTATGCTTTTCTGTTTCTGAACCATTGAATATATTTGTTATTTAACTTTAAAACTAATAATTACAAAAAGAAGAAAATAAAAGATAGGGCAACACTTCACTGGTAGCACTGAACAATAAAGTTAAAAGCATCTTTAAACCCTAATACATCACTTATTAGAAGGATAACTCAATAAAATGTGCTCATTTGTTTATTTTAAGGCTAAAAATCAGAAACCAATAAACAGTTCACAATTCAGGGTCTTTTTGTATTTCTATAGATTTTTCTTTTTCAGTTTAACTACAGTCTTAAAATCTAAAGAAAATGCTGGCTAAGAACAGGTCAGTGGGGACTTCCCTGGTGGCGCAGTGGTTAAGAATCCGCCTGCCAATGCAGGGGACACAGGTTCGAGCCCTGGTCCGGAAAGATCCCACATGCCCCAGAGCAACCAAACCCGTGTGCCACAACTACTGAGCCTGCGCTCTAGAGCCCACGAGTCACAACTACTGAAGCCCACGCGCCTAGAGCCCGTGCTCCGCGACAAGAGAAGCCACCGCAATGAGAAGCCCGCGCACCGAAATGAAGAATAGCCCCCGCTCGCTGCAACTAGAGACAGCCCACGCGCAGCAACGAAGATCCAAAGCAGCCAAAGGAAAAATACACAAACAAATAAATTTATTTAAAAAAAAAAAAACAGGTCAATGGGAAAACTACAAGCTGTTTTGAAGTAAAAACACATGTTTATTTACTGATACTATAGGTGCTAAAAGTTTAATCAAGATAGAACATTTTATTGAAAAGCAGTAAAGAGCCTGAACAAAAAACATATAAGTCAGATTCTTTTATTCAGTTAATTTGCAAATATAGCTTTCTATTACAGAATTTACTCGTGTTTAGTCTTTATGATATTTTAGGCAAAATACTCTATATAGAACACACACTGTTTTGTTTTTGTTGTTGTTTTTTGTAAATTTGTATCCTTTTTTTTTTTTTTTAAGATTTTATTGATTGATTGATTGTTATGTTGGGTCTTCGTTTCTGTGCTAGGGCTTTCTCTAGTTGCGGCAAGCGGCGGCCACTCTTCATCGCGGTGCGCGGGCCTCTTACTATCGTGGCCTCTCTTGTTGCGGAGCACAGGCTCCAGACACGCAGGCTCAGTAGTTGTGGCTCACGGGCCCAGTTGCTCCGCGGCATGTGGGATCTTCCCAGACCAGGGCTTGAACCCGTGTCCCCTGCATTAGCAGGCAGATTCTCAACCACTGCGTCACCAGGGAAGCCCCACACTGGTTTTAAATATAAAACTAATTTCCATGTTTTCCTCCTTAAAATGAAAACATTAAGTTAAAAAAAAAGTAAATGGCTATTTACATTAAAAATAGCTAATATCCATTACCTTATGAGAAAGAAGCTTCCCATCTCCCAGTGGTTTTCCAGTTGATGCCTCAAAGAGGAAGATTACTTGAAAAAAAGTAAAGCATTAGTTAATGTGTTACATTAGAATTTTTATTAGTAAATTTCTATGGAGTTATCATACTCTTAATGAGAAATTATTTAGCTCTTTGGACCATAGCATACCTATCAGCACAGAAGAGCAGCAGCATCAAATTCCTACTTAGTAATGAGGTCATATTTCTCAGTGGAACTGAATACGTCTTCCTAAAACATACATTCCCTAATTAGAATTGTTATTAATGGTATGGCATCACCGCACCACAGGATCAACAGTGGCAAGTCCAAATCTGGATGTAGTTTGTAATTTTCATAACTCTGACTTAGACCAACATAACAACCCAGACAATCATTTTACGAAGGAAAAATATGTTGAGTGCATACTATACTACCACGCAATGTGTTATGTACTCTTCAATTCCCTGTGGTCGGTACACTAATGTGTAATAAATAATTTGTGTGGTCTTTGTCCTGGGTTCCTGACACAGGTCTTCATCAGCCCTTGGAATTTTCTGAGTGATAGGAGTGTCTTTGTTATGCTAACGGAGAGACTCTTGGTGATTACCTAGATAGCTTCAGGATAGGGGCTGGTCACCTGAAAGACCAAGCACGTGATTATAGAGTTTGGACTTTCAGCTCCCTGAAATGGGAGGGGAGCTGGAAATTGAGTTCAATCATGTAGCCACTCTTCGACCTATTACAACTTGATGTTCAACCTCACTACACTGATGCAAAGGCTCTTGCATGGATCACCAATGATCACTTTGATTTGTTGCCAAATCAAAGAGTCTATTTTCAGTCTTCAGGAATCTACTTCTAGTCTTGACCTCCCAGCAGCACTGGATACTCCTGACCATCCTCTTTCTTGAAACTCTTATGTGGGCTACAAAAAACACTGTTTTCTCCTGATTCTCTCCTATTTTGGACCATCCCTAATTCTCTTTTGCTAGTTCCTCCTCATTTGGTGATCCTTTTTCCTAGGTTTTGTTTTAGGTCACCTTTTCATGCTATATACTTTCCTGGATTATTTTCAGGACATCAATCATTATCTAAAAAATGATAATTCAAAGTTCTCTGTTTCCAACCCCATGTTAGATGTTCTGAGTAGGCCAAGTTGTAAAAATTACAGTAGATATTGTATTGAAGAAGCCAGGAACAAAAACGGTCTCTGTCCCTTTCTCTGTTTCACCAAAGGCTTCTCCTAGTCTCATAAATGACAGCCGTATTGCCAGCTGTTCTTTGCTCTTTTAAAAAGACTGTTAGTGCTTTGGTGATTCTCTTTAAGTAATTCCCAAACTACTCCAGCTCAAGATTCATCCCAAATAGAGTAATTTCATATGACTGAACACACACATAGAATTACAAAACTGAAAAGACAGAAGTGACATGTGCAGTCAGCAAAAAATTGGACAATTTATACAGATCATAAAAATGCTAATATATATATAACATGATATTTAAATTCCAGAGGATCACACTTTTAGTATATTGATTTATAGCTGTTAGTAAACCTTAGGATGTTAAGTTTGAGGTCACTGGCTATATTCACAGAGGAAATCATGTCTTCATAATAAGTTATGTTCTAAAATCGCCAATTTTGCTGAAAGAAATGAAAAAGAAAAATAGTCACAGAATTTTTAATTAAGTATAGAATCAAAAATTAGAAAAATTTTGCTTCCATTTTAAAAAATGCTTTGGGCGTGACTAAGCCCAGTTATTTTCATAGCTATATAAACTAACTTTTTAAAAAAATAAAAGCCTTCCATCCTTTTGTTGACTGCACATATTATAAAGAGCTGGAGGTATATGGATGAACTTATCTAATTTCCACAACTGTAAGTGGCCCTGATCTATGGGAGGCTGAACCTGTATTTTAATTTTAATATGTAACTGAAACTGGCAGAAAGGACAACTAAGGAGCTGGAAGCTGAAAGAGTTGCTTCTAAGCATAAGAAACTGCTCTCTGACTTCTCCTCCCCCGCTATACCCAGACATGTGTTTCAAATCACCCACACTAACATCATAGGGCATCTGTGCAAGGTGGATGGGGAGAAGAAGGAAGTCAAAAGCAGTACCTCTACTACTTAATCAATCATTGGAAGGGGTATTCAAATCCATTTAACATGTATTTATGGAGCACCTACTATATTATAAGAGTACTGTGCTTGGTATAAAGAATCCTGCCTGTAAAGGAACTCCCAAGTTAGGAAGGAACCACTAATTTCATATATGGATGGTCCCCTTGAAAGAAAATTTTACAGGTTAAATATTCCAGGTACTTCAATTGTTCTTTCTATTGTTAACATATACCTCTACCTAGCCTTCAATAAATACCAGTTTCTTTAAACATAAGGAAAATATTTTCCTTCTCATTTTGTATCAGTTCTACAATAATTTTATTTTAGTTTTTAAAATTTTCTGTTTATGGCAGGATGGAATTACATGACTATTTTGTTCAACAATCAAAGTTTATGTAAGTAAACCATAATTTATTTGTAGGTAAATCTATATTTCTGAAAATGTTCATAATTCTTTCTGGTTCTAAAATTCTATGAATTATGAAAGGATTAAAGAATAATGAAATATGTTTCAGATGTGAATTAACTGTAGAAAAATTCAGAATAAGGTATATTCAGTTGGAAACATACATACTTTATTATAGTTTCTATCTAAAAAATGTGGTGTTGGGACTTCCCTGGTGGCGCAGTGGATAAGACTCCGAGCTCCCAATGCAGGGGGCCCGGGTTCGATCCCTGGTCAGGAAACTAGATCCCACATGCATGCCACAACTAAGAGTTTGCATGCCACAACTAAGGAGCCGGTGACCCACAACTAAGGAGCCCTGGAGCTGCAACTAAGGAGCCCGCCTGCCACAGCTAAGACCTGGTGCAACCCAAATAAATAAATAAATAGATAAATAAATATTTTTTAAAATAAATAAGTAAATAAAAATAAAATATGTGGTGTTGAATAAGAAAAGTATAGAAAGTTCATAGTGATAACTGGGATTTTCAAATTTAAGTTTACTGAAGACAAAAATCTGACTTCCAAATTATTATTATTAACAATTACACAGCCATCTTGAATCTGTCCACTATCTAGATACTACTGTATTTCATTTCATTCTCTTTCCTCTCATTTAGCCAGAAAGGAAGTCCTTTAAAAACAAAACAATTACCAAATGTCCTCTCTCAGAGAAAGCCTAAGGCATAAAGAGAGAGAATAGCTCTATTTAGGAGAATTATATTTTCTACCAGTATGAGAGCCGATGCTATCTGAAAGTACTGAAAATTAAAAAGTGGGACAGTTTTCTAGCTCCTGAATTAGGTCTTCCATGGCATGACCTAACAAAATTAACAATCAGGTCAGACTTTTTTTTTTGTAACATGTCACAGTAATGAACAATGTTTGTTCAGCAATATTTATGAACAGAGAATAACAATTATTTCCTACCTTTCCACTAGGCTTTAGGGATATCTCACTCTCACTCTTACCTCATTGGCTCCTCCTCCTTTTACCCATCTCTAAATATTGATGTGCTCAGTCACTGGTCCTCTTCTCTGTCTATACTCACTTCCTAGGTGATTTCATGTAGTGTCGTGGCACCATCTACACACCAATGACTCCCACATTTATATCTCGTCCCCAACTCTCTCCTGAGCCCTGGACTTTACCCTGTTGTTTCCTCTCCAACCCTGCTTGGATGTCTAAGAAGCATTTAAACTTACCATGACCAAAATAGAACTCTCTGGGTTTGTGGACCTCCTCTAAACTTCCTCGTTCCCCATCTTTCATCTCATTCATCCAGGAAAAACCCTAGGGTAATATGCTTGCCTCCACTCTCTCATGCCAACATCTTTACCATGGCCAAGTCTTTACATGATCTGGCTCCTACTTATCTATCTCTCTGTCTTCTCCTACCACTCTCTGCTTTGCTCGTGTTAACCTAAGTCCCATGGCCCTCTGGCAGTTTCTTTTTTTTTTTTTTTTAATTTATTTAATTAATTAATTTATTTTTGGCTGCATTGGGTCTTCGTGGTAGCATGCAGGCCTTTCTCTAGTTGCAGCGAGTGGGGGCTACTCTTCATTGCGGTGCACAGGCTTCTCATTGCAGTGGCTTCTCTTGTTGTGGAGCACAGGCTCTAGGCGCGTGGGCTTCAGTAGTTGTGGCACGCAGGATCAGTATTTGTGGCGCACGGGCTTAGTTGCTCCGCGGCATGTGGGATCTTCCCGGACCAGGGCTCGAACCTGTGTCCCCTGCATTGGCAGGCGGATTCTTAACCACTGCGCCACCAGGGAAGCCCCCGGCAGTTCCTTTTATGTGCCAACAATTCCCATTTGCACCTGCTTGTCCTATGGTCATTCCCCTCCCCCACCTCTAGAATTCTCCATTCCCTCATCCTGCATTAATTTTCTTCACAGCACATATCAGTAGCTGACTATATTTGTTTGATTATTTGTGTGTCTTATGCACTATTGTATCCTCAACTTCTAGAAAAGTACTTGGCATACAGTTAGCACTCAATACTATTTGTTGGATACATGTTCTGATACAGCATTGCCTTAAAAAAATGGTTTCACTCTACTATGGAATTCCAAAACACCTGACACATTCTATAAACACTAATGTGGCCTAGATTTTTATATGAAAATTTAAAATTATTCATAACTTTGTTCTACTTCATTAGTTTAAAAATATGTAAACATAAAAATATGAATATATATAAGCAAAATAAATAGTACAATGAAGCACAATATTTACTATATTACTAAATAAAGAAAAAGGAAATAGTTTAAAAGATCAATAAACTTAAAAATTAACATACATTTTTAGGACTCACAGTCTTGAATTCAAACTCTATACCAACAGCTACTGAATATATGAGATTTATTCCTTACCACTAAGCTTTGATGCTGTGACAATATCTATTTGTTGCATCAATTGGGAATAAGATGACAACTTTAGTTCTTTAATTGATTCATACTTAGGACAAATTAGGAAGCTCATAATTCTTTCATACAAAGTTAACATAATAATAGATGAGAAAATGAAAGTTAATTGATGAAAATTTTACAGTGTTAACAAATTTCATGGAAAATTATAAAAATGCACTTACTTTTTTCATCAGCTTTGTCTTTTATTGCTATGGTATCATTACTCAGAGAGACCGTCTGTGCATTTAGAATATCTGTTCTCATTCCAGGAAATTTTGGAGAGGAAAGGAAGCGCCCTTCATAAGAATATAAATAGATACCACCACCATCTACAAGAAGAAAATGTCTAAAAAATAAAGAATAAAAATATATTTTCAAATAGGAGTTTACTATAATTTCATTTTTATATTAGAAAATAGTTTATGCTTTGGAAAAATCTAAATCTTACAATTAAAACAATAGTAAAACATAAATATATAAAGAATGAAATATAAAAACAACCTGAAAAGTCAACATTGGTTGTTTGGTTTGTTTTCTAGGTTTTTGTTTTTTGATGGAGGTAGGAGAAGAAAAAATGAAAAGGCCCATTAATATTATAATTGTAATTCATTTCCTTTCCTAAAGAAGCATCTCTATACAATGGCAATAAAAAAATCGTGTAATTTACAATTCAGTGATTTTTTTAATGCCAGATGCTATTTGTTTCATGAAACAGTATTAATACATATTTCAGAGTTAAAGATTATGGTAAGGATCATTAAAATTAAATTACAGTACTAAATTAGATTAAATACTGGTTAAAGTCCTAAACAGCGAAAATGACTCAAAAATTAACATCAGAGCCAGCATTTATTAAAATAAGATGTTTTGACTTTAAAACAATATGGTAACCATCAGTAAATGTGTTCATATCTAAAAACACATTTTTTGTATCAGGGACTTTGGTTGATTTGCTGTGTTGACCGCTCTATTCAAGGCATAGGGCCCTGTATAGTTTATTTTTTATTAAGTCAAAATGTAAATATTTTATGGCTGCTATTTTTTTCTTTCAAAATTTATGAACATTGCAAAAAATAATTCAAACAATACAGAGAAAGCAAAAGATCTCCTGCAATCTTCCTACTTCCATAGAGATAACTTACGGCAAAGTATGGACACACCTTAACTTTACTTAATTAACTCATTCCTCATGGACATTTATTTTATTTCAAATTATTCACTGTTTTAAAGAATGTCTAAAGTATATACACATCTCTGTTATGTTTACATTACTTATTTCCTTAGTACAATATAAATTCTAAAAATGCAATAATTCGATCAAAGGGCATATACTTTTAAAAATTTAACATATATTGTTAAACTGCCCCTTGAAAGGTTGTATTGATTTACACTCATACTACTGCTATATTGGAGAGCCTGTTTCCTCAATGCTGAACACATTATTACTTATTAAAATCTTATGTTCAAGACTTTAATATCCTTGATTCAGAACTTTTTTTTTTTTTTTTGGCCACGCCAGGTGGCTTTTGGGATCTTAGTTCCCCAACCAGGGATTGAACAGGGCCCTGGGTGGTGAAAGCACCGAGTCCTAACCACTGGACCTCCAGGGGATTCCCCAGAACTATTTCTTGATTCAAGAATCGCTAATTGTTCTTTTTTGCTCTGGAAACAAATAGAAAATAAACATCAAAACAAACAAAAAGTTAGTATATAATGAATACCAAATATGTACACTTGAATTAAATTAATACTTGAGTATTGGTGTGTAGCTTATTTAATTGAAGGCTTTGGCCCTTACACATTAGTGTACGAAAACAGTATTTGCTAATGTTGACAAGTGACACATCATATTAGTATATATTCTTTCTTTGTCTCAGTACTAAAAGCATTTTCTCTTCTAAACAAGATACTAAAGCTTTAACTTCCTTGTGAGTAAACACTGTTTCAAGGGGTAAACATTTCTAAATGTACAAATAAGACCAGAAATGGGCAGTAAATAAAATATTCTTTAATTACTTAATCATTTATGCCATTAACATATGCCTTTACTAACTAAGAGCATATTCAACATATATTTATATATAATATATAAAGAAATAAATTTATTTGGAACTGTTTCAAGTAAAAAGAATTTCAGAAATAAATAAATAAATCACTGGTTCAACTTCATTAAACAGCTGATAGAAAATTTGACACAACTATTTTCTTGATCACTCAAGGTCATCAATATGATGATCATACTCTTCAGTAACTATGTAACTGATAGCTTTGATACTCAGGAGAATCTGATGGTGCATCAGAATAATTATGCTATTCAGCTACACGGTTCTCTGCTTTCAATTTTCTCATGCTCCCTTGCCAGGCAGTCACTTTTCTTCCTGTCATTGTGCCAGCCTCTAACAACTCACCAGTATTCCTCTTCTGGTATGCTATTTATAAAAGACTATGGGGGACTTCCCTGGTGGCAGAGTGGTTAAGAATCGCCTGCCTATGCAGGGGACACGGGTTCGAGCCCTGGTCCAGAAAGATCCCACATGCCGTGGAACAACTAAGCCCACGTGCCACAACTACGGAAGCCTGTGCACCTAGAGCCCGTGCTCCACAACAAGAGAAGCCACCACAATGAGAAGCCTGCGAACCGCAACGAACAGTAGCCCCCGCTCGCCACAACCAGAGAAAGCCCACGTGCAGCAACGAAGACCCAACACTGCCATAAAAAAATAAATAAATAAATTTATTTATTTAAAAAAAAAAGACTATGGGCTAGAAAACCTGATAATAACACTATTAAGAGCTGCCTAGGTGGTGAGTAAAGGGATGAGGAATAAAGTAAATTGTTTTAGTGAAAAGATTTCATGGGTACCTATCTTAGGTAATTGCTGATTATATTTTCATACTTTATTCCTGGTTTTATTGAGTTGTAGTTATCTAACTCTGATCTCTGATTCAGTAGGGTATCACTGTACTTGACAGACTGATAACTTCCATGGAAAAGTGTGGGTTCCTGAGTAATAGCTACTCCTACTTTACTCCAGTTAATTGACCCAGAGTTTCTTAGTCCTGTATACACAAAGTCTTGGTAGAGAATATTGTTTTTCAAACTTCAGATCACACAGCCTAGTAGTAGCTCATAAAATTAATGAGTTTCAACCAGTATTTAAAAACAAAAACAGAAGAGAATAGAAAATACAGGAACAATGGGGTCAAAACCATGTTATAGTAATTGGCCTGTTTCACTCATTCTCTCATCATTACTCTGATGTTTACTTGTAATTAGTTTATTCTCATCATTTTTAAATAAATTAAGACCTTTTAAATCTCTCAATTTTAATTTCTAGTATAGTAAATGTCAATATATATAACCCACATATAGCCCTCAATAACTTTTTAAGAATGTAAAGAAATTCTGAGACCAAAAAGTTTCAGAACCACTGATCTAAGAGCTTATTTTCTTACTTTTTTTTCTTTTAAAATAAATAGCAGAAACAGATTGATTCCAAGTGACAAATGTACCATTCTGTAAATGGCATGCTTTAAAGAGTGCTTTCCTGAAGTTTAAAATATTTTAACCCCAAATTCAATAGTGAAACATGATAAACAAATTACCTTTCTGCCTGCAGAATTAAACTAACAGTTCCTTCTTTGAGATCAAATATAAGTGGTGTATTCCAGTTCTTCGTACTGAAAGACAAATAAAATGGATATTTATTAACACTTGAAATGCCAAATACTTTTTAATAAGTAGATGGGTACTCATTTAAAATGAAGTATATTTAGTTTCACAGTAACTCTGTATATATTTCTATTACAGCACTTGGTGCATTGTTTTGAAATTATTCACTTAACATGTGTGTATCCCTGACTAGAAAGCGGACTCTGTGTCCCTAGCACCTAGCACATAGTAAGTACTCAATAAATGTTTATTCTAGGAGCCACAAGATGCGAATTGAGGAATCATAAGTTCAAGTTCTGTCATTTATTAGCTCTGTGATTGGGCATGTCATTTAATGTTTCTCTTTTGAAAAATAATAGCAGCATCGTATAGTGAAAAGAGGATGGTGTTTTGGCTAGACAAATCAGGAGTAGAAATCTGGTTTCACCACCTGTCGGCCGTATGATCTTAATAAGCTTGACCTAAAGAACAGTTTTCTTATTTTTAAAATGGAGATAATGATGACTTAACTAAAGCATCTAGCTAACTGCCTACTGCATAGCAGATACTGAACAAACAAAAACTATAATAACAATAACATGATGAACAATTTTTCCTGCAGGTCTCCCAATGTAAATGTTGAGCTGAATGAAGATTTCTGTGAAACATTCTGTAAACTGTAAAATACTGTATTAATGTAAGCTATGACTATGCTTATTGAATAAACAGATGAATGAATGAAAAAATAACTCCTATGATTTTTATGATGTAATATGATTCAAAGATAAGGATGGGTGGAGAGAACATTTACAAACTGAAAAACCCATCCCCAAATAATCAAAGGTGTTTCACGTTTAAAATGTTTTATTACTCCTATATATTCTGAATTTCTCTCAATTACTTTCATAGAACAAATTCTTTAACTCAGATTAAATCTCATATTGATCCAGGAGATGGCGGGAAGGGGAAGCTTGCAGTAAATTGGGGGAAATTAATCTTGGCTAATGCAGAGCCTGATACCCATTTCAATAAGTAAATGCCAAACAGTGAGTAAATCACTACTGATAATTAGTAAGTCTGAGGTTCACAGGTATGATAAAGCTATGTACTTTTGTACTTTAGAAAAAATATCACAGTATGCTCATTTATGCAGTCATCAGAATTAACCTTCATTCTTTGTCAAGAGAGCTGATACAAATAGTGAGTATGAGGTTTTTTTAATGTCCCCTTACAAAATATCTGAGATTTATGACAACTGAGATATATATATACGACATGGAAATATAAACTCCCTAAATCAGAACAAGAGAATTTTCTATACAACTATTTGAAAAATCAAATGAAAATTTAACATAGAACGCTCATATATGATTTTCTTTGTCTGGAACTTCTTTTCATATAAACCAGTATATGGCTTGCATGTTTGTTTTTAAAGTTATATTTTTATTACTAAAAAAGGGGCAACAGTTATTAGGAACTTGGATTCAAATCCCAGCTCTTCCTTTAGTAAAGAAGTTAAGTAATTTCACCTAGGGTAAGTTACTTAATTACCTCTGCGTCCTTTAGTTTCTTCATTTTGTAAAATGGGAATAATAATAATAATATTCAACACACAGAGTAAATTAGATCATGAACATAAAAGATAGTATAATAGTGCTCAGTAAATAATAGTTGTTATTATCTAAAATACTAGGTATTTTTAATTTAATGAACTATATTTCAGCATGATGGGTCTCAGCATTACTTCATTCCCACTACTGCTCCCTGGTATTTCACTTTAATAAATATTTTGTACCTTCACAAATGTCTTGACAACAAGAGAGGGGAGGTAATGTTAAATCAGAAAAGAAAAAAAGCAATTTAATATTTTGACACATACTAACTGGTATGAGAAAGGTAGAGTGACAAAAAAATTAAATAACAGCTTCTAAACTTTTGGTAAATATTTTAAAAAGCAACCTCTCTAATACAAGTAACACATAATGATACCAATCCTACAGATTCAAACATTATGTCTTTGCCATTAAAATTAGTAGAATAAATCCCTCGTTTAGGGCAGTTAAGAGCCCTACCTTTCTTCGACCAAACCCTAAACTGAGGAAATCTTCTCTGTTTTCCTCAACCCCGTGAAAATTATTCAAAATCCATGTGCACTAAGTGATTGTGAGATTTCCTCATATTCTATAGTCCCTTTCCTTACCTCAATGGTTTAACTTGGTAGCTTTCTTGACTTTACCCAAAGCCTCCCTTCTCTTTCACATAAGAAAAAAATTTTCATGTAAAACTGAGCTGCTTATTTCTTTATCCCCTTTCTCCTTTGCTTCTCCCATTTCATTACTGCAGGCTTGGCTGTTATTCTAAGTTGCAGATTCTGATTAGTAGCAGATTTACACATAAGTGAGTGGCAATTTGTAATACATACTTGTAGCAACTGATACTGTTAATTAAATTTTAGGATACCTTTGTGTTGTGTATCACTGAGCTTTAGCTTACCAAGACAAGAGTACACTTTATGTTTTTCAATTCATTTATTCATCCCAAAATATTTATTTATTTATTTATTTAAGTACTTACTACATGTACTGGGTATACAGTGGTGAGTAAGACACATACATACTCTACCCTCAATTTTCTATTCAATGATTAAACTATAACCACATAATGTTATAAATATAAGCACAAAATGTGAAAAAAAAAATCTTTATTCACAACTCTTGAAAGTGTCATAGTGGTTCCTTGAGTTTTCTGGATAGTTGAGAAATCAACTGGTGGCAAACTAGAGCTAGTTTGTACCGATTGTTATATTTTCAGGAATTTTGAAAGCCAACTGTTAGATAAAGCCATTATTTAAAATTAAAATATATAAACATAATTAAGCAAATTATATTCAAAACACTCAAACTGATCACTTCCAGATTATTTTATTACATTTTACTATTATCTATGCACTTGAGATTATTTACACCTATTGTTATCTATATGGTGGCAATTCTATATAATGGTTTGCCACTGTGCATCTCTTCTTAATTCTGTGACATCATATTGGTAGCTTGAAATCGGCCATGGTAGAAGTATTTATATAATAGAAATGAGCTAACACTGCAAATCAGGTTGTTTGGTTGGTTGGTTTGTTTCCAGAAAGCCAGTTCAATATTTATCAGCACACACTGAGTTACATAAAAATACCAAGTAAGTTTTTAAAGTTTTAGGTGCAAGTTTCTTGGATGTAGAGTCACTTCCTGCTTTTTAATACAAAGTATACTGAACATATTTTCTTTCATCATTTCTGGACAACTCTGGATTATCAATATGAACATTTATGATTACCCTGGACTATGATATTAAGCCTGAACACTTCCTTGTGTCCTTACTGAACATCTTTCAGCCTGCTGTCAGGCTGCTAGCTGTCCCCCCTGCCAGTGGTTAGGTGGTTCCTTTTCCCATCATTTATCACATGCTCCTAACCTTCTCTGGGCTTTGAAATCAAATTATACTGAAGTCCTTAGAGCTATGAGTAAAGTAAGAGTAAACACTATCTCAGAGAAGGTATTTTGTATTATAAAAGTGATTATTAACCGTTGATGCACAAACTTTATTAGATCTACTTTCCTTACTCATAGCTTACTTTTTATCACTTCTTGGTTGGTAGTAAGTTCAAGATAGGCAAGGTTTTGAGAAAGTTAAGTTTAAACCAAACCATGTTGATATGAAACCTTGAAAATAAATTCCTCCTCACAGACAAAACTCTGGATTTTAAAGAAATGCAAGATGCTTACGAGAACACATAACACTGAAGAGACGTTGAAACAACTAAGTGTGCATAGTTCAAAGAGGCTTTAATGACTCTATCACGGAATTCCAGTAAATCCACTGCATCATTAAGAACGTTACGAACCTAAACAAGGGAAAATGAAATACCAACAAACAACGTTAAAATACATCAAATTTTAATTAGATAAGTTAGCAAACACAAAAATTTCAATGCACTCTTGATTATCTAATCATAGAAAGAAGAAGAATTCAATAGGAACCAGGCATAAGATTTGGGTTTAAAAATCAACCAACAAAACTACACACACAGAAAACTTAGAAATAAGTAGAAAAAGATCTACGTATAGAGATTTCTAACATGAAAGCCAATCTGTATGATGTGGCAGTGGAGCAACAAGGTGAAAACTGCTATAACAGTGAGATATATAGTCAAAGGAGTATGGCACATAGGAGCTGGAAAGAGACTATATGATTTCTGCCCAAAACAGTAAGAGATCAATAATTTATGAAATATATTTTTAAATTTTTAGGGTTTTTAGGGTTAGATTTTACTTTAAAATTTAAGTTCTAAGAAAAGAGATATAATAACTTTAAAAATCAAAAGTGGAGTAGGAGGTGTTAGTAAAGAAACCAACTACATAGTGAAGAAGCCAAGGTGTGCGGAGAGGTGGAAAGTATTTCCATGCATAAAAACACAGAGATAATATATAAAAAAGCTAAGCACCAACTAACAAATGGCGACTTGACTATGATAGTCAAAATTATTATAAAAGTTTGTTAACTGATAAAGTTTTTTGAAGTTTTTATGTATTACCAGAATGGGTAATACATTATAGTAAGAGGTGAAAATTAGAGAAAAAGAGATTAATTGTACTTAGAAGTTAGTGTTTCTTTAAATTCCCCTCAAAATGTTATCATCTTTCTAAATTAACATGACAATTATAGTATTAATGAAGAATAAAAGGGTATGGAAGGAAAAAGAGGAAGATAAAAGTCAAACTTCTTCTAAGTACTTCTTCAAATATACCTACAAGGCATATTATATTTTTATTACCTGTTCCCCAACTCCTATCCCCACCAAACTATTAACGCCATGACAAGAGATAGCAGAATTATATACACATATAATCCTTGACCCAGCAATCTTACTTCTAGAATTCCATACCAAAATAAACAAGCAAAACTATGAAATAACATATACACAGGCTATTACTACATACAGCACTATTGGTAACAGCAAAAGACTGGAAATAGCCCAAATATCTATCAACAGGGGATAGGTTGAATAAACTACATTCACAAAATAGAATAATATACAGCTATAAAAAGGACTGAGTAAGATCTATGGAGCAACCTCCATGATATATTGTAAAACAAAAAAAGGCAAGATGCAAAACAGTGTGTATAGTATTATACGTTTTATCTTATAAAGGGAAGGATATGAAGATATATGGATTTGTTTATATTAAAAAAACAAAAAATGTAAAACAGTATTCAATAATATATTATTAGAATAATATTGAGATTGTTATTTTAAACTATATTTTAGGATATATTCTAGGATATATTAATGTTTTTAAGAACAAAAATTTTCTTGTAAAAGAACTGCAAATAAAAAAATCAAGAGTAAAATTCCATAATCTTGAATTCTGAACTTGAAACCTCAGTATACACTCATGATATATTTTTATCTGTCAAAAACAAATACATTTTATCTAGAAGTAATGCTCAAACCAGTAGCAATGAGCACACCTAGAACCTGGATCATGGTCTCTAAATAACATTCCCCTCCAAAAGGAACAAGGCCTTCTTGGAAAAATGGTGGATTTCAAGTCTGGGACAGGAAATGTATCAATATAAGACACCTGGAACATCTTGTCAGAAATGCAAGCAAGCTGTTGAAATCATCTCAAAAGAACACAGGAGTCAAATAGCCAAAGATGGAACCATTCGAGCATTAGAAAGAATAATGACTGCAATGGATTGAAATATATCAAAAATGTTAAAATCTGCAAGTTTATAATGATAACATCAACAACAACAACAAAGAAACTCATTGGGCATACCAGGAAATCAATTCGCTATTTGAAAACTGGTAAATAAAGGAAAATAATTCAGAATTTGTCTCACTTCAGAGTAACAAATAGTTGATTAGGCAAAGTCTTTTACAGAAGGATTCTAGCTAATAAATGCAGAAGGAATGATAGAATTACAAGATGCAACTCCTGATGAAACATGGTTCTAAACAAGTACCATCCATGGCTGCTAAAAATATTAAAGTAAAAGCCTAATGGGAAACTATATGACATATGAATCAGACTTATAATGCCTGAACACACTGATAAATCTCATCATTATTGAAAGAGAGATAAGAAGACATGTGTCTCGCAACAGGAAGTGTACAGCATCACCCACAAAGTATTCTTTATATTTATCAAGGCTCTATATCTAATAGCCAGTCTACAGGAAATACAGGGGCTAGATGTACATGTTAAATGTAATCATACCACAGGGATGCAAACAGGAAAATGTGGGAAATTCAACAGAACAAATGACCTGGTTTTGTAAACAAACAAATAAATAAATAAATAAAGAGGTGGAATTGTTCCAGATTTTAAAAGATTGAAGAGACAAATTAAATGCAATATGGGACTTTGTTCCTGACACAAACCAACCAACTATAAAAATATATATTGACATGTACCACAATGTTCATTGCAGCTCTATTTACAATCTCCAGGACATGGAAGCAACCTAAGAGTCCATCGACAGATGAATGGATAAAGAAGATGTGGCACATATATACAATGGAATATTACTCAGCCATAAAAAGAAACGAAATTGAGTTATTTGTAGTGAGGTGGATGGACTTAGAGTCTGTCATACAGAGTGAAGTAAGTCAGAAAGAGAAAAACAAATACCGTATGCTAACACATATATATGGAATCTAAAAAAAAAAAATGGTTCTGAAGAACCTAGGGGCCGGACAGGAATAAAGACACAGATGTAGAGAATGGACTTGAGGACACGGGGAGGGGGAAGGGTAAGCTGGGACGAAGTGAGAGAGTAGCATTGACATATACACACTACCAAATGTAAAATAGATAGCTAGTGGGAAGCAGCCGCATAGCGCAGGGAGATCAGCTTGGTGCTTTGTGACCACCTAGAGGGGTGGGATAGGGAGGGTGGGAGGGAGATGCAAGAGTGAGGAGATATGGGGATATATGTATACATATAGCTGATTCACTTCGTTACACAGCAGAAACTAACACACCATTGTAAAGCAATTATACTCCAATAAAGATGTTAAAATATATATATATAGAGAGAGAGAGAAAATAATTGGAGAAATGGGACCTGTTACTGTAGACAGACTTAGGAGACAACTGGAGAAATGTGAAATATCACTATGATTATGTTAAAATAAAAATAGTTCCTATCTTTTAGACTTTTTTTTTAAGACTTAAAAAAAGTCCTGTTGCCAGGACTAGTGGTAAAGAAAAAGACACTGATATGTTTGCTTCACTCTTCGAAGAGTGGGTGAAATGACTGCAAAAGGGGAGTAGTCCGATGGCAGGTGCCTCAAAGGAGCTGGAGTTCTTTAGGGAAGAAGAAGTTATTGTGGTCTGGAATCAGCAATGAGGGGTAAGGAGACAACTACCCGACCCCCAGACCCCGTAATACTTGGCATAAAGAAGAAAAACACCTCTACTTAAGAAGGCTGTAGGAGAAACACTGGTCTCAGGAGTCAGCAGGTTTTTTACTTAGAATAAAAATGTGAAGTGTACTTTCAGTGATAAGGCTGAGCTCTGTCTGCAAGGCCACAGGTACATGCTGCAGGCTGTGCACTGCACAACTCTAGGTCTAAGTGATGGGCCCCCTAGAATTGAGCAAACCATGACTGTAGGTGGTGACCCTGTGAGTCTCTCTTTAAATCCTAGGCTGTTCTAGGTTTTTCTTTCAGGGAGGGGAGAAGAGAGCTACCCCACAGGCCCCATGCTCTGATTTCAGACAGAGACTGGATCAGGCCACTTGTCTCACTTCGAGTCCTTTCAGGTCCATCAGCCTACAGGAGCCCCTCTCTGCGTTGCCTTTGCCTCCCTGCTTCTGGACGAGGAGTCAAGCAGGTTGGAGGTTTCCCTCCACACTCTGCATTGTTGTTCCATTTCTGGTCCACAGAGATGTTTATCCTATTTTTGAGTCCAGATAAGTCTCTTTTAAAAATATATTTCATAAATTATTGATCTCTTTAGAGCCAAATGTATGTCTCGTCCTTCCAAGTATGAACTTATGATACCATTTTCACCAGAAGTCTGAGCTCCCAGAGACTTTTTAAGAGGTCCAAAATGCCATCCTCTCCCAGAAGCATTTTAAAGCTAATGGAATGAAATAGAATTTTCTAAAGGAAGTTATATGGTCGTTTCTTTATAGCAACATGATACCCAATGAAATAAACTGGCTGTTAACACAGGTTTAGGAAAATTCAATATTTAAAAAATCCGATGTATAATCCTCTGTCATTACTCAAATTATAGGCAGACTTCTTAAAATTCATATTGGCCTAAAGCTTCACATGGGGGAATTCTCTTTTTTGTGAATCTGGAACACTAGAACAGGAATAAAACATCCTGGCCATGACAATAAACAAAAGACACACTGATAATTGCTGTTATAATTTCAAAGCTATGGTGAATCCAACATCAGAAATGTCCTGTGCTAAATTTTAAAATGCACCCATTTACTCTGTTCAATTCAGGGCAGCTTCAGGACTAACCTGTTCATACTTGTATCACCTAATACTTCCATCTGACCACAATATTTAGACTTCTCAGACTGACATAAGTCCAAAAATTCTGTTTCCACATTTCCAAATACTCATTTAATCCTAAACATAGATATAGCCATAGCAATAGTTACCATTTATCTTTGTTTTACATACATTATCTCATTTAATCATCAAAATCACTCTTTCTTTAACTCTTATCTTTACAGGAGATAGAGTAATTAGTCACTCTATTTGATTCTTAGGAATCAAATAATCTTGAACTATGGCAACGATTAAAAGCCAAAGCTGTGCCCCATGCTAAAGTGAGAGAGGCAGGAAAGAGAAAACGGTAAACTTGAGACCTGAGGAATGCCTCATCTCCTCCACCTGTACCCTCTCCCTCCTAGGCACTTCCTCCCAGCAAAGACATCAACTATCCCTTTTGGAAAGAATCATCCACTGGGATTCAGCCTGGAGACAAGGGACAACTTAAGAAACCGTCTCACTCTAGGTTACTGTATCATATAAAAGCTGAGGTCCAGAGAGACAGGTAGGGCAATGAAGCCTATTGCCAGGTAGCAACTGCCAGGTCAAGGTCTAGATTTAATAATTAGGACTCAACATGATCTCTGGTTTCTGAGTTAACAAAACACAAATCAACCAAGTCTACCAAGCTTCTGAGAAAACTGTAAAACTCTAAACCAGGCAAACAAAAAGTTGTGACTGTTGTCCCTATAGCAATCTGTGGCTCCACCTCACAACAACGTTAAGTGGGCTGCTAAAATGTACGGACCCCAGAAAGGGAATCCTCCCAAGTGGGAAATCTTCCCAGAAAGGCAATCTAGAGTTGCCTAATTAACCAAGCAACTAACTTTATTGCTAAGAAAAAGAGTTCTCAAGATATTCCTGGCCAGCCGGGTTTTTGCTAGGAACCTGGTAATCACAGTGCGTTGTTTTCCCTTCTCCCATTTTCCAAATTGTTTTCATTGCAGCTGCCCTGTTTTCCCTTCGTCTTTATAAACTGGGAATATGGGGGAGAGGAGAATAATTAAAATTCACATTTATTTATAGTTTTCCAGACCAGAGAGTTGGAGCTGGAATGACTGGATTAGTCTAGGTTATCATCTTTTAGAGAGGGGATGGGTTTGTTTTCAGTTACATATAGAATAGCTGCAAAGTTAAGTAGTGCATTTCTGTATTATACATACATGTGAATAAGAGAAAGTACGCGTGGTGAGTAGATTGTAAGGGGATTAGTGATTTCTATGTCCTCGTATTCACATCCTTATGTAAGTCTCTCCTCTTGTGTGTAGACTGGACCTTGTAGCTTGCTTCCAGTGAACAGAAAAAGGCTAAAGTGATGAGATGACACTTCTGAGTTCAGGTTATAAAAAACTGTGACTTATGTCTTGCTCACACTCTCTGTGCCCTTCGTAACTGCTCTGACAGAGCTGCCAACTTGTGAGCTGCCCTGTGAAGAGGCTACATGCAAGAAACTGAGGGTGGCCTCCAGTCAACTGCCCTCAATTCAACAGACGTTGATAAATGGAATCTTGCCAACAACCTTATCAGTGAGCTTGGAAGCAAATCCTCCCCAGTTGAGCCTTCAGGTGCCACTAAGCCCTGGCCAACACCTTGATTGCAGCCTTGTGAGAAACTATGAGCCAGAAACCCTGGCTAAGCCATGCCTGGATTCTTGACCCACAGAAACTGAGAGATAATAAGTGTTGCTGTTTTAAGTCACTAAGTTTTCAGGTGATTTATTATGCAGCCATCGATAACTAATACAGTTATGGTTGCTAAACAGCCAAAAAAGATAGACTATAGTGGATATCTGTTGGTTTCTGTCTGCCCAGAATCAAATGCTATCTTTTCTGGTAAATATGCTTTGGTTTTCCTTTGGGAAACCATTCCCCCTATTATTCTAAGTGACTAAGTGGTTTAGATGGGGTTGACTCATCATTCCCTCCACCTCCCAATGAAACATACTTGACCCAGACTTGGCACATGAGATCCAATGCTGAGACTTCTGCTGGAATTACTAAGGGGCTGGAGGGGAAAGCACTCTTTCTGTTGGACTTGAAGTTGGTAGAATGTAAGCCTGGAGCTACCAAGGCCGCAAAAGAGAGACAGCATTTGTGAAAATGAAGCCAATACAGAAAAAAGGACCGTTGAGGAAGAGATATGATGGAACTCCTGTTGACCTTATTTAAGCCTCTGGATCCAATACAGCCTCGTAAGTCCCATCTCTTGACTTCACATGGACCAATAAATTTCTTTTGTTTCTTTACTCTTTACCTTCATTCAATCAATTTGAGAAGAACTTATAAAAAAACAAAAGATTTTCAACATATTAATCTAGGAGGTCCCATGAGAACAGGAACCAAACCTGTCTTATTCACAGCTGTACTTCCCGTTGCCTAGCTCAATGCCTGGCAAGTAGGGCATTGAATAAATAAATGAAATTGTTCTAAGAAAAAACTATGAATAGACCCAGCTTAGCAAAAATGCAATACAAATGTCTTATAATCACCGAGAGAGTAAGACCCCTTTACAAAACTAAAAATACTATTCTAGTCCTAAAATTTTGAAAGATTATTTGCAAACATTATTTTAAGTATAAAGACAATTTGGATTAGATAAGCTATTTAGAAACCTCCACTGTTCATCTTATCTTATGTAAAAATCCTCTAATTCTAGGATGATTCCTTTTTATTATGAAAGAAAAACTTCTCTTTTTAAATATATTCTCATCTTGGGGCATTTCTGAAATTAAGGCAATACTATATTAGCTAGCCACCAAGCACTATATGAGTAAAAGTGTGTCCCCAAATCAGTTGATTAGAACTCACAATGCATTCTTTGTCATAGACACAATACTATAAATAATGTTTTGGTTCCCAGGTTGACTAACAAAAATATATATTTACACCATCACCTAGATCCAAACACTCATTTACAAGAAATACAAAAGACAGAGAAGTACGTCAAACCACACCATGGGGATACAATTAGCAATGTCCACACTGTGGGGCTGGACAAACAATTTGGTTTCAACAAATAAACCGCAGGGGGAAAAATAGAGATGGAAGGGGAATCTACAGAATAAAAGAGACTTAAAAGGTATGCCAACCAACTGCAACATGTAAACCATTCTGGATTCTGATTCAAACAAACAAACTTTAAAAAATGTGACATGGCGGAAACAATCAAAAATTTGAACACTTCTTGGATATTTGATAACATTAAGGAATTACTATCATTTTTACTGTATGGTAATGGTATTGTGGGTACGTTAAAAAGAGTCCTTATCTTTTAGCTGTATATATTGAAAACTTCACAGCTGAAATGATACTTGAATTTGCTTCAAAATAATTGGGGGAGGGGGAAAGTAGATATGGACATGGATGGGGCAGGCTTGATCTTGGGTTGACGGCTGTTAGGGCTGGGAGATGAGTACATAGAGATTCATTATACTATTCTGTCTATTTTTGTGTGGTTTAAATTATCCATAATAAGTTTAAAATTTTTTAAATAAGAAAGTAGAGGGACTTCCCTGGCGGGCCAGTGGTTAAGACTCCGCACTCTTCCACTGTAAGGGGGCCCAGGTTCGATCCCTGGTCAGGGAAATAAGATCCTGCATGCTACAAGGTGCCGCCAAAAATTTTTTTTTAAAAAGTAGAACAAAGAAGATGTATAAGGTACCTAATTATTATCAATCTGGTGACCATTATCCAGATTGTCTGTGAAAATCTGGATACTTAGTCTAAAGAATACCTGAACAGACACATCCAAGAAATCACAAGATACATGCTTCCAAATTTTTTCTCAAAGATTCTTTTTTTTTTTTTTTGATATGGATCATTTTTAGAGTCTTTATTGAATTTGTTACAGTACTGCTTCTGTTTTATGTTTTGGTTTTTTGGCCGCAAGGCATGTGGGACCTTAGCTCCCCACCCCCGACCAGGGATGGAACCCGCACCCCCCGCAATGGAAGGCGAAGTCTTAGCCACTGGACTCCCAGGAAAGTCCCTCAAATTTTTATAGTAATTATAATCATCTGAATTCGGAATACTGAAGATAGAGGCAACTGCTATGGACAGGAGAAAGAAAGGAAGAAGATAGAGTTCCCTTTCCTTTGGGAGAGAGTTTGCCATCAACACATTGTCTTTGGCCACTCCTCCTAACTTTCATCAACTAACTTTTTCCCATTTTAGCTTGTCTTAGGTAATTCTTAAAAGGGGGAAAAAATATTTTTTAATCAGGTTAAATAAACTCATACAATTATAAATAAATAAAATAATGTAACCCTGACAGTGATCAGCAGGTTATTACGTCTGCCTTGAGGTCAGCTCCAGCAGTTAAATCTAACTTGTTACAGCTTCTTTCCTTCTTCCTCAACTGAATCCACATATTCCCTCAATGCTTCAAGTTTCACTATCCCTGTTGTCAAACCCAAGTTCATGTGCCGGAGGCACAGTGAGGCCAAACAAACCAAGACATTGAAGTTTGGAGCACAGAAAGATTTATTGCAAGGGCTAAGCAAGGAGAAAGGGCAGCTCATGCTCAAAAGGCCCAAACTCCCCAACAGTTTTGGGGGAAGAGTTTTTAAAGATAAGATTTGGGATGAGGGCTGCAGGGTATGTAACTTTCTTCTGATTGGTTGGTGGTGAGGTAACAGGGTGATGTTTCTGGAATCTCAACCTTCTGGTTCCAACCAGTCTGGGGTCTACATGCTTGTGGTCAAGCATGTAGTCACCATCCTCCAGCTGGGTTGGGGTCTTAGTTTCTGTAGAACTACTCAAAGATATGGGCTTTTGTACCAGGGAGGGCCCCACAGGGTCCTGCTCACTTTCAATCCCCTCTTTTCTTTGATACTCCTCAACCTTGAGGGGAACAGGTGAGGGACAAGAAAGGGAATAATGTTTTGCATAGAGAGGTTAACCATAAACTTGGCAGAGAAACTCGGGTTTAGGGGGCCTCAATTTCATCCCTGCCTCAACACCATAATTTCAGTACCTGTGGGCACTCATATTCTATGTCAGTGAAAGGTTCTTATTTTATGTCATGAAAAAGTCACTAATGGTATAGTTAAAATATTTCTAGTATGACTGAATCTTTATAAACCTGATTTAAATATAATTAATGAAGATAATTCCATTTTCTGTATTGTAAACTAATGTGAAAAGAAGAAGATTTAATCAGCCTGAAACATAATCATACCTGCATGGTCCTTCTTTTAGTTAATGTTACTTGAAAATCTTTCCACTCCCAACGTTGCTCCACCACATGTGCAAAAACAACATGTCCATTTCCACAGGCTCCAGCAATCTGGGTGCCATCAATTGACCATGCGATATTAAATACGCTGCCAGTGTTGGGCTTTTCTAAAGCATATGACCACTGGGGAAGAAAGAACAAGAATAGAATCAATTTATTTCAAAAACATTTTAAAGAAGTTTCAAATTGAGCATATGTTAACATACTAGGATGATATTTTTTTAAAGAATGTGTCTTTATTCTAGAATTATTTAGAAATATTTTTCTTAATAAAATGATAGCCTACTGAAACGGAAGATACAGATGTGATTTTTCAAGTATACAGTAGAATACATAATATGATAAAAGAGTATGAAATCGCTCAAGAACTGCAAAACACCCAAAGCATTTTGATTTACATCATTTAATTTTAAGCAGTTAATACTAAACAGGTAAATACAAAGATTACCTAGGAACAAAACAGACATCTTACTATTAATTCGTAAGGATCTCTATAGTCCACACATCTAAAAATTTGTTACAATATTTCAATAGTGTCACTAAAAATTGAAACTAAACACACAATGTAACTAAAACACCTCTAAAACACATATCTTAAACCATGAAAGTACAGGTAAATAGATTTTTTCCTTTTTTCTTTTTCTCACAGTGCAGTTAAGTATAACCTCTTCTAGAATCTATCTGTCTGAGAAAGCAATCTAGCAATATCAATAAGCATCAACTGGAAAAAGGAGATTCGTGTGTGTGTGTGTGTGTGTGTGTGTGTGTGTGTGTGAATAAGACAGTAAGAAAAAAAAAACTTTTTCATAGATGGTATTATATGCATTTTCTTTCATTCTTTCACTTGAAACACACATATTTACTAGAAGGATGATTTATTTATTTGACTAAATTTATTTATATTCTCTTTCCATTCTTTTAACCTTACAGACTATAGTCAAATTAAGTCTTGATTTTTTGTTGTTGTTGCCCTTGGGTGGGTATTTATTTTTGTTCTACATTGGTTTTTTGTTTGTTTGTTTTAATATTCATTATCAGCTATGGGCTCACTGACAAAAAATTTGGAGAAAATAGAAAAAATATAGAAAAAATTCACTAATCCACACTACTATAAAACAAGACTATAAATTCCCAATAAAAGTTCACATATACAATAAAAAGGCTGTATGACTCTTACTACCCACTGACACTTTTTTTCAACTCCTTCCCATCCCCCTTCAAATCTCTAACTATTGCTTAAGTAAAAGGCTCTATGATAACGTTACTATGAAGAAGGTAATGAACAAACTGTAAGCTTTGCTTCATCAGCAGCATAAATATATATACATAAAATTCATATTTTTAAACTATTTACTTTAAAGCATGATTTAAAAATACCCAAAGAACTGAATCACCCAGAAAAATCTTACTAAAATTAAACATACAAATATTTATCTAAGAACTCATGATGCCCGATCCTAAGAAGAGAAAATGAAAAGAAATTTTAGGTATTATCATCACCCTACATTCCTCTGACTTCTTTCAGAGTCCACATGAACCATGATACCCAAGTTATATTAAATTCTTACTCTCTAAAAAATTAACTGATTTCTTCCTCTTTGCAATTACTCTAGTAATAAAAAAAAAAAAATACAAGCACAAGCAAATCATCAGAGAAGGAGTCTTGAATAGTTACTAAATTTGAGGGGACAGGGTTATATTTTGTCCAATCAGTAAAGTTAATAATTTTTATTGGTAAATCAAAAAGATTTATCATTTGTCCTTTTTTTTAAAATTGAGGTATAGTTGATTTACATTATATTAGTTGCAGGTGTACAACACAGAGATTCAAAATTTTTTTAGATTATACTCCATTTAAAGTTATTATAAAATACTGGCTACATTCCCTGTGCTTATCATTTGTGCCTTTAAAGAGACTTTTAATGCTCTGAGTCTCTTTTCTTCTCCAAATAAGCCATGGAACACTGGATTCACATTTGCATTTCCAACCACTAGAAAGAAATGAAGCAGCCTCCCTGGATGTAATTTAGTGGTGTTAGCAGCAAGAACCCTGAAGATGAATTTTTAACTATCCCTCTCACTTATGCTAATCTCTTTGACCAAACTATCCCTTTGTTTAAGGTAGTGTTACTCAAAATGTGCTCAGGCCAGCACCATCTATATCACCTGTGATCTTGTTAGAAATGCAAATTAATAGGCCCCGCACCATCCTATTGAATCTGACCCTCTAGGGGATGAGGACCAGGAAATTTTCTTGTTGCTGTTAGTCTGTTTTTCTTTTTTAATTTCTTTTTTTATTGAAGTATAGTTGATTTAAAATCTTGTGTTAATTTCTGCTGTACAGGAAAGTGATTCAGTTATACATATAAATATTCTTTTTTAAATATTCTTTTCCATTATGGTTTATCATAGGATATTGAATATAGTTCTCTGTGCTATACAGTAGGACCTTGTTGTTTATCCATTCTGTATATAATAGCTTACATCTGCTAACCCCAAACTCCCACTCCATCCCTACCCCAACCCCCCCCCACCACCTTGGCAACCACAAGTCTGTTCTCCATGTCTGTGAGTCTATTTCTGTTTCGTAGATAGGTTCATTTGTGTCATACAGCATTTTAGATTCCACATATAAGTGATTTCATATGGTATTTGTCTTTCTCTTTTTGACTTACTTCAATTAGTATAATAATCTCTAGTTGCATCCATGTTGCTGCAAATGGCATTATTTAGTTCTTTTTTATGGCTGAGTAGTATTCCATTGTATATATATACACCACATCTTCTTTATCTGCTCATCTGTCAATGGACATTTAGGTTGTTCAGGAAACTTTTAATGAGCTCTTCAGGAGATTCTTAAGCATCATAAAGTTAGGACACTGGTCCTCAACTCTGTACATTAGAATCATCTGGGAAGCTTTTTTCAAAAAAAATACCAAAAACCAGGAATACAACCAAATAAATCCAGAATTTCTTGGGGTGGGGTCTGGATATGTTCTTAAAAGTTCTCTGGGGGCTTCCCTGGTGGCGCAGTGGTTAAGAATCCACCTGCCAATGCAGGGGACACAGGTTTGAACCGTGGTCCGGGAAGATCCCACGTGCCACGGAGCAACTAAGCCTGTGCGCCACAACTACTGAGCCTGCGCTCTACAGCCCATTAGCCACAACTACTGAGCCCACGTGCCTAGAGTCCATGCACTGCAACAAGAAAAGCCACCTCAATGAGAAGCGCGCACACGGCAAAGAAGAGTAGCCCCCACTTACTGCAACTAGAGAAAGCCCGCGTGCAGCAACGAAGACCCAACACAGCCAAAAATAAATAAATTAATTAATTAATTTTAAAAAAAGTTCTCTAGGTGATTTTAATGTAGAACCACTGTTCTAAGAGAAAAGCAAAATCTGTGATTCGCTTTAAGACTATCATTAGCTGCTGACTCACTGTTAATACCAAGCCAATTAATTTGCTAACACTTGAGAAAATTACATGACCTTTGTTTTATCCTCTAATCCAGCTTCTCTTTGTTATGTATAAATTTTTCTTACATTCATCAAGCTAAATTTTTTCTTTGAAACTTTTTATTAGAATTTCAAACATAAAGTATAATAGGAAGAATAACATAAAGCAGTGGTTCTCAAACTTTAATGTGTATTAGAATTACCTAGAGGGATTGTTAAAATAAATTGCTGGGCTCCAGTTTCTCTGATTTAGTAGATCTAGGGTGGGGGCCAAAGTGTCTGCATTCTAACAAGTTCCCAGGTGGTGCTCAAGCTTCTGGTCCAGCAACCACACTTTGAGAATGGCTGGTATAATGAAGCCCCATTACCCAGTTTCCAACAATTATCAACTAATAGGTAATTCTTATCTCATGTGTACTACCACCACAGCCCACATCATTTTGAGCTGTCACTGACATCATATCATTTCATCACAAAATACGTCCGCATATATCACTAAAAACACAAAGATTTTTTAATCCAACCTCAATACCATTATTAAACCTAAAAACAATTAACAATAACTCCTTAATATTATCATAGTATCTAGTCACTGTTCAAATTTTTCCAATTGTCCTTTTTTGTCTTCAGTTTGTTGGAATTAAGATACAAATAAGGTACTATCATTTTGATTGGTTGCGAAGTCTCTTAGATATCTTTTGATCTATAAGTTCCCCTTACACATGTTCTTTTCCCTTGAAATTTTCTGTGGTTGAAGAAACTGGGTCATGTCCTGTTGTTTCCCATAGTCTGGATTTTACCATCTGTATTCTCATGGTGTTAACATGTTAGTCTGTCCCCTTTATTTCCTGTTAATTGATAGGTAGATCTAGAGTCTTGATCAGATTCAGGTTTGATTTTTTTGGCAAGAAAACTTCGTAAGTGATGTTGTGTACTTCCAGCAGGAAGCATTTAATGTCCGAATGTCTTCTTATGCTGTTAGCAAATGATAACCATTGCCTAGGAGGACTAATTCACTTACAGTTGCAAAATGGTAATATTCCAATCCTTCTTTCTTCATTTACTAACTGTAATAGTACTACAAAAAGAAACGTCTCCTCAACTATTTGGTTACCCTGGGATACAGTTCATATATCAAAGGCAGAATAAATTCTTGATTATTTCCCCTTAATTATTAGTTTTCAAAAATATAAATTTGAATAGTGACAATATTATCAGTAGATAATTGATAATATTAAGAAAGTACTGTTAACTGTTTTTAGGTGTAATAATGGTATTGAGGTTAGGTTAAAAAAGAAGTCTTTGTGTTAGTGATATATACTGAAATATTTAGTGATGAAAAGATGTAATGTCAGGGATTTGCTCTAAATGATCTGAGCCATGGAGAAGTAGGTGGTGGTATAGATGAGATAAGAATTAGCCATTAGTTAATAATTGTTGAGTAATGGGTAAATAAAGATTCATTATACCAGTTGGTTCCCTTGTAACTTCCAAATGTAACCAAGAAATGTTACTGTTTAGTATCAAGAACTCATTAATTTTAACATATTTGATGTGTTTTTATAAATACAGTGCTCCAATTGGCCCAATTTTAGCGAGTGGAATCCCCTTTCAGTTGGTTCTTTAATCTTTTTGACAGAACCCTGTAGTCTTTGATCACTTCCCCTGCTTTGTACAATGACAAAATGTTCCAGTCTCATTTTTATATTTCCTGACCCACACCTGGCATCAGTCTTTTCTTCAGTGAGTCATGGTGCACTTTATGGAAATACGGAAAATGGTACTGAAAAACACCCCCCAAGTGCTAAGGGCGCTTGCTGTTACTGAGTTGATCATTAAAGCCTTTTCTAGGCCTTTTTAATAGACAGAACTAAGAAATTTTTTCAATAACTCAAACTGATACTTCCAATTCAAATCCAGGAACTGTAGGATTTTTATTTACCCTCTCCAATCTTACCTCAGTATCTGCTTTCACTTAGCCAAAAATCCCAGCTCTTAAGAGCATCAATATAAATACTCAGAATAACAACATCAACACAAGCAAATAGTTACAAAAGAGTTAAAAAATTTTTTTTCATTCTTTTGCCCTTAAGCTTATTTCCCTTTTTTAAAAACTGACAACTTTATTGAGATATATTTCACGTTATAAAATTCACCCTTTTATAGAATTCAGTAGTTTTTTTAGTGTAGTCAGAGTTGTGCAACCATCACCACTACTAATTTCAGAACATGTTTATCACCACAAAAAGAAACACGTGTCCATTAGCAGACACTCTCATTCCCCCCACCCTCACCCCCAAGCTCCTGGTAACCACTAATCTACTTTCATTTTCTATTCTGGCCATTTCATGTAAATGAAATAATACACTATGTGGCCTTTTGTGACTGGCTTCTTTCACTTAGCATAATGCTTTCAGGGTTCATCCATGTTGTAGCATGCATCAGTATGTCATTCCTTTTTATTGTCAAGTAATATAGTATTGTATGGATATACCATATTTTGTTTCTCCATTCATCATTTGATGGGCATTTGAGTTTTTCAACTTTTTTTACTATTATGAATAATGCTGCTATGAACATCTGTGTATAGGTTACTGTGTGGACATGTTTTCAATTCTCTTGTAAACATACCTCGGAGTGGAATTGCTGTGTCTGTGGTAACTCTACGTTTAACATTTTGAGGAACTGTCAAAATGTTTTCCAAAGTCTTAGGATAATTTTCTGTTGAGTCTCTACTGTAAGTACAAGGAACAGACAATCAAATCATTTAAAGTCATTTGGACTAGCTCCTCTCCGGGTAGGTATACAAATGACTGAATACACAATTAGGCGCATTTTTTTATTTACTTTGGTTTTAGGAATTGCTTTCTAAAAATTTAATTTTGTTTTATAATTATGTAAAATATTTACAGGGTATCAAAATTAAATTTACTCAAAAAGTATATAAAACAAGGTACAATCAAAGAAGTCCAACTTCTATCCCTTTTCTCTCTCCTATTCTCTCCTTCTCAATATTGATAATTATTTTTTAATTTTGTTTTATCCTTATATCTTCCTTCATTATAAGTGTGTATGTGCACAGCTGTGTGTGTGTCTCTGTGTGTGTGTGTGCACGCACCAGCATTTATCTAAGAAAGGGGTAGGAGTAGTGATACAAATATGTCCAATATGAAGACATTATCTATTGTAGTATATGGATATACATATTCTTTTATAGCTATTGATAGTATGATCAATATGTTTTTACGTACTCTGTATATCCATACATGTGACTTCCTGATTGCTATAGCTGAAGCTAAAATTCTCCAGTAGACTCCTTGAAAGACTCATGGGAATAACATTCCTTGAGTTCTTGCATGTTTATACCAGTATGCTTATGACCTTTACACTTAAAAGTCAGAATAGCTGTAGTATCCTATGTTAAGCATTGTATAGTGACGCTATTAAAATCTGACGGCATTCTGATTTTCCTCCCTTTATGAGTGACTTGTTCTTTTCCTTGGATGCCCACAGGACTTATTTCTTCTTCTTTAAACTCCTACAGTTTTATTAGTGTATATCTGGGTGTTGGCCATCTGGGTCAATTTTCCTAGGTATCTGTTATGCCTTTTCAATATCAATTTCAGATCCCTTAGGTCTGAGAAAATCTTTCTTGAATAGTGGCTTTCAGTATTTTTCTGTTCATTGCCTTGGACTTCTCCTTTAAAGATTCCTATTATATGTATTTCAGATTTTCTCTGCCAATCTTCTGTATCTATCACTTTCTATCAAACTTTATATGTCTTTTGCCATTTCCTTGCTTCCATTTCACATTCTATTTATTTTAAGGCATCATCCACTGTGTTCATTTGCTCTTATATTACTTCTAGTTTGGTCTTCATTTCTGTAATAATTTTTCCTTTTTTAAATAATTCCCTCCTGAGTTCTGTCACCTCTCCTTAAAAGTCTCCCATTCTCCCATCACCTCATTTCCTAGTTTTTCTAATTCTGATTTCTATGGTTATTTCATGGCTTTTGTCATGGTTTTAAAACATCCTTCAACTTCTTTTGAATTAACTGGTTGCAGTGCTTGTCTGTTTATGGCACGGTTTTGTTGTCTTTGGCAACATTATGTGATTTGACTGTGATCCTGATCTGCTCATTTTTAAGTGAAATGGGTTTTGCTGTACTTTTGGGAGGAAGGGATGTTCCAGAAGGATAGCTCTAGAGCTCTCTCTTCTGTTATTTTCTCACAGTGATTAAAAAAAAAAAAAAAGCCTCCATTTTTTGAGACTAGCATTCTCTGCTTCTTCTCCTATTTTATTTGGATCTATTCTCATCTTTGCTCAATTGTGTGTGTTCTAATCAAACTGGATTTTAATCTCAGCAATTTCTGCAGTACAGGGCTTTGTCCCAAAAGGAAGCTTGATGTGTTAGTTTGAAGAGTACATTCGACCCAGACATCTCCAGCACTGTCAGATCCTGTCATGATCCCCTTGCACTTACTCAGAATTGGATTCTACAGAAATTTCTTTCCAGCTTCAGCTGCTGTTCTCAGATTGGTGTGTCTCACTTTCAGGTATTTGTTGGTGATTTGGGAGTTCTTCTTTTCTTGTGGTCTTAGAAACCTGGCTACCTTTGCTCTGCTTCCTCATACACAGATGCTGATACCATGTATACATGTCAATGGTACTTCTGGGAAAATCACTTGTATTTAGGGTTTTGTAGGGATAGAGTACCACCCACTTTTGCTGTGGTTGCTATCTGTAGGTTTTGGTTATAGTCTTTTCCTTTCTCTGTTTTATGAGGAGATCTGAGAGGATTGAGAAACTATGCCACTATACCCAACAACATGGATAAATCTCACAGATATATGGTTGAATGGAAAAAGTCAGACAAAAGTGTAAATACTGTATGATTTCATGTATATGAAGGTCAAAACAAGCAAAACTGATCTGTGATGACAGAAGTCAGAATAGTAATTACTGTGGAGGGGTAACTGATGGGGGGAGGCACAAAGGAAATTTCTGGGTTGTTGATAATGTTCTATATCAATATGGGTGATGGTTTCTTGGGTACTTGTATATGTAAATAATACTGAGCTGTACACATAAGATACTGTATATGTTTTATCTCAATTTTTAAAAAATGCTGCCTCTGCCATTTTCATTCCCCCCAACCTATTTTATTGAAATTATACTTTGTTTTCATATTTTGAGACATAATATTGATCTAAAATAAGTAAACATCAATACTAAAAAATAAAAGGATATATATAAAAATATATATTTATAGTAATCATAATCATGTAAAAATGTCTGCTCAATGACTTGTAAGGTACACAGAAAATGAAAATATTTGATTTTTTTGTATGTTATGGTTATGGGTATTATTTTTTCTATTTTTTGTTATCATTATTTTTGTTATACTGTTTTTTGCCATAAATTTCTTCAATATATAAGCTGTCTTGTGTATTTAATTAAACTATTTAATACTAATTACTATTTGTGCCTTCACAATACTGGTACGGTTTTCTATTTTCTTTCATAATTCCAAGCAATAAATTGTAGCTAACACGGTTTTCTTAGAATACAGAATATGAAAAAGTATACATAAATTACTTTTGACTTGGATAAGTGAAAATAATTTATAAAAAAAATAACAATATGAATGAGTAAAAAAACAAGAAAAACAACAGAAAAAGTAATTATTATAAAAGTTTATGGAACACAAATGTGATCTGTATTCACAATACGTTATCTAAGTAAAACACCAATTTTTTTTTTTAACATCTTTATTGGAGTATAATTGCTTTACAATGGTGTGCTAGTTTCTGCTTTATAACGAAGTGAATCAGCTATACATATACATATATCCCCATATCTCCTCCCTCTCGTATCTCCCTCCCACCCTCCTATCCCACCCCTCTAGGTAGTCACAAAGCACGGAGCTGATCTCCCTGTGCTATGCAGCTGCTTCCCACTAGCTATCTATTTTACGTTTGGTAGTGTATATAAGTCCATGCCACTCTCTCACTTAGTCCCAGCTTACTCTTCCCCCTCCCTGTGTCCTCAAGTCCATTCTCTATGTCTGTGTCTTTATTCCTGTCCGGCCCCTAGGTTCTTCAGAACCATTTTTTTTTTTTAAGATTCCATACATATGCGTTAGCATACGGTATTTGTTTTTCTCTTTCTGACTTACTTCACTCTGTATGACAGTCTCTAGGTCCATCCACCTCACTACAAATAACTCAATTTCGTTTCTTTTTATGGCTGAGTAATATTCCATAGTGCCTCTTCACAGGCAGCTCAAAATAATACTGGTTGAACAATGGAATATTACTCAACCAATGTTATTTTGAGCTGTCTGTGAAGAAGCACTATGTCACTGAACAAGAATACACAGTCAGCTGCTGTTATGCTTTTGAGAGACTTCGCAATATACAGGCATACTTTGTTTTATTGCACTTTACTTTCTTGTACATTGTAGATATTGCATTTTTTACAAATTGAAGGTTTGTGGCAACCCTGTGTTGAGCAGGCCTATCAAGCAATGTTCTTCCAATAGCATTTGGTCACCTCATGTCTCTGTGTCACATTTTGGTAATTCTAGCAATATTTCAAACTTTTTCGTTATTATTGTATTTGTTACAGTGATCTATGATCAGTGATTTTTGACGTTACCATTTTATAACTGGAGACTGAAGATGTGACCAAATTACTACAATCTCATAATAAAAGTTTAACGGATGAAGAGTTGCTTCTTCTGGATGAGCAAAGAAAGTGGTTTCTTGAGATGGAATCTACTCCTAGGGAAGATGTTGTTAAGATTATAGAAATGACATCAAAGGATTTAGAATATAATATGAACTTAGTTAATAAGGCAGTGGCAGGGTTTAAGAGGATTAACGCCAATTTTGAAAGAAGTTCTACTGCGGGTAAAATGCCGTCAAACAGCATTGCGTGCTACAGAGAAACTGTCTGTGAAAGGAAGAGTCGATCGATCCTTATTTTAAGACATGTCCACAGCCACCCCACCCTTCAGCAGTCACCACCCTCATAAGGCAGCAGCATCAACATCCAGGCAAGACCCTCCACCAGCAAAAGATTATGACCGCTGAAAGCTCAGATGATGGCTAGCATTTCTTTACCAACAGATTATTTTTTAATTAAGGTATGCACATTGTTTTTTTTAAACATAATGCTATTGCACACATAACAGACTACAGTATAGTGTAAACATAACTTTTATAGGCACCAGGAAACCAAAAAATTCATGTGACTCCCTTTATTTTGATATTTGCCTTATTGTGATGGTCTAGAACCAAACCCGAAATATCTCCAGCAATATCTCTGAGGTATGCCTGTATTTTTGTCCAAAGGCAGTCTTTAAAAGTTGTCAGGCTGGCCAGTTTAGCTTTGGCTATGGGCAAATATCACTGGCACCTCCCCAAATATCCAGGACCTTGATGGTGTTCTATGGCTAGCCAAAAATTCTCCCCATAAAAACCCATCTCCCGGGTTTCCCTGGTGGCGCAGCGGTTGAGAATCTGCCTGCCAATGCAGGGGACACGGGTTCGAGCCCTGGTCTGGGAAGATCCCACATGCCACGGAGCAACTAGGCCTGTGAGCCACAACTACTGAGCCTGCGCGTCTGGAGCCTGTGCTCCGCAACAAGAGAGGCCACGATAGTAAGAGGCCCGCGCACCGCGATGAAGAGTGGGCCCCGCTTGCTGCAACTAGAGAGAGCCCTCACACAGAAACGAAGACCCAACGCAGCCAAAAATAAATAAATAAATAAATAAATAAAAAGAAGCTCTTAAAAAAAAAAAAAATCTCCCTGGGTAATAATATCTATGCCTCTCTTTTCACACTCTCATCCAAAATCTGCTCTCGGCTAGCCAAATTACCTAGAAAAGAACCTGATAACAACAAGTTCAATGTGTTACTCCCATGATACTATTATATTTTAAGAAATAACAAGTTCTTAAAGCAAAGCAATAAAGCTAATAGGAGAAAATTTGACACCAGTGAAGAGGTGGTGAAAGCCTTCTCCAAACATTCCACCCATGTAACTCATTGCTAAGATTGGCTCCGTACCTCAGTTACATAGATGTTTTTCTATTACTGCTGTAACAAATTACCACAAACTTAGAGGCTTAAAACAACACAACTTTATTATCTTACAGTTCTATAGGTCATAAATCCAACATGGGTTTCACTAAGCTAAAATAAAGGTGTTGTTGGCAAGGCTGCATTTCTTTTCAGAGGCTTTGGGGGAGGATCCATTTCCTTGATTATTCAGGATATTAGCAGAATTCAGTTTCTTACACTTGTAGGACTGAGGTCCCCATTTCCATGCTGGCCATTCGTAGGTTCTAGAGGCCACCTGCATTCCTTGGCTGTGGGTCCCCTTCCCCCTCCTTTAAAGCCAGCAACAGAGGTCAAGTTGCTCTAACTTTGAATGTCTCCTCGTCCTTCATCTTCTAACCCAGCTGGGAAAGATTCTCTGCTTTTAAGTACTCATATGATTAGTTTGGGTCATCCTGAGTAATCCAGGATGGTGTTACCATCTAAAGGTCCACACCCTTAACTATATGTGCAAAGTCCCTTTTGCCATTTAAGGTAACATTCACAGGTTCTGGGGATTAGGGCATGGGCATCTTTGGGGGCCCATTATTTGGCCTACCACAAAATTATAGCAATCAATTTGGGTACTTTAAAAGCATGTTCATTTTTTTACTGAAGATTCACATATGAGCATAAACACATGAAACAATATTTTTACCACTTTTAAAAAGTAGTTTGGGACTTCTGTGGTGGCGCAGTGGTTGAGACTCTGCCTGCCAATGCAGGGGACACGGGTTCGAGCCCTGGTCTGGGAAGATCCCACATGCCGAGGAGCGACTAGACCCGTGAGCCACAATTGCTGAGCCTGCACGTCTGGAGCCTGTGCTCCGCAACAAGAGAGGCCGCGATAGTGAGACGCCCGCGCACCGCGATGAAGAGTGGCCCCCACTTGCCTCAACTAGAGAAAGCCCTCGCACAGAAACGAAGACCCAACACAGCCATAAATTAATTAATTAATTAATTAATTTTAAAAAAAAAAGTAGTTTGGGGTTTGTGGTTTTGACTTTCAAAAGGCTTAGTCACATTAATTTGACCATGTCACCAAGTGGTAGTAGGATCTTGGTATTATTCATGCGGGACTGAATGATCAAGGATATATATGTATGTGTATGTGTGTATATGTATATATACACACACATATATATAAAATATTTTAAAATTTTTGAACAGGTTGCCTTTAGAAAGAAAAAAGAACAAAATGAGTTTATAGAATCAAGCAAAATAGGCATTTAATATTCCATGATGTGAATTGTACAAAAAGCACTGAGATTATATTAAGAAAAAGAAAGCTATCATTTTTCAGGAATATTTCCTAATAGTATGAAAAATTAGACTATGAGACAGAGCCTTCCTCAGAGAAAATATGGATAATCTTGGAATACTGGGGGGAAAAGTCCTTAAGGAACAATTTTAAATTGTCAAATCTATGGCCCCTAACAAATAATACTGTAAATAATTAGATATGGACTAATTAAAAAATCTGTAGAATTCTTTAAAAGAAGGAAGAGTAAGTAAGGGGAAGATAATTTCACTAAAGACAATGAAATAAAAGGAAACAACATCTTTTCTTAGATCAAAATAAAGGATTTTTTTGTCATGATTGGTATCTCTGGCAATGACTAATCAGAATGTGTGAATATTGAAGTTTGATTTATGAGGTATTTATAAATAAAAGAAAATATGAGAGATATTTTAGAAGAGGAAACTACAGCTTCTCCCCCAAATGGAGGGCAGAGGAACAATGACATACTGCGTATGAGGAGTCAGAGCTGGAAAGGCCCATGTATTTTGTGTGATTTTAGCATATGCACATCTAGAGAACATTTGTCAAACAGAAGTAAAGTTCTGTGTTTCTAGAAATAGAGAATTATATTTAGATTTTTAGGTATCAAAATCAGAAAAAAGCAAATTCATATTTGTGCTTCTTGGTGAAAAACAACAACACATGGTTTGTTGTTCATTTAAAAAAAGGTTTTTTAATGTTTTTTAAGTTATTCCACCAGAGAGGAATTTTACTTTAACCAATTTAGCCTCATCCAAAATAAGTACAGACATATCTGAAAATTTACCATTATTCTATTCTTTATTCATTCTCCCACAATTATAACCTTTGCCATTAAATAACTATGTTATTACATTATCTGTTTACATATCAGTACTCTCAAAAGAGGTGAGCTACTCCTAGAGTACAGGTATGGATGTTATTCCTTGAATAGTCAGAGTATCACACAGAACTTAACACACACGAATATTTGTTGAATGGATGAATGAATGTGCCTGTGTCTTTAAGCAAGCCTTCCTTCCCAGAGCTTAACCATGACTTCAACCAAACACGACTTTTAAAATTTTAAAAAATCCAAGGAGCAAATTAAAAGCCAAAGATTTACAAATTTTAAACTAGCCATCTCAAAAACATCAACCAAACTGACTAAATGGATCAATTCTAGTAAAACTAGTCAAAATGCTACAATGGAAGTCATTAACTGAATTACATCAGTTGAGTTAATGTAAGTCATTAAAAACCAAAACAATATATTTTGTCTGTACAATGATGCGTTAAAACTCAATATTTGGACTTCCCTGGTGACACAGTGGTTAAGAATCCGCCTGTCAATGCAGAGGACACGGGTTCGAGCCCTGGTCCGGGAAGATCCCACATGGCGTGGAATAACTAAGCCCATGCGCCACAACTACTGAGCCCATGTGCCACAACTACTGAAGCCTGCGTGCCTAGAGCCTGTGCTCTGCAACGAGAAGCCACCACAATGAGAAGCCTGTGCACCACAATTAGAGAAAGCCCGCGTGCAGCAACAAAGACCCAACACAGCCAAAAAAATAAATAAATAAAATAATTTTTTAAAAAATGCAACATTTGTGGAACATCTATATGTTAAGTGGTTTATTTTTAAATAAATTTATTTATTTTATTTTGGGCTGCATTGGGTCTTTGTTGCTGCGCGCGGGCTTTCTCTAGTTGCGGCAAGCGGAGGCTACTCTTCGTTGTGGTGCGTGGGCTTCTCATTGCAGTGGCTTCTCTTGTCGCGGAGCACGGGCTCTAGGCGCGCGGGCTTCAGTAGTTGTGGCATGAGGGCTCTGTAGTTGTGGCTCACAGGCTCTAGAGCGCAGGCTCAGTAGTTGTGGCGCACGGGCTTAGTTGCTCTGCGGCATGTGGGATCTTCCCAGACCAGGGCTAGAACCCGTGTCCCCTGCATTGTCAGGCGATTCTTAACCACTGCACCACCAAGGAAGCCCTTAAGTGTTGATTTTAAAAAGATTAAAAGTAAATTCTGTAATAGAACTCTGATGTTGTACTGTTTGTTAAGTTTCTCAATTCTGGACAACAGGGTCTTATTACTGTAAAGGCAGCCCAGTTCCCTTACTTTATGTTTATATTTTATGGCTTTATGGTTTCTAGCAAAGTTGGTTTTATAGCAAATCTGAAAATACAATTCTAATTTTCATTATAAAGACAGAAATTTATTCATGTAGAAAGAAAAACTCTCAGAGAATTAAACTGAAAATTTTTGGCAAATATGGCTAAGGAGGCTTTGAAACACAAATGGCAACCTCCTCTATTTTCTAGGACCTGGCCCTCTCCAGCAACCCCTATGGTTACTGCATTAGAGTCCTGATGGCCATGTTTATACAACATACCCCAACCTGACTGACCAGGCATGAGTTCTTAACCAAGGTTGGGCCAGTGACCCCTTCCCTGAGGGTATTTAAAACTAGGACTAAGAGTCTTATCTCAGTCTGGCTACTCTCCTGAGTAGAGATGTATACTTGAGAACTGTTGACATTTGTCACTTTCCAGCAGGTAAACTGGGGAGGGTTGGGGAGGGGTCAGTTTGCTGGGAAAGGAAAAAGAGGAGGGATATGCAGAGAGAAAAGCAGAGGCAAAAGGCACAAGGGAACCACTTTGTGTGTTTTCTTAGCATTCCAGTTTCTGATTCCTGAGGCCTAGCTACATCCTTGCTCTGGCTTCTAGAAGATAACCCTGTAATTTTAGAGCAAATTGCTCTTTTTTGCTTAATGGTTTCTGTTACTTGCACCCAACTATAAAAAAATGTAGGATAAGGCTGAAGTTCTAGGATCAGCCACACTTCTCTAGCACTACCTCAGTTTTTCCCACTTCTGGCACATCATGTAGAGTGCTACTTCCTCCTCTACAAACCTTACTTTAAAAAACAAAGAAGCACCACACTAATACTACTCAGGAAAGGAAGCAAGCTATATGTCCAGTGCCCATGGAAAAGGCATCACAGAACTGTGGAGTTGAAAGGAGAGAGGCGATCACTTAGCCCAGATCATCTATTTTATAGATGAAGAACCTGAAGGCCCAGAAGAAACCTTTAACTTTGTAAATTCACCACTGGAGTCTTGACTCCAGGGCTCTACAAACATATCAATACTATTCCTACATTAAAATAAAATAAAATAAAATAAAATAAAATAAGCAATCATACTGGACAGCACAATGCAGAGAACAAATGAGAATTCGTCTTCAAATTGTTGACGTATTAAAGGATATTACATCTCTTTGAGGGAGAATACCATTTTTTTCCCCTGTATTCTGTCAAATTGCTTAGGATACCATTTTTTTTCTCTGTATTCTGTCAAATTCCCAACAGGGAAATGAGAGCTATTTAAACTAAAAAAAACATGACTTGATTATAACAACTTTTAAAAGTACTTCCTAAATGTCAACTTCACTCTTCTCTTTACTACTTCTATATAAATATACTAGAGTAAAAGGATCCTCAAAAGCATATCTTTAGCCAAGCTGGATTAATTCAATTCATAAAATTATGCATTCACAAATTAAGTTTAGGAGGAAAAGAAAATAGACGCAAAGTTTCTTATTTTTCTTTAAGGTACACTAACGATTTTTAATATCAATATTCTCTCTAATATACCAGGAATTAGCAAATTGCAAGCTGTCTTAAATTACGTGTTGACATACATAATTGACAATGAAAAGTTACATATAGCAGTATGACCAGTTACTGCAGATGATGAATCATTGCAATTATTTTAACTGAATGGGAGAATGAATGGAGGGAAGACTTTTTATTATAATGACTAACTGATATTCAAGAACAGAGAAAATGAAAAAAGTTCTCTCTTACATAAGCAATAGCACCACCTGCTGATAAATAAAAGCAATGACGTCAGTTAATTTAAAATCTGGCCAAAGGTACTTTATATATTCAGATCTTTTCCCTTGAATTCTGTTCCACTTAACGTAATATAATGCAATTCATTAATATATTCTGTGTATTTATTTATAATAACTATGTTAATTTTAAAGTTTTTACCTTACATATTTGAATCATGCATTTAAAAAAATCAAAGGTAAAAATAAAATGTATTATGGAATCCAGGGGAAAATTTTAGTTTGTGTCTGATGTTCCCTGACCACTTCTCCTAGAATAATGCCATCTCCCATACCTACCTTTATTTTTTTATAGCATTTATTACCACTTAACGTATCATGTATTCATTCTGTTTGTTTATAGTCTTTGGTCTGCTGGAATAAAAACGCTCAAGAGCAGGGAATTTATTTTTGTTTACTGCTGTTTCTTTTTTTTTTCTTTTTATTATTATTATTTTTTTATTATTTATTTATTTATTTATTTATTTTTGGCTGCGTTGGGTCTTCGTTGCTGTGCGCGGGCTTTCTCTAGTTGCAGTGAGCGGGGGCTACTCTTTGTTGCAGTGCGCAGGCTTCTCATTGAGGTGGCTTCTCTTGTTACAGAGCACGGGCTCTAGGCGCATGGGCTTCAGTAGTTGTGGCACGTGGACTTCAGTAGTTGTGGTTCTCAGGCTCTAGAGCGCAGGCTCAGTAGTTGTGGCGCACGGGCTTAGTTGCTCCACGGCATGTGGGATCTTCCCAGACCAGGGCTCGAACCCGTGTCCCCTGCATTGGCAGGTGGATTCTTAACCACTGCGCCACCAGGGAAGTCCTCTTTTTATTATCTTTATTATTTTTTTTTTGGGCTGCATCGGGTCTTAGTTGCGGCACGTGGGATCTTTCACTGCGGCGCACGGGCTTCTCTCTAGTTGTGGTGTGTGGGTTTTCTCTCTCTAGTTGTGGTACGCAGGCTCCAGGGCACGTGGGTTCTGTAGTTTGCGGCACTCTGCACTCGGGCTCTCTCATTGAGGCACCCGAGCTCAGTAGTTGTGGCACGTGGGCTTAGTTGCCCCATGGCATGTGGGATCTTAGTTCCCCGACCAGGGATAGAACACACATCCCCTGCATTGGAAGGCGGATTCTTTACCACTGAACCCAAATGGGACTACCAGGGAAGTCCCATTTACTGCTGCTTCTTTAACACCTAGGGCAAGTGCCTGGCACATAATAGATTCTCAATAAACATTTGCAAAGAAATTAATGAATATGAAAATAAATGAACAAATGAATATGCAGTGCATTTTTAAGCTTCCTTGGAAGTATAATAGCTGTGTCAAAGACTTCAAGGATCTTGATAGACCTTGCCAAATTATGCTTGAGAAAAGCTGTACTTCAACACTTTATGAGGAGGCCCATTTTCCCATTTTCTGATGAGTGGGAAATGGCATTAGAAAAAATGAAAAAATGAAGAAACTGAATATACTTGGGGGTTCTGGAGGCATTTACAATACACTTCTTTTATCCTTTGCTCATTTTTTTTTCAGTTAAAGATTTTCTATTTGGTTCTTTTTTATAATTTCTATAAGACCACTGATTTAAAGTCTTTGTATAGTTAAGTCCAATGATGGGCTTCTGGAGGGAGTTTCTATTTCTTTTTTTCCTATGAATGAGCCATACTTTGTATACTTGTAATTTTTTGTTAAAAAGTAGACGTTTTGAGTATTATTATGTGGTAAACTCTGGAAATCAAATTCTTCCCCCCTCACCAGGGCTTGATGTTGTTTCTTTTTGAGGGATACAGTCATCTGTTTATTTAGTGACTTTTCCAAATTATTTTTGCAAAGACTGTATTCCTTTCATGGATGGTCACTGAAGTCTTCATTCTATTGTCTCAGTGGTCAGCTACCAACCTGACAGAGCCAAAAACAAAGAAAAAAATACTCTCTGCCAATGGGCTCTGAGCTGGGGCACTCCTTCAACACTTAGCCAGGCCACCTATAATTCAGCCTTAGCCTTCACCTCCTGCCTGTGCAGAGCCCAAAGACCTGCCAGTAATACTCCTCTAAAGTCTTTTCTGTGTGTCTGGCCCTGAGCATGTGTGTTGCACACTGAATTCCTCAGTATATGTGACAGCTGTCCAAAGCCCTTATTTTTCCATACATCTTCCTCCTCAGCCTCTTCCTTCCCAGGCTTTTTTGGTCTACCTGCAGCTTGCCCCATTCACCATCCCTTGCCCCAAGTGGCTGTGGGTAGTATGTCTTTACATGCTTTCAACAGATGCCACCTGGGAAGCTACTCCAGCTCTGAGAGATTTCCAAGGAAGGCAAAACAAAGACAAGCCTCTGTGCAGGTGTCTCAGGGGAACCAAAAAGCATAACTACAGTTTTCTGAGAACATGGTCCATATTGTTCCCCTGGCACCAACAAGCTGTACCAGAACTCAGGCTGCCATTCCCGTGGCCACTGCCAAGCTGGGAATGGGGGATGGTAGGCAGGTAAGCAAAAAACGCCACAATGCTTTCTTACCAAAATTTAGCACCCTCTTTCTTTCTTCATTAAGCATTTCCCTGGTTGCTACAAAGTTTTGGATTAGATTCCAGAGCTCTGAAAAAGTTGATTCTGGTATTTTTTTTTTTTTTTTGCCAGTTAATGGTTGCTTGAGTGGAGGGACCAATTCTTGGAGCTCCCTACTCTACCATTTTCTGCAACATCACTTCTCTTTCGTTTATTTTTATTGAAGAATTTTTTAAAGACCTTTACTGCATCTGTACCATTGATACACAGTCATTAAAAAAGGTTCACACTACACAAAATCATATAAAGAAGCAAAAGATCACCCAAATATAGTATTGGGTGTACCTTTAGCCACAATATTTAGTAGTTAGAGGTAGTTAGAGATATGGGTATACAATTTTATACAAGTGAGATCACAGAATAAAACCTGGTCTTTTTACTAAATAACTTACCATAGATAGCTTTCCAGGTTATTAAACATAATCCCTCTTTCCCGCTTTTAATGACTTGAGGGTATTCCATTTTAGGTATATAGAATATTAACCTAATCAGCCTCCCACTTGTGGACACTTTATTTCTGATTTTTACCATTATAATACTGCGATGAAATTGTTATGCATACATCTTTGTGTACTTGTCCAATGATCTTTAGAGTAAATTCCTAGAAATGAGGGGGAAAAATATTGAAGAAATAAGAATAGAGCCTTGTTGAACTGTGGGACAACATCAAAGGTCTAAAAAATTTGTAATTGGACTTCCAGCAGGGAAGGGAATGGGGCAGAAAAAATTTGAAAAAATAATGGCCAGAATTTCCCCCAGTTTGGTGAAATCATAAATTTACATATTCAAGAAGTATAAAGAATCCCAAACAAGACAAATACAAAGAAAGTCATACACTATCAAACTACTGAAAACCAAAGACAAAGAGAAAATCTGCAAAGCAGCCAGAGGTAAAGGCCACTTTACATTCAGGAGAGCAATGATACCAACAGTCACTTTTTTCTCATCAAAAACAATAAAGAC